>NC_092165.1:43845723-45045723 GCF_045791955.1 Oncorhynchus clarkii lewisi
CTGCTCTGCCCTTCCTCCTCCACTTAGCTAACTGTTCACACTCCTGCTCTGCTCTTCCTCCTCCACTTATCTAACTGTTCACACTCCTGCTCTGCCCTTCCTCCTCCACTTATCTAACTGTTCACACTCCTGCTCTGCTCTTCCTCCTCCACTTAGCTAACTGTTCACACTCCTGCTCTGCCCTTCCTCCTCCACTTAGCTAACTGTTCACACTCCTGCTCTGCTCTTCCTCCTCCACTTAGCTAACTGTTCACACTCCTGCTCTGCCCTTCCTCCTCCACTTAGCTAACTGTTCACACTCCTGCTCTGCTCTTCCTCCTCCACTTATCTAACTGTTCACACTCCTGCTCTGCCCTTCCTCCTCCACTTATCTAACTGTTCACACTCCTGCTTTGCTCTTCCTCCTCCACTTAGCTAACTGTTCACACTCCTGCTCTGCCCTTCCTCCTCCACCTATCTAACTGTTCACATTCCTGCTCTGCTCTTCCTCCTCCACTTATCTAACTGTTCACACTCCTGCTCTGCTCTTCCTCCTCCACTTAGCTAACTGTTCACACTCCTGCTCTGCTCTTCCTCCTCCACTTATCTAACTGTTCACACTCCTGCTCTGTCCTTCCTCCTCCACTTATCTAACTGTTCACACTCCTGCTCTGCTATTCCTCCTCCACTTATCTAACTATTCACACTCCTGCTTTGCTCTTCCTCCTCCACTTATCTAACTGTTCACACTCCTGCTTTGCTCTTCCTCCTCCACTTAGCTAACTGTTCACACTCCTGCTTTGCTCTTCCTCCTCCACTTAGCTAATGCTTCACACTCCTGCTCTGCTCTTCCTCCTCCACTTATCTAACTGTTCACACTCCTGCTTTGCTCTTCCTCCTCCACTTATCTAACTGTTCACACTCCTGCTTTGCTCTTCCTCCTCCACTTAGCTAATGCTTCACACTCCTGCTCTGCTCTTCCTCCTCCACTTATCTAACTGTTCACACTCCTGCTTTGCTCTTCCTCCTCCACTTATCTAACTGTTCACACTCCTGCTCTGCTCTTCCTCCTCCACTTAGCTAACTGTTCACACTCCTGCTCTGCCCTTCCTCCTCCACTTAGCTAACTGTTCACACTCCTGCTTTGCCCTTCCTCCTCCACTT
This sequence comes from Oncorhynchus clarkii lewisi, assembly GCF_045791955.1. Classification (NCBI taxonomy): domain Eukaryota; kingdom Metazoa; phylum Chordata; class Actinopteri; order Salmoniformes; family Salmonidae; genus Oncorhynchus; species Oncorhynchus clarkii. The sequence goes on from NC_092165.1 coordinate 43,846,867, forward strand.
AGCTAACTGTTCACACTCCTGCTCTGCCCTTCCTCCTCCACTTAGCTAACTGTTCACACTCCTGCTCTGCTCTTCCTCCTCCACTTAGCTAACTGCTCACAGATTTCACTTTTCTATCCATTTGATATTGCAGAATCAGGATAATGTCAATGCTGTGGAGCACACTTGTAGGAAGTATCATACATTTTTATATTAGTTATGCTTTAGATGTTCATTATGTACACTATTCTTCCTCCAGGGTAATAACTCAGCATGTTATAGTGGTGGAGCATGTGGTAATAACGCAGCATGTTATAGTGGTGGAGCATGTGGTAATAACACAGCATGTTATAGTGGTGGAGCATGTGGTAATAACACAGCATGTTATAGTGGTGGATTATGTGGTAATAACACAGCATGTTATAGTGGTGGAGCATGTGGTAATAACGCAGCATGTTATAGTGGTGGAGCATGTGGTAATAACACAGCATGTTATAGTGGTGGAGCATGTGGTAATAACACAGCATGTTATAGTGGTGGAGCATGTGGTAATAACGCAGCATGTTATAGTGGTGGAGCATGTGGTAATAACTCAGCATGTTATAGTGGTGGAGCATGTGGTAATAACACAGCATGTTATAGTGGTGGAGCATGTGGTAATAACGCAGCATGTTATAGTGGTGGAGCATGTGGTAATAACGCAGCATGTTATAGTGATGGAGCATGTAGTAATAACGCAGCATGTTATAGTGGTGGAGAATGTGGTAATAACGCAGCATGTTATAGTGTTGGAGCATGTGGTAATAACACAGCATGTTATAGTGATGGAGCATGTGGTAATAACGCAGCATGTTATAGTGATGGAGCATGTGGTAATAACTCAGCATGTTATAGTGGTGGAGCATGTGGTAATAACGCAGCATGTTATAGTGTTGGAGCATGTGGTAATAGCGCAGCATGTTATAGTGGTAGAGAATGTGGTAATAACGCAGCATGTTATAGTGGTAGAGAATGTGGTAATAACGCAGCATTTTATAGTGGTAGAGCATGTGTTAATAACGCAGCATGTTATAGTGGTAGAGAATGTGGTAATAACGCAGCATGTTATAGTGGTAGAGAATGTGGTAATAACGCAGCATGTTATAGTGGTGGAGCATGTGTTAATAACGCAGCATATTATAGTGGTAGAGCATGTGTTAATAACGCAGCATGTTATAGTGGTGGAGCATGTGGTAATAACGCAGCATGTTATAGTGGTGGAGCATGTGGTAATAACTCAGCATGTTATAGTGGTGGAGCATGTGGTAATAACACAGCATGTTATAGTGGTGGAGCATGTGGTAATAACGCAGCATGTTATAGTGGTGGAGCATGTGGTAATAACACAGCATGTTATAGTGGTGGAGCATGTGGTAATAACGCAGCATGTTATAGTGGTGGAGCATGTGGTAATAACGCAGCATGTTATAGTGTTGGAGAATGTGGTAATAACGCAGCATGTTATAGTGGTGGAGCATGTGGTAATAACGCAGCATGTTATAGTGGTAGAGCATGTGTTAATAACGCAGCATGTTATAGTTGTGGAGCATGTGGTAATAACACAGCATGTTATAGTGGTGGAGCATGTGGTAATAACGCAGCATGTTATAGTGTTGGAGAATGTGGTAATAACGCAGCATGTTATAGTGGTGGAGCATGTGGTAATAACGCAGCATGTTATAGTGGTAGAGCATGTGTTAATAACGCAGCATATTATTGTGGTGGAGCATGTGGTAATAACGCAGCATATTATAGTGGTGGAGCATGTGGTAATAACGCAGCATATTATAGTGTTGGAGAATGTGGTAATAACGCAGCATGTTATAATGGTAGAGCATGTGTTAATAACGCAGCATGTTATAGTGGTGGAGCATGTGGTAATAACACAGCATGTTATAGTGGTGGAGCATGTGGTAATAACGCAGCATATTATAGTGGTGGAGCATGTGGTAATAACGCAGCATATTATAGTGTTGGAGAATGTGGTAATAACGCAGCATGTTATAGTGGTGGAGCATGTGGTAATAACGCAGCATGTTATTGTGGTAGAGCATGTGTTAATAACGCAGCATATTATAGTGGTGGAGCATGTGTTGTCTGCACCTTTCAGTCCAAACATCCTACAGCAACGGAAACACAAGCTCCCATTAGACCAATACGAAATAAATAATCAGACTATCAGCTAAGTCTGCCATCACCCACTTCTCTTTCTCTACATCCTCTGTTTGTTTTCCGCACCATTGTAATTACCCCACCCCCCTCCCTTAAAATCCAACTGGTAAACAATCCCCCCTGCCTGGACCCTGACTGAGTCAGAAGCCATTGGGCTGTGACCCCGGACTCCTGCCAGAAACAGTCACAGTCTAATTGCCAAATCCTCTGTGCCAGTGGAGGCATTGTAAGAGTCATTATGTAGGACCCTGAGAGAGCAGTTTATTCATCCCTATATGTGTGCTTGTCTTTACTGAAGTGGAACGCTCTTGACAATCTATATGTTTCTGCAAAAACAACAGGTCTGAATGAGTAGTTTGAGGCAGCCATGAAAGCTTATACAATGAGAGTGAGCCTAGTCATACCGAATGAAAGGCAACGTGACAGTAAAGTGCAATGAAATGTGACAAAACATTGTCACGCTTAGACAGATTGTTACCATGGACACAGGGCCCAACCAGAGTGGTAGGGGATCTTTACAGCTGACTTTATGTAACTATAATGATGTATAATGGGATTATCTATCTATGTTGACTAAACACTTTGTGTTTTCTGATTATCTGTATGGTGTGTGACACAGAAAAACTGTTTCAGTACTGTCATCACATGAGATCGTATCGTATCTGCCCTGTACTGTAGGCAGGTGGTCATCTGGGTCCCCTGATTGTGGCATCTTTGCCTTGATCTCTGCGGGGTCCTTCTATCATGGAACTGCATTCAAGATGACATACAGACATACCCAAATCTGGGTGTTTGTTCTGTTTATCCCCTCTGACTGCTTACACTGTGTGGGAACTGATGTAATTTTTACCAGCATGAAATCCTTCTGTCAATAGCCAGATTAGAGCTGTGGTCCAATGTTAGAAACAGCAGGGTGTAACTCAATGCAGATTAGATGCAATCATCTCTCTTTATCATGTCCATGATTGGATTTATCAAGCGTAATGGTGGCAATCTCTTCGATTGTGAGCTAAGACTATTATAGACAGACCCCTGTAAAACACCAAATCATTGTTTTCAAAAGGACCACAGCTTTATTGATGCTCATCTGTAAAACAGACCTAGTTCTCAGCATGACTCCCTGTCAAAATAAAGGTTAAATAAATCAAAACAAATGTATGGTATGTGTTGGAGAACTTATCAGACATGCTGTAATCTTGTCAAAAGGGAACATTATCACAGGTGGGACTGGGCCCGAAACAATGGTGTTATGCCTGTTGTTGTCGCTAAAACAGTAGAATGGTATTATTTACGGGACATAACAACGCGTGTTATCTATTTTCTCTCTGGATCAGCACTTACAGGTTTTCCCAAGAAACCTTGAAAATAGCTCCAGACCACGTTTTTTATCAGGAACACAACATTACTCTCTATAAACAATGCTGATATAAGAATGAGAAACACAAAGACATACAGTGGTTTAACATTACTATGGGGTAGTACTACTTCTAGTCCTACTTCTAGTACTACTTCTTGTTCTACTTTTTGTTCTACCTCTAGTCCTGTTTTACTTCTAGTCCTACTTTTAGTCCTATTTCTAGTAATACTTCTAGTTCTACTTCTAGTTCTACTTCTAGTCCTACTTCTAGTTCTACTTCTAGTCCTACTTCTAGTACTACTTCTAGTCCTACATCTAGTCCTACTTATTGTCCTACTTATTGTTCTACCTCCAGTCCTACTTGTAGTACTACCTCTAGTCCTACTTCTTGTTCTACCTCTAGTCCTACTTCTAGTACTACTTCTAATCTTACTTCTTGTTCTACTTCTAGTACTACTTCCTGTTCTACTTCTAGTCCTACTTCTTGTGTTGTTATGTGTTAATAACATTAGACTACGTTACCCAGCAGGCTATGCGGGAGGCGGATGGTTAAAGAATGTCTTGCATGGCTAAACATGGAGATTTCTAGCTGAAATATATGTTCATTAAAAGTAGTTAAACCTACGCCCCAGTTTGTTATTATATAAGGAACAAGCATAACATGGTGTCAGATTGGTTGTCGCTATGACAAGACAGAGAAAAGAAAGGAGTAACTCTGTGCAAATTTCCGCTACGAAAATGGAACATTCTACCACAAGTCAAGTGACGTGAGTAGTTGAAGATGCTAGCTTGCAAGAGCGAGGACAACGAGCCGCAGCAGCGAGAGTGACAGCAGCGAGAGTGACAGCAGCGAGAGTGACAGCAGCGAGAGTGACAGCAGCGAGAGTGACAGCAGCGAGAGTGACAGCAGCGAGAGTGACAGCAGCGCTGCATTGGAATCTGTTGATGAGCAAGTTGATGAGCAACATACTGAAGTAAGAGAAATTGACACTGTTCCTGTTCGCCGTCATGGATAGGCTTAGTCCTCCTACTCCTATGCAGTTAACAGGCAATTTAGCTGACAATTGGAAACGTTTCAAGCAGAGATTCAATATCTACCTAGCAGCCAGTGGTGCACGGGGAGATGATGACAAATTGAAAGCTTCTCTTTTTCTGCATGTTATTGGAGAGGATGCATTGGACATTTACAATAGCTTTCAGCAAGACGAGGCAAACTTGACATTGACTGTGCTAATGGCTACATTTGAGGAGTACTTTGTACCAAGCCAGAACGTCACGTTTGAGAGATACAAGTTTTTCTCTCATGATCAGAAACAGGGAGTCAGTTTTGAACAGTATTTGGCTGAGCTGAACACACTGAGCAAAACTGAAAATCTGAAAGACTCACTAGTGAAAGACAGGATAGTCTGTGGCATACTTGATAATGGACTCAAGGAGAGATTGCTGCGTGAGCAAGATTGAACTTTGGATGAAGCAGTGAATATGTGTCGGGCAGCTGAAACCACCAGAGCACAAGCTAAAGAGCTGTGCAGGGATGAGACGTCAGTGTATGGAATAAAAAGAGAGGAGCAACACACACAACGCCTTACAAAAGAAAAACAAGCAAAAGAGACAAATCAAAACACTACATTTGGAAAATGTGGATTCATCCACAAGCCCAAAAAATAATAATTTCTCAAAATGCTGCAAAGCTGAGGCTTCAAAGAAAAAGGTTCACACAGTCGAGGAGATGGAAGAATTCTTTGTTGATTATGTGGAAATATGCAATGCAGTAAATGCTGAATGGATTGTGCCATTGACTGTGAATGAAACTATAATACCATTCAAGCTTGATACTGGAGCACAGGTAAAACCTGTTGTCGCTGGATGACTACAAAACACTGAAGGTGAAAAGCAAAATATACCCGGTGAAAATGAAGGTTACTGGTTATACTGGGGAGAACGTACCAGTCAAAGATAGCTGCATAGTAACTTTACAGCATAAAGGAAAACAGTTCAGAGCACAGCTGCTGATTGTGGAAAAGAGTGAACAGCATTTTCTAGGAGTCAATGCATGGGAAAAGCTCAATTTGTTGAAAAGAGTGTATGTAGTGATATCACAGACTGGAAATGACCAATAATCAATACTGGCTGAGTATGAGGATGTGTTTGAGGGTCTTGGATGTTTACCAGGAGAACACAAAATATGTACTGATGACAAAATTACTCCAGTTGTACATGCATGCAGAAAAGTTCCATTTGCACTGAGGAAAAAGCTCAAAGAGGAACTCGGACGCATGGAAAAGGTGGACATCATCACAAAAATGGATGAACCTACAGACTGGGTAAGCTCACTGGTTATTGTGGTGAAGTAAAACGGCGAGCGCAGGATATCGACTACAGCTCGGCATTTAACACCATAGTGCCCTCCAAGCTCGTCATCAAGCTCGAGACCCTGGGTCTCGACCCCGCCCTGTGCAACTGGGTACTGGACTTCCTGACGGGCCGCCCCCAGGTGGTGAGGGTAGGCAACAACATTTCCACCCCGCTGATCCTCAACACTGGGGCCCCACAAGGGTGCGTTCTGAGCCCCCGTGGCCACGCACGCCTCCAACTCAATCATCAAGTTTGCGGACGACACAACAGTGGTAGGCTTGATTACCAACAACGACGAGACGGCCTACAGGGAGGAGGTGAGGGCCCTCAGAGTGTGGTGTCAGGAAAATAACCTCACACTCAACGTCAACAAAACTAAGGATATGATTGTGGACTTCAGGAAACAGCAGAGGGAACACCCCACCCTAGTTTTAAGTTCCTCGGCGTACACATCACAGACAAACTGAATTGGTCCACCCACACAGACAGCATCGTGAAGAAGGCGCAGCAGCGCCTCTTCAACCTCAGGAGGCTGAAGAAATTCGGCTTGTCACCAAAAGCACTCACAAACTTCTACAGATGCACAATCGAGAGCATCCTGTCGGGCTGTATCACCGCCTGGTACGGCAACTGCTCCGCCCACAACCGTAAGGCTCTCCAGAGGGTAGTGAGGTCTGCACAATGCATCACCGGGGGCAAACTACCTGCCCTCCAGGACACCTACACCACCCAATGTCACAGGAAGGCCATAAAGATCATCAAGGACAACAACCACCCGAGCCACTGCCTGTTCACCCCGCTATCATCCAGAAGGCGAGGTCAGTACAGGTGCATCAAAGCTGGGACCGAGAGACTGAAAAACAGCTTCTATCTCAAGGCCATCAGACTGTTAAACAGCCACCACTAACACTGAGTGGCTGCTGCCAACACACTGACACTGACTCAACTCCAGCCACTTTAATAATGGGAATTGATGGGAAATGATGTAAAATGTATCACTAGCCACTTTAAACAATGCTACCTAACATAATGTTTACATACCCTACATTATTAATCTCATATGTATATGTATATACTGTACTCTATATCATCTACTGCATCTTTATGTAATACATGTATCACTAGCCACTTTAACTATGCCACTTTGTTTACATACTCATCTCATATGTATATACTGCACTCAATACCATCTACTGTATCTTGCCTATGCCGCTCTGTACCATCACTCATGCATATATCTTTATGTACATATTCTTTATCCCCTTACACTTGTGTCTATAAGGTAGTAGTTTTGGAATTGTTAGCTAGATTACTTGTTGGTTATTACTGCATTGTCGGAACTAGAAGCACAAGCATTTCGCTACACTCGCATTAACATTTGCTAACCATGTGTATGTGACAAATAAAATTTGATTTGATTTGATTTGATTTGACCAGAGAGATCTCAACAAAGCAATCAAGAGAGAGCATTTCAAGATGCCGACCGGAGAATAGATAATGTCGCAGTTTGCTGGAGCAAAGTGGTTCAGTAAGCTTGATGCCTCATCAGGATTCTGGCAAATGAAGCTAGATGATGCAAGGTCAAGGCTATGCACATTCAACACACCTGAGGGCAGGTACAGATTTCTTCGTCTACCATATGGGATTCTCTCAGAGCCAGAGGTTTACCACAATACAATCCACATGATCTTCGAGCACATTCCAGGAGTGGAGACCATGATGGATGACATCATCGTCTGGGGGTCCACAAAAGAAGAACACGATGCGAGAGTGAGACAAGTGCTGGACCTGACACGGAAAGTCAACCTAAAACTAAACAAGGACAAATGCGAGTTTGGTGTGAAAACACTTACCTTCGCGGGAGATGTACTTTCTGAGGACGGAGTCAAACCAGACCTGAGGAAAACATCAGCCATCAACAACATGGAGCGCCCGAAGAACAAGGACAATGTAAGAAGCTTCATGGGCATGATCACCTACCTTGCAAAGTTCATATCTCAACTGTCAGCATGGTTGGCTACACTCAGATGTCTTCTGGAACAGAAACATTTATGGGAATGGTCCCATGAACAGGAAAACTGCTTCAAACACCTAAAGAAGACAATCACAGAAGATCCAGAGAAAAGCACAAGGATTTCTGCAGACGTGTCACAGTTTGGCCTGGGAGCAGTTCTTCTGCAACAGCATGACGACACATGGCAACCCGTCGCATATGCGTCCAGAGCCTTGACAGGCGCAGAGACAAGGTATGGACAAATAGAGAAATAACTACTGGCGAGCACATACGCTTGCGAAAGGTTTCACCAATACGTCTACGGACGAGACTTTGAAGTAGAAACCGACCACAAACCATTGGTGTCAATCATGTCTAAGCCACTGAATGATTGTCCAATGAGAATCCAGAGAATGTTGATCAGACTGCAGATTACTGAATGTGCAGAGCAGAGCTCACCGTTGTGGATGACATAGTGTTCAAAGGCAACAAGATTGTCATTCCCATGACACTACGCAAAAAAAAATGCTACTGAAAATACACGAGGTCCACTTTGGTGAGGAAAAATGCAAACGACGAGCATGAGAAGTAATGTACTGGCCAAGAATGAATCAGGAAATCAGCCAGACCACTGCTTCATGTGAACTGTTTGACCTACAGGCCAAAGCAGCAAGCAGAGCCGCTGATGCCCCATCCAGTACCCAACAGACCCTACTATAAAGTTGGAGTTTACCTTTTTGACTGCAATGGCAAAAGTCACATTGTTGTTACAGACTACTACTCAAACTACCCTGAAGTAGCAACACTGCCAAATACCTCGAGCAAAGCTGTAATCACCTACCTGAAATCAGTCTTTGCAAGACATGGGGTTGCGCCTGAACTGTGCTCGGACAATGGCCCGCAGTTCTCAAGTTACGAATTCTGATCGTTCGCTAATGACCGGGGATTCCGACACAACATCTCCAGCCCCAACTACCCAAGGTCCAACGGCTTAGCAGAGAGTTCAGTCAAAATTGTCAAAGGTCTGATGAAAAAGGCACACGCTGCAGAACAAACTTTCACCTGCACAAATGTTGATGGGACATCGCATCAGAACCATCCTACCCATCCACGAGGACTTGCTAACACTCAGAGGTGCTCACAAATTCAAACTCGCAAAGGAAAAACGGAAAGACAAACAAAAACAGCGACATGACAAATTGCAAGACACTTACCTGAACTGAAACCTGGAGATCATGTACGACTACGAGACATCACTACTGGAACCTGGATGCAGCAAGGGTATGTGCAGAGAGAAGTTGCACCGCGATCATATGAGATCCAAACGGAGCATGGATCACAACTGAGACGAAAGTCAGAACACCCTGACTGACAATGAACGCTGCCCAACTGTTTCAGGAAGCACTTCAGCAGAACGACCAAAAAGGAATGTCAGAGCTCGGATCCGGGTTTGGTCGACGCAACATTTAGACTACGTTACCCAGCAGGCTATGCGGGAGGCGGATGGTTAAAGAATGTTTTGCATGGCTAAACATGTAGTTTTCTAGCTGAAGTATATGTTCATTAAAAGTAGTTAAACCTACACCCCGGTTTGTTATTATATAAGGAACGAACATAACATGGTGTCAGATTGGTCGTCGCTATGACAAGACAGAGAAAAGAAAGGAGTAACTCTGCAAATTTCCGCAATGAAAATTTAACATTCTACAACAAGTCAAGTGACGTGAGTAGTCGAAGATGCTAGCTTGCAAACATAACACTTCTAGTTCTACTTCTTGTTCAACATCTAGTCCTACTTCTAGTCCTACTTCCAGTCTTAATTCTAGTTCTACTTCTTGTTCTACTTCAAGTCCAACTTCTAGTACTACTTTTTGTTCTACTTCTTGTTCTACTTTTAGCACTACTTCCTGTTCTATTTCTAGTCCTACCTCCTGTTCTATTTCTAGTCCTACTTCTAGTTCTACTTCTTGTTCTACATCTAGTACTACTTCTTATTCTACTTCTAGTACTACTTCTAGTCCTACTTCTATCTGAAGATCTCCTCTGCCAGTTCACATTCTCTCTGTCAGGTCTAACGTTCCTGTGCCGCTCTTGTGGCTGAGAAGACATATCATGTGATGAAACAGGAAAGAAGTCCCCTATGAATGGTTTGACTGCAGTTGAGGGCACCTACCCATCTTCCTGTTCTGTTCTGGCTCGCATCAAGACTGTCAGTGGCCATGATCCTCAGTCTGTAGAAACCACAGACTCACCGCTATCTCTCCGGCGTCGCAGCCGTTTGTAGAGGAGGGTCCTCCCACCCCATACTACACCACACCACACAACACAACACAACTGAACGGCACCACAATCAGACACATAGGAACCCGGTCAACCCAGTCCCTACACAGCAATGCACTATCTGCAATGCATGGAACACCTGAGCTACATAATCTGTTTGTTTTGTGTATAAATGTAGCAAACTGGGAAGGTAGAGGTTTCACACATCAGCCCACTGGAAGACTGATGACTAAATCAACAATGACCTTTTGGCTTCCTGTTGTGTCTGGCTTCAAGTTCGTGCATGAAATGCAGCAAACTGAGAGACTATTGTCTGACCTTTATTAAGGAACTCACTCACGCAAGCCAACAGGAAGTTACAGTGCATTTGGAAAGTATTCAGACTCCTTTTCCACATTTTGTTACGTTTAAGCCTTATTCTAAAATTGATTAAATAGTTTTTCCCTGATCAATCTACACACAATACCCCATAATTACAGAACAAAAACGTTTTTTTTGTATTTAAAAAATATCCCATTTACATAAGTATTCAAACCCTTTACTCAGTACTTTGTTGAAGCACCTTTGGCCGCGACTACAGCCTCGAGTCTACTTGGGTATGACACTATAAGCTTGGCACACCGGTATTTGGGGAGTTTCTCCCATTCTTCTCTTTTGATCATCTCAAGCACTGTCAGGTTGGATGTAATGTGGAGCGTCACTGCACAGCTATTTTCAGGTCTCTCCAGAGATGTTCGATCAGGTTCAAGTCTGGGCTCTGGCTGGGCCACTCAAGGACATTCAGAAAGTTGTCCTGCAGGCAGTCCTGCATTGTCTTGGTTGTGTGCTTCGGGCCATTGTCATGTTGGAAGGTGAACCGTCACCCCAGTCTGAAGTCCTGAGCACTCTGGAGCAGGTTATTATTAAGGATATCTCTATACTTTGTACCTTTCATCTTTCCATCGATTCTGACTATTCTGACTGAAAAACATCCCCACAGCATGATGCTGCCAACACCATGCTTCACCGTAGGGATGGTGCCAGGTGACGTGGCGCTTGGCATTCAGGCCAAAGAGTTAAATTTGGTTTCATCAGACCAGATAATCTTGTTTCTTATGGTCTGAGAGTCTTTAGGTGCCTTCGGCATTCTCCAAGTGGGCTGTCGTGCCTTTTACTAAGGAGTGTCTTCCGTCTGGCCACTCTACCATAAAGGCCTGATTGGTGGAGTGCTGCAGAGATGGTTATCCTTCTGGAAGGTTCTCCCATCTCCACAGAGGAACTCTGGACTTTCAGAGTGGGTTCTTGGGTTCTTCGTCACCTCCCTGACCAAGGTCCCTCTATCCTGATTGCTCAGTTTGCCCGTTTTGGTGGTTCCAAACTACTTCCATTTAAGAATGATGGAGGCCATTGTGTTCTTGGGGACCTTCAATACTGCAGGCATTTTTTGGTAACCTTCCCTAGATCTGTGCCTCGACACAATCCAGTCTCAGAGCTCTACGGACCATTCCTTCGACCTCATGGCTTGGTTTTTGCTCTGACATGCACTGTCAACTGTGATACCTTATATAGACAGGTGTGTGCCTTTCCTAATCATGTCCAATCAATAGAATGTACCACAGGTGGACTCCAATCAAGTTGTAGAAACTCATTTTTTAGTCTCATAGCAAAGGGTCTGAATACTTATGTAAATAAGGTATTTCTGGTTTTTATTCGTAATACATTTGCAAAAATGTCTAAAAACCTGTTTTAGCTTTGTCATTATGGGCTATTGTGTGTAGGTTGATGTGAAAAAAAATCTATTTTAGAATAAGGCTGTAACGTAACAAAATATGGAAAAGGGGAAGGGGTCTGAATACTTTCCAAATGCCCTGTATCTCCAATAGGACCCAACAGAAAGGTCAATATTCAAGTTATGCACATCTCATGGAGGTAGCATCAGGTAGTCTACAGCATATAGTAAAGTATTAAGACAATGAGATACCATGGGAAAATTCAAGTCCTTATTGTGATCTCTTATTGTGATCTACACAGAATGTAATCATCACTACATCAATCTGATAATTCAGTGGTCACCAACCGATTGATCGCTTGCACTTTTTTAAATTTGTGTTTTGCTTTTGGAGGTAGACACTTGATTCAGAAGCCCTGCACACCTGGTAGAACAACCCCGCCTATACGGCAGACCGGGAGAGCTGTGGCTAAATTTAGTTGTGCTGGCCAATCATAGCTCAAATCACTGTGCCCACAGCTTCCATGACCAGGCCACAGCAAAGTTTGATAGCCTACATGAGATTGCATAACTTTTAAAACCATGACCAGAGAAAGACTCTCAAAGAATTCAGCAGATGCTGTTTTTTTGAGTGCGTTTATGTTTAAGTGTATATTCAGCACTGTCAACAATGTTTTTATTCAACACAATTAAAAAACAGAAAACGCTGCTGCAGCTGCAATGAATGAGTAGCCAAGTGTATCCATAGGCCTGCGTTTTTATTATTAACCCCTCGTGTCTTTTTTAATATTCCTCAGGAAAGGATTTGACCTAGTTTTTTCCCCGAGTTGCCAGTATTCTTAAAAGCACCATGACAGATGCAGGTACCATCAGTCCACTAAAATAAAAAAGCAAATTATTTGCTAATTATTTCAATTCATGCTCAGCTGTGCCTTGCAAGCACTACACCAACTGATCTATTTTGTTATCAAAGCTTGAGTTTTGAAATATAATATGGTCTGAGAAGAACAATATTGGCAGGCCAGGCATATAGCCAATATATTGTGATAATGTATGAGGCCTACTGCACAAACCTCATTCCTACAGAACTGTTTTTGATAGGATAGTTTTACATTTTTAAGTGATGTTAAACATTTTAATCTGAGCGGCAGATCTCGGCATGCTTTTTGAATGAGAAAGTGATCTTGACTCAGAAAAGGTTGGTGACAGCTGTAGTAAATCATGGGCAGGCAGTCACCAAAATGAAGTTTAAAATACAAATGTTACACATCACTCACTGTTCATTAAATTCACTGTTTTTAAAATCTCGATCTCTGCTTCTACTTGAAATGCATCTGACTGTCTTTGAACGGAATAATTTATGAGGAAATCTGTTCATTTGAGTGTCTGTATTTGTTTTGTTATGCTGTGTTTCCCGAGTGGATTCAGCTGGGGTTCCATGCCAGGTTATTTTCAATACTTTTAACAAAGTCAATATCCAAAGTGCAATTCAAAAAATAATAACGTAATTGCTGGAGTACTACTGAAGTACTACTTGGAATGATAACCTTCATACAAGAAACTCTGTCCTATTCCCCAATGTTATTCATGAGATACAGTGAATTTGTTGTTTTGTTGATCTTGAGGAATGTTTTCATGTGTTCCCATGGTACAGTAGTGTCATCAGGTTAATGATGAGCTGCCAGCTCAGAGAAGATCATGGGAGTCTGAGTCCATCCCAGGTGGCTTCCAGCTCCAGATGTCTGTATGTTATCTCTTAGAGGAGTCTGGGTTCAGGAGTTTACACTGTTCCACTGAGTAATAACGCCAGCCCTCAGCGTTAGGGATGAGCCTGTTGATTAGCTGTGATGGCTGGCACTGTGACCTCAGTATGTGAATGAATGACAGTTGGGACAGGACCCACATGAAAAATTGTTTTCTGTTTACTATAGAATACCACAGTATTTACAATAGAATTCTGTAGTAAACTGAAGTATACTGTTGAATACTATACTACATGCTGTAGTATCCCTCGGTCATGTGTAGTACTTACTATAGAATGTTGTAGTAGACTGTATTATCCGGGGTGAAAAAAACACTACAGTAATGTTAGTAAAAACACTACAGTCCGCAAAAACACTGTAGTTTTTTAACTATAGTAAATATTACAGTATTTAATTTGTGTATACACTGCCAACACTCTCCCCCATATCTCAATTTGTGCCACCCATAAGTGAGAAACCTACATGCCAAGTATAGAGTAGACCATATATTGTGTTCCCTACAGGTTATAGAAAAGAGCAGAAGCTCTGAACTATCCAACACCAATCTACCTACAGGTTACACAGTACCAGTCAAAAGTTTGGACACACCTACTCATTCAAGGGTTTTTCTTTTATATTTACTATTTCCTACATTGTATTATAATAGTGAAGACATCAAAACTATGAAATAACACATATGGAATCATGTAGTAACCAAAAAAGTGTTAAACAAATCTAAATTAATTTTAAAATTGAGATTCTTCAAAGTATATCAGGATGGCAGGTACGGTATGATGGCAGGTACGTCTCGACCAAGCATTGGACACTGCTACTGGGCAGCCAGCCATGACGGTAACCTCCCAGCCCCTCTGTAGCCCGGCTGGTAGCAGAGCCGTCACGCCGGTTTCCCTGGAACCCCGCTTACCTCCCCCGGAGCGCTATGATGGAGAATCAAGAACCTGCCGGGCCTTTCTCTCCCAGTGCTCCCTTATTTTCAAGCTGCGGCCTACTTTGTTCCCCTTGGACAGCTCGAAGACAGCCTATATTATTACGCTGATGTCCGGGACGGACCACGGTATGGTAGTGTGGGAGCAACAATCCACCGTCTGCCTCATTCTGGAGGTATTTGTGGCGGAAGTGAGAAAGGTGTTCAAGGCTCCGGTGTCCAGGAGAGAGGCCGCCCGGAAGTTACTCCAGCTTTGGCAGGACACCCTCACTGTGGCAGACTATGCAGTGGAGTTCCGCATGCTAGCAGCGGAGGGTACCTGGAACTCGGAAGCGCTGTTCTACATGTTTCTGAATGGATTATCAGAGGAGGTAAAGGATGAGCTGGCAGCCCAGGAACTACCGACAGATCTTGACTCACTCATCGCTTTAAACATGGTTGGTTATGGGAACGTAGGAGGGAGAAGAGGTTCGATTGCGGTCCAATCGCTCACTCAGGGATCCTACCTTGTAGTCTTATGGCTTGGGGTAGAAGCTGCTAAGAAGCCTTTTGGACCTAGACTTGGTGCTCCGATACCCCTTGCCATGCGGTAGCAGAGAGAACAGTCTATGACTAGGGTGGCAAGAATCTTTTAGGGCCTTCCTCTGACACCGCCTGGTATAGAGGTCCTGGATGGCAGGAAGCTTGGCCCAAGTTATTTACTGGGTCATACGCACTACCCTCTGTAGTGCCTTGCGGTCGGAGGCTGAGTAGTTGCCATACCAGGTAGTGATGCAACCAGTCCGGATGTTCTTGATGGTGCAGTTGTAGAACTTTTTTGAGGATCTGAGGACCCATACCAAATCTTTACAGTCTCCTGAGGAGGAATAGGTGTTGTCGTGCTCTATTCACAACTGCTTTGATGTGTTTTGACCAGGACAGTTTGTTGGTGATGTGGACACCAAGGAACTTGAAGCTCTCAACCTGCTCCACTACAGCCCCGTTGATGAGAATGGGGGTGTGCTCGGTCCTCCTTTTCCTCTAGTCCACAATCATCTCCTCTCCATCTCATCATTGTCGGTGATCAGGCCTACCACTGTTGTGTCATCGGAAATCTTAATGATGGTTTTGGAGTCGTACCTGGCCATGCAGTCATGAGTGAACAGGGAGTACAGGAGGGGACTGAGCACACACCCCCGAGGGGCCCCCGTGTTGAGGGTCAGTGTGGCAGATGTGTTGTTACCTAAACTTACCACCCGTCAGGAAGTTCAGGATCCAGTTGCAGAGGGAGGTGTTTAGTCCCAGGTTCCTTAGCTTAGTGATGAGCTTTGAGGGCACTATGGTGTTGAATGCTAAGCTGTAGTCAATTAATAGCATTCTCACATATGTGTTCCTTTTGTCCGTGTGGGAAAGGGCAGTGTGGAGTGCAATAGAGATTGCATCATCTGTGGATCTGTTGGGGCGGTATGCAAATTGGAGTGGGTCTAGGGTTTCTGGGATAATGATGTTGATATAAGCCATGATCAGCCTTTCAAAGCACTTCATGGCTACAGACCTGAGTGCTACAGGTCGGTAATCATTTAGGCAGGTTACCTTCGTGTTCTTGGGCACAGGGACTATGGTGGTCTGCTTGAAACATGTTGGTATTACAGATTCAGTCAGTGAGAGGTTGAAAATGTCAGTGAAGAACCTTGCCAGTTGGTTGGCGCATGCTCGCAGTACACGTCCTGATAAGCCGTCTGGCCCTGCGGCCTTGTGAATGTTGACCTGTTTAAAGGTCTTACGCACATCGGCTACGGAGAGCGTGATCATACAGTCGAAGCTCTCATGCATGTTTCAGTATTGCTTGCCTCAAAGCGAGCATAGAAGTAATTTAGCTTGTCTGGTAGGCTCGTGTCACTGGGCAGCTCGCAGCTGTGAGCACAATTGGTTAGGCAATGGCAGCCATCTCCTCCTCCTCATTCTTATGCTATGATGTCTAAATAAGTCCATTGCACAGACGTTGAAGATGGGTTCTGTTCCCAGCTGCTGGACACATCAGGCCTGCTGGGGTTTAGCAGTGCAGAGAGAGGCAAAGAGCCAATCTACTACCTTGTTGTCATCAGAACTTGGCTCTGCTGGCCCTGCAACTCGTGCAATTTTTTAGATGAGATGGCAGCCATCCAAGCCTGGAGTAAATCAGCACTGTCCGTCAGTCAACAACAGCCAGCACAGAGAGGAGGGGAAGGAGGAAGTGTGCATATGAGAGAGAGGATGAGGGAAGGGAGGGGGACCATGAAAAAATTTGTGGAAAAGTATGAGTGGGGGAGGGAAGGCAAGCGAGATCGAGGGCTTGGTCTGTTTTTGTGAAACCTGAGCTGGGAAAAATGTCTCTGAGTTTAACACTTTCCCAAAATGTTTTGCAGTTGTTACTGTTAGGAGGGATCCATTGCGTGAGCCAACACACGCAGGCACAGAACCGTACACACGTACATGCAGAGCCTCATACACACCCCTGGTGTGCTTGTTTTTCTCTGTCCCTGCCCCATCCCTCACCACACTTATGTTATCAAGGTGAGGCACACACACACTAACAAGGCAGCCTGACGTCTCTGGCCTGCCGTCCAGCCAACTGTCTCCAGAAAAACTGTCTCCACCCACTGAACCGGACCGGCTTCTGCCAGGAGACTCTATCAGCTCTTTATCTGCAGCCTCCCTGCCTCGCTGTCTCTCAGCAAGGGGCTGTCTGGAAACTGGGCATGAGCAAATGCTGCTCTCATTACTGAACACCTCATGCAGAGTGAACACAGAGGGTTGAGACTGGTGTGTCCTCAGGAAACCACAGTGACTGCCTTATTTTATTCTGAAAGGAGCCTTTTCCTGCCAATTAATTCTCAACAATACCCCGCCTTGTTTATGTCCTGTATATTGTATATTGCTTGAGCCTCCTCGAGTGATGTTCCAAAGCATGGATTATCAGACACATGAAACAACAGCTGCCTGCAGTGGGAAGGTTTACAGTTTGAATCCTTTAATTAGGGTTTAAATGTAATAAGATAAGCATAAAAAGATAACATGTAAAAAGTAGCCCACAGAACAATGGGCAGCAGGAGACAAAAATGGCAAGTTCACTAGGTTTATGTGCTTTACTTGGAGGATTTTAAATCCCTCCCCTTGACCGCAGGATACTGCTAGTGTTTGTGAGTCAGAGATTGTGTGTGTGTGTGTTTTGGGTGTAACTATCCTTGTTGGGGCTAGAACAAGGACAATTCTGACAAGTGGTAACTGAAGGAAATAGGCTATTTTAGGCTTAGGGGTTAGGTTTAGGGTTAGGGTTAGGGTTACAACTAGAGTTTAAGGGATCATTTGGGATTTTGGCAATAGCCCTTTATCTACTTCCCCAGAGTCAGATTAACTTGTGGATACCATTTCTAATGTCTCTGTGTCCAGTATGAAGGAAGTTAGAGACATTTTCTTGCGTTAATGCTAACTAGCATTAGCGCAATGACTCGAAGTCTATGTTACAGTATCTGCTAGCATGCTATCAGATACCATAGACTTCCAGTCATTGCGTTAACGCTAGTTAGCAATTGCACTAGAGCTAGTAAGCAACTTCCTTTAAAGTGTACACAGAGATATAAAATTGGTATCTACAAGTTAATCTTACTCTGGGGAAGTAAAGGGCCTCATTGCCAAAATCCTGAAATATCTCTTGGTATATAATCTCTATGGTTAGAATTACGGTTGGAGTTAGGGGTTAGGGTTAGGACATAGGGTTTTGGGGATAAGGTCAGGGTTAAGGTTAGGGTTTAGCGAAAATAGAATTCTGAATGGGAATCAATTGTTTGGTCCCCACAAGGATAGTTAAACAAACATGTGTGCATGTGCATGTGTGCTTTTATCTGTGTGTGTATGTGTGCCAAGAGTGTGTGAGTGTGCGTGCATATGTATGTGTGTGCTTGTCCTTCTGCTTGCGTGTGCTTCACAGCTGTGCGGCTTTTAGTGACTGGCGCTCAGCAAAGGACTGGGCTCTGCCGGGTTTCTCTTGGTTAACAGAAGAGAACTTACAGTGCTGCACAGTGATTGCACAACTTATTTTCTAAAGAAAATGTACAGAGACGGCTGCAGAATAAAATAAAAACCAATGGAGAAACACAATACAGAATATGGACAGAGTCAAAGAGATTAACTCTCACTGTCCCAAATCACATGAATTTAACAACACTTGCAGCCCCCTTCTCATTGACTTATGCATGCCAGTGTCTTAAGTCTCAGTCTCTATGCATGAATTAAATGCATCTTTGCCTTACTTATACCACAATAGTACATCACTTTCATAACCTTGTATACTAATTGGGAAGGGGTTGAACTGAAGTGAATTCATGTTTCATGCACAGATATAAAAATCCCACACTGTATTAAAATCCCACAAACACATTGTCTTCAATTGCAGAAAATAAAATAAGAAATAATTGTCCTTTCAGTATTGACCTAGAGTCAACAGATCCATCTGCTGATAGTTGTGATTTGCTGTGATTTGATAGCAGAGCAGGGCTGAGGGCTAGAAGGCTGGGAGGCTTGAGTTGAGGCTTGGGATGGCGGCAGGTAGCTTAGCGGTTAAGCGGTTAAGCGTGTTGGGCCAGTAAGCGAAAGATCGCTGGTTCTAATTCCCGAACTGACTAGGTAAAAAATCAGTTGATGTGCTTTTGAGCAAAGAACTTAACCCTCATTGCTCTGGATAAGAGCATGTGCTAAATGACTAAAACATACAACTGGATGGGAATGGGGACTGGATGCTGGAGGGCTTGGGGACTAGAGGGCTGGTGAGTCTGTGCTAGAGCTGGACGATAAACTGAAAATGATCTATTCTCCCTCGGGAAACTGAAAAGTTTTGACATGGATCCTCAGATCCTCAAAAAAGTTCTAGAGCTGGACCATCGAGAGCATCCTGACTGGTTGCATCACTGCCTGGTATGGCAACTGCTCGGCCTCCGACCGCAAGGCACTACAGAAGGTAGTGCAAATGGCCCAGTACATCACTGGGGCCAACCTTCCTGCCATCCAGGTCCTCTATACCAGGCGGTGTCAGAGGAAGGCCCTAAAAATTGTCAACGACTCCAGCCACCCTAGTCAAAGACTGTTCTCTCTGCTACCACATGGCAAGCGGTACCTGAGCGCCAAGTCTAGGTCCAAAAGGCTTCTAAACAGCTTCTACCCCCAAGCCATAAGACTCCAGAACAGCTAATCAAATGGCTTCCCAGACTTTTTGCGTTGCCCCTCCTCCCCCTCTCTTACACCGCTGATACTCTCTGTTGTTATCATCTATGCATAGTCTCTTTAATAACTCTACCTTCATATAAACTCAGCAAAAACAGTAACGTCCCTTTTCAGGACCCTGTCTTTCAAAGAGAGTTTGTAAAAATACAAATAACTTCACAGATCTTCATTGTAAAGGGTTTAAACAGTGGTTCAATGAACCATAAACAATTAATGAACAAATACCTGTGGAACGGTCGTTAAGACACTAACAGCTTACAGACGGTAGGCAATTAAGGTCACAGTGATGAAAACTTAGGACACTAAAGAGGCCTTTCTACTGACTCTGAAAAACACCAAAAGAAAGATGCCCAGGGTCCCTGCTCATTTGCGTGAACGTGCCTTAGGCATGCTGCAAGGAGGAATGAAACCTGCAGATGTGGCTAGGGCTACAGGGAGACAGGACGGACAGCTTATCATCCTCGCAGTGGCACACCACGTCTAACAACACCTGAACAGGATTGGTACATCCAAACACCACACCTGCAGGACAGGTACAGGATGGCAACAACAACTGCCCGAGTTACACCAGGAACGCACAATGCCTCCATCAGTGCTCAGACTGTCCGCAATCGGCTGAGAGAGGCTGGACTGAAGGCTTGTAGGCCTGTTGTAAGGCAGCTCCTCACCAGACATCACCGGCAACAACGTCACCTATGCGGACAAACCCACATCTCTGGACCAGACAGGACTGGCAAAAAGTGCTCTTCACTGACGAGCCGCGGTTTTGTCTCAACAGGGGTGATGGTCGGATGCGCGTCTGTCATCTAAGGAATGAGCGTTACACCAAGGCCTGTACTCTGGAGTGGGATCGATTTGGAGGTGGAGGGTACGTCATGGTCTGGGGTGGTGTGTCACAGCATCATCGGACTAAGCTTGTTGTTATTGCATGCAATCTCAACGTTATGCGTTACAGGGAAGAAATTCTCCTCCGTCATGTGGTACCCTTCCTGCAGGCTCATCCTGACATGACCCTCCAGCATGACAATGCCACCAGCCATACTGCTCATTCTGTGCGTGATTTCCTGCAAGACAGGAACGTCAGTGTTGCCAGCGAAGATGCCAGCGACGAGGCCAGTGAAGAGCCCTGGATCGGAGGGTGAGGGCTAGGGCCATTCCCTCAGAAATGTCCAGGAACTTGCAGGTACCTTGGTGGAAGAGTGGGGTAACATCTCACAGCAAGAACTGGCAAATCTGGTGCAGTCCATGAGGAGGAGATGCACTGCAGTACTTAATGCAGCTGGTGGCCACTCCAGATACTGACTGTTACTTTTGATTTTGACCCCCCCTTTTGTTCAGGGATACATTATTCAATTTCTGTTAGTCACATGTCTGTGGAACTTGTTCAGTTTATGTCTCAGTTGTTGAATCTTGTTATGTTCATACAAATATTTACACATGTTAAGTTTGCTGAAAATAAAAGCAGTTGACAGTGAGAGGACGTTTATTTTTTTTTGTCACGTTATTATTTTACTGCTGCTCTTTAATTACTTGTTACTTTTATTTACTTATTCTTATCCATATTTTTTTTCAACTGCATTGTTGTTTAGGGGCTCGTAAGTAAGCATTTCACTATAAGGTGAAATGTGACTAATAAAATTTGATTTGATTAGTTTAAACCATATTCCAGCCAGTTTCTATTCCACAAGTTACCACCGGCTAAATCTTTGACGTTAAAATGCCCATTTACTCTGTTCCATCTGATTGCGCAATCCACTGTCTCATCAGCCCAGCCAGGCAATTTTTCTATTAGACTAACATTTAATTTTCAAAAGCGGAGATTTGTATAAACCTTGCTGTCTGTCTCCGACATTTGCAATATTGTTTCAATATTCAAATTCGATCTCCAGCTGTCCCATGGTAATGAACGTGTTGGGAGTCTGGATGAGACAGATAGGCACGCAGCCTTTCTCAGCCAGTTGAAATCATAATTCAGCATAATGTTTTATGATGTATACAAAGAACTATCAATAGAACTATCAACAGGTCAAATTAAATGAAGTGCAGCTATTTTGCTGTCTTTTCATCTTCATTTTGAAGTGATTGTGTTAGCTGTGTTGTGGGCTAGCTCCTCTGAATAATAGTGTCCTGATGAGAAAGCACATTTCTACGCCAGGCGAAATTGAGCATTATTAGGTCATTGTTATGGATGTATCCAAATGGTCACTACAAAACAGCAAAAGCAAACCTAAATGCAGCTACTTTGCTGTTATTCTGGCTGCACTGTTTGACGTTACTGTAATTTAGCCATAGTTGGCTAGATAGCAAGCAAGGGGCAAGAAAATTGCCATCCAGTATGGCAATCGAACATTTAGAAAGAACCACTGGGTCCATAGATACAGAACCAAAGGACTGAACTGGGTCGTGTCTCTGGCAACCGAACCGATAGAACGAATGACCAGCCGGCTTGGGTAGCAACCCTTGGTCTGTGTCAGGACTATTTATTGTGGAAGGAGGAAATAGTATGAATAAATTAATACAAGTAAAGTTTCAATGAAAATACAGTGGCTTGCAAAAGTATTCACCCCCTTGGCATGTTTCCTATTTTGTTGCATTACAACCTGGAATTAAAATAGGTTTTTGGGGGGGTTGTATCATTTGACTAACACAACATGCCTACCACTTTAAAGATGCAAAATATTTTTTATTGTGAGACAAACAAGAAATAACACAAAAAAAACTGAAAACTTGAGCGTGGATAACTATTCATAACTATTCCACCTTTGGCAGCAATTTCAGCTGCAAGTATCTTAGGGTATGTCTCTATAAGCTTGGCACATCTAGCCACTGGGAGTTTTGCCCATTCTTCAAGGAAAAACTGCTCCAGCTCCTTCAAGTCAGATGGGTTCCACTGGTGTACAGCAATCTTTAAGTCATACCACAGATTCTCAATTGAATTGAGGTCTGGGCTCTGATTAGGCCATTCCAAGACATTTAACTGTTTCCCATTAAACCACTCAAGTGTTGCTTTAGCAGTATGCTTAGGGTCATTATCCTGCTGGAAGGTGAACCTCCGTCCCAGTCTCAAATCTCTGGAAGACTTAAACAGGTTTCCCTAAAAAATATCCCTTTATTTAGTGCCATCCATCATTCCTTCAATTCTGACCAGTTTCCCAGTCCCTGAAAAACATACTCACAGCATGATGCTGATGGTTTTCTCGGGGTGATGAGAGGTGTTCGGTTTGTGCCAGACAGCGTTTAACTTGATGGCCAAAAAGCTACATTTTAGTCTCATCTGCCCATTTTCTTCCATTTTTTTCCTTCGTTCATATGTTTGGGGAGTCTCCCACATGCCTTTTGGCGAACACCAAACGTGTTTGCTTATTTTTGTCTTTATTAAGCAATGGCTTTTTTTCTGGCCACTCTTCCGTAAAGCCCAGCTCTGTGGAATATATGGCTTAAAGTGGTCCTATGGACAGATACTCCAATCTTCGCTGTGGAACTTTGCAGCTCCTTCAGGGTTATCTTTGGTCTCTTTGTTGCCTCTCTGATTAATGCCCTCCTTGCCTGGTCCGTGAGTTTTGGTGGGCGGCCCTTTCTTGGCAGGTTTGTTGTTGAGCCAAATTCTTTAAAAAAAATTAGAATGGTGCTCAGTGGGATGTTCAAAGTTTCTGATATTTTTTTTTTAACCCAACCCTGATCTGTACTTCTCCACAACTTTGTCCCTGACCTGTTTGGAGAGCACCTTGGTCTTCATGGTACCACTTGCTTGGTGGTGCCCCTTGCTTAGTGGTGTTGCAGACTCTGGGGCCTATATATACTGGGATCATGAGACAGATCATGTGACAATTAGATTGCACAGAGGTGGACTTTATTTAACAAATTATGTGATTTATGAAGGTAATTTGTTGCACCAGATCTTATTTAGGGGCTTCATAGCAAAGGGGGTGAAAACATATACACACACCACTTTTACGTTTTTACCTTTTTTTTTAAACAAGTTATTTTTTTTTCATTTCACTTCACCAATTTGGACTATTTTTGTGTATGTCCATCACATGAAATCCAAATAAAAATATATTTAAATTACAGATTGTAATGCAACAAAATAGGAAATATGCCAAGGGAGTGTAACGCTCGTCTGAAGAAGTAGACCAAGGTGCAGCATGGTAAGTGTTCATGATCTTTAATAAGTAGACAACGATAGTAGACAACGATAGACAGCTGCCTCTGATTGGGAACCACACTCAGCCAAAACCAAAGAAATACAACTCATAGAATGCCCACCCCACATCACACTCTGACCTCACCAAATAGAGAAATAAAACTACTCTCTAAGGTCAGGGCGTGACAGGGGGATGAATACTTTTGCAAGGCACTGTATGTAAATCATTATTTGAATATGTTCGTAACCTGTTGTGTAAAAGTGATAATTCCCTCGAAGCCGGTGTTTTGAGGATATATTGGTATGGATTTTCAGGCATTATCACTGAAATAAACATATTGTTCTATTTATAGTTTTGTGATAATTCATTACATTTATCGTGATATGGATTTTTGTTCATATCGCCCAGCAATGAGTCTGTGCCGACTGGGAGGTTAGCTGTGTTGGAGGGGGCTCTGTTGCCCCCAGCGTACCCAGTACAACTTAGCTCAGCCTATGCACTCTGGCTTTGTTGACTTAGCTGGTGTTCCCATGACAACTGTAGACTTTCCTGGAGCCAGATGTGTACAGAGAAGAGTAGAGAATGTGAGAATACTTCAGTGTTTGTGTTCGCTATGACATGGCTGAGGTTGTTCTTTGATATGTAGACTATTGCCTTTCTGCAGAAGTAGCATGGAAATAACTCTGGCATAACGTGTCAAGCAACAGGATGGTGTTACTATTCACTGTCAATGGACTATTATAAACTCTTAGTAATAATGTTCATTTGGTGGATCACTGCCTCTTACTCAAACAACAACACAACAGTACTTCAGGTAGTGAGTCAGAGGCCATGGGCACCTCCAGTATTATTTTAGCCAAAGCACAGACAAGACAATTAAAGGCAAAAACAAACAATGCCAAAATACACAATGCTATCTAAAGAACCATCTTAAACAAAATAGAAAAGTGCTGTAATCATGAGGTTGGTTTATCTCCATTTTAATATGTCTTCTCAGACAGCACTAGTCCCCTGCCATCAACTTCATCTGGCATGCAATCAGGAGAGCCACAGAGTTGTTTTGGTGCTGTCACTCAGTCAGGAGGTACCTCCCAACCCCCCCTTGTTCTCGTCCTAGCCCCCCTCTTTACAGCCCACTTTGCAGATCCATTCAGACTAGGAGGGATGTCTTTACAGAAGCACAATATCAACAAACAGAACAAAGAAAAACTGGAAAATGTTACACATAAACTTGGAACATATACATCTACAGAAAACTCTGTCCTTTTTTCACAACAGCCAGACAGGGTGCCTCATTGCCTGGCAGAGAATACAAACAATTGATGTACTAACAAACCGACCTATCCATGTAGCCTATCCAGCTCTATATGGTCTGCTTTGTCCCTGATAATAGGGTAAAATTGCTATTGTCAATGAGTAATTCATGTCATAGTAGACACATTAAAATGAGCTGTAGTCACTAGTTGCTCCCCCAGTAAATGTCTGTCTGAAATTATAGGTTCATGAAATGAGTGTGCTGCTCATAGGTGATAATTTAGTAATTACCTATGTGTTTGGGTGAGATGGTGTGAGATGAGATGGTGTTGGGTGAGAGTACAGTCCTGGGGGGGATTCTGTGGCTGGGTGGGACACAGGGGGTGATGAGGTGCCTGTCAGCGCTAATTTGCTGTTATTCTCCAGCTCATAGCTACTTTATTCACTTAATGATACCGTGCCTATCTGATGCCTTTAGCACAACTGTCAGCCTCTACAGAGAGAAAACCGAACTTAACAGTACTAGGCAGAAGCCAGACCGAATGACATGTAGAGATTGACTCTGTGCTGGTTTTGTTGTGTTCATCAGCTGAGCACAATCAGTCTTCTTTTCTCGGTTCTCTTGTGAGCCGCCCCACTCAGCCAAAGGCTCCAGTCACGGAGGCTGCACTGCATCGATTGGCTTTGCAGACATAAACAAGAGCTGCACTTGCAAGTGACCCATGGGCCTGACCCCAGAGATAGACGCTCCCTGTAATGGGTGTCTCTTTCAGCGGGCGGTCCGTGGAACAGAGAAGCCATTGTTTGTGCCAGGAACAGCCAAGATTCAAGCCCACAAAAGTGCTGAGCCAAGAGGAGCAGGCTAGAGAGCCAGGGAACTATGGGCCCTTCCTCCTCCTCCTGCTGCAAGGCAGAGCCTCAGCCTTCCACTCCCTGAGGGAGAGTTAACCCAGGAGAGGATTGCCACCTCCCCCCTCAGAGCAGAGCCATGCTAACAAAGCAATCATTGCACTGATAACACCTGGTCTGGCTGCTTCACTTGTTTTGGTCACACATCTTTTATCACTTTTATCTTTTCTTAGTCTCTTGTTGCTTTTTGGAGGATTTGAAGAGATTTGAAGAGATACTTTAAATGACAAACCTATAGTAGCTAGAAGTGAGAACCCACCACATCCTCTGATGCACACAGGCCTGGGAGTTCTCCTGCTGGAAGTGGCCAAACAGGTGAGTCGGGTGTCAGTGAGGTGTGAAATCTTACTTGGCAGCCATGACAATACGCTTGCCACACGTCAGACCTGGGGGAGGTAACTTTACACACAGCACGCCACAGGATATACTGGGCCGAGGAGGCGCACTGGAGGTCTGGAGCGTAGAGCTGGCACCACCCCTCCTGTTAACTAGTCTATTCAACTCAGCCTGAGCTGAAGAGCAAAATAACACTGGGTTTTACTGCAATTTGTTGTAATGATGATCCCTTGTAAGATATGGTGCAAAGAAATTGACATAAACCTCACATATTGAATGTGAGGTTTATTTTATGTTGTGGTACTTGTGTATGTCATGTAAAACAACACCTTTATCGCACAAGAATTCACAAGTGATTATATAGTCATTATAAACACCATGTTAGGAACCACACACTGATATTCCACCACTGTTATGCATAAGGGACATTCATGCATATATTTGTCATCAGCAGTATATCAAGCCCCCTGGTCTGACAGTCCCAGTAGTACTGTAAGTCATCTGCAGGTATGGCAGCCGTGGCTCTGACCTTTGTAGAAGTGACAGTAATGCAGAGTGAGGGGACTTCATGGACACATCCTCCTAACCAAGGCTCTGCTGGAGACCAGGGCACAGGTCGTCTGTAGTAGCTACTCATCCTCAGTATTACCAATGCCCTGCTAGACAGGCCTGTGTGTGTGTGTGTGTGTGTGTGTGTGTGTGTGTGTGTGTGTGTGTGTGTGTGTGTGTGTGTGTGTGTGTGTGTGTGTGTGTGTGTGTGTGTGTGTGTGTGTGTGTGTGTGTGTGTGTGTGTGTGTGTGTGTGTGTGTGTGTGTGTGTGTTGTTACAGTACTGCTAGTTAGACAGTCATGAGTGTAGGCTGAAGGCCCCATCGCTCCCAATAAATGAATGAGCACTCAGCAGGAATGGATGTGACGGGCACTCCCACTGACAAACACCTGGCTAACTTCTAATGGCTGGCTGGCAATCCTCAGCTGCTTGGCTAGTTTTAAGTGGCTTCATTTCACAATGATGCTTATAATAAATGGACAACTTGATGTTGGATGTTGGAGGGAAGAGAATAATAACTTCTACCTCAGCACTATAGTACTTGCATCGAAGCAAAGAATTTATCAAGTAACCACACAGTTGAAGTCGGAAGTTTACAAACACTTTAGCCAAATACATTTAAACTCAGTTTTTCACAATTCCTGACATTTAATCCTAGTCAGTATTCCCTGTTTTAGGTCAGTTAGGATCACCACTTTAAAAAATAATTTCTGGGCACCATGGTGTCTTGTTTCTCTTTCAAAGACTATGCAGGTTATTGCATTGTCTATGGTCTGCTATACTACAGACACACAGCTAGTTCAGCACATGACAGATTTGAAAGAACGAACCAGAGTACACTGTACAATATCACAGGGATTGCTCAGGGACGCATCAGATCTACAGACAAAACGTACTTTCCAGTTCATGTTGATTACAAAAGGATGCTAAAGTAGACAAAAAGGATTGAATCCATAACCAATGACCGGTGACAAAAAAAATGTTTGGCAAATTATCTGCAGGGTACTGATCCAGCTCCAAAGCACTGACCAGAAAATGGTCATACTGTAGTTATGTACAGTTCAAGTCAGAAGTTCACATACACCTTAGCCAAATACATATCTCACCTGTCACCCCCAAAACCAATTCTTCCTTTGGCCGCCTTTCCTTCCAGTTCTCTGCTGCCAATGACTGGAACGAACTGCAAAAATCACTGAAGCTGGAGACTCATATCTCCCTCACTAGCTTTAAGCACAGCTGTCAGAGCAGCTCACAGATCACTGCACCTGTATTTAGCCCATCTGTAAATAGCCCATCCAACTACCTCATCCCCCATACTGTATTTATTTATTTATCTTGCTCCTTTGCACCCCAGTATCTTTACTTGCACATTCATCTTCTGCACATCTACGATTCCAGTGTTTAATTGCTATATTGTAATTACTTCTCCACCATGGCCTATTTATTGCCTTACCTCCCTTATCTTACTTCATTTGCACACACTGTATATATACTTTTTTTCGACTGTAATATTGACTTTATGTTTGTTTATTCCATGTGTAACTCTGTGTTGTATGTGTCAAACTGCTTTGCTTTATCTTGGCAAGGTCACAGTTGTAAATGATAACTTATTCTCAACTAGCCTACCTGGTTAAATAAAGGTGAAAAAAAAACAAAAAAACATTTAAACTCAGTTTTCACAATTCCTGACATTTAACCACAGTAAAAATTCTCTGTCTTTGGTCAGTTAGGATCACCACTTTATTTTAAGAATGTGAAATGTCAGAATAATAGTAGAGAGAATTATTTATTTGTCACATTCGTCAAAACGAGGAGACCAAGGCGCAGCATGAGATTAATACATTCTTCCTTATTTAAACGAAGAACACTAAACAAATTAACAAAATAACAAAACGAACATGAAGCTATAAACACGAGTGCTGACATTCAACTACACATAGACAATAACCCACAAAATACCCAAGGAATATGGCTACTTAAATATGGTCCCCAATCAGAGACAACGATAAACAGCTGCCTCTGATTGGGAACCAATCTAGGCAACCAAAGACATATAAACACCTAGACATACAAAAACCCCTGGACATACAAAAATCCCTAGACAATACAAAAACTACACATACCACCCTCGTCACACCCTGACCCAACCAAAATAATAAAGAAAACAAAGATAACTAAGGTCAGGGCGTGACATTATTTCGGCTTGGATTTCTTTCATCACATTCCCAGTGGATCAGAAGTTTACATACACTCAATTAGTATTTGGTAGCATTGCCTTTAAATTGTTTAACTTATGTCAAACGTTTCGGGTAGCCTTCCACAAGCTTCCCACAATAAGTTGGGTGAACATCGGCCCATTCCTCCTGGTCAGAGCTGGTGTAACTGGGTCAGGTTTGTAGGCCTCCTTGCTGGTACATGTTTTTTTGAGTACTGCCAACAGATTTTCTATAGAATTGAGGTCAGGGCTTTGTGATGACCACTCCAATACCTTAACTTTGCTGTCCTTAAGCCATTTTGCCACAACTTTGGAAGTATGATTGGGGTCATTGTCCATTTGGAAGACCCATTTGCGACCAAGCTTTAACTTCCTGACTGATGTCTTGAGATGTTGCTTCAATATATCCACATAATTCTCCTCTTCATGATGCCATCTATTTTGTGAAGTGCACCAATCCCTCCTGCAGCAAATCACCCCCACAACATGATGCTGCAACCCCATGCTTCACGGTTGGGATGGTGTTCTTCGGCTTGCAAGCATCCCCAAGTCGGTTAGGACATCTACTTTGTGCATAACACAAGTCATTTTTCCAACAATTGTTTACAGACAGATTATTTCACTTATAATTCACTCTATCACAATTCCAGTGGGTCAGAAGTTTACATACACTAACTTGATTTTGAAAATAATGTAATGGCTTTGAGTCAATTGGAGGTGTACCTGTGGATGTATTTCAAGGCCTACCTTCAAACTCAGTGCCTCTTTGCTTGACATCATGGGAAAATCTAAAGAAATCCGCCAAGACCTCAGAAAATTTTTTGTAGACCTCCACAAGGCTGGTTCATCCTTCGGAGCAATTTCCAAATGCCTGAAGGTACCACGTTCATCTGTACAAACAATATTGCGCAAGTATAAACACCATGGTACAACGCAGCCGTCATACCGCTCAGGAAGGAGATGCATTCTGTGTTGCAAAAAGCGCAAATCAATCCCAGGACAACAGCAAACAACCCTGTGTAGATGCTGGAGGAAACAGGTACAACAGTATCTATATCCACAGTCAAATGAGTCCATTATAGACATAACATGAAAGGCTGCTCAGCAAGGAAGAAGCCACTGCTCCAAAACCACCATAAAAAGCCATACTACGGTTTGCAACTGCACATGGGGACAAAGATCATACTTTTTGGATAAATGTCCTCTGGTCTGATGAAACAATAATAGAACTGTTTGGCCATAATGACCATCGTTATGTTTAGAGGAAAAAGGGGAGGCTTGCAAGCCGAAGAACACCATCCCAACTGTGAAGCACGGGGGTGGCAGCATCATGTTGTGGGGGTGCTTTGCTGCAGGAGGGATTGGTGCACTTCACAAAATAGATGGCATCTTGAAGAGGAAAATTCTGTGAATATATTGAAGCAACATCTCAAGACATCAGTCAGGAAGTTTAAGCTTGGTCGCAAATGGGTCTTCCAAATGGACAATGACCCCAAGCATACTTCCAAAGTTGTGGCAAAATGGCTTAAGGACAACAAAGTCAAGGTATTGGAGTGGCCATCACAAAGCCCTGACCTCAATCCCATAGAAAATGTGTGGGCAGAACTGAAAAAGCGTGTGCGAGCAAGGAGGCCTACACACCTGACTCAGTTACACCAGCTCTGTCAGGGGGAATGGGCCAAAATTCACACAACTTATTTTGGGAAGCTTGTGGAAAGCTACCTGAAATGTTTGACCCAAGTTAAACAATTTAAAGGCAATGCTACCAAATACTAATTGAGTGTATGTGAACTTCTGACCCACTGGGATTGTGATGAAAGAAATAAAAGCTAAAATACATAATTATTCTGACATTTCACATTCTTAAAACAAAGTGGTGATCCTAACTGACCTAAGACAGATACGTTTTACTGTGAGTAAATGTCAGGAATTGTGAAAAACTGAGTTTAAATGTGTTTGGCTACGGTATACAGTGGGGAGAACAAGTATTTGATACACTGCTGATTTTGCAGGTTTTCCTACTTACAAAGCATGTAGAGGTCTGTAATTTTTTATCATAGGTACACTTCAACTGTGAGAGACAGAATCTAAAACAAAAATCCAGAAAATCACATTGTATGATTTTTAAGTAATTCATTTGCATTTTATTGCATTATATAAGTATTTGATCATCTACCAACCTGTAAGAATTCTGACTCTCACAGACCTGTTACACTTTCTTTAAGAAGCCCTCCTGTTCTCCACTCATTTACCTGTATTAACTGCACCTGTTTGAACTCGTTACCTGTATAAAAGACACCTGTCCACACACTCAATCAAACAGACTCCAACCTCTCCACAATGGCCAAGACCAGAGAGCTGTGTAAGGACATCAGGGGTAAAATTGTAGACCTGCACAAGGCTGGGATGGGCTACAGGACAATAGGCTAGCAGCTTGGTGAGAAGGCAACAACTGTTGGCGCAATTATTAGAAAATGGAAGAAGTTCAAGATGACAGTCAATCATCCTCAGTCTGGGGCTCCATGCAAGATCTCACCTCGTGGGGCATCAATGATCATAAGGAAGGTGAGGGATCCGCCCAGAACTACACGGCAGGACCTGGTCAATGACCTGAAGAGAGCTGGGACCACAGTCTCAAAGAAAACCAGTAGTAACACACTACACCGTCATGGATTAAAATCCTGCAGCGCACGCAAGGTCCCCCTGCTCAAGCCAGCGCATGTCCAGGCCCGTCTGAAGTTTGCCAACAATGACCATCTGGATGATCCAGAGGAGGAATGGGAGAAGGTCATGTGGTCTGATGAGACAAAAATAGAGCTTTTTGGTCTAAACTCCACTCGCCGTGTTTGGAGGAAGAAGGATGAGTACAACCCCAAGAACACCATCCCAACCGTGAAGCATGGAGGTGGAAACATCATTCTTTGGGGATGCTTTTCTGCAAAGGGGACAGGACGACTGCACCGTATTGAGGCGAGGATGGATGGGGTCATGTATCGCGAGATCTGTTAGCAACCTCCTTCCCTCAGTAAGAGCATTGAAGATGGGTCGTGGCTGGGTCTTCCAGCATGACAACGACCCGAAACACACAGCCAGGGAAACTAAGGAGTGGCATCTCAAGGTCCTGGAGTGGCCTCGCCAGTCTCCAGACCTGAACCCAATAGAAAATCTTTGGAGGGAGCTGAAAGTCTGTATTGCCCAGCGCCAGCCCCGAAACCTGAACGATCTGGAGAAGGTCTGCATGGAGGAGTGGGCCAAAATCCCTGCTGCAGTGTGTGCAAACCTGGTCAAGAACTACAGGAAACGTATGATCTCTGTAATTGCAAACAAAGGTTTCTGTACCAAATATTAAGTTCTGCTTTTCTGATGTATCAAATACTTATGTCATGCAATAAAATGCAAATTAATTACTTAAAAATCATACAATGTGATTTTCTGGATTTTTGTTTGTTTTAGATTCTGTCTCTCACAGTTGAAGTGTACCTATGATAAAAATGACAGACCTCTTCATGCTTTGTATGTAGGAAAACCTGCAAAATCGGCAGTGTATCAAATACTTGTTCTCCCCACTGTATGTAAACTTCCGACTTCAACTGTAAGTGTATGTAAACTTCTGAATTCAACTGTAACATGTAGTTTTACCAGGGGACCTTTTTTGGGGAGAAAACAATTGAAGCCATTTACACTTTCAATATAATTTTATTGAAAAAAAAGTACCAATAAAACAGAACAAGTAATTCAGAAAAAGATTTGTTGAGCAAAGCTCTTATATGTACAGCATATTGCACTACATAACAATTTGTCCTTACTTCCATAATGTATCAACAAAAATAAAACACAAAAAAAGAAATGAGTGCACAGTACAGTCTTGAAAACACACAGTCAATGTTCACAAAAATGCTACATTTTCACTGGGTCTCTTTTCTTGGGAGTACAGAGAGTGTGTGATAATCAAGACTTAGTTGAAACTGAGCAGTTAAAGGCATTTTCCAGGTGTCAGTAATACATGTACAGTTCATCGGTTCCTAAAAAATGACAATGTTTCTTGGTTATGATTTAACCTCAGAGATTATATGGAGCACAACACTAAAATAAATTTTTCCGTTTTGACGGTATCGTTGAAAACATGTTGACACCAGAACCAGTCAAAAAAGGAATGTTTCAAGCTCATTTATATACAAAAAAGCCCTTGATCTCACTGGACTTGTTAAAAAGATCGAACAGGTATTAAAACGATTTAAAAGCCTCAAAACTGTCCCTATAAAAGCTGACCCTTTCATATGAAAAGACATTAAAAAAGTTAGGAAAGACAATGAGTAAGAAATGGTCTCATAAAAAAGGTACATTTAAAGAAAGTGGACAAAATAAATCAAGACACTGACGGTTTTTCCATAATATACAAAACTCACTGTATAGAGTTCCTGTAGCTTTGCACAGTGCTGAGATATGGCAAGTATATGTCTATCTCCAGTACACAGCTTCAGAACCCCCTCTGAAAAATCATTTCTGGGCACCATGGCGGCTTTTTTCTCTTTCAAATAAATCAAAGACTGTTCTATGCATCGTCAATGGTCTGCTATACTACAGACACACAGCTAGTTCAGCACATGACAGATTTGAAAGAACGAACCAGAGTACACTGTACTGCTCAGGTACGCATCAGATCTACAGACACAAAGTACTTTCCAGTGCATGTTTATTACAGAAGAATGCTAAAGTAGACAAAAATGATTGAACCCATAACCAATGCCCAGTGACAAAAAAAATGTTTTGGCAAATTATCTGCATGGTACTGATCCAGCTCCAAAGCATTGACCAGACAATGGTCATACTGTAGTTATGTACAGTTGAAGTCGGAAGTTTACAGACACTTTAGCCAAACACATTTAAACTCAGTTTTTCACAATTCCTGACATTTATTCAGAGTAAAAATTCCCTGTTTTAGGTCAGTTAGGATCACCACTTTATTTTTTTTAAATTTGAAAAGTCAGAATAATAGTAGAGAGAATGATGTATTTCAGCTTTTATTTCTTTCATCACATTCCCAGTGGGTCAGAAGTTTACATACACTCAATTAGTATTTGGTAGCATTGCCTTTAAATTGTTTAACTTGGGTCAAACGTTTCGGGTAGCCTTCCACAAGCTTCCCACAATAAGTTGGGTGAATTTTGGCCCATTCCTCCTGACAGAACTGGTGTAACTGAGTCAGGATTGTAAGGCCTCCTTGCTCGCACACGCTTTTTCAGTTCTGCCCACAATTTTTCTAAAGGATTGAGGTCAGGGCTTTGCGATGGCCACTCCAATACCTTGACTTTGTTGTCCTTAAGCCATTTTGCCACAACTTTGGAAGTATGATTGGGGTCATTGTCCATTTGGAAGACCCATTTGCGACCAAGCTT
This sequence comes from Oncorhynchus clarkii lewisi, assembly GCF_045791955.1. NCBI lineage: Eukaryota > Metazoa > Chordata > Actinopteri > Salmoniformes > Salmonidae > Oncorhynchus > Oncorhynchus clarkii. The sequence goes on from NC_092165.1 coordinate 43,881,477, forward strand.
TAACTTCCTGACTGATGTCTCTAGATGTTGCTTCAATATATCCACATAATTTTCCTCTTCATGATGCCATCTACTTTGTGAAGTGCACCAGTCGCTCCTGCAGCAAAGCACCCCACAACATGATGCTGCCACCCCCGTGCTTCACAGTTGGATTGGTGTTTCTTCTGCTTGCCAGCCTCCCCCTTTTTCCTCCAAACATAATAATGGTCACTATGACCAAACAGTTCTATTATTGTTTCATCAGACCAGAGGACATTTCTCCAAAAAGTACGATCTTTGTCCACATGTGCAGTTGCAAACCGTAGTCTTGCTTTTTATTGCGGTTTAGGAGCAGTGGCTTCTTCCTTGCTGAGCGGCCTTTCAGGTTATGTCAATATAGAATACGTTTTACTGTGGATATAGATACTTTTGTACCTGTTTCCTTTGCAAAGGTCCTTTGCTGTTGTTCTGGGATTGATTTGCACTTTTCGCACCAAAGTACATTAATCTCTAGGCGACTGAACACGTATCCTTTCTGAGTGGTATGACAGGTGCGTGGTCCCATGGTGTTCATACTTGCGTAATATTGTTTGTACAGATGAACGTGGTACCTTCAGGCGTTTGGAAATTGCTCCCAAGGATGAACCAGACTTGTGGAGGTCTACAATTTCTTTCTGAGGTCTTGGCTGATTTCTTTAGATTTTCCCATGATGACCAGCAAAGACGCACTGAGTTTGAAGGTAGGCCTTGAATATGTCCACAGGTACACCTCCAATTGACTCAAATGATGTCAATTAGCCTATCAGAAGCTTCTAAAGCCATTAATTTTTTTTTGAATTTTCCAAGCTGTTTAAAGGCATAGTCAACTTAGTGTATGTAAACTTCTGACCCACTGGAATTGTGATACAGTAAATTATAAGTGAAATAATAATAATAACAAGACATTTGTAGAGCGGTTGAAAAATGAGTTTCAATGACTCCAACCTAAGTGTATGTAAACTTCCGACTTCAACTGTAGCTAAACTGATCTGTGATCTTTCCAGAATGAACACTGAGATTCTACTGCTATCTGCTGAATGGCTAACGTGACATGGTTGATTCATATAAATGCCTTAACCGATTGGGCCCATTTCTGGAGATGACTACCCTCAGGGAAAACACAGCGCAGATAACCATCGTTCTATACAGTCAAACAAACAAATTATATACACATTTTAAAAAAACGAAAGGAAGAGAAATTGCACACAAAATCCATACGGTAGCAAAGGGTGAATATACAAAAAATAAATAAAAAATAAAACAACGGAGAACAACGCTAAAAGTCCTAAAGGAAATGGATGAGCAGTACACATAGATGTAGGCTACAGTAGAGCGAGAGAAGCGAGTTTAGGGACGGTTTAAGGGCTACAGTGAGACAGGAGGCTACGGTGACTGGCTCAGCATTCAGGATCTGCAGGAAACAACAACAACAAACAACAACAACAGCGATGTTCAGCTCATCTCTCACTGCCCCACATGGTTCTAAATTAGTCCCTGCCTCAACAGACAAAGCAATCATCTGACCAGTCTGTCTAAAGTATACCTTTATATCTATGGTTATGTATCTAATATATTTCAACTGATGCAGACAACAGAATTGGACCAAACCACTCCATTCCTTTGTCATCCTACTCTACATGGGAAACTGTTATTTGTTTTTCCCTGGCACTGAAACATACAGGTAACTGCCAAAATAATGGAAACACTTGAGTAAATGAGGGATGCAAAGTATATTTAAATCAGGTATTTCCACACAGGTGTGGTTCCTGAGTTAATAAAGGAATTAATATCCCATTACGCTAAAGGGATATGTTTAAAAAGGTTGGGCAGGTCATTATTTTGGCTACCATGGCTATGCCCCCATAGGATGACAATGTCCCCATCCACAGGACACGAGTGGCCACTGAATGGCTTGATGAGCATGAAAATGATGTAAACCATATGAAATGGCCGTCACTGTCACCAGATCTCAACCCAATTGAACACTTATGGGAGATTCTGGAGGGGCGCCTGAGACAGCGTTTTCCACCACCATCAACAAAACACCATATTATTCCAACAACTTGTAGAATCTATGCCAAGGGGCATTGAAGCTGTTCTGGCTCGTGGTGGCCCAACACCACCCTATGAAGACACTTTATATGGGTGTTTCCTTGATTTTGGCAGTTACCTGTTTCTCCAGCATTCTAAATTATGGGTTGAAAGAAAGCACTGATTATACAGACAGAAGATGACACAGAAGATGGCTGTAGGACCAAATTACCAAGAGTTGTGTCTGAAATTACAGCCTCATGTATACTTCTCCTTCAAAATGGGCAAAAAGTAAAGTACTGTAGGACCAAACATAACCGTATTAACAGGAGTTGTGTCTGAAATTACAGCCTCATGATATATACTGCTACTTCAAAATGGACAAAAAGTGAAGTAAAAAGGCAATAAAATGTACAACAAACAGCATCTTCAAGAATACAGCAGTGTCTTCAAAAAGATTTCAATAGTAATTACAGTCTTGCATACTACCAGTTCATTTCTAATCTCAGACACGTTCTCTTGTCAATTGGATTATCAGTGGTGATTTCTATTCAAAAGTTACACCACAGGATCTGAGGACAAAGAACTAATACAAGATCACTCCACAGGTTAAAAAATATATATATAAAAGCCCATGCAAGAATCCTGAGAGGAGGGAAGATGTTTCACATGTTTGTTTTGGTGTCCAGAATACAAGTGCATCTCTGACAGTGGGTTAGAGAGCACATCGATTGGAGGGCTAAAAAAACTTGGAATTTCAATGAGGCATTCATTTAACCAGCATCACTTGTACCTCAGATGTTTTATTCTAATGATAACAGGCCATATTCAGTCACTTCCTGGGAAGATACAGCTTAGTCATGTGAATGAAAACATTGTAATGTTACCATTGCAAATCAGATACAGTTAAAAACCATTAAATGACAGAGGTTGGCTTTGTAACCGAATCTACTCCTGACTGATGTACTATAGTGCAAACAGTGTGGATACATAGCTCCACTTGAAGGGCCTGGTAGTCTTAAAACAAAAAAATGATCAGCACAATCTCTCTTACAATGTCTGGGGTCCAGTTCGGGGATTTATGAAATTAGTAAAAGATAACTATGAAAAACTATGATTGAAAACCTGGTGTTCTCTCTGAGTAACTCGTGGGATCCACTTTTGCTTTGGAAGTTGTATCATGGCTGCGGGTAGATGTTTTGGGAGTGCTGTTGAAGGGGAGTGGGGGTCCTAAAGAGTATTTTTCTCTGCTAATACAGCAGTAATAAAGGCCTAGTTCACAAATGTTATGAGAAAATGTTATATATATATACACTTTTTTATCAGGGTGTGCTGCAGCACCCCTATTTCCCGCGGCTATGTACTGTATCTACCTTCACACCACAAAGTGGCATTTACCACATCGGAAGCCACTGGATGTTTCATTATTTTTGGTGACAATGGGAAAACAATTATTGAAATCAAAACAATAAAAGTGACTGGAAGAGCAAAGAATAATCAACATGTAATATAACAGTATACACAACCCCATTGAGGAGAAGGTTGAGGTGAAAAATGCTTTGTTCTGAGAGACTGCATCTTTGGAAATTAGTAAGTTATCAAGTTTGACCAATTATTTCCTGGCAACTTCAGAAAAGAAAACCCTATGAACCACTCTTCTTTCCCTTCTTCAGATCCCTCCATCTCTTTATTTCTTCTGCTTGGTTCTTGTCAACAGTCATTGGGTTGTGGTAGAAGACATTGACAAGGCATTCCCGGGACCATGGAGGTCATTCAAGATGTACACATACGGAAGTGCAAACAAATTCAACAGGAATAATGTACTGTACAAAATACTACATCAAACAATTACCAAAATAAGGACATCGTCCAGTAGAGGAATCTCGTGAAACAACATGGCATCTTCTTGGAAAAAAACAACCTCGTAAAAAATGGTTGTCTCCGTCCCGCGGGGACCTTTTCTCTTTTGTAATTTTCCCCCAACAGACCCGTGTTAAATTTGACAGTGCCATTTGGAGTCCAGTTCCTGTGGGAGAGGGGTAGTCTGGGCTGGGCTGGTCCTCTCCATCACCTCCACCCTGCTCTCCCCCCTCCAGCGATGGCCTCCTGCTCAAACAGCAGGGTGAGCAGAGCCGAGGCCAGGCGCCACCACAAGGGCCTCATGTTCCTTTGGTTTCGGTGATACTGCAACAAAACAAGGGAGAAAAACAACCGAGTCAGAACAGCATAAGGACAGGGAACTGGCCTAGTCAATTAAAAAATGTCATCATTCCTTTACCAGGGTCTTCAGTTGGAGCTGTGGATGTGTGTTGGTGTGTGATGGGTGGTGATAGTGATTGAGAGAGATCAACATGGTGAATTGAGGAGGGATAGGTCATAACCAGACACCGGAATGGCTATGATATTCTGACAACAGTCTGTGTGTGTGTCCAGCACTACTTATTAATGCAGGTTCTTTGTGTGCAGGATTGAGAACCCTAACCCCAGCCAATGTAACACTAACTTCCACCCCACCCCATGCCACAGACACATTCATTGCACAGCAAGTCTATGGAAACAGAATCAACAGCACATCAGGAGCAGCCTCCCTCTCCCCCTCAGGCTGGAGAGCCAACTGGATGGTGTGTGATTTGGAGGATAACGCTATCTCTGCCATAGAGGAGTAGATAAGATAATTGCACTACATAGGACTAGAGAGCACTTGAGGAGGGGCGTGGATCCACAGGAACATCTCAGTACGAGAGCTGAGCTTAGCTCCACAGACGAAACACAGACACTACCGGACCTGATAACACCACAACTATTTCAGATACACGTCACACATCAACAAAGAGCAACAATAGGCTGGATAAAAAGATTTGACCAAAAAAAAGCTTAGCACATTGCCAGTGTCAGACAACATTCTCCCGTTGTAAACCAATTCCACCAAAGCGTGACTGCCGAGTTGACTTGTTTCTTAACATGACATCTGATGCAGCATCTGTGTGCAAGCCCAGAAATCAACCTGTTTACAACTAGCCTGCACTTTGCAATGTGATAAGACCCAGGTTTCCACTAGCCCCCATACAGTGAGATGAACTTTGCAGAGCGTTGCATAAGCTGGTGCCAGTTTCAAACAGGCTCATGCACTTTCCACACCCGCTTTTGTAAAAGGAAGAAATACATTATTGTGTAGCCATCGGATATTTTAGGTACTACTGGGAATATTGATAGCACTAGTTGTGATATAGCATTTATCAAAAGTTAAGCTGGGGATATTTTGATAATTGCATAATAACGATGAAGTCTGCTTCATAAATATACATTATCCAAAGCACAAATTGAACTATACTGAACAAAAATATAAACGCAACATGTAAAGTGTTGGTCCCATGTTTCATGGGCTGAAGTAAAATATCCCCAAAATGTTCCATACGGACACAAAGCGTATTTCTCTCAAATGTTGTGCACAAATTTGTTTACATCCCTGTTAGTGAGCGTTTCTCTTTTGACAAGATAATCCATCCACCTGACAGGTGTGGCATATCAATAAGCTGATTAAACAGCATGATCATTACACAGGTGCACCTTTTGCTGGGGACAATAAAAGGCCACTCTTAAAATGTGCAGTTTTGTCACACAACACAATACCACAGATGTCTCTAGTTGAGGGAGCGTGCAATAGGCATGCTGACTGCAGGAATGTCCACCAGAACGTTTGCCAGATAATTGAATGTTCCTTTCTCTAATTTGGCAGTACTTCCAACCGGCCTCATAACCACAGACCATGTGTAACCACGCCTACCCAGGACCTCCACATCCGGCTTCTTCACCTGCGGGATCATCTGAGACCAGCCACCCAGACAACTGATTAAACTGTGGTTTTGCACAACCAAAGAATTTCTGGACAAACTGTCAGAAACCTTTTCAGGGAAGCTCATCTGCGTGCTTGTCGTCCTCACCAGGTTCTTGACCTGACTGCAGTTCCGCGTCGTAACCTACTTCAGTGGGTAAATGCTCACCTTCGATGGTCACTGGCACGCTGGAGAAGTGTCCTCTTCACAGATGAATCCCGGTTTCAACTGTACTGGACAGATGGCAGACAGCGTGTATGGCGTCGTGTGGGCGAACGGTTTGCTGATGTCAATGTTGTGAACAGAATGCCCCATGGTGGCGGTACGGTTATGGAATGGGAAGGCAAAAGCTACGAGCAACGAACACAATTGCATTTTATCAATAGCAATTTGAATGCACCGAGATACCGTGATGAGATCCTGAGGTCCATTGTCGTGCCATTCATTCACCACCATCACATCATGTTTCAGCATGATAATTCACGGCACCATGTCGCAAGGATTTGTACACAATTTCTGGAAGCTGAAAATGTCCCATTTCTTCCATGGCCTGCATACACACCAGACATCACCCATTGAGCATGTTTGGGATGCTCTGGATTGACGTGTACGACAACGTGTTCCAGTTCCCGCCAATATTTAGCCACTTCGCGCAGCCATTGAAGTGGAGTAAGACAACATTCCACAGGCCACAACCAACCGCCTGAACTCTAATCAAAGGAGATGTGATGCATGGCATGAGGCAATTTCTGGTCACACCATATACTGACTGGTTTTCTGATCCATGCCCCTACCTTTTTTTTTAAAGGTATCTGTGACCAACAGATGCATATCTGTATTCTCTGTCATTGATTAGGGCCTAATGAATTTACTTCAATTGACTGATTTCCTTATATGAACTTTAACTCAGTAAAATCTTTAAAATTGTAGCATGTTGCGTTTATATTTTTGTTCAGTTTGGTTCACCTAGAGACACAGCGCTAACAACAGCTAGGGTAGCAGCACTTATTAAAGTTGTGCCTTTACATCTAATTACAACTAGAAAGCACATAAACAAGCCCATCAATCTGTCTGTGATTACACCTGAACTGGCCAACTCTGACAGAGGGTGAAGCCTATTATAGGCAATTGTGACAGTCAGTAATGCTGTATGTACGCCTGGTTTGAATCCCCGAGCCGGAAAGGTGGAAAAATCTGCCATTCTGCCCTTGAGCAACGACAACTGCCCCCTGGGCGCTGATGACGTGCATGTCGATTAAGGCAGCCCCCCCACACCTCTTTTATTCAGATGGGTTGGGTTAAATGAGGAAGACACATTTCAGTTGATGCATTCAGTTGTACAACTGACTAGGTTAACACAATATATTTGATCAACAAACACTGCTACGCCACACAATAACATTAATGTGAGGTCGACCGATTATGATTTTTCAACACCAATACCGATTATTGGAGGACCAAAAAAAGCAGATACCGATTAAATCGACCGATTGTTTTTATTTATTTGTAATAATGACAATTACAACAATACTGAATGAACACTTATTTTAACTTAATATAATACATCAATAAAATCAATTTAGCCTCAAATAAATAATGAAACATGTTCAATTTGGTTTAAATAACGCGAAAACAAAGTGTTGGAGAAGAAAGTAAAAGTGCAATATTTGCCATGTAAAAAAGCTAACGTTTAAGTTCCTTGCTCAGAACATGAGAACATATGAAAGCTGGTGGTTCCTTTTAACAGGAGACTTCAATATTCCCAGGTAAGACATTTTAGGTGGTAGTTATTATAGGAATTATAGGACTATTTCTCTCTATACGATTTGTATTTCATATACCTTTGACTATTGGATGTTCTTATAGGCACTTTAGTATTGCCAGTGTAACAGTATACAGTATAACAGCTTCCATCACTCTCCTACCTGGGCTCGAACCAGGAACACATCGGCAACAGCCACCATCAAAGCAGCGTTACCCATGCAGAGCAAGGGGAACAACTACTTCAAGTCTCAGAGAGAGTCACGTTTGAAACGCTATTAGCTAGCCATTTCACATCAGTTACACCAGCCTAATCTCGGGAGTTGATAGGTTTGAAGTCATAAACAGCGCAATGCTTGAGATGCTGGCAAAACGCACAAAAATGCTGTTTGAATGAATGCTTACAAGCCTGCACGTGCCTACCACCGCTCAGTCAGACTGCTCTATCAAATCATAGACTTAATTATAACATAACACACAGAAATAAGAGCCTTGGGTCATTAATATGGTCGAATCCGGAAACTATCATTTCGTAAACAAAACGTTTATTCTTTCAGTGAAATACGGAACTGTTCCGTATTTTATCTAACGGGTGGCATCTCTAAGTCTAAATATTGCTGTTACATTGCACAACTTTCAATGTTATGTCATAATTACGTAAAAATCTGGCAAATTAGTTTGCAATGAGCCAGGCGGCCCAAACTGTTGCACATACGCTGTAACAGACTGCGTGTAATGAACGTAAGAGAAGTGACACAATTTCACCTGGTTAATATTGCCTGCTAACCTGGATTTCTTTTAGCTAAATATGCAGGTTTAAAAATATATACTTCTGTGTATTGATTTTAAGAAAGACATTGATGTTTATGGTTAGGTACACGTTGGAGCAACGACAGTCCTTTTTCGCGAATGCGCACCGATTATATACAACGCAGGACATGCTAGATAAACTAGTAATATCATCAACCATGTGTAGTAGTTATAACTAGTGATTATGATTGATTGATTGTTTTTTATAAGATAAGTTTAATGCTAGCTAGCAACTTACGTTGGCTTCTTACAGCATTCGCGTAACAGGCAGTCTCCTCGTGAGGCAGGTGGTTAGAGCTTAGGACTAGTTAACCGTAAGGTTGCAAGATTGAATCCCTGAGCTGACAAGGTAAAAATCTGTCATTCTGCCCCTGAACAAGGCAGTTAACCCACCGTTCCTAGGCCATCATTGAAAATAAGAATGTGTTCTTAACTGACTTGCCTCGTTAAATAAAGGTGTAAAAAAAAAAAACAAGGCAAAAATCGGCGTCCAAAAATACAGATTTCCGATTGTTGTGAAAACTTGAAATCGGCCCTAATTAATCGGCCATTCTGATTATGAATGTGTACATTCTCACAGCCATAATGTCCTGTAAAAACGGCAGCAGTGACCTTGTCTCCTCCTCTGGTTCCTCCACCCTGCTCAGCACAGAGAGGGTGACAAGGTGTGGGCCCACCCTGTAGCTCCCTCATTGGTCATGAGTCACACTACCAACTGTCTAAAATGACTCAGTCAGGGTCTAAATTTAGCCAGTGATAGAGAACAGACACTTGCCAGACTTTTTTTAACGCATTTTATTTAACCTTTAACTAGGCAAATCAGTTAAGAAAAATTCTTCTTTACAATGACGGCCTACAAGAAGGCAAAAGGCCTCCTGCGGGGACGGGGGCTGGGATTAAAAATAAAATATAAAATAAAATATAAATAACAACTTAGAATGGCAGCAACACATGACAACACAACATGGTAGCAGCACCAAACATGGTACAAACGTTATTGGGGACAGACAACAGCACAAACGGCAAGAAGGTAGAGACAACAATACATCACGCGAAGCAGACACAACTGTCAGTAAGTGTCCATGATTGAGTCTTTGAATGAAGAGATGGAGATAAAACTGTCCAGTTTAAGTGTTTGTTGCAGCTCATTCCAGTCGCTAGCTACAGCGAACTGAAAAGATGAGCGACCCAGGGATGTGTGTGCTTTGGGGACCTTTAACAGAATGTGACTGGCAGAACGGGTGTTGTTTGTGTCAGATAGGGGGGAGTGAGGCCTAAAAGGGTTTTATAAATAAGCATCAAGCAGTGGGTCTTACGACGGGTATACGGAGATGACCAGTTTACAGGGGAGTATTGAGTGCAGTGATGTGTCCTATAAGGATCATTGAAGGCAAATCTGATGGCCGAATGGTAAATGACATTTAGCCTCTGGAGAGCACCCTTACCTGCCAAACTATAAATTACGTCTACGTAATCTACCATGGGTAGGATGGTCATCTGAATCAGGGTTAGTTTGGCAGCTGGGGTGAAAGAGGAGCGATTACGATAGAGGACACCACTAGATTTAACCTTAGCCTGCAGCTTGTGCTGAGAGAAGGACAATGTACCTTCTAGCCATACTCCCAATTACTTGTATAAGGTGACTACTTCAAGCTCTAAACCCTCAGAGGTAGTAATCACACCTGTGGGGAGAGGAGCATTCTTCTTACCAAATCACATGACCTTTGTTTTGGAGGTGTTCAGAACAAGGTTAGGGGCAAAGAAAGCTTGTTGGACACTAATAAAGCTTTGCTGTAGAGTGTTGAACACAAAATCCAGAGAGGGGCCAGCTGAGTATAAGACTGAATCATCTGCATATAAATGGATGAGAGAGCTTCCTATTGCCTGAGCTATGTTGTTGATGTAAATTGAGAAGAGCGTGGGGCCTAGGATCGAGCCTTGGGGTACTCCCTTGGTGACAGGCAGTGGCTGAGACACTGCACTCTTTGAGAGAGGTAGTTAGCAAACCAGGCCAAAGACCCCTCAGCGACACCAATACTCCTTAGCCGGCCCACAATAATGGAATGGTCTGCCGTATCAAAAGCATTGGCCAAGTCAATAAAAATAGCAGCACAACATTGCTTGGCAATGGTAATGGTGACATCATTGAGGACCATTAAGGTTGCAGTGACACATCCATAACCTGAGCGGAAACCACATACCAGAGAGAATACTATAGACATCAAGAAAGCCAGTCAGTGTGTTCAACACTTTTGATAAACAGGGCAACATAGAAATAGGCCTATAACAGTTAGGATCAGCTTGATATCCCCTTTGAAATAAAGGACGCACCGTGGTTACCTTCCAAGTAATGGGAACTTCCCCAGAAAGGAGAGACAGGTTAAAAAGGTCAGAGATAGGCTTGGCGATGATAGGGGCAGCAACCTTAAAGAAGAAAGGGTCTAAACCATCTGACCCAGATGGTTTTTGGGGTCAGGTTTAATCAGCTCCTTTAGCACCTTGGACACTGCAGGGAGAACATTTGTAGCAGGGCAGGGGGAAAAGAGGGAGGAGCATCGGGGCTAGTCGCATTGGAAGGGGTGGGAGATGAGGAAATGTTGGACGGGCAAGGAGGCATGGCAGAGTCAAATAGGAATCCGGACTTAATGAAGTGGTGATTAAACAGCTCAGCCATGTGCTCTTTGTCAGTAACAACCACATCATCTACATTAAGGGACATGGGCAGCTGTGAGAAGGAGGGTTTTTTCTCCAGGTCTTTAACATTTTTCCAGAACTTCTTGGGGTTAGACCCACAGTGAGAGAACTGCTCCTTAAAGTAACTAACTTTGGCCTTCCGGAAATCCTGAGTGCTCTTATTTCTCATTTGCCTGAACGAGAGCCAGTCAGCCTGAGTATGCGTGTGCCAAGCATCATCACTTTAACATAAGCCTGATGTGTTTTGTCAGAGCCTCATGATGCAGGCAACCTGTCTGTCTGTCAGCCCAATGGCTCACACAAGCATTAGCTTATCAGCTACACAGACAGGCAGCGACCAGGGGCCAGAGACTCACAGCTCAGGACAGGAGTGCAGCCAAGAGGCAGAAGTGGACAGGAATACAGACATGCACATCTCAACAACCACAAGCACCCCCCCCCCCCCCCCCCCCGTGTGCTGTAAAGAAAATAGAGTGCCCTTATAGAACAGTGAGAAGATAAGGAAAAGAAACACACACACACACACACACACACCCTAGGGACATTCAATGCTTACGCTTTCAACACTCATCGAAAGCACCAGGAGTCTTTAGAAAAACACACTATTGTAACTCAACTCTGCTCCTCGCCCCCATGCAGACTGTGGCAGTCTTCCTGTCATTGTGTCTGTCATTACTGTCATGTCAGCCTACTCTGCTCTGGGGACCTCTGCTCCGTCCCCTCCAGCCTTCTCATACGGAGGAGCAATTTATCTGTCAGCACCAATGCTCCTCTTATACTCTTAAGCACCTTAAGCCCTTCCCCTGGCACGATGGTAGGATGATATGGAAATGGGAGGGTGTTGAGCCATAATACACAGTATGCCATGTCTCTTCATTTATGAGTCAATCAAAGAGATGAATGTCAAACTGTGTTTGAAAGCCTGCTGATGCCCTACATAATTGCAATAACCCAACAAGAGGGAGAAATGGAAGGATGGCGAGAGAGACATATCAACATTGAAAAGTGGCAGTCCAAGTGAGTCTGAAAGATGAGATCACACTCACACACACACTCCGTCTCATGCATGCATGCACACACACACACACAGCGTGTTCGTAAACAAGCAAAAAAAGAAAACGTACTCTGTCAACTGTGTTTATTTTCAGCAAACTTAACATGTGTAAATATTTGTATGAACATAACAAGATTCAACAACAGACATAAACTGAACAAGTTCCACAGACATGTGACTAACAGAAATTGAATAATGTATCCCTGAACAAAAGGGGGGGGGGTCAAAATCAAAAGTAACAGTCAGTATCTGGAGAGGCCACCAGCTGCATTAAGTACTGCAGTGCATCTCCTCCTCATGGACTGCACCAGATTTGCCAGTTCTTGCTGTGAGATGTTACCGCACTCTTCCACCAACTCACCTGCAAGTTCCTGGACATTTCTGGGGGGGGGGGGGATGGCCCTAGCCCTAGCCCTCACCCTCCGATCCAACAGGTCCCAGACCTGTGCTCAATGGGATTGAGATCCAAGGCTCTTCGCTGGCCATGGCAGAACACTGACATTCCTGTCTTGCCGGAAATCACGCACAGAACGAGCAGTATGGCTGGTGGCATTGTCATGCTGGAGGGTCATGTCAGGATGAGCCTGCAGGAAGGGTACCACATGAGGGTGGAGGATGTCTTCCATGTAACGCACAGCGTTGAGATTGCCTGCAATGACAACAAGCTCAGTCTGATGATGCTGTGACACACTGCCCAAAACCATGATGGACCCTCCACGCCCAAAACCATGATGGACCCTCCACCTCCAAATCGATCCCACTCCAGAGTACAGGCCTTGGTGTAACGCTCATTCCTTAGACGATAGACGCGCATCCGACCATCACCCCTGTTGAGACAAAACCGCGACTCGTCAGTGAAGAGCACTTTTTGCCAGTCCTGTCTGGTCCAGAGACGGTGGGTTTGTGCACATAGGTGACGTTGTTGCCGGTGATGTCTGGTGAGGACCTGCCTTACAACAGGCCTACAAGCCCTCAGTCCAGCATCTCTCAGCCTGTTGTGGACAGTCTGAGCATTGATGGAGGGATTGTGCGTTCCTAGTGTAACTCGGGCAGTTGTTGTTGCCATCCTGTACCTGTCCCGCAGGTGTGATGTTTGGATGTACCGATCCTGTGCAGGTGTTGTTACACGTGGTCTGCCACTGAGGACGATCAGCTGTCCATCCTGTCTTCCTGTAGCTCTGTCTTAGGCATCTCACAGTACAGACATTGCAATTTATTGCCCTGGCCACATCTGCAGTCCTCATGCTTCCTTGCAGCATGCCTAAGGCACGCATACGCAGATGAGTCAGTTGTAAGACCTCTTTAGTGTCCTAAGTTTTCATAACTGTGACCTTCCGCCTGTAAGCTGGTAGTGTCTTTTTTTAATATATTTTTTTCTACCCCTGTTTTTTCCCCAATTACGTGATATCCAATTGTTAGTAGCTACTATCTTGTCTCATCGCTACAACTCCCGTACGGGCTCGGGAGAGACGAAGGTTGAAAGTCATGCGTCCTTCGATACACAACCCAACCAAGCCGCACTGTTTCTTAACACAGCGCGCATCCAACCCGGAAGCCAGCCGCACCAATGTGTCGGAGGAAACACCGTGCACCTGGCAACCTTGGTTAGCGTGCACTGCGCCCGGCCCGCCACAGGAGTCTCTGGTGCGCGATGAGACAAGGATATCCCTACCGGCAAAATTCTCTTTAACCCGGATGACGCTAGGCCAATTGTGCGTCGCCCCACAGAACTCCCGGTCGCGGCCGGTTACGACAGAGCCTGGGCGCGAACCCAGAGTCTCTGGTGGCACAGCTGCAGTACAGCGCCCTTAACCACTGTGCCACCCGGGAGGCCCATTAGCTGGTAGTGTCTTAATGACCGTTCCACAGGTGCATGTTCATTAATTGTTTATGGTTCATTGAACAAGCATAGGAAACAGTGTTAAAAACCCTTTACAATGAAAATCTGTGAAGTTATTTGGATTTTTATGAATTATCTTTGAAAGACAGGGTCCTGTCTTTCTGAGTTTATGTGGGTGCGTGCATACATGCAGCACGGAAATGAGTGTACCTACCTCACTGCTGAAGACTTATATACACAACAAAATCACAGCGCCAGGAATAGCAGACATGGGCTAAACTTGAGATCACGCATACAAACCACACGGATCTGTTTTGGGTTAGTCTGTACAAGAATCACTCAACAGCAGCCAGACAGGCCAAGAGAAACTCTCAGAGACTCAGGCCTATATAACTCCCTGGGCTGAGTGGGCTCTGCACACAAGAACAATAATTCTGTCCACTCGAATGACAAGAGAGTAAATCAAGAACTTTAAGAACTGAAATAACACCTAACTGTTGCTTACTATGTAGGTAATCAAAGTCAATATTCCAGATCCACTATTCTCTGGGATTCGGAAATCTAAAAAAACAATGCCTCACGTGGTTGTTTTTTTCCTTAGCCTCTCTGGGGCAGGGGGCAGTATTTTGAAGTTTGGATGACAAACGTGCCCAAAGTAAACTGCCTGTTACTCAGGCCCAGAAGCTAGGATATGCATAAAATTGGTAGTATTGCATAGAAAACTCTCAGTTTCTAAAACTGTTAAAATATTGTCTGTGGGTATAACGGAACTGATTTTGCAGGTGAAACCCCGAGGACAATCCATCCAGGAATATTTATTTTTTGGTCATTTGACTTTCCTATGGTTTTCTATGCGAAAGTCTCAACTAGGACTCGGGTTGCAGTTCCTACGGCTTCCGCTAGATGTCAACAGTCTTTAGACATGGTTTCAGGCTTGTATTTTGAAAAACGACAAAGACAAAGACCTTTTGGTTAGTGGACACTGATTACATGAAGTGCTGGTTTGCGTGCGTGACAGTGTGCGCTTCCTTCGTTGTTTTTCCTTTCTATTGAATACACAATTGTCCAGTTGAAATATTGATTATTTAGATAATTTAGGATTCATTATAAACATGACATGTTTTGACAAACTTTACCAGTACTATTAGGATGTATTCGTCTGCATGTTTTGACCGCCTTTGAGCCAGTGGATTACTGAACAAATCGCGCCAACCAAACAGAGGTTTTGGGATATAAAGAGGGACTTTATCGAACAAAACGACCATTCATTGTGTAACTGGGGACCTTTGGATTGCAAAAAGATGAAGATCTTCAAAGGTAAGTGCTTTATTTTATCGCTATTTTTGTGTTTTGTGACACCTGTGCAGGTTATGAATTTATATTAATGCAGGAAGTACGTGAGGCGCTGTCCTCAGACAATCAAATGCTATGCTTTCGCCGTAAAGCCTATTGTAAATTGGACCACGTGCTTCGATTACCAAGATGCTAAGCTAAAGAATCATCTATGACACTTGTATTATTATGAATTTTTTATATTAGCCATTTGTATTTTGAATTTGGCGCTCTGCAATTTCACCGGATGTTGGCCAGGTGGGAAGCTACCGTCCCACCTGCCCGGGAGAGGTTAATTGCTGAGGTTAGCAGTGTGTGAGCCCTATCGCTCTGTAGCTTCAGGATATGACATCACATTGTTCTCATACTAACTGATGTTACTTGTTGTGTTTACCCAGTGAGAAACGAGAGAGAGAGAGCGAGAGAGCGACACTTCCCTTATACCCTGCCCTGGCCTGTGTCTGCTGAGGCTAAGCTGTGTGTCAGTCAGTGTATCATAGCCCTAGTGTAATAACTCCTGCCTGCAATGTCCTGTGTCATATCAGATGAGTCACAGTGCACTGTGGCTGCAGGACAGAAGTCTGTGGTATTAATAAAATCTCAGCGTGAGTGTGGGAGAAAAAATGCATTCTGTTTCCATGAATCATCCTTGAGATGTTTCTACATCTTTATTGGTGTCTACCTGTGGTCATATTCAAATTGTTTGGACATGATTTGGAAAGGCACACCTGTCTATATAAGGTCCCACAGTTGACAGTGCATGTCAGAACACAAACCAAGCAATGAGGTTGAAGGAATTGGCCGTAGAGCTCAGAGACAGAATTGTGTCGCAGTACAGATCTGGGGAAGGGTACCAAAAAATGTCTGCAGTACTGAAGGTCCCCAAGAACACAGTGGCTTCCATCAATCTTAAATGGAAGCATTTTGGAACCACCAGAGCTGGCCGCCCAGCCAAAATGAGCAACCGGTGGAAAAGGGCCTTGGCCGATGTTCACTCTGACAGAGCTCCACAGTTCCTCTGTGGAAATGGGAGAACCTTCCAGAAGGACAACCATCTCTGCAGCACTCCACCAATCAGCCAGATGGAAGCCACTCCTCAGTAAAAGGCACATTACAGCCCGCTTGGAGTTTGCCAAAAGGCATCTAAAAGACTCTCAGACGATGAGACACAAGATTCTCTGGTCTGATGAAACCAAGATGGAACTCTTTGACCTGAATGCCAAGCGCCATGTCTGGAGGAATCCTGGCATCATCCCTACGGTGAAGCATGGTGGTGGCAGGATCATGCTGTGTGGATGTTTTTCAGCGGCAGTGACTGGGAGACTAGTCAGGATCGAGGGAAAGATGAACGGAGCAAAGTACAGAGAAATCCTTGATGAAAACCTGCTCTCAGGACCTCAGACTGGAGCGAAGTTTCACCTTCCAACAGGACAACGACCCATAAGAAAGATCCAAGACAATGACGGAGTGGCTTCGGGACAAGTCTCTGAAAGTCATTGAGTGGCCCAGGCCGAGCCCGGACTTGAACCCAATCAAACATCTCTGGAAAGACCAGAAAAATCGCTGTGCAGCGACACTCATGTTGGATACATGACAAAGCTTGAGTGGATCTGCAGATTAGAATGAGAGAAACTCCCCAAATACAGGTGTGCCAAGCTTGTGTAGCGTCATACCCAAGACTCGAGGTTGTAATCGCTGCCAAAGGTGCTTTAATAAAGTACTGAGTAAAGGGTCTGAATACTTATGTATACGTAAATGTGCACAAAGTTCTAAAAACCTGTTTTTGCTTCGTCATTATGGGTATTGTGTGTAGATTGAATACTTTCAGAATGCACTGTAGCTCAAACACACTGGTAGGATTGTCAAATGTTTGCCTGCCTTAGCACCTCTGAACAGTGTCGGCAGTCAATCTATTTTGTGTTCACACAGCAAAGACCTTGAAGTCGTCATCCACAGCCTTGTTAAAATACTCCAAACCAGATGGTGGCAGTAGCATTGTTTGAAAAGTGCATGTCTGTGAGTGTTGCTTAATTTATGGTTTAGATTCCAATGAAATCTAGATATCTATGTTAAATATTGCCATTTTGTAGAAATCCCAGATGGCCACAGCTAGATAACTACCTAGCAAGATGATGAAGAAACTACTTAATTCCCTCTCCATAATCTCATACTGCCAGTGCCGGCCCATAGCCAATTTTTTTGCTAGCTACCTAATGTTAGCATATTCGCTAGCTAGCACAATATAGCTTTCTAGCTAGCTAAGGACACTGCACTAACTTGGCAGCTAACACAGGCAGCTGTTTCACAGACACTAATCCATTGTGATTTAAAGGTGCACTACAGAGAAATCACTCAGCCATTTCCTGGTTGCTAAAATTTGAATAGTTCACCTAATTTCAGTAGTGACAAAACAAGCAAGTATAGTGTAGAGATCCTTGTGCCATCTAAACTGCTGTGAAATATATTTTCCATAACCAAAAATGTATTTTCACAAAACTTGTGGTGGTGTACAAGACTGGGAAGCATAGGCATAGTGCACATAGAACCGATCTACCCCTTCTTAGACTTGTTTTCCATAAAAATGACAGATCTATGTGAATTTTTGGGTCCCCCAAAAAGTTACATATTGCAGCTTTAATTATGTCAATACTAACTACAGTGTTAGCTAGTTTGGAGGAAGTATTTAGTGTTGTGTGCATTGTATTGCATCTGTGTACTTAACTAGTTACCATCCCATAGCCTATATTGCATATGAAGTATGACTGGCTCATGACATTTAACCATGAATGTACAGAAAAAAAATGTTATTTTTTCCTTTTTGTTGTCACTCCTGATGGCTCCCCCACGTGAGGGTTCGTGCTCTCTGATTGGCTCAAAGTCAAGTAGTTGGCCACTGACGAGCATTGCGATTCTACAAATAGAAATGGCAAGTTCGTTGCTACTGGGGCGGAATGCAGCAGGTACCGCTTTTGTTCTAGCAAGTGAAGGAATGACCTCCCACTGTGGTAAGTACCTAGTCAGCAGTCTATCGGCAGTGAGATTCTCTGTGTGTTTCATGCTTTAGACTCAAGAGGTCCATGCAATTCATGAAAGAGATTAAGGAAATGCAAGACGGTTTTCTTAAGATGGTCAGACTCCCTAACCACAGCTGTTCACCTGGGCTCACGCGCCAAGCTTCGGGTTACAATATTAGTTTTCATTTTAGTTATTTAGCCGACGCTCTTATCCAGAGCGACTTACAATTAGTGCATTCATCTTAAGATAGCTGGGTGAGACAATCATATCATAATCGTAGCAAGTACAACATGTTTACCTAGTCCGGTCACTTCAGCATAGTCTCTGTGTGAGAATGTGTTGAGTGTGTCTTTGACTCTGTGTTTTCCTTTCCCTCTAAATGTGCCATTGGTGCTCTGCAGAAAGAAACACTCAATGATCCACGGTTCTACCACCAATACAACCTAACCTATAGTATGTCAAGAGAGAATAGTCTTAACTACTTCAATGCAGCCAGTACATGAACTAAAAGTGTCACCCCGACCATAGTATAGTGTTTGGTGTGGACTCCTCCATGCCCCCTGTGGCACCGTGGCAGCATAGGGAGGAAATGGGGTGAGAAAGGCAGAGAGAAATAAACAGGAAGCTGAGGCCGGGAGGGAAGGGGTGAGTGTGGGAAAAGGCTGCCCTGGTTAAGCTACGTCTTGGGGGGGTAGAATGAGAGGTCAGAACACTGGGCTAATGCATGCTCACTGACTAGCCAAAACAAACACGGGACACTGAGACATGACCACAATGGATGCCCGTAAAGAAGCCACTGCTGCTGCTGCTCAGTCTCTCTCTCAGCAGACCTCTGAGTACAGTAGGCCTGCTCAGTGGACTTTAGCTGTGCTGTGCAGTCAGTCACGGTGGGTATTCTCACCACTTGAAGGTGTTCTTGGTGGAACTGGTCTCCGATGAGTTGGAGTTTCTGTCCAATGCAGACCTCTATGCTGTGTGCTGGCAGCTGGGGCTGCCGATTGAGTCGCTCCATCCCCCCTCGCTCTCCCAGAGGCCCCTGGTCACCAACACGCTCAAACTGCGCTGGGAAGTGCAATCGAAAGCCTGCGTTGCCTGTGGGAAAAAAGCCATAGATACTGGTCAGGTCAATATCTTAATGTTCATTGAGAGTGCCATATGCTCTGCAACTCATAACAACGCCAAAGTTCAGATACAGTAATCTTTTCCATTACCAGTGCTATCTTTAGTGTGACAGGACAGAGAGGGCATCACTGACAGACAGCTATCCTTGGTGTTCTAGTAAAGGGTCAGTTATACAGGTATGGCCTGTTGTCACATCAGGGCCAGGCTAAATCACCTAATGGCGCCATCTGAATGGGAAAGCAGCTGGGTACACTACACACAGGTAATAAAAGCTGCTGTGGCTGGGACTATCAGGCGCCAAGAGCGGAGTACAGCAGAGCTCCACTCTTATCTATTCCACACACTGTGTTTGCGTGGGTGTGTGTTAACATAGTGTGTGTGGCCGTACCGTAGAAGAGTAGTCTGGGCTCCTGGGCCACCCCGCAGGGCAGCATATTATTGGGCAGTGGCAGGACAGAGCTGGGTGTCTGGGTTCCCCTGTCCTCGTACTTTATCTCCCTGAAGGCTGTGCGCCAGCAGTGGGAGTCTGGCTCAAACACATCATCCTCCTCATCGTCCATACGGCGGCGATCTGCCAAGACCTGCCTAGGGGGAGAAGAGAGAAATTGAGAGGAAGTTGGGCCTATTGCTCTGCTAAGACTTCCTTTGACTACTGTTTTGATAAATTGAGATCATTACCTTCAAATCAATGTGGATTCTAAACATGTCTGTCTCTGTACTAATGAGATGACCTCAGGCAGGACCTCAGGCAGAGTACATTTAACATTTAATTATCATTAAAGACAACTTTCTAATCCATAATAACTACCCTTCCATAAATAAAACCCACGCTGGCTGATCCAGACAGAGCAGACCCAGGTCAGTGGGGGATATCTATGTGGAACAGAAAACTAGCAGAGATCTGCTCAGTCTGTGGTTGTGAAGCACACTGCTGATTTAGACAAATCGTTCAGCTCATCACAGTCATCAAACCACACAATTGGCTGTGGCTAAGAGACTTGTTGGCTAAATGTACCTAAATCGGGGGTTTGGTTGAGCGAGAGGCAGTCTCCATCTCTCTCCGATCTCAACCCAGCAGACCTGTGGCTAGCTTGGTCCCTCATACAGTCCAAAGGATTGAGACTACAGCATGCAGAGTAGCCTAGACAACAAATTATTTGCATATCTGACTAATAGGTTTATATGGCAAAACTGAAGCTTGGTCTCTAAAGACTTGCTTATAATAAATAGTTCATGACAGTTGTAAAAAACAACAAAAAAGTTAAGATTCTGTACAACATTGCTTCAAGATCACACTTAAGGATCCCCCCAGTACTTCCAGTGTTTCAGGCCCTAGGCTAGCAGAGAAAATAATCTTGGTTAACCCAGAACTAAAGTATTGTGTAATCGGTCAGATGCTCGATTAAGTTCTGGGTTCATGTGTTGAGAAGAGATCGGAAACTAGACTAGCGGCCAAATATCCCTTCCTCTTCCGAAATTCAAAAGATGCTAACACCTGTGAAAATGTGATTTGTCCAAAGCACCGGAACTAATACTGTCCAATCTCTAGATAACAAAGTGGATAAAATTAGGGCACAAGTTGCCTTTCAGAGAGACAGAGATTGTAACATTCTCTCTTTCACGGAAACATGGCTCACTTGGGATATGTTGTCAGAGTCGGTACAGCCACCCGGTTTCTTCACGCATTGTGCCGACAGAAACAAACATCTCTCTGGTAAAAATAAGGGCGGGGGTGTATGCCTTATGATTAACGACTCATGGTGTAATCACAACAACATACAGGAACTAAAGTCCTTTTGTTCACCCAACCTATAATTCCTTACAATCAAATATTGACTGCATTATCTTCCAAGAGAATTCCCTTTGATTATAGTCACAGCCGTGTATATCCCCCCCAAGCAGATCCCTCGTCGTCCCTGAAAGAACTTCACCGGACTCTATGTAAACTGGAAACCATACATCCTGAGGCTGCATTTATTGTAGATGGGGATTTTGAGGACAATACAGTGCCATTGACATGGCCCGCTACCAAAGCCTACGGGCTCTCCTTCTCCATGGCCAACGTGAGTAAAACATTTAAAAGTGTTAACCCTCGCAAGGCTGCCGGCCCAGACGGCATCCCTAGCCGCGTCCTCAGAGCATGCGCAGACCAGCTGGCTGGTGTGTTTATGGACATATTCAACCAATCCCTGTCATCCTGAAGTGCCTTGAGAGACTAGTCAAGGACCATATCACCTCCACCCTACCTGATACCCTAGACCAACTCCAATTTGCTTACCGCCCCAAATGGTCCACAGACGACGCAATCGCCATCACACTGCACACTGCCCTATCCCATCTGGACAAGAGGAATACCTATGTGAGAATGCTGTTCATTGACTACAGCTCAGAATTTAACACCATAGTACCCTCCAAACTCGTCATTAAGCTTGAGACCCTGGATCTCGACCCCGCCATGTGCAACTGGATCCTGGACTTTGACTGGCCGCCACCAGCTGATGAAGGTAGGAAACAACATCTCCACCACGCTGATCCTCAACACTGGGGCCCCACAAGGGTGAGTTCTCAGCCCTCTACTGTACTCCCTGTTCACCCATGACTGTGTGGCCATGCACGCTTTCAACTCAATCATCAAGTTTGCAGACGACACTACAGTGGTAAGCTTGATTACCAACAACGACGAGACGGCCTACAGGGAGGAGGTGAGGGCAGGGTGTGGGGTCAGGAAAATAACCTCTCACTCAACGTCAACAAAACAGAGGAGATGATCGTGGACTTCAGGAAACAGCAGAGGGAACACCCCCCCCCCCCCCCTTCTCATCAACAGGACAGTAGTGGAGAAGGTGGAAAGTCTTAAGTTCCTCTGTGTACGCATCACGGACACACTGAAATGGTCCACCCACACAGTTAGCATGGCGAAGAAGGCACAACAGCGGCTTGTCATCTAAAACACTCATACTTTGATAGATGCACAATCGAGAGCATCCTGTCGGGCTGTATCACCACCTGGTACTGCAATTGCACTGCCCTCAACCACAAGGCTCACCAGAGGGTGGTGCGGTCTGCACAACGCATCACCGGGAGCAAACTACCTGCCCTCCAGGACACCTACAGCACACAATGTCACAGGAAGGCCAAAAAGATCATCAAGGACAACAACCACCCGAGCCACTGCCTGTTCACCCCGCTATCATCCAGAAGGCGAGGTCAGTACAGGTGCATCAAATCTGGGACCGAGAGACTGAAAAACAGCTTCTATCTCAAGGCCATCAGACTTTTAAACAGCCATCACTAACATAGAGAGGCTGCTGCCAACATACATACTCAAATCTCTGGCCACTTATTAAATAAACTGATGTAATAAAAGTATCACTTGGTAACTTGAAATAAAACCACTTTAAGAATGTTTACATATCCTACATTACTCATCTCATATGTATATACTGTATTCTACACCATCTACTGCATCTTGCCTCTGCCACACGCCATCGCTCATCCATATATTTATATGTACAGTACATATTCTTGTTCATCCCTTTACATTTGTGTGTATAAGGTAGTTGCTGTGAATTTGTTGGATTAATTGTTAGGTTTTACTGCATAGTCGGAACTAGAAGCACAAGCATTTCACTACACTTGCATCAACATCTGCTAACCATGTGTATGTGGCCAATAAAATTGGATTTGATTTGATTTGCTCCACGCATGACAGCTCTACTGTACCATTTATGCTTACGTAGTCTGTCCACAAGAGATTAGCAGACAACAATCTCCCTGCTTGGTTAATTCACAGCATTGCAACCTTCAGCAATATGGGGGTCAAACGAGTTATGAAAATACTTCTGAAATGTAAGTAACCTTGTGAACCCTTTCAGAACTCTCCATCAAGCCTTTAAGGCAGGGTTAGGCTACTAACACACCACTTCCAAATGAGAGTGCAACAAATGGGTAATGACAGCCTTGGAGGAAGAGAGACAGAGCCACTCTCCTTTTCTCTCCTTGGATTTGTCAACATGCCAACTTCTGAGGACACTTTTTAATTTATTCACCCAAAGAGATTTGCCTCAGTCTCTTTAGTGCCTATTATTCTGGGGTTTGCTATGCCACGCTGTATGCATTCACAATAAGCCCTATGTGGAAAACCACTTAGTGCTTTGTTCTGGCAAACAAGACAAGAACATGGAAGTTGCAAGAAAATACAGTGTATTCAGAAAGTTCAGACCCCTTGACTTTTTCCACATTGCATCAATCTACACACAATACTCCATAATGACAAAGCAAATACAGGTTTAGACATTTTTGAAAATGTATAAAAAAAATAAAAAAAACTGAAATATCACATTTACATAAGTTCAGACCCTTTACTCAGTACTTTGTTGAAGTATATTTGGCAGCAATTACAGTCTTGAGTCTTCTTGGGTATGACGCTGCAAGCTTTGCACAGATTTTGGAGCAGGTTTTCATCAAGGATCTCTCTGTATTTTGCTCCTCTCATCTTTCCCTCAATCCTGACTAGTCTCTCAGTCCCTGCCGTTGAAAAACATCCCAACAGCATGACTCTGCCACCACCATGCTTTACCGTAGGAATGGTGCCAGGTTTCCTCCAAACGCATTCAGGCAATAAGAGTTCCATCTTGGTTTAATTTGACCAGAGAATCTTGTTTCTCATGGTCTGAGATTCCTCCAGGTGCCTTTTGGCACACTCCAAGTGGGCTGTCATGTGCCTTCTACTGAGGAGTGGCTTCCATCTGGCCACTCTACCGTAAAGGCCTGATTGGTGGAGTGCTGCAGAGATGGTTGTCCTTCTGATAAGATTCTCCCATCTCCACAGAGGAACCCTGGAGCTCTGTCAGAGTGACCATCTTGGTCACCTCCCTGACCAAGTGCCTTCTCCCAGATTGTTCAGTTTGGCCAGGCGGCCAGCTCTAGGAATAGTCTTGGTGGTTCAAAACTTCTTCCATTTAAGAATGATGGAGACCACTGTGTTCTTGGGGACCTTCAATGCAGCAGACATTTTTTGGTACCCCTCCCCAGATCTGTGCCTCGACACAATCCTGTCTCGGAGTTCTACGGACAATTCCTTCGACTTCATGGCTTGGGTTTTGTTCTGACATGCACTGTCAACTGGGCGACCTTATATAGACAGGTTTGTGCCTTTCCAAATCATGTCAAATCAGTTGAATTTACCACAGGTGGACCACAATCAAGTTGTAGAAACATCTCAAGGATGATCAATGGAAACAGGATGACTTAAACTCAATTTCGAGTCTCATAGCAAAGGGTCTGAATACTTATGTAAATAAGGTATCTGTTTTTTGTTTGTAATACATTTGCAAAATAAATTGAAAACCTGTTTTTGCTTTGTCATTATGGGGTATTATGTGTAGATTGATGAGAGTAAAAAAATTATTGTATACATTTTAGAACAAGGCTGTAACATAACAAAATGTGGAAAATATATACTTAAGTTATTTCTCTTACTACTTCCATTCAGTTCTCTGCCACAGACCAAAGTCTGCCCTTTTAAGAGTGTGTCAGCCAGTGGCTCCCCCTACTGTATTGGGTTCATGGACTTACAAATAGCCTACTATCACTTAATACAACTCCAAACACCACCTTCACAGATACTGACAACACACTCACATCAGCTCAACTTAACATTCACACCCATACACAGCACTAATGTCATAAACAACACATAGTTGAACGTTATACTCAGAGTCATGTACACACCACAAAGAATACTCTCCATCACAAAGAAGACCCTACACCACAAAGAAGACCATCACCCCCCAAAAAACACTACACACATACAGTGTACATACACACTCACAGAGACACACATGCAGCCCCCTGTAATAATTATCTACCCCCATCACACTATTTGGAAATCTGACAGTGACAACTAGTTCTTTATCTGTGTCCCTGCATATAGTTATTTGGGAAAGTGAGGTTTTGGATAAGGAGTGTGGTCAAGACGGGTGGGTCAGGCAAAGGACACTAAAACCATTCAGGTAACTGACATTATATGGGCTATACTACCTCAGAGACACTAAACTGTGAGATATGACAATGACAACCGTCTCTCTCAACTAATTTATTGTGCGGCCGCAGATAATCTTTATTCTCTTCTTTATCGTAACGCGCTCGGATTATTTCAGAACAACCTGTAATAGCTGTTTTATTAAACTTGCTTATTCCTTTGTTTATAAGCCATGCACGTTAATAATCAAAGTTGAACGAATTACATAGTCGACAATATAGATGTGCTCTTTTCCAGTGTGAGTCCCTGGTTAAATTGCGTGTTTGTTTAGAGTTTAAGTAAACCAACCAGAAGCTGGAAATGCCGACACCGTGCCGACAGACGGTAGCTCTACAGAGATCGCAGCGCGAAAAGTAAAACAGCATACAAGGTTGGCTACGATTGTTGTCATAATACAACACCCAACAACTACTGTCAAGACAAAAGTTAGTAAAATATTCATCCGATGGCATATCGGTGAGAAATAGCCACATAATGGTCGGTAAAGTCACTTTATCCCAGTGGCTATACAGGGATGTTGTGAGAGACAATGTAGCGGCTCAATGATGACACACAATGTCCACGATTTTACAGCACAGGCAGGTCTTTCAAACTATGCAGACCAGCAAAACAACAAGGTAAAAACAACAGGTTAATGACAGTGTTCAATCTTATTTGATACATTAAGACTCGGAACTCACCCCAAGATAGTCCTTAGTGTATAGAAAAATGAAAAGGGTATATTTTCACTGTAAACCCAAATGGATTTAGTCCGTACTCAGTATCACCCCACGCAAACTTTTATTCTGTGTGAGACAAATAGCAACAAGCTGATTTCATTTCACAGTCGTCAGCTAGAAAATCACCCGCCCTCAAACAGGGCGTGAACACAGAAAAAAATAGGCTAAATTGAAGTGGTCTTAAAGAAGCATCAGTACGTTAGGCCATTTTTATTGTTTTATAACGTGACTCGTGTATGTTCCTTTAAGATATTTTTAGCGTTTTGTTCTCATAACCAATCAGAGTGTTTGTTTTGATCCCGCCTTCAAAATAGTGTATTCAGACACGTGGACGGGAAATTCCCTTGTGCACGAGACAGCTTCGGTTTTGAAATTCCCTCGTGCACGAAACTGTTTCGGTTTATTGATTATTCTTAGCTGATTGAGCTGCTATCAATGAAAGTAAGAACAAGTGAGCACAAAGGGTTTATAGACTACTACTGTATTACTGTATAATCTGTATAATAAGAGTAATGTCAGTAGTATTATGAGTGACAAAAAACATTGAATGTTATAGGTTACACTATGCCCACTCAATAGTTTTGCAATGACCAGAGTCCAGGGCTGCCAACTTTTGAAAGCTTGGAGTGATCTTTTCTATGTGAATTTCATTGCCCCCTATCAAACTTTATTTGTCACCTGCGCCGAATACAACATGTGTAGACCTTACCGTGAAATGCTTACTTACAAGCCCTTAACCAAAAGTGCAGTTAAAGAAAGAGTTAAGAAAATATTTATCAAACTAAAGTAAAGAACTATAAACACTTACACCATAAAATAACAATAACGAGGCAATATACATGGGGTACCAGTACTAAATCAATGTGTGGGGGTACAGGTTAGTCAAGGTCATTTTTACATGCAGGTAGGGGTGAGGTGACTATGAATAGATGATAAACAGTGAGTAGCAGCAGTGTAAAAAAACTATTGGAGGGGGTGCCAATGTAAATAATCAGGTTGCCATTTGATTAACTGTTCAGCAGTCTTAAGGCTTGGGGGTAGAAGCTGTTAAGGAGCCTTTTGGTCCTAGACGTGGCACTCCGGTACCGCTTGATGTGCGGTAGCAGAGAAAACAGTCTATGACTTGGGGCTTTCCTCTGACACCGCCTACTATATAGGTCCTGGATGGCAGGAAGCTTGGCCCCAGTGATGTACTGGGTCGTACGCACTACCCTCTGTAGAGCCTTACAGTCAGATGCTCTCGATGGTTCAGCAGTAGAACCTTTTGAGGATTTTTGGGACCCATGCCAAATATTTTCAGTCTCCTGAGGGTGAAAAGGTGTTGTCATGCCCTCTTCACGACTGTCTTGGTGTGTTTGGACCATGATAGTTAGTTGGTGATGTGGACAACAACAAACTTGAAACTCTAGACCCACTCCACTACAGCCCTGTCGATGTTAATGGGGCCCTGTTTGGCCCACCTTTTCCTATAGTCCTCGATCAGCTCCTTTGCCTTGCTCACATTGAGGGAAAAGTTGTTGTCTCTGACCTCCTCCCTATAGGCTGTCTCATTGTTGTCGGTGAACAGGCTTACTCACTGTTGTGTCGTCAGCAAACTTAATGGTGGTGTTGGAGTCGTGTTTGGTCACGCAGTCGTAGGTGAACAGGGAGTACAAGAGGGGACTACGGAAACACCCCTGAGGGGCCCCAGTGTTGAGGATCAGCATAGCAGACGTGTTGTTGCCTACCCTTACCACCTGGGGGCGGCCCGTCAGGAAGTCCAGGATCAAATTGCAGAGGGAGGTGTTTAGTCCCAGGGTCCTTAGCTTAGTGATGAGCTTTGTGGGCACTATGGTGTTGAATGTTGAGCTGTAGTCAATGAACAGCATTCTCAGTTAGGTGTTCCTCTTGTCCTGGTTGGAGATTGCATCATCTGTGGATCTGTTGGGCGGTATGCGAAATGGAGTGGGTCTAGGGTATCCGGGAGGATGCTGTTGATGTTAGCCATAACCAGCCTTTGAAATCACTTCATGGCTACAGACATGAGCGCTACAGGCGGTAATCATTTAGGCAGGTTACCTTCGCTTCCTTGGGCACAGGGACTATGGTGGTCTGCTTGAAACATGTAGGTATTACAAACTCAGTCAGGGATAGGTTGAAAATGTCAGTGAAGACACTTGCCAGTTGGACCGCGCATGCTCTGAGTACATGTCCTGGTAATCCATCTGGCCCCCGGCTTTGTGAATGTTGACCTGTTTAAAGGTCTTGCTTACATTGGCTACCGAGGTTGTGATCACACTTTCATCCAGAACAGCTGGTGCTCTCATGCATGCTTCAGTGTTGCTTGCCTCGAAGCGAGCATAAAAGGCATTTAGCTCGTCTGGTAGGCTCGCGTCACTGGGCAGCTCGTGGCTGGGTTTCCCTTTGTAGTCTGTAACAGTTTTCAAGCCCTGCCACATCCGACGAGCGTCAGAGCCAGTGTAGTAGGATTCAATCTTAATCCTGTATTGAAGTTTTGCTTGTTTGATGGTCCGTCTGAGGGCATAGCGGGATTTCTTATAAGCGTCCGGATTAGGGTCCCGCTCCTTGAAAGCAGCAGCTCTAGCTTCTAGCTCTATGATGATGTTGCCTGTAATCCATGGTTTCTGGTTGGGATATGGACGTACGGTCACTGTGGGTTCGACTTCGTCAATGCACTTATTGATGAAGCTGCTGGCTGAGGTGGTATACTCCTCAATGCCATTTGATGAATCCCAGAACATATTCCAGTTTGTGCTAGCGAAACAGTCCTGTAGTGTAGCATCTGCGTCATCTTTAAAAAATATATATATATATTTCACCTTTATTTAACCAGGTAGGCTAGTTGAGAACAAGTTCTCATTTACAACTGCGACCTGGCCAAGATAAAGCATAGCAGTGTGAACAGACAACAACACAGAGTTACACATGGAGTAAACAATAAACAAGTCAATAACACAGTAGAGAAAAAAGAAAAAAAAGAGTCTATATACAGTGTGTGCAAAAGGCATGAGGAGGTAGGCGAATAATTACAATTTAGCAGATTAACACTGGAGTGATAAATTATCAGATGGTCATGTGCAGGTAGATATACTGGTGTGCAAAAGAGCAGAAAAGTAAATAAATAAAAACAGTATGGGGATGAGGTAGGTAAATTGGGTGGGCTATTTACCGATGGACTATGTACAGCTGCAGCGATCGGTTAGCTGCTCAGATAGCAAATGTTTAAAGTTGGTGAGGGAGATAAAAGTCTCCAACTTCAACGATTTTTGCAATTCGTTCCAGTCACAGGCAGCAGAGAACTGGAAGGAAAGGCGGCCAAATGAGGTGTTGGCTTTAGGGATGATCAGTGAGATACACCTGCTTGAGCGCGTGCTACGGGTGGTTGTTGCCATCGTGACCAGTGAACTGAGATAAAGTGGAGCTTTACCTAGCATGGACTTGTAGATGACCTGGAGCCAGTGGGTATGGCAACGAATATGTAGTGAGGGCCAGCCGACTAGAGCATACAGGTCGCAGTGGTGGGTGGTATAAGGTGCTTTAGTAACTGCATTCAGTTTGCTGAGTAGAGTATTGGAAGCTATTTTGTAGATGACATCGCCGAAGTCGAGGATCGGTAGGATAGTCAGTTTTACTAGGGTAAGTTTGGAGGCGTGAGTGAAGGAGGCTTTGTTGCGAAATAGAAAGCCGATTCTAGATTTGATTTTGGATTGGAGATGTTTGATATGAGTCTGGAAGGAGAGTTTACAGTCTAGCCAGACACCTAGGTACTTATAGATGTCCACATATTCTAGATCGGAACCATCCAGGGTGGTGATGCTAGTCGGGCGTGCGGGTGCAGGCAGCGAACGGTTGAAAAGCATGCATTTGGTTTTACTAGCGTTTAAGAGCAGTTGGAGGCCATGGAAGGAGTGTTGGATGGCATTGAAGCTCGTTTGGAGGTTAGATAGCACAGTGTCCAAGGAAGGGCAAGAAGTATACAGAATGGTGTCGTCTGCGAAGAGGTGGATCAGGGAATCGCCCGCAGCAAGAGCAACATCATTGATATATACAGAGAAAAGAGTCGGCCCGAGAATTGAACCCTGTGGCACCCCCATAGAGACTGCCAGAGGACCGGACAACATGCCCTCCGATTTGACACACTGAACTCTGTCTGTAAAGTAGTTGGTGAAGCAGGCAAGGCAGCCATTAGAAAAACCGAGGCTACTGAGTCTGCCGATAAGAATATGGTGATTGACAGAGTCGAAAGCCTTGGTCAGGTCGATGAAGACGGCTGCACAGTACTGTCTTTTATCGAAGGCAGTTATGATATCTTTTAGTACCTTGAGCGTGGCTGAGGTGCACCGTGACCGGCTCGGAAAGCAGATTGCACAGCGGAGAAGGTACGGTGGGATTCGAGATGGTCAGTGATCTGTTTGTTGACTTGGCTTTCGAAGACCTTAGATAGGCAGGGCAGGATGGATATAGGTCTGTAACAGTTTGGGTCCAGGCTGTCTCCCCCTTTGAAGAGGGGGATGGCTGCGGCAGCTTTCCAGTCCTTGGGGATCTCAGACGATATGAAAGAGAGGTTGAACAGGCTGGTAATAGGGGTTGCGACAATGGCGGCGGAAGGCACTGCCAGCCGTTGAGAAATGCATGTTGAAGTTTTCGGTTATCATGGATTTATCGGTGGTGACCGTGTTACCTAGCCTCAGTGCAGTGGGCAGCTGGGAGGAGGTGCTCTTGTTCTCCATGGACTTTACAGTGTCCCAGAACTTTTTGGAGTTGGAGCTACAGGATGCAAATTTCTGCTTGAAAAAAAAAAGCAAAGTTAAAGTTAGTAGCCCTGGGCTAGTAGGAGCGTCTTCTCCGACGGAGGCCGGATGAAGGCACAGCGGATGGAGTATTCATCGGCAGACCAGTCGTGGTGGTGCGGCGGGGCGCCGCGTCGACAGAGAATCCAAGCCAGATGGCGAAAGAGGTATTGTGGAATTTAGTTTGCTAGCCGGGAGATGTGCCTGGCTCACGGCTAACTGGTGCTAGCTTCGTGGCAGTGGCGTTAGCCACTTTATCCAATCGGTAGCAGCGGTGATCCGGTGCCAAGGTCCAGAGTTTACAGCAAGGATCCGGTAGAGTATTGGGCTCTAGCCGTGTATGAGTGGGGTTCGGGTGACCAGCTGAGTAGGCCTGTAGGTGGGCCTCAGGGATAGCTTCGGTACTGGGTACCAAGGTGAGTGCAAGCTAGCTGTGAGCTAGCTAGCTGCAAGCTGTGAGCTAGCTGTGAAGATCAGAAGTAGTGGTCCAGGGATTACGGCAGGAATCCGGCGTTGTTGTGGAGAGACAGTCCGATACTGGTAGACTAGCGAGTATTATCCAGGCTAAAAACAGGCCTGGTATCTCTGCAGAAGGTAAAAGCCGCTAGCAGTGGCTAACAATGACTAAATAGGTTGTAGCTAATTAGCTGGTTAGCTTCTGGAGGTTCTTGAATGTGTTCTAAAATTTAAAATAATAGCGATTCCGTATCACATTGGGTGAGGCAGGTTACCGAAGGTATAATCGAATTAAAAATCGAAAAGAGATTGAAAATAAATTGAAATATATATATATATGTATATATATTATACAAAAAATATGAAAAATACAAAAGTACACGAGAGGACAAACAAACACGTCTTCACTGCTACGCCATCTTGGTATCCATCTGACCACTTCCGTATTGAGCAAGTCACTGGTACTTCCTGCTTTAGTTTTTGCTTGTAAGCAGATATCAGGAGGAGAGAATTATGGTCAGATTTGCCAAATGGAGGGTGGTAGAGAGCTTTGTATGCATCTCTGTGTGTGGATTAAAGGTAGTCTAGAGTTTTTGTCCCCTCTGGTTGCACATGTGACATGCTGGTAGAAATTAGATAAAACTGATATAAGTTTTCCTGCATTAAAGTCCCCGGCCACTAGGAGCACCACTTCTGGATGATTAAAGCTAATTTCCTGCAATTCTAGGTATTTTGACATGGCTTAGGCCTATGACCAGTGTGGAAGAGTGTAAAATAAAGGTGTATTCAGGTGTATTCAGGATGCTTTGAACATTAAATGGACACTCAAAATTCGATGACTTTTTTACTTTGACATTTTTGGAGGATGACATTTAAAGTATACAGTCATATTTTGTCATTTGGGTGAACTCCATTTAAGATTGGGCTAGAAGAAAATCCTGCATGCTCTCCAGGAGGGTTTGCCACCCATAGTCTATGTTTCCCAAGTGCTGGGTGTTTGAAAGTGTTGTTGTTGTAACAATTCATTTCTCAATCACCTTCGAGAAACATAAAGTGCCTTTAGAAAGTACACAGACCCTTTAAATTTCTCCACATTTCGTTAGGTTACAGCCGTATTCTAAAATGTATTAAATTATTTTTTTCCTCAACAATCTACACACAATACACCATAAAGACAAAGCAAAAAATGTTTTTAGAAAATGTTTCAAATTTATAAATAAAAATAAAAAAACAGAAATATCACATTTACATATGTATTCAGACCCTTTACTCAGTACTTTGTTGAAGCACCTTTCGAGTCTTCGATGGGATGACCCTACAAGCTTGGCACACCTGTATTTGGGGAGTTTCTACCATTCTTCTCTGCATCTCATCTCAAGTTCTGTCAGGTTGGATGGGGAGGGTTGCTGCACAGCTATTTTCAGGTCTCATTGTCCTGTTGGAAGGTGAACCTTCGCCCCAGTCTGAGGTCATGAGCGCTCTGGAGGAGGTTTTCATCAAGGATCTCTCGGTACTTTGCTCCGTTCATCTTTCCCTCTATCATGACTAGTCTCCCAGTCCCTGCCTCTGAAAAACATCCCCACAGCATGATGCTAACACCACCATGCTTCACCGTAGGGATGGTGCCAGGTTTCCTCCAGACATAACGCTTGGCATTCAGGCCAAAGAGTTCCATCTTGGTTTCATCAGACCAGAGAATCTTGTTTCTCATGGTCTGAAGGTATTTTAGGTGCCTTTTGGCAAATTCCAAGCGGGATGTCATGTGCCTTTTACTGAGGAGTGGCTTTCATCTGGCCGCTGTACCTTAAGGGCCTGATTGGTGGAGTAATGCAGAGATGGTTGTCCTTCTGGAAGGTTCTCACATCTCCACAGAGGAACCCTGGAACTCTGTCAGAGTGACCATCAGGTTTTTGATCACCTCCCTGACCAAAGCCCTTCTCCCCCAATTGTTCAGTTTGTCCAGGCGGTCAGCTCTAGGAAGAGTCTTGGTGGTTCTTAACTTCTTCCATTTACGAGTGATGGAGGCAACTATGTTCTTGGGGTCCTTCAATGCTGCAAACATTTTTTGGTACCCCTCCCCAGATCTGTGCCTCAACACAATCTTGTCTCGGAGCTCTACAGACAATTCCTTCGACCTCATGGCTTGGTTTTTGCTCTGACAATTGAATTTGCCACAGGTGGACTTAAATCTATTTGTAGAAACATCTCAAGGATTATAAATGAAAACCGGATGCACCTGAGCTCAATTTCAAGGTTCATAGCAACGGGTCTGAATACTTATGTAAATGAGGTATTTCTGTTTTTTATCTGTAATAAATTTGCAAAAATGTCTAAAAACCTGTTTTCGCTTTGTCATTATGGGGTATTGTTTGTAGATTGCTGACGATTTTTATGCATTTAATCCATTTTAGAATAAGGCTGTAACAAGAATAAGGCTGTAAATTTTTTTAGAAAAAGTCAAGGGGTCTGAATACTTTCCGAAGGCACTGTATAATGAATATCAATATTCAGGTGGTTTGTGACTACTAGTTAAAGAACCTTGCCATCATTGTACTCTACATAGACAAAAGATGATGCGTTTGAGTTGTGAGTCCCCCTACCATCTCTGCCTACCCCCCACCATCATGTGCACAATACTAAAATGTCAAAAACTTGATTACTGGAGCATTTAATAGCCAATGTTAATTTGTATGGTTTATTAAAAGCTGTACATGATTGGTTGCAATAATACATAGCCTCATATAATTCCTTTTCAAAAGACACAAATTGTCCAAACAGATTCTGATTTGTCTGTTTGACAAAATTATTTTCATAGTTCCAAATCAGGTCACCCTACAAAACCTCCCAACTAAAACATACTGTTTAGGTCTGTCTGCTGCCTTTTCGTTGTCACATCCTAAAAAGTGCTACATGGGCAATCTGGCGTCTGTATTGGTCGTGTTCATCATTTATGGTAATACGGCCTCTGCAGAAATCAGGGCATTCATACTTCTTGTACATCGCGGAGCAGTGGAGAGCTGTTGAGCAGAACTCTGATGAAGGATGCTGATGAAGGACAGCAAGGAGTCATCATGTCAGATAGTCCTGAGTTATGGTCCTAGGGCTCAGGTCCTCCGAGAGAGAGAAAGAAAGAGAGAAAGAGAGAATTAGAGAGAGCATACTTAAATTCACACAGGACACTGTGGCCCCATCTGATGATACCCCCGGACAGGGCCAAACAGGAAGGATATAACCCCACCCACTTTGCCAAAGCACAGCCCCCACACCACTAGAGGGATATCTTCAACCACCAACTTACCATCCTGAAACAAGGCCGAGTATAGCCCACAAAGATCTCCGCCACGCCACAACCCAAGGGGGGGCGCCAACCTAGACAGGAAGATCACATCAGTGACTCAACCCACTCAAGTGACGCACCCCTCCTAGGGACGGCATGAAAGAGCACCAGTAAGCCAGTGACTCAGCCCCTGTAATAGGGTTAGAGGCAGAGAATCCCAGTGGAAAGAGGGGAACCGGCCAGGCAGAGGCAGCAAGGGCGGTTCGTTGCTCCAGAGCCTTTCCGTTCACCTTCACACTCCTGGGCCAGACTACACTCAATCATATGACCCACTGAAGAGATGAGTCTTCAGTAAAGACTTAAAGGTTGAGACCGAGTTTGCGTCTCTCACATGGGTAGGCAGACCATTCCATAACAATGGAGCTCTATAGGAGAAAGCCCTGCCACCAGCTGTTTGCTTAGAAATTCTATGTACAATTAGGAGGCCTGCGTCTTGTGAAGGTATGTACGTGTAGGTATGTACGGCAGGACCAAATCAGAGAGATAGGTAGGAGTAAGCCCATGTAATGCTTTGTAGGTTAGCAGTAAAACCTCAAAAAATCAGCCCTTGCCTTGACAGGAAGCCAGTGTAGGGAGGCTAACACTGGAGTAATATGATCAACATTTTTCGTTCTAGTCAGGATTCTAGCAGCCGTATTTAGCACTAACTGAAGTTTATTTGGTGCTTTATCTGGGTAGCCGGAAAGTAGAGCATTGCAGTAGTCTAACCTAGAAGTAACAAAAGCATGGATTAATTTTTCTGCATCATTTTTGGACAGAAAGTTTTGGATTTTTGCAATGTTACATAGATGGAAAAAAGCTGTCCTTGAAACAGTCTTGATATGTTCGTCAAAAGAGAGATCAGGGTCCAGAGTAACGCCGAGGTCCTTCACAGTTTTATTTGAGACGACTGAACAACCATTAAGATGAATTGTCAGATTCAACAGAAGATCTCATGACAAAGGGGTAAAAAATATATAATAATATTACAAAATCTATAATTAACTTTGACGTGTTTGCAGAGCACATTTTAGTTGAGCAATTTTACATCTAGCTAAGATGTTTGGTGCAGTATTTCTCAATGAAAAAATGTGCATGAAAATTAGTAGTCTGTCGTTGAATGACAACAAAGATTTTATTGAAGACTCCCTACTGTTGACCAATCACTGACGAAGGGGTGTAGACTTCAGCTACCGACTTCGGCTTGCCTCCAGAAAGAAATGTGTGTGCCCGGACAGTCCAAAAGTCCAAAATAAACAAAAACATAAAAAAATGCTGTCATAATATATACAGAAACTCTTCCATATTGTTTTCTTCTGGGAAGCATGCGGACGCCTTTAGTGTTTGGGGCCCTACATGCAGCACTAGTCTGCGTATAGGCAGAGACGGCACTGCCTCCCTCCCTTATGAAATCAGCAGAGAGATAATAATGTCTTTAATTTATTTCACACATAAACTATGGTTGTTTAATATGATCATATTACCCAAATGCCTGCCATTGAATTTGGCAATGCTTTTAGAGTTCCCATCTCTCTAACAGAACTCGCTGGGACTGGAATCCTGACAAAACATATCAGGCCAGCCTGTCATGTTACCTTTATTTGACATCCATTATTATGGCCAATTTTGATGCAGTGCGCATTGAGTCCTGGGCTCAGCTCAGTTTGCAGGGCTGACCAGGGCAGGGCTGACCAGGGCAGAGCTGACCAGGGCAGGTGCTGGTTGTTATGATCTGCTTCCCCTCCTCCCCTCAGGGGTATCACTGATCAATAAACACTTGGACAGCTGGGGCAGAGCGTGACCCTGAATTCTCTCATAGAACAAGACAATCACCCTGCCCCCAACTCCTCTAGCTCCCAACTCTATCAACTGTGATGTCCCAGGAAGGGGGCTGTGTGAGAAGTCGCGGTTCGCTCTGTCCACTTTGAATGAGTTGGACTTTCTGCCTGGTCTTTGTCCCTCCTGCAGTGTATTCAGGGAGGTGGAGATGTTCCGTGGAAAAGAGGTTGGCTTTTTTCCCAGTGTGATATTTAAGCAATAAGGCTTGGGAGGGTGTGGTATATGACCAATATACCACGGCTAAGGGCGGTTCTTAAACACAATGCAACACGGAGTGCCTGGATACAGCCCTTAGAGGTGGTATATTGGCAATGTACCACAATCCCCTGAGGTGCCTTATTGCTATTATAAACTGGTTACCAACGCAATTGGAGCAGGAAAAATACATGTTTTGACGTACCCATGGTATACGGTCTGATATGCCACGGCTTTCATCCAATCAGCATTCAGGGCTCGAACCACCCAGTTTATAATGGAATTTGATCACTCTTGCATGAGCGACCACTGAAAAAAAACAAAGCTGAGAGGAGATGAAGCTTTGATGATGGCAACATGCTTCGTGCATCAACAAAACAAAACAGGAGTTTTCAATGAATCACTTTCAAGTTGATTAAGAGCAAAAATAATCTAGTACATACACATGTAGTAATTGCGACATAATAGGTCATCATTGGCCCCTGCCAAACCAGTGGAAGTAGAATATTGTCCCATAAGAAAACATAAACACACAGGGGTTTAAAACTGTCATTTTATTCTTGCCTGCCCATTGTCATTTGAGAAGTAACCTTTTGACAGTGCAGCTGTCATGAAGTGTTTATGCCGGCACCTTTCCAATTGAGTCAGCAAACTCTCTTTGAGGGAAATGAGTCATGCCTTACAAACGGTTAATTTCATTTCTTTGAATGTCTTGTTCTCTGGAAACCAAACAGCACTCTATTTGACAGCTTTGACAACAGTTCTGTATTATGTCAGATCCTTAAATAGCCTCTTGTTTTTGTCTACAACACCATGTAATTTTAGGAAGCAGAGTGGCTTAGTCTGCTATTACATTTTATAGCCTGTGTTTATACTTTTGTTGCCAGATGAAGTGTTTATATTTTTGCCTGGGATTAATTTGATTTATTTTCTAAAGCTGATGTATAAACAGAGAAATATGATTATGTTGGTCCACAGAAGGCCTGAGCTTAACCCAGAGTCGTGCTCTCTGTCTTGAACCCCAGAGGCAGGGACAACTCCACCCAGAGTTAATGCTGAGTTTGCTGGCCCTCTGCCAGTTCATCAAGCTCACAAGGCTCACGAGGCGGTCACCAATATTTATCTCCTCACTCTGAGGTGATGGATAAATATCTGCATTTACATCAATGGTTAATCTCATGGTTTAAGTCCTCTGTTAACCAGTTCAATGGAGAAAAGTAAAATAAAATGTTGGATGATTAAACAAGTAGTAATGAATGATAATAGGGTTGTATGCCATTCAGTGTGATGTATCAGACATGAAGAGCAGTCAGGTTCATTTTGTCCCCAAGCTACTCCCAAGAGGCTATACATGCCTATACATATAGGCATTTTGCTTTAATAGAGCTGCATCTCTCCGGCTACGCTATCTAGGAGCATAAATATTGCAGTCAACAAAACATTTTAAATCTCTAGTGGCACCTGTTTATGGGCATATTTCCTTCACAATCTATATTTTGTCTGTTTATTGATACAAGCTATGTTGCATAAAGGCTTTCTATGAATGATTATGAAAATACTGTCATCAACTGTGAATGGGGGGGGGGGGAATAAACAAGATTCCATTGAAGACTCAGAAGCCTTGAGAGGCAAAGCCAGCATCACTTTCTGACAGCTCTCTGTAAAAGACTGAGAAGAGCAGACACACACACACACACACACACAATCAAATGCTCCACTTCCTCAACAACTTCAAAAACCCATCGTACCTTATCTATTTATCTATCTCTCACTCTCTCACACACAGATTCCGTTGCGCACCAAAACATGTCCAGCATGTGCATCCTGCCTAGAAAATGGACATGTTCCATAGCAACTGCATCTGCATGGCCAGCCAGTTAGAAGAGGCAAGTAAGGTAAACTGACCCAATGGCAGAGATCACATTCAAGAAACCCTGGTAACCGAGGGGGCTTTCCACTTGTCCTCAGAGGCTGTTCCCCCAGTGACTTGCCCTTGTGTCATTGGCGCTAGGAAACACCCAGAGCTCTCTGTCCTTTCTCTAAGTGCACACCACACGTTTTTACTCTGCCATCCCCCTTATTTCAGGATTCCTCCAAGAATTCATCAAAACAGGTAGGGTTTGTGCTAAGGGGTGTCTCACGACTGCGTGACAGGGTCAAGAACACTCAATGTCGACAATTTAAGATGAGGTGTGAAGGACGGGAGGCTCAAGCTTGAAGGACCTGGAGCAGAATCAGGGACAACATAACAAGAGAGCAGTATGGTGCACACGCAAACACACACACACACACACACACACACTGCTCTGCATAAGCCTTCTGCTGGATCAGTCTGTTGTCATACCATCAAAGTGATCTGTTGTTTTTGTTGAGAGCTGAATGACCGGCAGACATTTAAATGCAACATCTAAAGCTTTATTACAGTTACTGTGATTTCACATGCCAAAGGTTTAATAAAAACCTGTGATAAGGATTTTCAAAGATCATATTGCTTTGTAATGCACCACTATTATTATTCCAACTCACTGCTGCTTTTAGTTAGGCCCGTGGCATCATACCAGACATACTGTATCAGAAAATCGGATATCAAATGTTACAGCCCAGCAAAATGATTGTTAGCCTATAGTCATGGTATTTATTTCCAGGTTGGTTTTCTTTAGCTGGAGACAGAAATGACAAGGTGCTTGTCTGTCTGCACTGCAGCCCTTTGCAGGTGTTCTCAGGTGAAGACAGGTTGAATAATGTAACAGGCAGTGGGGGGTAGGGGGTAATGTGTGTCTGACCCCAGCCTCTTCAGACAGAGCGAAAGGGAAATCATGAAGGTGAGGAGGACGGACTGCCTGGTTATGAAGCAATGACACATGATCTGGCCTGGTAACTGAGAGGCCAGACACAAACGGACAGCTTTTCACTCTGTCAGGTAAACATACATCCATCCCTAGCTCTTCGCAGCACTTGTTTTATACAAAGGGCCTTGTTCTGTTTTGGAGGTCATTCTTTCCCAGTTTGAGTCTTGTCCCCTAAAGTGTCAATGCCAGACCCTGTCCCACCCACGTCAAAACCATCACACTGCCTTGCTGTGGGTGTCTACGGTTTGTAGGAGCTGTTGAGATATGTAACATCTTTAGCCTCAATTGCAATCTAAGCTACTGCGGTATCTTGGTATGTTCTATGTTTGCACTTTTAAGCCGCTAATATAATCCCGGTAGAGTCTATGAGATCACCGGAGTCACTTAGTGTGCAGCCCTTTGTCAATGTCTTTACTAATGTACTGCATATCAGTCAATCAGAGTGGAAATCATTTCAGTGGCTTTGACCTAAGATTTGACCTAAGATCTGTCAGTGTCCATCAGAAGTCCTGCTCATGATTATGAATGCCGTCCAACAGAAGACCTTAACATGGATTTCTATATTGTTTTGGAGAATTATGTGACATTGTTATGATCTTCCTGTTGACATCCAAACTATTAGATCTGGCTTATTAGCCTCTTCAATCGGGTCAAATCAACCTCAGGAGAGAATCCATGATACACAAAACAGCTTGACTCAAACCAGACAGGACAGCAACAACACACAGTTATTGTCAGACACGCTCTATGTTACTTGAAAATAGAGCCATCCAACTGGGCACACACTGGTTGAATCAACGTTTCCACGTTGTTTCAATGAAATGATTGATTTCTGTGCCAAGTATGTTAGGTCTGTTGCTATGTGCATCTTGTATTTCTCAGCCATTACAAACATCTACATTTCTGGCTGCTTTACAACAGGGATTCCCTGAGGAGCGAAGAGAAGAATGAAGTAGCATCTCTGACTGCTACTCTTAAACCTTCCCTGACCTGCCCACCATCAGAACGCCATTGTGACTGCAGGAACATGTCCTCTTCCTTTCATCTCGGCTCTGTAGGACATATTTAAGACCCATTAAAATCCAAAGATTCTCCTAACTCGGGTGATGCCAGAATCAATTGGAATGCCTTCTCTATCTCCCAAACAGTTGATAGAGTTTTCAGATATTGGGGCCATTGGTTACCCAGTGTGTGGAGAGTGATTGAATAATGGCTTAGTGAGACCCTGAGTGGTGTGTGGAGCTGTTGTGATCTGCTTAGTCCTGTGAAGATCTGAGAAGATCTGAGACATACACACACATAGTCGTCTGGCGTCTGCACGCACACACACACATAGAGGATGACTGTGGGAGAGTTGACCTGTCACCCTGCCTTAACAAAGACACCCTGTCCGATGTGAGGCACACATTAAAGTAATTCCCCCACAAGGCGGGCATGTCCAAACAGCTGTGGACATGACTGTCTCTCTGAAGTGAGGGAGTAGAGGGAAGACAGCCCAGTGGTGGCCATGGTGGAGGAGAGGATGGAACAGTGGATGAACAGCATGGAGACCACTCCCTGTGAATGAGTCAATCTGACACTAGGCTTATAACAATACAAAGAGCCCTCAAACTAACAAAGGCTGTTCTCTCACACATCTCCACCAATAATAAGGCGTCATACTGCTCTTAGGAACCTTTGATATTCTGATATTTCTCTCCAGTTTTTTTTCATTTTGTTATTATTACTTTATTATTTTTTTACAAACCTCACTCATAACATCAGTTGCCAGAGGCAGTTTTACTAAAATCTGTTAATGATCAAACAAAACATCTCAAATATGACTTGACAGTCAATGGGCAGTACAGACCTACTATATACAAAATATGTCCATTTGAATTTACAGTAGAGACAGAGACAGGCCAGCGCCATGGTCCTGTAAGTAGATCAGTGTTTGTTTATAGGAGGTTAATTACCTGTGTCTGTCTGAAAGTGGGCCCATGTGGAGGTCCAGGTAAAGTCAAGAGCCTCTGTATGGAAAAGGATCGTTGATGGCATCTGTCATCAGTTCCTAATTCTACCGCCTGGGCTGTGTGGATCTAGTTTCTGCTACTAAACACCTAGGATTCATATTTAATCACACTTCATTATCTCACACAATGTAGGAAGCAGACAGACCCTTACCTGACACCAGACATGGTCAACACCCACACTGAAAAAGAAAATCACACCATCCCCTGCCAACAGAAATAGCACACACACACACACACACTTTTTTACTATTCCACCAGACAGAAGTCTCAAAAGTACAGCCAAAAGTGACTCAAGCCTTTGATGTGTAGAAGTCCACAAAGTTTTTGCTTTCTCAGCAAGTTAGTTATTTTATCCCAGATACCCTGGCCTCATAGTTTCTGGTTCAAAGAGCAGAAGAATATAATCAAGCTTAATCTTTTATCCACACAACAACAGCGGCCGGTTTTGTTGGTTGGTTATCAGGTTAGAGTCAGCATGATGTCATTCACGCTCAGGGTAAGTAGTCTAATATTGGGACATAAAATGTGATTTTGGTCAGGCCACCTTGGGCTTGATGGGCCCTATTATAAGTAGAGTATCTGGCAAAATATGGCAATGCAAAGGATTTAAATCCCATTTAATCTTCAGTTTTTAGGACTACATGCTGGCGATACTTATTTTACCATCACAAAACAATAGGATGATTAAATAGGTCTTGTTTGTGTATAAGAGCATCTGCATGTGTGTGTGCACATCTGCACTCGTGTGGGCTTTTGTGTAAATGTGTGTGAGTGTTGGTGCACACATACAGGGTGATCAGTGAGAGTTAGCTGAGGGCCACCTGGAGAGCTCCAGTATAATCTGCCAAAACCTCAGTGACATGCTTCAGCAGGCCCTTTCAAGCCCCGGTCCCAGCAATTTGTACTTACACCGGCCTGGATAATTATCCTCCGCTTGTCATTCCAGCTCTAGGACTCCAGCCAGCAGTAACTTTAGCCACTCCTGAAAGATGCAGGAGATACAGTATTAACAAAAAACTCCAATATCTCCTTTCTTCAAGCTGTGACTTGAAGAACAATTAGACCTGATCTTATTAGGCTGATTTCTCTGTTTATGAGGTAAATCAGTTCAAC
Source organism: Oncorhynchus clarkii lewisi (assembly GCF_045791955.1). NCBI lineage: Eukaryota > Metazoa > Chordata > Actinopteri > Salmoniformes > Salmonidae > Oncorhynchus > Oncorhynchus clarkii. The sequence continues at coordinate 43,924,319 of NC_092165.1, forward strand.
CAGGAGAAATAATTGATTGAATGAGAGTGCATTTTCTAAACATGCTTTTTGAGCTATTCATAGAATGGCTTACATTTTCAATCACCCAAACGGCTGGCATACTCAGCCCCTGTAATGCACAAGGATGATGCCATGGATATGACATGGATATTTAAATAAATTCCTGTGTGTCAATTGAAATAGTTTAATAGAAAAACACATAGACAATATATATTGCTTGAGGTAATACCCTAATACAGTTTTCATTTTTACCAATTTGACCAGTTTTTCCAGTCATTGAATGTTGTCCCGGTCACATTGGTGCCATCTATTATAAAACATATGGAAATCTGCGTAGTCGTTGTCCACTGCTTTATGTCGTCTTTTAGGCTCAGCATACAAGTGTAGGATCTTAATTTGATCACCCTGTTGTTGCAGGAAATGTCCGTGCGTGGTGGACGCACGGCTCTCGACCTTCGCCTCTCCCCAGTCCGTACGGGAGTTGCAGCGATGAGAAAAGACTGTAACTACCAATTGGATACCATGAAAAAGGGATAAATGTAAAAAATTTAAAAAAAACATGTCCATTATTTATAATTCACATTTCCTGTTGCTGCAGGATTATTTTCCTGCTCTGAGAAACTGGTCAAATTAAGATCTGTCATCTGAAGTTGGTATCAGCCCAAAAATAGCAGTAGAAGTGTAAACAACACATTTAAGAGTAATTTGACCCTGAGTAGGGACAGGTAATCAGAGAGTGACCTCAGACACAGCCAGCTCCCATTTCTCCTCATCGCCACAAACAGGCAACAGTCACACCAACAGAGAAAGTCTTCATCAAGATCTCATAAACACACACGCAGACACACATGCAGGCACATACACACAATGATATAAAATACCTTGTCATCTTCAATGTGATCTTAGCCTCTTCATTATTAATCTCTATCAGTTTCAAATAATGGTTATCATTATCGGGGCCAAAATCTAAATGAGCTGGTGAGGAAAACATGGTGAGATACTGTAATGGAATACGCTTGAGGTGTCACAAGGTTTAAAGCTGAATTATTCATTGAAGAGGAGCACCAGAGATAGAAAATCAAGCCTGATCTGATACACTGCCAACTGAAATATTAGCTGGTGGACAACATCATATATCAGTACATGAATGCTTTTTTATGTATATTCCATTAAAAATGTACACCAACGCCAAGAAGAGCTCCCCACCACCCCCAGGTCCCCAGACAGCCCCGAGATGCACAGTTCTCTGGGTGCATTGACCTCATACACTAGGTCTGCTGTGTGTGTGTGTGTTTCTGCGCGTGCCTGTGTGTGTATATGTATGTATGTGTGTGTGGTTGCAGGGGTGGGGTCACTCCGTCCACTGGGTTTAGAGGCCCGCCCAGCAGACTGTTGGCATGGTAGATGGGAGGGAGGGTGTAGTGACCTCTAACCTGGGTTACGTGAACCCCCTCGTGGGTAATGATGAAGTCAGATTCACTAATAGACAGAAAACAAAAGTGCTGTCAGTCATTCTGGACTGGACATCAGCAACAGCAACACAGGAGAATTCCACTTGGCCAGGCAGGCTCTGAGCACATGGCCCCAAGTCTGCACTTATGTGATATTGATAATGGAAAAATGCGTGGCTTTTACAGTAATGATTATGACTTTAAGTGTTGTCGAAGGAAAATGGACTATATATTGCCATGTGTGTTTTTACACAGGTACTTAGATACCATTATGTGTTCATATGAATTGGATATGCACATCGTAATTCTTGTCATCCCACTGCAAGTGCTTTCATCAATTGGAAGTTTTGCTGTATCACAATTAAAGAAAAATCCTGGAATCAAATCAACAACTACTGATGAGATTTTCATGAGATGAATGTACTAATATATATGGACCCACTGTGCACAGACGTCAATTCAACGTCGATTCCACGTTGGTTCAAAGTAATTTTGTTGAAATGACATGGGAACAACGTTGATTCAACCATGGGGTGCCCAGTAGTGAGTATGTGAGAGCATGTGGAACGTGTGTGACGTCTTCCACATCAATATGGAATATAGAATTAGCCTAAACTCTTTCCCACTCCTCGTGTGTATGGTAACCTGTATAGCATGGTTCCCTAACTGGCAGCCCGTTGGCAGTTTCATTTGGCCCCCCAAGACTTTTCCAAAGTATTCCCACGCATAATTTAGAGACACGTGATTGTATACAAATGTAATCAAGATTAGAAATGATGTTTTAGTCAAATAGTATATCTGTTCGGGCTTCTTGTGGCCAATTTGCAGTCTACAAATGATTTGTAATTATGTTCCGGCGCCTGACCAGCCGCTCTTGATAGAATCGGCCTGCAGCTGAATCTAGTTGATCTCTGCTATAAGGCTATACATTAACCTCTGGGCATCATTGAAGGTTTGTGATGTTATGGTATGTATCGTGCATAATCCTTTGATGATAAAGTACATTACTGCACTAATACTGTATACTGTATAGATGTCCATAATTGTTTGGCACATGGATCAAGGCCATACATAAAAATAACTACTACCAGGAAGGAAAAACATTACTTAATGGATATATTTTGTTTATTTGAGGAAAAAAAATATAATCAGTGAACCATATTTTTATTTAACCTTTAACCTTAAACTAGGCAAGCCATAATCAGCGTTTTAATGAAGTCATCATCCAGAGACATGTGCAGTTAGGGTATGTGATCATGCACATAACAGGGAAAATGCCATGTTAACTTTAAAAAAGCTCCAAAGTAATGACTTATTTTGGTGGATTCCCCTTCAGCAGCATGCTTTGCTGTTTAACTCATCCTATGCTTGGAGGTCAGGTGATGTCATTTCCATGCCTGTGGGTTCTTTGTTTATCCTTCTGAACTTTTCACCCATACCAGCAGCATTGGAAAACAGGACGGACCAAAGACAGAAGAGATTGATAAATAGGATAGAAAGAGAATATTTGACCAGTGCTTTACCACATTCCTGGTGTATGAAGTGACCTGGTGTCGACCGCCCTGAGAGGAATCCCTTTGATGACAGTTCTATGTGCTCTACGATCAATAGTGGCGGTAGGTTGTTAAAAAAAACATCAAAGCATGATAGTGCTGCCTGATGAGTTGGATCAGTAGTACATGTCTATTATTAATAGAGAGGGACAGTCGCTCCTCTCAGAGAAAGTAGGACAACATTTAGTTGAGAACATTGAACCAACACAATTAATCTCCTATAGACACAGTTGCACATTTTATATTTTCTGCACATCAATTGTAGTGGTATGCTCCATATTACTTTACAGACAAACATAATACAGTAAGCAGCAGGTGTAATAAGCACTGTAGGATCTGTAACATCCTTTGAGAACAAATCCATCCACAAGCGCCTTGTTAGACCAATTCTGTGGAAAGGCCATATATATAACCATGATACAATCTGCGTTCATGGTAGCCTTGGGCTTGAACCTGTGCAGCGCACCCCTGGATGCTCCCCACATCTGTCACATACAGCTGTGGATGTATGTATGGATCCCCCACTGTGTACCTTAACTGTCGACCTTTCCCCATAGACAACCAGCTTTGCCTTTGATGCTTGGATTGCATTGTGTCAGGTGGCCAACAAAGTCATGCTTAATAGTTTTGATTTCTGTAGTGCTGCTCAGTTTTGAAATCGATATATTTTGATTTATCTTCTCAAAACATAATTTATTAATATCAATGTATGCTATAATCAAGCAGAAAAGAGGGGTTGGGAGTGCACTTACAACCTCTCATGAGCATGGGTGTCAGTCAGAGAAGGTATGGAGTCCACATCATATGCATCTCTGCTGCTGGAATGTTAAATATTCATGCGTAAAACCTCTACAACATATGGATTAACCTAAATATTTGATGATGGGAGGCCAGATGGCAAACTAACTTCTCTTTACTGTGCCAATTACCTTCACAATAATAACGTCACTCCAATCCTCTCAATTTGCCCTTTCACTTTTCCCATAGGCAATAGCTCTCCACTGTAGCTATGGCAGGGAACACATGAACACAGGCATAGCAGATCTACTGCTAATGAGCTAGACACCGTTTCTGGGTCACTCTTCCTTGAGAAGTTCAAGTGAAAGCAGCTTTATTGATTTATCAAACAAGGCAAATATCGGAAGGGTTCTTGTGTTTGTAATCCCACCACCCCTACCCCCCACCTCAGCTAGCTCTGAGCGCTGTGTGCTGAACAGGCTCAGCGGTGGTCACCTTTCTTTGTTTTCATCTAACTGGTCAGATCAATTAGAATCTAAAACCTTTGTTTTCTTACCTTCTGTGAGGATACCAACATTATCGCCGTGACCTTTCCCTTCCAAAAAATGTATCCCCATCCTTCAAAGGAATTTAACCATATCAAATGAAATGTTATTTGTCACATGCATCGAACACGTTACCTTCACCTTACCGTGAAATGCTTACTTACAAGCCCTTAACCAACAATGCAGTTTTAAGAAAATAGAGATAAGAAATGATTTGCTAAATAATAAAAAATAATAAATAGTAACACAATAAAATAGCAATAACGAGGCAATGTACAGGGGGTACCGGTTACAAGTCAATGTGCGGGGGTACAGCTTAGCCGAGGTAATTTGTACATGTAGGTAGGGGTAAAGAGATTATGCATAGATAATAAATAGCGAGTAGCAGCAGTGTAAAAACAAAGGGGAGGGGGGTCAATGTAAATAATCTGGTGGCCATTTTATTACTGAGGGTAGTAGCTGACAATATTGCCACTCCAAAAGTCAGTAGATTGATTGGGAAATGAAAACAAGACAAGACAAGTGGAATTATGAAAAATGGAGCGGCAATGGCTAGAAAGCCGGTGACGTCGATCGCCGAAAGCCTCCCGAACATGAAGAGGAGTCGACTTCGGCGGAAGTCGTGGCAATATGGTGATTTGTGCTTGTGCACATAGGCCTATTTACATTTCCCGACCTCCCCCAATAGAATGAATCCCGTCCAAATAGGGTAGATATGTCAATATTTAAAGGCTCTTATATTTAGCTAATACATTATGGTTTAATATGCATAAGTTTCTAACATAGCCTACTAGTGATTTGTAGTTTATCTGTCTTCAGCCAAAATCATTTTAGGTGCACGGTTGTGGGTGGGAATTTCCCATTGCGAGTGTGCGGACTCCTGTACAGTTCTGCGCATCCCCGAAACACTTGCGTGATACGGGAATTTCTTGGAATGTAAATTCCCAATTATTATTTTTTATTTATTTGTATTTAACCTTTATTTAACTAGGAAAGCCAGTTAAGAAGAAAATTCTTATTTACAATGACGGCCTACCAAAAGGCAAAAGGCCTCCCGTGGGGACGGGGGCTGAGGTGAAAAAGAACAACAATATAAATATAGGACAAAACACACATCATGACAAGAGAGACAACCCAACACTACATGAAGAGAGACCTAAAACTACAACATATCAAGGCAGCAACACATGACAACACAGCATGGTAGCAACACAACATGACAACAACATGGTTGCAACACATCATGGTAGCAGCACATAACATGGTACAAACATTATATGGCACAGACAACAGCACAAAGGGCAAGAAGGTAGAGACAACAATACACCACGCAAAGCAGCCACATCTGAATTATGCATAAATACGTTTCTGGAAATGTTCAACTGCCACAGGCGGGTGCCTCTCTACCTCATATGTTGGAAGAGAAGCCCAGTGAAAATACTATTTGTGTCTCCTTAATTATCCTATTTTGAGGTTGGTAACATTTATAGTAGATTCTTCTAGAGATTGTTGAATTGAGTTAACTTTTACACAAATGTAACACTTTTGCGTTCTCTCTGACAGACAGATTTACCTCGCAGCACAATGTGTCTATGCAATATCAAAAAGCACAAACTTGTCACCGGGTGTTATAGTTGTACTCCAAGATTGTTGTACTATTATGAGACTGTGAGGTGAGCGTATCTCTTAGGTTTACCTGAGAACACAGGGGACACAATCTTGGAGAACCATGCAAAGAAATGTCCGTGTAACGCTAGGTCTATTACTCCTGTATTACTCCTGGTCCTTGGAATATAAAGTGCATACATGGCTCTATACATGTTTCATGTTATATATTTCATGTTATATATTTCATGTTATATATTTGAGTCTAGAAGAGTAGAACGAAAACAGACTTTGAATTCCACCGACCTGGTCTAGATTTTCTGCTATAGCCCCCATCGTTCCATTAATCACCGATTGCTGTACTTTGTTGGAACACTAATTGCCTCTGGATCAGAACTGCAATGACTGTTTTACTGAAAATAACAGTAATCATAAGCTTGTTACACGTTTAGGCAAAAATGATGTCTCCTACTCTAGTCCACATGCCTGTAGCTCTATGCACTGACAGCATCACATGCAAAACTTGTAGACTATCTTGTTTCATTATAATGACCTTAGGGTAGGTATTTGTGGGTGATACATCGAGTTCATGTAGACAAAGTGGAGCCTTTCAACCAGGTGGATGACATTCTACTATTATTTTCACAATAGTCCAATAATACCAATAATCTCAGTAATTTCACAAGATATCAAAAACTGTTTGGGGGAACTACAATCAAGTTAAGTGATAAATGTCAAAGGTTGGAATTCCCCGTTACTAGTTCTCATTCTGGGGTTGGTGGGGAAAGGTTCTGATTTGATATGAATAGGAATGACTTGAGGCTGATGCATTTGTTTACTGTGTTATATTGGTTCTAGATGCATGGTCCAGAGTGCTTGCAGAGGATGAGAGAGACATTTGGAGAGGAGTTAATGTGGACATATACATGTCCACACACAAAGTGGTCCATTATCGGAGGTTTATGGGATGTGCGCAAGGCCGAACACTGCTAGACAGACACATGGCCACAAATATCCAGAAACCAGAAGTTTTCAGACTTGTGAACTGGAGTGTTTGACCTGTAAATGTGCCTTTTCGTGCAGTGATATAATAATTTAGAATCATCCTACAGAGGTTCTTCCAGGTCAGATCTATTTTTTTTACATGATCGCAAAGAGCATATTGTAAGATTTCTAAAGCACCTACAAGCATGGGCTCTTTCAAAATATAACTTTTTTGTTATATGAAAGGGGTTCGACATGTTCCGTGACACTCAAGTTGTAATCTTTCTATAAAATATACAAGTGTTGACTGTGATCAGGGCACGGGAATGTAAGTGTATCTTGTCTGTTTAATGAACTAAATGGCAAACTTTATGATTTAATTTGCATTTGACAACCATGTAGCCTATAGGCTGCACAGACCAGTAACATAACTCAACTCAAAATTTGCTGTTCTATTATTTAAAAAATACAATTTATTAGTCTTATAATGTTTCTTAGGACCAGCCTAAACAAATGAATAATGGATTTCTTTGTGATGGTGTATATTCAATGGCTTTAATAAAACGGACGTCCACCCACATCAGCCTACCCCTGCTCATACTCGTCAACTGTGCCAGCATGCGCACAGGAGGTATAAAAGGCTTATGTGGTAAAAATTGGACTTTGAAATTGGGGCGTATAAACATTGCCCGATTTTTATTTCATGCAACACACCGTAAATCCTGTGTGAAAAGTGTAGAACTAAGTAGTATGTAAAGCAGGACGTTAAAGCATGGGGCTATGTAGGGGATCTCCCTGCTCCAGGCTAATAAGTCATTGTGTCCTTTCACAGGCTAATGTGCTGACAGTGGGATTCAAAAGGAGCCTCAGCCACCTGCAGATGGGCCAGGGCCAGGGAGGATGACATCACCTTGGACAAAAGGACCGTTCTGAACTCAAGCTGTGAGGCTTTGATTATGGTAATTCACCACCAGGGTTGGCTGACCACTGCATACAGTGACCTATGGTAGGAAGGAATGTCATAAAACCTATTTTAATCAAGAAGCCCACTTTAAACCCCATAGGAACTGACCCATTAACCCCTTACAATGTAAAAAATAAAAAATAAATTAAACAAATTATTATTAAGTAACTGCTTCCACAGCCTTTTTTTTGTTTACTCAACTTTTCAGTCCAAGTGTTAACTGAACAAAATAAAAAAAAATTGCCCAAACTTAGCTCCAACTTGAGACTTTTACAAAACTTCTGTCAATTTAAAATGTGTTTGCCCAACATGTCTCACATGTTCATTCAACTATAAATTATTTTTTGGGCATCTTAACTAAAAAAGGCTGTGCAACTGGTCACACACACACAAACATTGCTTTTAACATACAATATTTTCATTTTATATACATATTTGACAGACTTTTAGTTTAATTTAATTGATTTGAGTTTTTTCTGTATTGTTGTCTAATGTTGGTGGGGCATATGACTATTTTATAATGTTACTCCTTAATGACTATGATAAAAAATAAAAAAAATGGAAATTAAAAGATTAGAATGCTGTGAACCAAAAGGTTGTGAGATCAAATCCCAAATCACATGCTAAATATGAATTACTGTATAAGTGAACATGCACAATGTAATCATGTATGTCAATGTGTGTCAAATATGTACAGTGCATGCCATGGCATGATGCTGCCACAACTATGCTTCACGGTAGGGATGGTGTTAGACAGGTGATGAGCTATGCCTGGTTTTCTCCAGATATAGCGCTTTGCAATCAGGCCAAAGAGTAACATTTTTGTCTCATCAGACCACAGAATATTTTGCCTTATGCACCCAGTCTTTCACCTGTCTTTTTGCATACTACAGGTGTGCTGTCATGTGCCTTTTTCTCAGGAGTGGCTTCCGTCTTTCCACTCTACCATAAAGCCCAGATTGGTGAAGTGCTGTAGAGACTGTTGTCCTTCTGAAAGGTTCTTCCATCTCAGCCAAGGAACTCTGTAGTCCTGTCAGAGTGGTCATTGGGTTCTTGGTCACCTCCCTGACCAATGTCCTTGCATAGTTGCTCAGTTTAGTCGGACGACCAGCTCTAGGCAGATTCTGGGTAGTTCCAATTTCCCAATAATGGAGACAACTGTGCTCTTGGAAACTTTCAACACTCTTGAAATTGTTTTATACCCTTCCCCAGATTTATGCCTCATCACAATTATATCTCTGAGAATGTCTTTCTAAATCATATCTAACCAATTGAATTGGCCACTGGTGAACTTGTAGTGACCTTTCACGGATGATCAAAGGAAATTGGACACCCCTAAGCTCAATTTGGAGTGTCATAGCAAAGGGGTGTGAATACTTAAGCAAATGAGATATTTCTGTATTTAATTTTCAAGAAATTTGCTTATCATTTTTAAAAACATGTTTCCACTTTGTCATTATTAGGTATTGTTTGTAGATGGTGAGAAAGGGTGAGAAAAAGTATCTATGAAATCCATTTTGAATTCAGGCTGTAACACAACAAAATGTGGAATAAGTCAAGAGTAATAAGTAAGTTGAAAACAGTGTGCGTAACTACAATAGTTTCACAGCCTTTTGTTTGTTTTAGGTAAGATGCCCAAATAATAATTTCTAGTTGAATGACCATATGAGACAATTTGAGAAAACACATAATTGACTAAATGTTTACCTATGTTTTCTCATGTTGTAGCTAAGTTTGGGCCAACTAAACATTTTAAGATCAGGTAACAACATTGAGTAAACAAAAAAAGGCTGTGGAACCACTTATTTAATAATATTCATTTGAAACAACTAGTTGTTGTTTTTTACAGTGTACGTGTTTTATCTAGAGTTGTATCTACATTATTTGACCGAGATTTTTTACATGCATAATGAATGTACTTATAATTTAGTTACTACAGTATAAATTATTCATTTATTTGACAGTGTTTACTAGTTTGTCCTCAATATGTAAAAGCCTGCCTTTCAATGTCCTTCACTGTTTGCAATGCATATGTCACAAAACAGCTGCACCAAATAACTACTGTATGTGTCACCTCCCATGTTACATAGCCTTCTCACACCTATTACACCTGGCTCTGTCCAAACACTTGAGAGGATCGGAGCTGCCATCCTGGACAGGGTGCATACTGCATGCAGTAGGACTACCAGCATCACCTGTCTCTTGAGACTGTGCCAGCCAGGGATGCCCAGGCAAGCACCAGTCAGAAAGAAAATAAATCAACCCATTGGCAGTCATTCAGACAAAGCACAGATAGACAGCTCCCCAACCCTGGAGGATATTTCCCAGTGTTGCCTACCACAAACTGGTGACATTCCCCACTGACAGCGATCCTCATTAACAGATTACACAACACAAAAAGTAATGAACCATTTACATAATTCAACAATGAACTACAATGTAAGCTACAAGTCCTACCATATCTATTGAAATTTAAGAGCCCACAAATATTTCCTCGATACCACTCATAGTGTAACTCCTGTGAGACAGATGCATGATGAAATCCTCAGTTCATAATGTAAGAGGAACTAGGGGTGTTAGCAGCAGTGAGATCATTATTCAGCACCTCTCTTCATTTACACCACTGACTCACCCCGGGGCTATGCAATAGACAAATAATAAAATAAAATGTTATTTGTCACATGCGCCGAATACAACCTTACAGTGAAATGCTTAATTACAAGCCCTTAACCAACAATGTGCGGGGGCACCGGTTAGTCAAGGTAATTGAGGTAAATTGTACATGTAGGTAGAGGTAAAGTGACTATGCATGGATAATAAACAGACAGTAGCAGCAGAGTAAAAATGGGGGTTGGGGTGGGGACAATGCAAATAGCCCGGGTTGTCACTGGTGTGGAGAGAAGTAAGCAGGAGGCAGTCACAGGTTTAGAACTACTGAATTTATTTAAGCACCATAGAACAAAGCGGGATGAAACCCAAACGCTGTTGTGCTCAAAATATATGTTCATATACAAAAAGGAACAGGGCGAACCCAAAGTGCAAAATATAAAGTACTCAGGAAAGAGTAGGAGAGATTCCTCTCAGGAAAACAAGGAACATTTACAACGACCAACAAAGACAAATGGCAGAGGGAGTATATATACAGTGATAGAATGGGGATTGGAACCAGGTGTGTGTAATGATGATGTGACACGTCCGGGGTTGATGAGTGAAGGGCGTTTGCCAGCAGTAGGATCGGCAGCAGCTAGAAGGCCGGCGACGACGAACGCCTGAGCTGAACAGGAGAGGGAGCCAAAGGGATAGCTAGTGTGACAGTACCACCCCCTATGAGGCGCTGCTCTTGCAGCGGTGCCGCCGTCCTTGGGGATGACCCCGGAGACGCGGTGTGGGTCGGTCAGGATGACGCCTGTGGAAGTCCCGAATGAGAGAACGATCCAGGAGGGAGGTGAGAGAGGGAGGTTGGAGGGGCCACCACTGTGCTGAAACCCCTAATGAAGCGGCTGAAATAGTTGGAAAAACCAAGGAAGTACTGCACCGCCTTGATGTTGGATGGAACAGGCCACGACTGCACTGCACTGACCCTCTGCTTTTCCATCTCCACTCCCGCGGTGGATAGCCCAGGAAGGAGACCACCTGCTGAAAGAAAAGGCACTTCTACACCTTGGCGTACAGGTTATGCCCTATCAGCCTCTCCAAGATGGACCTGACATGAGAGACATGCTGCTCGCGTGTAGTGGAGTACATCAAGATGTTGTCTACGTACATCACTACACAGCAACCCAACATCTCTAAACACCTTGTTAATGAATGATTGAAACACAGAGGGTGCATTTGTCAGGCTGTACGGCTTTACCCTGTATTCATAGTGCCCGGTGCTGAAGGCGATCTTTCGTCCTCCTTTTCGACCATTCGTCCCCCTATCTGATGCGCACCAGGTTGAGGGTACTGCGTGAATCCATTTTAATAAAGTACTTAGCACCTGTTCGATCACAGTGGGTATGAGAGGCAGGGGATAACTGAATTTAACAGTAGCCTTATTCAGTATCCGGTAATCGATGCAGGGGTGGAGACCTCCCTCCTTCTTCTTCACAAAAAATAAGCTGGAGGCGGCCGGAGAGGTGGACGGACGGATGAGTCCTTGGGCCAGCGCCTCCTGGACGTAGGCCTCCATGGCTTCGGTCTCTGCATGCGAGAGGGTAAAACCAGGCAGTAGATTGATAGTGCTGTCCCATGGGTGATGAGGGGACAAGCACATGGCACAAGTCTTCGAAAAGGCCACCTGTAGGTCCCGGGACTCCTCCAGGATAGGGATGTGGGTGGCCTGGTCCCGACTTTCCAAGGAGGTGGCACAGATTGACACATGCTTCAAAAAGTGTATGATTCACCAGTATTTCCGATTTTCTTATGACACCAAAATCCCTCTTCAGCAATATTAAATATTTAGCATAATGATGAAACACTGGGGGCATGAGACATTTTGTAAGTTAAAGACCCATTCATAAACTACCTCCTATTTAACCTCTTCTTAATTATCTAATTTATTTTAACATGTTCCCAGCATGCCTCTCTCAGCAGGTCTTTCCCATAGTGACCCGTCATCGCCTCCACTTCCACATTCCTCTACTTTGTTCCACTGTTTCTCTCACTTATCTGTGACTCCTCTCCTATACTTTACACCTCTATTGTAATGCTGGTCAGCTCTCTGTAATCCTGGCCCTGTCCAGGCTCTTCACACCTCTGTGTGGCCCCAATGGCCTGCACCCTAGAGCGGGATTAACTGACCAGTGACCCCATGCCCCCCCGCGGCTCTCTGCTCTATCCTCACAATGCTCCGGTGTCACCACTCTCCCCCGACGCTCCACTCCCTTTCCCCCTGACCCACTTAGCCCAGTCCACCTCTTTGTCCACCAGCCACCGGTCCCTGTGTTGCTTTACCAGAGGCGATAGAGACACCCCCCAGCCTGGTTACAGACGGGTGATGTAATGGCGAGACACCACCCCAGGGATGGCTGCAGTCTGGTGATGTCATAGCATGGTGAAACAGTCTGGTGTCTGGTGAGAGAAAATATTTAAACATGTGGATCTGGAGGATTCTGAAATGTTGGGGATGCAGCCAATATCATACATTCTCATTAGATCAACTCCATGTGACTCTAAGGCCCATGTCCAGATTCAGGTAGCAGTTATTTCAGTTCCTGGTTATCAACAAACCTAAAGGATTTAACAGAGCCTATCTATTTGTATTTATATTTATTATGGATCCCCATTAGCTGCTCCCTTACTCTTCCTGGGGTCCAGCTAAATTAAGTCAGTTATACATTTTTTAAAACATTACAATACATTCACAACAGATTTCACCACATATTAAGTGTGTGCCCTCAGGCCCCTACTCTACTACCACATATCTACAACACAAAATCCATGTGTACGTGTGTGCATAGTGTGAATGTTATTGTGTGTTTGTATGCATGAGTCTGTGGTTATGTTTGTGTTGCTTCATGCATATATTTTCAATTTTCTATACTGTAGCTGGCATTGCATCACCATGCACTCAAAACAATGTCTTGAGGGATCTCATCTCATGTACAGGCAAGAAATCTCTGTCTCTTTCCACCTGTCAGAGTGCCTTGTTGTTGTACTGTAACTTTACGCAGGAGGCTGTTCACAGTAGCATATATCTCTATAAACTTTCCACAGGACTTTGTTGTTATGCTCGAGTTGTGTGTTTATTGTTTGTTTGGAGGAAGAGGTCTAGGAGAGGCAGCACTGACCAGTGTAGGGTGCCATCCTGTGACCTGCTAAAAGATAACTCATGAAAAATGTATGCAAGAAATACGACCGGCAGTTTTGTTTTGCCATTTACAGTGCAGTCAGAAAGTATTCACACCCCTTGACTTGTTCCACATTTTGTTGTGTTACAGCCTAAATTAAACATGTATTAAATGTAGGTGTTTTGTCACTGGCCTACACAAAATATCCCAGAATGTCGAAGTGGAATTATGTCTTCAGACATTTTTACAAATTCATAAAAAATGAAAAGCTATTCAACTCCTTTGTTATGGCAAGCCTAAATAAGTTTAGGAGTAAAAATGTGTTTAACAGAACAGATCTCATAATAAGTTGCATGGACTCAAAAGCAGATTCAACCATAAAGACCAGGGAGGTTTTCCAATGCCTTGCAAAGCAGGGGGCAAATAATGGGCAAATGTTGCACAATTCAGGTGTGGAAAGCTCTTAGAGACTTACCCAGAACGACTCACAGCTACAATCGCTGCCAAAGGTGCTCCTACAATTGACTCAGGGGTGTGAATACGTATGTAAATGAGATATTTCTGTATTTAATTTTCGATAAATTTGCAAAGATTTCTAAAAACATGTCTTCACATTGTCTTTATGGGGTATGGTGTGTATATGGGTGAGGATTTTTTAAAACATTTAATCCATTTTGAACTCAGGCTGTAACACAAAATGTGGTTTAAGTGAAACGGTATAAAGACTTTCTGAAAGCACTGTAAATGCTCCAGGGGTCATGTTCTTTCATCTCTTTTATTTGTTGACCCCTCCAGGCATGAAGCGACCATACAGTGAATGAGGATTGGTTCTATGGTCATGTAGAGGGAGTAACAAGAGAGGAGGCTCCAGTTTACAGCACCATTATTTATAACTGCCATGCAGAATATTTCACTGAGGCGCTGATCAGGTTTTACAGTGGGCAGTAAAGCACTCAGTGAGCTCACCACATTGCCACATCAATCATTACTGAGACACACACACTAGGATAGTGGAGACACACATCAGGGTAATGCCAGAGCCAGGCAGGGGAGAAATCATTAGCTCCTGAGAGTCTCACTCCATCACGTAAATTACATTCCTTCATAATAGGCGAATAATCCTCTTAACATTGATAAAACAGTAAAAAGCTGATTCAAACAGAGTCAACACTGCTGCTGTTTAATTCAAATAACTTAAGCAATTTAATTTTACAAATCTATTAGATAATGGGATTTCTTTTTACCCAATTGATGGGATTGACATCGATTCTTCAAATCAATATGGTTTGTCAGGTCTTGTTTGTGTGTAAAAAACGTGAGCGTGTGTGTGTTTGAGAGAGAGTTTGTGTGTGAATGTGTGTGCGTGTCCATGCACCCGCTCATGTATGTGAGTGTGTGTGAGTGAGAGAGCGAGCGAGAGAGCGAGAGCGCGATAGAGAGGGAGAGAGAGAGAAAGAGATGTGCAGGCATGCCTGCTTGAGTGTGTGTGTTTTTAAGGCACATGTCTTCTTCTGGGGTTCTCCTGTCCTGGTGAGGCATGCTAGGGCCTGTACAGTAATAGACACACACACACCCACCCAGCTGCCCCTCACCTCGCACGGGCATGGCTATTTTTGATCCACAGAGTTAGCCAAAGGCGTGGGGGGACAGAGGGGTCAGCAATGCACTCTCTCCCTTCAGATCGCACCCATCTTCTCCCTCTGATGTCCCACATTCCTACACATGCCCAAACTGCTCCACCTCTCCCTTACACCCCTCCCTCAATCATTGAAATGGCTCTCAAGTCCCTCAGACAAGTAACATGCATTAGATGTATTACTACTTACACAAACAACACTGATGGGGGAAATGTATTAGAGATGTATAGATTCAGTGCTGTGTACTACTACTACTGTACTGTAGGTGGTGAGGTCATCACTGTGAGGTATGCTGGACTGGCTCACTGTCACTTTCCTAATTGGAATGGCAAAGAGAGTGTAATATCTGTGTTTAGTCAAGATCTCTATCTCCTTAACAGAATTAGATCAGACCATGTTTATCGGCTGTGTACATTTGAGTGACATCATTTTAGACATACAAACATGCGGTATACACTGAGTGTACAAAACATTGTTCTCTCTACTACCGCACAGCGAGTGATACCAGAATGCCAAGTCGAGGTCCAAGAGGCTTCTAAACAGCTTCTACCCCCAAGCCATAAGACTCCTGAGCAGCTAATCAAATGGCTACCCAGACTATTTGCATTGCCCCCCTTCCGCAGCTGCTACTCTCTGTTATTATCTATGCATAGCCACTTTAATAACTGTACCTACATGTACATAATTACCTCAATTACCTCGACACCAGTGCCCCCCGCACATTGACACATTGACTCTGTACCAGTACCCCATGTATATAGCCCCGCTATTTTTGTTTACTGCTGCTCTTTATTATTTGTTATTCTTATCTCTTACTTTTTTAAATGTATTTTCTTAAAACTGCATTGTTGTTTAATTTCACTGCAAGGTCTACTACACTTGTCGTATTCGGCGCATGTGACAAATTATATTTGATTTGATTTTGATTAAGAACACTGTACTGATATTGAGTTGCTCCCCATGTTGCCCTCAGAACAGCCTCAATTCATCAGGGCATGGACTCTACAAGATGCCGAAAGCGTTCCACAGGGATGCTGGCACATGTTGACTCCGATGCTTCCCACAGTTGTGTCAAGTTGGCTGGATGTCCTTTGGGTGGTGGACCATTCTTGATGCATACTAGAAACTGTTAAGTGTGAAAAACCCAGCAGTGTTGACACACTCAAACTGGTGCGCCTGGCACCTACTACCATATCCCGTTCAAAGGCACTTGAATCTTTTGTCTTGCCTATTCACCCTCTAATTGGCACACATACACAATCCATGTCTCAAGGCTTACAAATCCTTCTATAACCTGTCTCCTCCCCTTCATCTACACTGTTTGAAGTGGATTTAACAAGAAACATCAATAAGGGATCATAGCTTTCAACTGGATTCACCTTCTTGGTCTGTCATGGAAAGAGCAGGTGTTCCTAATGTTTCTACACTCCGAGTATGCATGCAATATGCCAATGACACATGACCAGTGTCTGTCCTCAAAGAGTTTCCCCTGCACAGATGGCTGCTGATCTCCTGCTCTGCCAGATCACTCCCCAAAATGGCCCAGTGTATGTGGAGGCCCCATGCATACAGTGACGTTTCTCCATCCTTCAAAGGGTTAATGGACAGGTGACTGTGACAGCGGTAGAGGGATATGTGGGGGTGTGGTAGGAGGGGTGCGGTAGCTCCTGGTACACCAAGTTCTCCAATGGAACCCAGGGACCCCCACCAGTTGCCTGGTAATCTTGAGGGCAGCCCCAAATGGCATGATGAAATGACAGCAGCTGTTGTTTTTGTTGGCAAGGCCAAAACTATGGCCAGATTCACCATGGGACCACCGAAAGGGATCCCAGCCGCGCGGCTCAGCCACCTCTTGTTGCTCCAGGCTGGGAAACTGAGCGCCACAGCGGGCGGGCAAAGGCTCCATTATGGGCCATCAAATATTAATCTGCCATACGGCACTGAGCCGATGGGCCCTCTCCTTCTGCACCGTGCAGCTTACCCCACAGAAGGCTGGGAGCAGAGCACACTGACTGACTCTGAAAACAACAACAATAGAGTGATAATAAGTCTCATTGTTCTGCAATGCCATCTGTCTTCAAACAGCTATGATTGAACCATTTTTGACTTCTCAAATTGACTATGTCTTGTGATGTATTGGTCAATACTGGCAGACTTGACATCCCTATCTGAAATACAGCTATCAGTTGCACTGGATCCTGATGGGTATGGTGTAAAAGGGTGTTAACAACTCTACGAAGCAATTAGCACTAATCTGATAATAATCATGCCTGGAATGATCCTAAGCTTTAAGAAGCTAAATGCATTTAATTGACTAATTGGACTTTTGACAGTTTAATGGAGGGTGTGTTTGACCCTTTGAGCTGGCCACATGTTATTCAGTGTTAATAAGGAACTAATGGACACGACATCCATTAATGAAGAAGCCAATGGCATCCCCCAATGGACAGACACGTGGATCAATTTGTTGATGAGTTAAACCATAAGAGTCTTAGCCGGGGAGGGAGGGAATTGTTTTAAGGTCATACGAAGGATCATTTTTCAACTTGATTTTGAATTTTAAGAGCCCTTCAAGTATAAAAAATATATCTCTAAGATATAGGACAGACACTAGTGAATCTGTTATTCAATGATTTTCTATTGGCTAATAGCAGTAATGCCAAATTCAATGTTCCATCCAATAATTTTTGTGTATATAAGAAAGATCAGGACACAATTTATTTATATTTTCTTTACATGTATTTGACCCCTTATTTTTGGCACTAAACAGTCTACGCCCTGTTTAAGCCGGGGGAAGGGGGGGTTCTACTAAGCTATATGGAATTGTTTTAAGAAGGTCATACCAAGGATCATTTTGCTATTTGATTTTGAATTGTAAGACCCTTTGAAGTATCAAACAATTATATAAATAAATTATTTGGTGTAATGTTTTATTTGGCATCAATACAAGCAGTGAACATTTGAAATTCACCTTCACCTTTGATGCGCATGAATCTTGACATTTTGATTAAGAGGGAGGGGAGTGGTTTTAGCACGGATCTATCAGGAAGCCGACGGACAGAAATTCCCTGTTACGCGGAGACAGCTTCCACCCTACACCCCTAAAAAAGAGCCTCCCCATTAGCCAATACAGTCGCATACGCAGGATTTGCAGTACACAGAGTGACTATGACAAACATGCCGACTATCTGGATGAGCGTTTCAGACAGCGGGGTTACCCAGAGGAATGGCTGCATGACGCAAGGGAACGTTATAAAAATATGACCCAGGATGACAGCCTCACGCCCAAACCTCCCCGCCCTCCTGACCAACGCGTTCAATGCTTCCTTGGTAAACAGTTCGACCAGATCATTAAAAAACACTGGCACATCTTGAACACTGATCCACAACTGGAAAAGACGTTTAAAGAACTCCAGTGGGTAGTCTTCAGACACGCCCACAACATCAGTCAAATGGTGGTGAGGTCTGATCTTTCACCAGTGCCACGTGGTACCTTTCTAGACAATGTGCCGGACGGTAACTATGTATGTGGCGGATGTACCCTTTGTAACTTTACGAACAAATGCACAATGTTCAATCGCCCTATTATGGGCAAGGCCATTAAGATTAAGGGCATCATTATGTTCCACAAAAAAATGTGTTATACCTGATCAAGCTTATTTGTGGTGTATGCTATCTAGGAAAAACAAAACAAGCTCTGAAAACAAGGATAGCAGATCACAGGAGTCATATCAGGACCCTTGACCAGAGAAACCCTGTAGCTGCACAATTCATGGAGGCTCGTCCCAACATTAGCTCTTTGAGATACATTGACATCGAACATGTTAAGACTCCTAGGAGGAGGCAGATACTGATAATCTCTTATTGAGAAGATAATTGTATTGGATTCACCATTTGTGTACCATGTTTCCTAGAAGTCTGGACTAAGAGTTTGATATGAGACCATTTCTTACATGAATATGTCACTTTGATTTGTACCTGTTATGTAATGACTACTGACAATGCCTACTGGGAAACCTTATCAGAGGGGAGCCTCTGCAAGCTATTAAAGTATGATATAAATGGTTGCCATTTTCTAACAAATACTTAATTTTCTCAAGATTTAGGAAGCACATTACATTGTTGAGCCATTGAGAAGTAGAGGGGGGCGGAGCAGACTTCCACGGGAGAAGAATTCTACGGCGAGCTAATAAGGATGTAAAAGCAACAATATCGGCATGTTTGTGGTCCAAGGAGAACAAGTCTTCTAGAATACCAAAAACAGCTATCAGGGACAAGGCTGCAGGTTCATTTCAAGCACCTCAGATAAAGTTTTAAAAATAGAATCCCAGTAATTTTGTAGTTTAGAGCATTGAATGAACATGTGACCTTAGAGACATGACATCTATCACTCATCATTTACATGCACCCTATGAAAAATGCACCCTATGTAAAACCTTAAATTGTATGAGACCAAGATGTAGTGGAGCGTACTCTATCAATCGCCTCATCCCACCATTCCGGTGTAAATTCAACACCCATTTCCCGTTACCAAGCTGATTTAATTTTGTTAGTGGAGTGTTTGTCCAATGACAAAATACACAGATAGATCTGAGAAATGACTGCATTCTGTCGAGGTAATAGAGTCAATATGCCATCCCAGGGTTGGCAAGGGGTGGAGCAGGGAAGCCAGACAATTGGGAGGAGACACAATGCCTAATTTGAAGGTAACGGAAAAAGTGAACTGGAGGCAGAGTATGTAGAGGCCAGGTTGGGAAAACTAGAAAAACATATATTTACACATCAGTCTTGGAAGGACTTAATACCTTTCCTTGTCCAGTAAGAGAAAGCATTATCTATTAGAGAAGCGGGGAATAAGTGATTCTTATCAATAGGACCCATAGTAAATGCAGCAGAGAATTAAACATTTCGAAACTGGTACCAAAGTGTGGAAAGCACTACAGGTTTGTAAGTATAGCGAGAGGGAGATGTTGGGAGAGAAGAGCAAAGTAAAGCAGGAAGAGAAGACGAAATACAAGAATGTGCCTCTAGGTGGCACTATGGGGTATCTGGAGCATGTAACCAGAATGGCAATTTCTAAAAGTTGGCTGCCCAGTAATAGCATAAAAAGTTGGTTAGTGCAAGCTTTCCACTAAACTTGCACCTCTGAGGTAAAGATCTACTGACTCTGGGTACCTTTCCTCCCCAGATAAAAAATACTTTGGTAAAAACAATGGGATAGATTGAAATAGAGGAATTTGGGTAAACTGTTCATTTTTACAGCGTTAATCCTTCCTATACATGATAGTGGTAAACTACCCCATCTCTGAAAATCAGTTTTAATTTGCGCAAGAAGGGGAGCAAAGTTTGCAGAAAAAGAGCATGTCATGAACGAGTTACGTTCACTCCAAGAGCGGCTAAATTGAAAGGGCAAGTCTGTCTGCTGGAGCTGTAGCGCTGCCGGATTGATTGGGAAGCACTCACTTTCTGGAGATTAAGCTTGTAACCGGAGAAGGAGCCAAAATTCTCCAGAATAGAAAGGATATAATGTTAACAGGTTACAAGGTTATTTACATAGAGTAACAAATCATTTGCATATAATGACAACCTATGTTCAACCCCTTCCCGTGTTACACCTTGGAAAGAGGAGGATGCCCGTAAACCTCCTGAAAGGGGCTCAATGGCGACGGCGAAAAAATAACCCACTTGGTAATTTTGTAAATATATATTATTTTCTGGAACTACTACATGTACCCATCTAATTGTTATTCAATTATTGGAGATACACAAATTGTTTAAGCACCAACCATGCGTCACATCCGCAATGGTCATGTGAGGTGAACTCTGTATATTTTCGGATGTGCGCTCTCAGTTTGACCCGACGAAGATCCGTTTCGGATCGAAATGTCAATAATTCGGTGAATTGGGAGCTTTAACAGTGTGCGGGCCTTCTTGTTCTATACTAGTATTCTTTATTAGCCCAGCACCTATATTTTTAAGGATGTGCGGTGACCACACACTTTTCTTACTGCTATTAGCCCACACAAACTCATTGGATTCACTACATGGAAGAACAGATAGCCCCCCCAAAAAAATCTAAGGGAAGTGTGTTCTGAAGTGTCTATCCTATATCTGAGAGATATAAGAAAGATCAGAATATATCTGTATGTTTTTACATGTATTTAGACTCAAATCAAATTGTATTTGTCACATGCGCCGAATACAACAGGTGTAGTGTAGACCTTACAGTGAAATGCTATCTTACAAGACCTTAACCAACAATGCAGTTTTAAGAAAATACCCCCCAAAAAGTAAGAGATAAGAATCACAAATAATTAAAGAGCAGCAGTAAATAACAATAGCGGGGTGATATACAGGGAGTACAGGTACAATGTATGGAATATGTACATGTATTAAAGTGACTATGCATAGATGATAACAGAGAGTAGCAGCAGCATAGAAGAAGGGGGGGGGGGGGGGGGGGGGGGGGGGGGGCAATGCAAATAGTCTCGGTAGCCATATAATTAGCTGTTCAGGAGTCTTATGACTTGGGGGTAGAAGCTTTTTAGAAGCCTCTTGGACCTAGACTTAGCGCTCCGGTACCGCTGGCCGTGCGGTAGCAGAGAGAACAGTTTATGACTAGAGTGTCTGTAGTCTTTGACAATTTTTAGGGCCTTCCTCTGACACCTCCTGGTATAGAGGTCCTGGATGGCAGGAAGCTTGGCCACGGTAATGTACTGGGCCGTACTCACTACCCTCTGTAGTGCCTTGTGGTCGGAAGCCAATTAGTTGCTATACCATGCAGTGATGCAACCCATCAGGATGCTCTCGATGGTGCAGCTGTAAAACTTTTTGAGGATCTGAGGACCCATGTCAAATCTTTTCAGTCTCCTGACGGGGAATAGGTTCTGTTGTGCCCTCTTCACGACTGTCTTGGTGTGCTTGGAACATGTTATTTTGTTGGTGATGTAGACACCAAGGAACTTGAAGCTCTCAACCTGCTCCACTACAGCCCCATCGATGAGAATGGGGGCATGCTCAGTCCTCATTTTCCTGTAGTCCACAATTATCTCCTTTGTCTTGATCACGTTTAGGGAAAAGTTGTTGTCCTTGCACCACACGGTCAGGTCTCTGACCTTCCTACAGGCTGTCTCATTGTTGTCGGTGATCAGGCCTACCACTGTTGTGTCATCAGCAAATGTAATGATGATGTTGGAGTCGTGCCTGGCCATGCAGTCATGAGTGAACAGGGTGTACAGGAGGGGACTGAGCATGCACCTCTGAGGGGCCCCCGTGTTTAGGATCAGTGTGGCGGATGGGTTGTTACCTACCTTAACCACCAGGGGGCGGCCCGCCAGGAAGTCCAGGATCCAGTTGCAGAGGGAGGTTCAGTCCCAGGGTCCTTATCTTAGTGATGAGCTTTGAGGGCACTATGGTGTTGAACGCTGAGCTGTAGTCAATGAATAGCATTCTCACAAAGGAGTTCCTTTGTCCACGTGTAAAAGGGCAGTGTGGAGTGCAATAGAGATTGCATCATCTGTGGATCTGTTGGTGCGGTATGCAAATTGGAGAGGATCTAGGGTTTCTGGGATAATGGTGTTGATCAGTCTTTCAAAGCATTTCATGGCTACAGAAGTGAGTGCTACGGGTAATTATTTAGGCAGGTTACCTTAGTGTTCTTGGGCGCAGGGACTATGGTGGTCTGCTTGAAACATGCTGGTATTACAGACTCAGACAGGGACAGGTTGAAAATGTCAGTGAAGACACATGCCAGTTGGTCAGCGCATGCTCGGAGTACAAGTCCTGGTAATCCGTCTGGCCCTCTGGCCTTGTGAATGTTGACCTGTTTAAAGGTCTTACTCACATCGGCTGCGGAGAGCGTGATCACAGTTGTCCAGAACAGCTGATGCTCTCAAGCATGTTTCAGTGTTACTTGCCTCGAAGCGAGCATAGAAGTTATTTAGCTCGTCTGGTAGGCTCAATGTGCCCTCAATAACCCCTTATTTTTGTCACTAAATAGTCTCCATATACTGTACTTCCATAAAGATTTACTACTGGTACCTGAGGTCTGGGGGTGTCCTAGAGCAAAACAACCGACATGTACTGTACGTGTTAGTGACTCTCACCGTTACACAGAGTGGTATATATTATATTATTGTGTGTAGCCCAAACTGTTCAGATGCTACTGAGAGAAGTTGACAGGTCAGCTGTACCGAATTCAGACGAGTCACAAGATGCTCGAGGGGGTCGTAGAGCAAAACGGTAGAGCAAAATGGAGAACACCATCATGTTCGTGAAAGTCAGTAGGCCAAATCGTTTGGATGCTACAGACAATTTTGTGAGAAGACACAGTTTTGGGATGTCTCATGGTCTGATAAACACCACTCTAGCTCTGCCACCTTTCACCAGATGTGGAAGTGTTACATACGGACGCGGTGGATTCAGACGCATCCAATGAAAAAAACATATCTTTAGCTTAAAATGCTGGTTTTGTATGGGGATGTTTGTATTACGCTAATTAGATTTCCACGGGGGCTAGGACATCGACCGTAGGTTTACTTGGAGAGTGCTGCTGACTGTCAATAACAACTCAATCAATAAATCCCTCCATGCAGGCCCAGCCATATCCATCCCATAAGCAGTTCTTAAACGTGTTTAGTGTTGCCGCCTGGGCACTAATCACCTTATCTCCCTGGCAGGCTTGTTCTAACCACATTAAAAACCACCATGGCTCTCCCTCCCTCTACCCCCCTGTACACCCTCTACCCCTTTCTCTGTATGTTCTCCTCTGTCTGGGGATTCTGTCTCAAATGATTTGTAGTATAACTACAGATATTTCCTGAGCATCTGATCTGATAATAACACTTTTTTTTTACGTAATACCACAGTAGAAAACAGTTTTTTTACGCAAAATTGAACGCTGGTGCATGAACTACAGGTAAGGATTGTGCAGTGAAATAATGTTTAATCGACCCTGGAGGGCAGTGTTAGACACACTAATTCTCCATGAATGTATGGCTAGAATGTACTGTACCCACCGCCGCCAAACAAACGTGCCTAGCCTAGGCAAATCAGATGAGTTTCTACACAAGAATAAACCCAGTTCTGCTCTGGCCACATGACTGACCAGTTGGCTTGTAACATAATGTTCTGACCACTCAGTTTGCTGTGTTTGTCCATGTGACGGAGGCTGTTTACCTGGTACAGATTAACTTGAGCCTCTGAGGTGAGTCAACTTTGATGGCTACACGAATAGAGCACCTATATTGATTGTTTATAATATTTGATTGGTATCTAGTATAGCTGTTATAGGAATAATTGAATTATTGCACATGCATGCACAAAGCCAGACAAAAACACATACACCCGCAACCATACTGCTGTGGGGAAGCACTTGTTGATGCACATGAACACTCTCTATTTATGCACTGTACACATAGCCTAAACACTTTACACACTTAAATGCATACTCTTCCGGCCTAGTCTAGCTGAGGTAATTTACAGTGTGATTGAGGGACACAAGGGAGCCATTATAGCGATGGAGAGTTAGGCAGCAGCACACACGCCTGGCTGAAACCTGAGATGCTGGCCCTCTGAAAAACCTAAGTGCCCCCAGCTGCAGGGGATCACACCCCGTATCTACACAACCTGGAGATTAACCTCTCTGACACATGTACACATACACATGCACGCACACACAGACACCCTTGCTGTCCAAACTAAATATAGAGCGAGGACAATTGTTTGCACCAACTAAATGTAATGGCAAAAGAACAGTTACTTTCAATGCTATTATGACATTTCACAATATGTTATAGCCATGCTTCCAGATTTCACAGATCTGTCTTCTCTATGCCAAGGACACGTGTCTCCAATACAGGGACTTTCTGTCCATTAAAGCATCTACTGTGGCTCTTCAAAGCAAACTGTTTGCATGTACAGTCGTGGCCAAAAGTTTTGAGAATGACACAAATATTAATTTTCACAAAGTTTGCTGCCTCAGTGTGTATGATGGCAATTTGCATATACTCCAGAATGTTATGAAGGGTGATCAGATGAATTGCAATTAATTGCAAAGTCCCTCTTTGCCATGCAAATGAACTGAATCCCCCAAAAACATTTCCACTGCAATTCAGCCCTGCCACAAAAGGACCAGCTGACATAATGTCAGTGATTCTCTCGTTAACACAGGTGTGAGTGTTTACGAGGACAAGGCTGGAAATCACTCTGTCATGCTAATTGAGTTCGAATAACAGACTGGAAGCTTCAAAAGGAGGGTTGTGCTTGGAATCATTGTTCTTCCTCTGTCACCCATGGTTACCTGCAAGGGAACACGTCCCGTCATCATTGCTTTGCACAAAAAAAGGGCTTCACAGGCAAGGATATTGCTGCCAGTAAGATTGCACCTAAATCAACCATTTATCAGATCATCAAGAACTTCAAGGAGAGCGGTTCAATTGTTGTGAAGAAGGCTTCAGGGCGCCCAAGAAAGTCCAGCAAGCGCCAGGACCTTCTCCTAAAGTTGATTCAGCTGCGGGATTGGGGCACCACTAGTACAGAGCTTGCTCAGGAATGGCAGCAGGCAGGTGTGAGTGCATCTGCACGCACAGTGAGGCGAAGACTTTTGGAGGATGGCCTGGTGTCAAGAAGGACAGCAAATAAGCCGCTTCTCTCCAGGAAGAACATCAGGGACAGACTGATATTCTGCAAAAGGTACAGGGATTGGACTGCTGAGGACTGTGGTAAAGTCATTTTCTGTGATGAATCCCCTTTCCGATTGTTTGGGGCATCCGGGAAAAAGCTTGTCAGGAGAAGACAAGGTGAGCGCTACCATCAGTCCTGTGTCATGCCAACAGTAAAGCATCCTGAGACCATTCATATGTGGGGTTGCTTCTCAGCCAAGGGAGTGGGCTCACTCACAATTCTGCCTAAGAACACAGCCATGAATAAAGAATGGTACCAACACATCCTCTAAGAGCAACTTCTCCCAACCATCCAGGAACAGTTTGGTGACGAACAATGCCTTTTCCAGCATGATGGAGCACCTTGCCATAAGGCAAAAGTGATAACCAAGTGGCTCGGGGAAAAAAACATTGATATTTTGGGTCCATGGCCAGGAAACTCCCAGACCTTAATCCCATTGAGAATTTGTGGTAAATACTGAAGAGGCAGGTGGACAAACAAAACCCCACAAATTCTGACAAACTACAAGCATTGATTATGCAAGAATGGGCTGCCATCAGTCAGGATGTGGCCCAGAAGTTAATTGACAGCATGCCAGAGCGGATTGCAGAGGTCTTGAAAAAGAAGGGTCAACACTGCAAATATTGACTCTTTGCATCAACTTCATGTAATTGTCAATAAAAGCCTTTGACACTTATGAAATGCTTGTAATTATGCTTCAGTATTTCATTGTAACATCTGACAAAAATATCTAAAGACAATGAAGCAGCAAACTTTGTGGAAATTAATATTTGTGTCATTCTCAAAACTTTTGGCCACGACTATGTGTCACACAGAATAATGGTCCCATCAAGTCTTTGTACCAACTGGATGCACGCAAAAGGCTATCTCAAACCAAACAGCATTTCCAAACAACCAAACAAAACCCTCCCATTTTGAAAATTGGACTTGTGAATTAATGATATACTTTGACTTTTTCCACGTTATATTGCGTTACAACCTGAATTTATAATTTATCACATTTAGATTTTAATATAGATTCATGTCAAAGTAGAATTATGTTTTAAACATTTTTACAAATTAATAAAACATGGAAAGCTGAAATGTCTTGATTCAACAAGTACTCAACCACTTTGTTATGGCAAGCCTAAACAACTTCAGGAGTAAACATGTGCATAATAAGTTAGATAATAAGTTGCATGGACTAATTATGTTTGCAATAATGGTGTTTAACATTATTTTTTAATGACTACCCCATCTCTGTGCCCCACACATACAATTATCACTAAGGTCACTCAAACAGTGAATTTCAAGCACAGATACAACGACAAACACCAGGGAGGTTTTCCAATGTCTCGCAAAGAAGAACACCTATTGGTAGATGGGAAAAATAAAAGCAGACACTGAATATCCCTCTGAGCATGATCAAGTTATTAAATACACTTTGGATGGTGTATTAATACACCCAGTCACGACAAAGATAATGTTGTGCTTCCTAATTCTGTTGACGGAGATGAAGGGAACCTCTCAGGGATTTCACCATGAGGCCAATTTAAACCAGTTACAGAGTCTAATGGCTGTGATAGGAGAAAACTGAGGATGGATCAACAACATTGTAGTTACTCCACAATAGTAACCTAAATGACAGAGTGAAAAGAAGGAAACCTGTACAGAATACAAATATTCCAAAACATGCATCCTGTTTGCAATAAGGCACCGAGTCTCACTCTTCATATTTTTAAGCATGGTGGTTGTATCATGTTATGGGTATGTTTTTCATTGGCAAGGACTATGGAGTTTTTTGGGGGGGGATTAAAAATAAAAGGAATAGCCTCCCGAGTGGCCTCCCGAGTACAGATCCGGGTTTGATCCCTGGCTGTGTCACAGCCGGACACGACCGGAAGGCCCATGAGTTGAAGCACAATTGGCCAAGCGTCGTCCGGGTTATGGGAGGGTTTGGCTGGCCGGGATGTCCTTATCCCATCGCGCTCTAGCAACTCCTGTGGCAGGACAGGCGCATGCACGCTGACACGGTCGCCAGTTGTACACTGTTTCCTCCGACACATTGGTGTGGCTGTCTTCCTGGTTAATCAAGAAGTGTGTCAAGAAGCAGTGCGGCTTGGCAGGGTCATTTTCTGAAGACGCATGGCTCTAGACCTTCGCTTCTCCTGAGTCCGTACAGGAATTGCAGCGATGGGACAAGTCTGTAACTACCAATTGGATATCATGAAATTGGGGACGAAAAAGGGTCCATTTTTTTTTTTTTTAACAGATAAAAAAGTCCTAGCGGAAAACCTGGTTCAGTCTGCTTTCCAACAAACACTGGGAGACAAATCCACCTTTCAGCAGGACAATAACCTAAAACGCAAGGCCAATTATACACTGGAGTTACTTACTAAGACAACATTGAATGTTCCTGAGTGGCCTAGTTACAGTTGACTTAAATCGGCTTGAAAATCTATGGCAAGACTTGAAAATGGCTGTCTAGCAATGATCAACAACCAACTTGACAGTGCTTGATTTATTTTTATTTTTATGAATAATAATTTTAAAAGAATCATGTATTGTACAATCCAGGTTTGCAAAGCTATTAGAGACTTACCCAGAAAGACTCACAGCTGTCATCGCCGCCAAAAGTGATTCTAACATGTATTGACTAAAGGGGTTGAATACTTATCTAATCATGTTATTTTTTCCTTCCACTTTGAAATTACAGACTATTTTCTTTAGTTCGTATTCTTCAATTCAATCCATTTGAATCCCACTTTGTAACACAAAAAAATGTGGACAAACAATGTAAATATAAACAAACACTGTATAGCCTTAAGCATATGGTTAAGTAGAGTAGATGTTCGTCCACCCGCACAAATCGAATTAGCATAATTAAAAAATCCCCATAAAAATCTGTCAGTATGAACTAGAGATATCAGTTTCTTTGCATTGGATGCATCTCAATCCACCGCATGAGCACTTCCGCATCTGCGGTGAAAGGTGACAGACCTTGAGCAGTGTTGGTCAGACCATGAGACATGCCGAAAATCGGTCTTCTCAAACGGGTTGGCAAACTATTATGACAACTCTATGGAAGGATGAGACTCTCACGAAGAAGATGGGGTTCTCGTTTTGCTGTACGACTCCCTCAAGCGTCTTGGGACTCGTTTGAAGTTGGTACAGCCGATTTGCCAACATCTGTCTGTAGCATCCGAACAGTTTGGGCTACACACTAATTTGACTCTCACAAACACATAGATAGATGTCTGTTGAATTGCTCTAGGATGCACAAATGCCTCACAAGCCTCATCTGAAGGTCACCGATACCAGTTGATAGAATTAATGGAAGTACAGTAGCAGTCAAAAGTTTGGACACACCTACTCATTCAAGGGGTTTTCTTTCATTTTACTATTTTCTACATTGTAGAATAATAGTGAAGACATCAAAACTATGAAATAACACATATGGAATCATGTATTAACCAAAAAAGTGTTAAATCACAATATATTTTATGTTTTAGATTCTTCAAAGTAGCCACCCTTTGCCTTGATGACAGCTTTGCAAACTGTTATAGTGGCATTGACTAAAATGCAGTAGAATACAGTATATATATATATGAAATGAGTAAAACAGTATGTAAACAGTATTAAAGTGACCAGTGTTCCATTATTGAAGTGACCAGTGATTCTATGTCTATGTACATATGGCAGCAGCCTCTAAGGTACAGGGTTAAGTAACCGGTTGGTAGCCGGCAAGTGACAGTGACTAAGTTCAGGGCAGGGTACTGTCGGGAGACCAGCTAGTGATGGCTATTATAACAGTCTGATGGCCTTTAGATAGAAGATGTTTTTCAGTTTCTTGGTCCCAGCTTTAATGAATCTGTACCGACCTCGCCTTCTGGATGATAGCAGGGTGAACAGCTCGGGTGGTTGATGTCCTTGATGATATTTTTGGACTTCCTGTGACATCGGGTGCTATAGGTTACCTGGAGGGCAGGCAGTGTGCCCCCAGGTGATGCGTTGGGCAAACCGCACCACCCTCTGGAGAGCCCTGCGGTTGTGGGCAGTGCAGTTGCCGTACCAGGCGATGATACAGCCTGACAGGATGCTCTCAATGGTGCATCTGTAAAGGTTTGTGAGGGTGTTAAGGGCCAAGCTGAGCCTTCTGAGGTTGAAGAGGCACTGTTGCGTCTTCTTCATCTTTTCACCTTTTCCACTGCGGTCCCGTCGATGTGGATGGGGGCGTGCACCCTCTGCTGTCTCCTGAAATCCACGATCAGCTCCTTCATTTTGTTGACGTTGAGGGAGAGGTTATTTTCCTGGCACCCTCCCCTACTCCCTGTAGGCTGTCTCATCATTGTTGGTAATCAGGCCTACTACGGTTGTGTCGTCTGCAAACTTGATGATTGAGTTGGAGACGTGCGTGGCCATGCAGTCATATGTGAACAGGGAGTACAGGAGGGGGCTGAGCATGCACCCTTGTGGAGCCCCTTTGTTAAGGATCAGTGTAGTGGAGGTGTTGTTTTCTAGGGAGAGATTGAATATGTTCCTGTATGTTGTTAAGATCCCACCACGTCTTGTTAATCATAAGGCATACACCCCGCCCTTCTTCTTGCCAGAGAGATGCTTGTTTCTGTTGGCGCGATGCGGGAAGAAACCAGGTGGCTGTACTGACTCAGATAGCGTGTCTCGAGTGAGCCA
Source organism: Oncorhynchus clarkii lewisi (assembly GCF_045791955.1). Classification (NCBI taxonomy): domain Eukaryota; kingdom Metazoa; phylum Chordata; class Actinopteri; order Salmoniformes; family Salmonidae; genus Oncorhynchus; species Oncorhynchus clarkii. The sequence goes on from NC_092165.1 coordinate 43,954,921, forward strand.
TGTTTCCATGAAACAGAGAACGTTACAGTCTCGGATGTCTCTCTGGAATGCTACCCCTGCTCGGATTTCGTCTACCTTGTTGTCAAGAGACTGGACATAGGCGAGTAGTATGCTCGGGAGTGGTGCGCAATGTGCCTGTCTACAGAACCTGACCAGAAGACTGCTCCGTCTGCCCCTTCTACGGCGCCCTTGTTTTGGGTCGCCGGCTGGGATCCGATCCATTGTCCTGGGTGGTAGGCCAAACAGAGGATCCGCTTCGGGAAAATCGTATTCCTGGTCGTAATGTTGGTGAGTTGACGTTACTCTTATGTCTAATAGTTCCTCCCGACTGTATGTAATAAAACCTAATATTACCTGGGGTAACAATGTAAGAAATAACACATTAAAAAAAACTAAATACTGCATAGTTTCCTAGGAACGCGAAGCGAGGCGGCCATCTCTGTCGGCGCCGGAAGTGGACTCAAGGGGTATGTGGATTAAGTCAAGGGGTATGAAATCTTTATGAAGGTACTGTACATAAAGTTTTACATAAAGTAAGACCTGATGTTGTTTTCTCCAGTGGATATGATGCAGAGCCTTATCTTTTCCATTTCCTCTTGTAAGGCAAGAGGAAATGGTCTACAGTCAATCACGGACTACAAAAGAAAAATCAGCCCCGTCGTGGATCACGATGCCTTGCTCCCAGACAGACTAAACTACTTTTTTGCTCGCTTTGAGGACAATACAGTGCCACTGACACGGCCCACTACCAAAGACTGTGGGCTCTCCTTCACTGTAGCCAACGTGAGTAAAACATTTAAACGTGTTAACTCTCGCAAGGCTGCAGGCCCAGACAGCATCCCCGGCCATGTGCTCAGAGCATGCGCAAACCAGTTGGCTGGTGTGTTTACAGACATATTCAATCAATCCTTATCCCAGTCTGCTGTCCCCACAACCCTCAAGAAGGCCACCATTGTTCCTGTTCCCAAGAAAGCTAAGGTAACTGAGTTAAACGACTACCGGCCCGTAGCACTCACTTCCGTCCTCATGAAGTGCTTTGAGAGACTAGTCAAGGACCATATCACCTCCACCCTACCTGACACCCTAGACCCACTCCAATTTGCTTACCGCCCCAATAGGTCCACAGACGACGCAATCGCCATTACACTGCACACTGCCCTAACCCATCTGGACAAGAGGAATACCTATGTAAGAGTGCTGTTCATCGATTACAGCTCAGCATTTAACACCATAGTACCCTCCAAACTCGTCATTAAGCTCGAGACCCTGGGTCTCGACCCCGCCCTGTGCAACTGGGTCCTGGACTTCCTGATGGCCACCCCCAGGTGGTGAGGGTAGGTAACAACATCTCCATCCCGCTGATCCTCAACACTGGGTCCCCACAAGGGTGCGTTCTCAGCCCTCTCCTGTACTCCCTGTTCACCCATGACTGCGTGGCCACGCACGCCTACAACTCAATCATCAAGTTGGCAGACGACACTTCAGTTTTAGGCTTGATTACCAACAACGACGAGACGGCCTACAGGGAGGAGGTGAGGGCCCTCGAAGTGTGGTGTCAAGAAAATAACCTCACACTCAATGTCAACAAAACAAAGGAGAAGATCGTGGACTTCAGGAAACAGCAGAGGGAGCCCCCCCCTATCTACAATGATGGGACAGTAGTGGAGAGGGTGGAGAGGGTGGAGAGTTTTAAGTTCCTCGGCGTACACATCATGGACAAACTGAAATGGTCCACCCACACAGACAGCGTGGTGAAGAAGGCGCAGCAGCGTCTCTTCAACCTCAGGAGGCTGAAGAAATTTGGCTTGTCACCAAAAACACTCACAAAGTTTTACAGATGCACAATCGAGAGCATCCTATCGGGCTGTATCACCGCCTGGTACGGCAGCTGCTCCGCCCATTACCAGAAGGCTCTCCAGAGGGTAGTGAGGTCTGCACAATGTATCACCGGGTGCAAAGTACCTGCTCTCCAGGACACCTACACCACCCGATGTCACAGGAAGGCCAAAAAGATCATCAAGGACAACAATCACCCGAGCCACTGCCTGTTCACCCCGCTATCATCCAGAAGGCGAGGTCAGTACAGGTGCATCAAAGCGGGGACCAAGAGACTGAAAAACAGCTTCTATCTCAAGGCCATCAGACTGTTAAACAGCCATCACTAACATTGAATGGCTGCTGCCAACATACTGACTCAACTCTAGCCACTTTAATAATGGAAAAATTGATGCAATCAATTTATCACTTGCCACTTTATATAATGTTTACATACCCTACATTACTCATCTCATATGTATATACTGTACGCTATACCATCTACTGCATCTTGCCATCTTGATGTAATTAAATGTATCACTAGCCACTTTAAACAATGCCACTTTATATGTTCTCATACCCTACACAACTTATCTCATATGTACAGTATATACTGTACGCTATACCATCTATTGCATCTGCCATCTTGATGTAATGTATCAATAGCCACTTTAAACAATGCCACTTCATATGCTTTCATTCCCTACATTACTCATCTCATATGTATATACTGTACTCTATACCATCTACTGCATCTCGCCATCTTGATGTAATGTATCACTAGCCACTTTAAACAATGCCGCTTTATGTTTTCAAACCCTACATTACTCATCTCATATGTATATACTGTACGCTATACCATCTACTGCATCTTGCCTATGCCGTTCGGCCATCACTCATTTATATATTTTTAAGTACATATTCGTATTCATTCCTTTACACTTGTGTGTATAGGGTAGTTGTTGTGAAATTGTTAGGTTATATTACTTGTTAGATATTACTGCATGATCAGAGCTAGAAGCACAAGCATTTCGCTACACTTGCATTAACATCTGCTAACCATGTGTATGTGACAAATACATTTGATTTGATTTTGTTGTGTTACAGCCTGAATTCAAAATTAATTACATTTTTCTTTCAACCATCTACACACAATACCCCATAACGACAAAGTGAAAACATGTTTTTAGACTTATCTCATTTACATACAGTACCAGTCGAAAGTTTGGACACACCTACTCCTTCAAGGGTGTTTCTTTATTTTTGACTATTTTCTACATTGTAGAATAATAGTGAAGACATCAAAACTATGAAATAACACATGTGGAATCATGTAGTAACCAAAAAAGTGTTAAAAAAATGAAAATAAATGTTATATTTGAGAGTCTTCAAAGTAGCCACCCTTCGCCTTGATGACAGCTTTGCACTCTTGAATGAGTAGGTGTGTCCAAACTGTTGACTGGTACTGTAAGTATTCCCAACACCTAGGTCAATACATGTTAGAATCTTTGTGGAAAAGTCTCTAAGAGCATTGCACACCTGGATTGTGAATAGCATTATTATTTTTCAAATTCTTCCCAGTTGGTTGTTGATCATAGCTAGACAGCCATTTTCAAGTCTTGTCATAGATGTTCAAGTTGATTTAAGTCAAAACTGTAACTAGGCCACTCAGGAACATTCAATGTCATCTTAGTAAGCAACTCCAGTGTATATTTGGCCTTGTGTTTTAGGTTATTGTCCTGCTGAAAGGTGAATTTGTCTCCCAGTGTCTGTTGGAAGGCAGACTGAACCAGGTTTTCCTCTAGGATTTTGCTTGTGCTTAGATCTATTCCATTTCCTTTTAAATTCTAAGGCATAGGAAACCCTCCCTGGTTTCTGTGTTTGAAATTCACTGCCGGACAGAGGGACCTCACAGATATATATTTAAAAAATTATGTTATTTAACCTTTATTTAACTAGGCAAGTCAGTTCAGAACAAATTATTATTTTACAATGATGACCTACCCCGGCCAAACCCTCCCCTTACCTGGGGGAGGGTCTCCCGATCACAGCCAGTTGTGATACAGCCCGGGATTGAACGAGGGTCTGTAGTGATGCCTCAAGCACTGAAATGCAGTGCCTTATGGGAGCTCACAGATAATTATATGTGTGGGGTACAGAGATGAGGTAGTGGTTAAAAAAATCATGTTAAACACTGTTATTGCACACAGATTGAGTTCATGCAACTTATTATATGACTTGTTAAGCAAAGTTTTACTCCTATATTTATTTAGGCTTGCCATAAGAAAATGGTTGAATACTTATTGACTCAAGACATTTCAGCTTTTTATTTGTAATTAATTTGTAAGTATTTCTAAAAATATAATTCCACTTTGACATTATGGGGTATTGTGTGTAGGCCAGTGACACAAAATCAAAGTTTAATTAATTTTCAATTCAGGCTTTAACACAACAAAATGTGGAAAAAGTCTAGGGGTGTAATTCCTTTTTTAAGGTACTGTAGATCTATAACCACCGTTGCAGAAGTCCATTTATGGGTATTCAAATCATTTAAATATTTTTTTATGAATACTTTGTTGTAATTCTGCATGAATCTTTTGAAAAATGTCATCCAGGATTTCCCAACTGTACATTTGAAGTGAGGAAAGATGGAAATTCACACATCATAACTCTTGAGAAAAGATGATATTGGGAAGCAAGTGCTCAACTTGTGGTTTCCACTGAGAAAGAACATAACATCAAACCATCACAGTTCTATCAAAAGGCCACATGTATAGTAGATGTAATCATTTTTTTGTCATAACATACTTTATCAGAGATGTTTTAGATAACATAACCAAGTTACTGCAGCCATTGAGGTGTAGGCTAATGAACTTTTGGAGGCTTTTTCATGGTTTGCTTTCCCTGTTATATAGTGCCCTCCACTGGTGAATGCTAGATCAAGCACCTGTTTTGTAATGCAGTGCTGTGGTCAGCCTACAACCACTGTAAGCTATTAGGCCTAACCTTTCAATAGGTAATTCCATTTCCTTTTAATTACCAACTAAATAATACATCTACAAACATCAAAATAATACATCAACAACCATCAAAATAATACATCTACAAAGACTTACAGGAATAAACACAAGCTCATCAGTTAGGCCAAACACTACAGCATGTGTTTCAGTATGACGTGTGTTCCAGGGTCTCTTCTGCCCTTAAAGCCTGCCTCCATAACTGGATGTAAAATAATTGTACTGTAAATGCTATTATCACCCATTTTCAAAGTTGACATCCTTTTTCAGACATGCATGTGCTGACATTCATAGGAGCCATGTCACAAACAGCAGGAGAGATCTACTGCATAGTTTTATTTGTTTCAGTTACTATTTTGATTTCAGTATGCTTTAACCATGTGCTTTTGTAATGATCTAAAAGGTGATCAGACTACTCTGGTGAAGCCAGAAACCATTTGTGGAGAAGATTCACCCTATGATGCACATGCCTGCAGAGGTAGCTACAGTACATGCATATATATACAGTCATTATGTTAAAATGAATAATGAACTGTAGTTCTAATGAAGAAGTCATACTGAACATTCAAATGTGGTCTGAGCAATATGCATCGTTTTTGTTTTGATCACCACGGGGATGCAATCACGCAAAGTTGTGTGACATGTGACAAACATGTGGGGAAGCCGGATATAAACATGTCTGTGTCCGGCTCCCAACAGGAAAGCTCAAGTGGGGTGATAAGTGCTGATTTGGCATCGTAAGTATTTAGAGTTTAAGAAGTAATAATACAGTAATACTATAGTACATGTGACAACAAACATTATCTTCTAGTGGGGCAGAGGTAACAGTGGTGCTAATAACCATGGTGGTTTGTGGGAATACAATTCAGGGGATGTGATTTAGGTTGATCACAGAAAAGTCTAGAGCATTGTTAGGGGATCTGAAAAACCACGATCAGTCAATGGGAAATATCATTATACTCTTGTGTAAAAGGGCAATAGCAGTAGAAATGTAACAAATAGAGATGTTCAGTATCCTCGTAAGACATCACAGTAAAATGGAGAGATGTATTGCAACAGGAAATAGCAAAATGGCATTATACTGGGAAAGTTGGGTTAATCTGTGGACATCGGAGGGTTGAAGTTAAGATCAGAAAGAATGGTGGATTTGCCGCTGTTGGTGAAAATCCAGCGCTTGAAGAGGAAATTATGTATAATATGATATATAATTATTTAACTACAGGTACCACAAATGTGAGCAAAATAGCTGTAAGTAGCAGTAGAGGTACTGTTGTCCGTTAGTTTACTCCAATCAGGGTAGAGATGGTAGGGTAGGGGGGAACAAAGTATAAACTTGATAGAACCTACAATCTATCTGCATTTTCAAAGCTGATCTACCCCATACAAAATAAAAGTCTCTAGAGCAGTGCAAACTGGGATCTCATCTATATTTCAATATTCTCTCACTATAACAGTGTCTATGAAAAATCTTTCCTCGTTGATTGAGCTGATGGGAAACACCAACACTTCAGCCATTTCTATGGGGAAGGTTAAAGGACTCCTTAGTAGACTTCGTAAAATAAATCCCAAGGAGATCTACTTTGGCTTTTCCCCTAACAAGGATATGACTATAAGTACAGTAAAATGCCCATTAGAGGTAGAACAATGATTATTACTATCAGTCAGTTAACTTATGAAAGTATGTTTTATTCTTGAACAAAATACTCAACTGTACACTGATTGATAAAGATTGAAATTATAATTATTCTCGTACTGTAGATTGTCACACCCTGATCTGTTTCACCTGTCTTTGTTATTGTCTCCACCCCCCTCCACGCCCATTTTCCCCATTATCCCCTGTGTATTTATACCTGTGTTCTCTGTTTGCCTGTTGCCAGTTTGTCTTGTTTGTTTGAGTCAACCAGCGTTTTGTGTCTCAGCTCCTGCTTTTAAGTCTTTCTTTTCTTGCCCTCCTGGTTTTGACCCTTGCCTGTCCAGACTCTGAGCCTGCCTGCCTGACCACTCTGCCTGTCAGCCGTCCTGCCACTCTGCCTGCCGTCCTGTAACTTTGCCCCCCTCTGGATTACCAACCTTTGCCTTACCCTGACCCTGCCTGCCTGTCTGGTACCATTGCCCCTCCTCTGGTTTGCTGACCCCTGCCTGCCTTGACCTGTCTATCACCTGCCTCTGTTGAAATATTAAAGCATTTCAGCATTATACTGGCACCATATTTGCTGTAATACTGTAATTTTGCTTTACAGCAGTGATGCTGTAATATAGTTTACAGTACTATTTTCCTTACTGTAAAACATATTACAGCATTCCTGCTGTAAATTTACAGCAAGGATGCTGTAATATGTCACATAGAAAGTGCTGAAGAGCACAGAGAGGGCAGCAGCAAAGTTGCACTCACTATCCAAATGCAGACCACTCGCCCCTCGATCAACACCATCCATTTTGAGAAACCCAATAGAGTATTTCCTGAAATACACAGAGGTAAGGGTGTTAGTGTATACATACTAGACATCTCTAGATAGGAACCACAATACTATATATTTCTGTTCCACCTTAAATAAAATAAATGTATTACCAAGCATGATCAGCCTTGGTGTGTCTGGCAAAGGAATTTGCACCTCACCCGAGTTGCAGTGACCTAAAATCACAAAACATACATATAAAAAATATTCAAATAATGTGTAATAGTACAGTATAAACACCATTAATCATATAAACTTTTTAAGTATTAAAACACTCTTCCTTACATCTACCAAGAGGAACGGAGATTTGTCCTTCTCTTTGAAGTGGGTGATCAACAAAACAATGGCAGCAGTGGCTGTTAGATCGTCATTGCCTTTTGTTCCGGAAGGGTTCTTTGGCAGTCCCCATAGGATAACCATTTTTGGTTCCAGGTAGAACCCTCTGTGGAAAGGGTTCTACATGGAACCCAGAAGAGTTCTACCTGGAACCAAAAGGGTATACATGTACCTGGAATCAAAAAGGGATATTCAAAGGGTTCTCTTATGGGGACAGCCAAATAACCATTTTAGGTTCTAAATAGCACCTTTTTTCACAACAATGACATACATATGTTACATTTATCAAGATATCACCTCTTTGATTCCCGGCACTATATTGGCGTTAATTGGTATTTTATGTCCTCCGGCTGAACATATTCAAGGTCGTTAATATTCTCCACTCCAACATTTGCCCTCAGATGCTCTGACAAAGATCTCACCATCTCGGTCTCCAACTCGGGCAATTGGTGTTTAATTGCATCATGAAGACCCTCCATGCCTACACTGGTTTAAGGAGAACACATGGAAACAACAGAGAAACCTGACACTTTATAAACTGGTAGTGTGTAATAATAACTCAGACTATCTTCATTAACACACACATAATTAATCCGAGAATCTGGTATAAAATGAACCCCGAGATCGACCCCTGACACAGACTGATACACCCCAACAATTAAATGAATCTGTGAATCTGTGACCAGAATCAGTGAGATCTTTCCAAATGTGTATCCGTCATCATTTTCTCACATTACAACATGGCCTTCAGTGTATGTTTTTACTTTGTATACAATTTTAGACATCTCTGCAGTGCTTTGCTTTGTGAACCGCTGTATAAGTAAGATTGGAGTAACTGGTGGCTCTCAGACAAGTTTTCTGGCACACTCCTTGAAGTAGGAGTGCTTGCTCTCAAACCTCGGTGTCCACAAACGAATGAGTCGCTCAAATTGCAGGATGAGGTCGGGATAGTGTTACAAGTAGTGATGCTTTGGTGCAAGGGCACTCTACCCCACAAGCAAAACTGTAGTTTGCCACATTTCAATGTTTTTTTGCATGAGTAATGAATGCTTTAATATTTAGGAAACATAAATTGCAGGATTTACACCTGTACATTCCCAATAAAGCTACTTCCAGCTACCAGCCAGCCTGCAATATGAAGATTACACTACCCCCAGCCATCAAATTGCATGCACACACCAGAGGAGCTATCAAGCTATAAGTACCTGTCACGACTTCTGCCGAAGTCGATGCCTCTCCTTGTTCGGGCGGTGCTCGGCGGTCGACGTCACCAGTCTTCTAGCCATCATTGATCTATGTTTCATTTTCCATTGGTTTTGTCTGGTCTTCTTACACACCTGGTTCCAATCCCATTCATTAATTGTTGTGTATTTAACCCTCTGTTTCCCCTCATGTCTTTGTCAGAGATTGTTTATTGTTATGTTCATGCTTTTTGGATTGGTGTGAGACAGGTTCTTGTACCCACATTTATTTTATTATGGACTTTGGTTTTGGAGTTTATGTTTTAAGTTATTAAAATACTCCAATTATACTAAGTTTAATTCTCCTGCGCTGGACTTCCCTGCCACCTACATACACAACGTGACAGTACCGAGGTAAAGCCAGTTTCAAGTTGGATATTCAACGGATATTCGAGCTTTCAAACCACTTGAACCACAGACTCCAAATAAGTGTGATGATGTTGGAAAAATTGCGCACAACATTGCAAAGGTCTTATTTTCACAATATGGACATTAATTAGCTTTCCAAAACTAATAAACATGTGGAAATATGAGCAGCATTTTGTATTCTTAGTTGAATTAGTTAGGGAGCGTAAACAAAGTACAAACTTTTTTTATATTTGAATTTCAGTAGCTCCTTGGTCATGTGACCTACTTGACTCAAACAAGGTTCAGAATGTCCACTGACTACCCTTCTATATTGTACACCCTTTAGTTTGTCAATTTTCATCTCACAAGATTTTACATGATTTTTCCAAATTTCAATAGCTCCTTGGTCATATGACCTACAGACTTCAACCAAGGTTCAGAATGTACATTCAGTGGGCCTACACATTGCACACCCTTTAGACTTGTCCATTTTCATCTCGCAAGATTTTTGGAAGAATATTTCAAACTTTCAAATTTCCACTGACTATGGCTTCATATCGCACACTCTGATGTTTGTCTGCTTGTATCTCATGCTATTAGACTTAAATCTGTAAGCTTTGCAGGCCTTCATTTAAAAAAAATTGAAGTTAACAAATGTTCCAGCCTCGCAATAACTATCTTTCACATACATATGTATTTGGTCAGTAACAAAAGTTTATCTCAATACTTTGTTATATACCCTTTGTTGGCAATGACAGACTTGAAACGTTTTCTGTAAGTCTTCACAAGGTTTTCACACACTGTTGCTGGTATTTTGGCCCATTCCTCCATGCAGATCTCCTCTAGAGCAGTGATGTTTTGGGGCTGTTGCTGGGCATCACGGACTTTCAACTCCCTCCAAAGATTTTCTTGAGATCTGGAGACTGGCTAGGCCACTCCAGGACCTTGAAATGCTTCTTACGAAGCCCCTCCTTCTTTGCCCGGGCGGTGCGTTTGGGATCATTGTCATTCTGAAAGACCCAGCCACGTTTCATCTTCAATGCCCTTGCTGATGGAAGGAGATTTTCACTCAAAATCTCACGATACATGGCCCCATTCATTCTTTCCTTTACACGGATCAGTCGTCCTGGTCCTTTTGCAGAAAAACAGCCCCAAAGCATGATGTTTCCACCCCCATCCTTCACAGTAGGTATGGTGTTCTTTGGATGCAACTCAGCATTCTTTGTCCTCCAAACACGACGGGTTGAGTTTTTACCAAAAAGTTGTATTTTGGTTTTATCTGACCATATGACATTCTCCCAATCTTCTTCTGGATCATCCAAATGCTCTCTAACTTCAGATGGGCCTGAACATGTACTGGCTTAAGCAGGGGGACACGTCTGGCACTGCAGGATTTGAGTCTCTGGCGGTGTAGTGTGTTACTGATGGTAGGTTTTGTTACTTTGGTCCCAGCTCTCTGCAGGTCATTCACTAGGTCCCCCCGTGTGCTTCTGGGATTGTTGCTCACCGTTCTTGTGATCATTTTGAGTGAGATCTTGCGTGGAGCCCCAGATCGAGGGAGATTATCAGTGGTCTTGTATGTCTTCCATTTCCTAATAATTGCTCCCACAGTTGATTTCTTTAAACCAAGCTGCTTACCTATTGCAGATTCAGTCTTCCCAGCCTGGTGCAGGTCTACAATTTTGTTTCTGGTGTCCTTTGACAGCTCTTTGGTCTTGGCCATAGTGGAGTTTGGAGTGTGACTGTTTGAGGTTGTGGACAGGTGTCTTTTACACTGATAACAAGTTCAAACAGGTGCCATTAATACAGGTAACGAGTGGAGGACAGAGGAGCCTCTTAAAGAAGAAGTTACAGGTCTGTGAGAGCCAGAAATCTTGCTTGTTTGTAGGTGACCAAATACTTATTTTCTACCATAATTTGCAAATAAATTCATTAAAAATCCTACAATGTGATTATCTGGAGAAAAAAAAATCATTTTGTCTGTCATATTTGAAGTGTACCTATGATTAAAATTACAGGCCTCTCTCATCTTTTAAATGGGAGAACTTGCACAATTGGTGGCTGACTAAATACTTTTTTGCCCCACTGTATTTTATGCATGGCCTACCATTTCTAACTGGAAAAATACATTCCTATGTCTTTTGTGTAACACCAAAATGTATAACATTCACACCACAACTACACGTTGAAACTACAGTTTTTTTCCTCTACAGTGATCAACTTACATTTTGATACTTTTACGTCACTCAGAAATACAAAAAGCTATCGACATAGTGATTAATGAACTTGTAATAGTTTGTAATAGTTTGTTTTCAGTTCATGTTTAAGAGAACAATAACTCTTCTAAATGTGTTTCGTTTGCATATTGCGGGTTACAGCTCTGTGGCGAAGAAACAATTGCGAGGTGGTGGTTGCTGTTGTGAGGTTGACAGACAAAAAGTCCTCTTTCCTTCTCTATCATTCAGAGTTTAAAACTCTGCAGTTCCGCAAATGTTTGTGGGTGAGGTAACACATACTAGTCATAACATGACAATAGCAATAGCATTAGCATTTGTTTAATCACAATTCTAAACATATTGTGCAAAAAAATTACAGTACGAAGGATGAACATAGAAGTACATTAGATGTGCACCTAACCAAGTCTAAAGATATGTAATATCATTATGTGGTAAAGTGGAACTGGAGCTGAATGTTTCTGATGATACACTTGAATATTTATGGCCCTATTTCTGTCACTTTAAAGTAAAATATATCACTGATATATCTCTGTGTATATAATATATATATATATGTATGTGTGTGTGTGTGTATATATCACTGTATATCTCAGTGAGATATCACTGTATATCTCACTGGTCACCCCCAAAGCCAACACCTCCTTTGGCCGCCTTTCATTCCAGTTCTCTGCTGCCAATGACTGGAACGTATTGCAAAAATCGCTGACGCTGGAGACTTACAGTGGGGAGAACAAGTATTTGATACACTGCTGATTTTGCAGGTTTTCCGACTTACAAAGCATGTAGAGGTCTGTAATTTTTATCATAGGTACACTTCAACTGTGAGAGATGGAATCTAAAACAAAAATCCAGAATATCACATTGTATGATTTTTAAGTAATTAATTTGCATTTTATTGCATGACATAAGTATTTGATACATCAGAAAAGCAGAACTTAATATTTGGTACAGAAACCTTTGTTTGCAAGGCTACCCTGCCGCCCCATGAGTTGCATGGTAACGTATAGCACCGAGGTAGAGACAGTTTCAGGTTGGATATTTGACGGATATTCACCTGTAGTTTTCCTTACGTCCACCAACAGCAGTTACGGACTGTTAACATAGTGACAAATCAAATAGCTCTTTAACCATTACTTCCTAAAACTTTCAAAACTGGTTGTAGCTAACCCGATGGCATAGACACACATTGCACCCACTTTTTTTTGTCGATTTACATCTCGCACTATTTAAAATGATTTATTAACATTTTTGAATTTCAATAGCTCATTGGTCATATGACTTTTTGACGTCAAACAAGGTTCATAATGTCCAATGACTACCCTTCTATATTGCACACCCTTTAGTTTGTCCATTTTCATCTCACAAGATTTTACATGAATTTTTCCAAATGTAAAATTTCAATAGCTCCTTGGTCATGTGACCTACTGACTTCAAACAAGGTGCAACATTTACACTGACTACCCTTCTATATTGCACTTGTTTGTGTACTGTGAAATCACGCGGTGTAACGTACATTTTTCATAGTTTTAAATTTCAATAGCTCCTTGGTCATGTCAATTACACACATACAGTAAGAAGCATGCAGTGGATATACACCCATATTGCAAAACCTCTAGTCATTTATATTCTATATTGTTGTACATTCATATTAGTTTGACAATTAGGGGGTTCAGTCCAGTGTTGTGTTTACTCTTTTTAAAAAATATTTATCTATAATAATTGGTAGTTCTAAGTACTTATTTTTGCTGTTTTCTATTTTTCCACAGTATTTAGCAGTGGTACACAATAGGAGATAGACAGATAATATCTCCTTTCATCGTTAATATCAACCATAAAGGAAAAGGGCAAAGTACTAGAGTCATGTTATTACTTGTCCAAAGCAGGGATGGAGAGTGAGCTAGTGAGGTGGGCTGCAGTGGGTTTGCTGGTCAATACATATACTGAACATGTAACCACAGTAATGGTGGCCAGTAAATCAATTAATAAAAATGTAATATTGACAAATTAAACAGAAATTGTAGACCTTTAATCTTTTCCAACACGTCAACAGACACTTTACTTAAAATAAGTACGAAACATTTCACAGTGTTAACTTTCTCTTTATCCCTGGTTGATGTACATGTCAGAGCCTCTTCAGTGTGGATGGGGTATAGCATACATTTTCAACAACAAAGACTGCACTTCCAGGAAGTGTTCTCTGTTGACCTCTTTTGTCTTCATTCCTAGGCACAGCACATGGAACCACCGTTGGCATGCAAAACATTCAATCTAAAACGAAACAAAGCTTAACACGTTATAAATAATATTGAATATCAATGCAGTATAACGAATTAGCCATCTCTTATGTTATATCATAAATTGTCTTACATGCCGTCACTGTTGTCAAAAAATTATAAACATTATAAACAGTGGCACACATGAAGCAGTTGTTGGCTTTGTACATACCAGACATTTTTAGTATATCCTCAGCCATTTCTTTTTGTAAAATATAGTTTTTGACCTAATTGCCACATAGCAGCTAACCATTCATTATTTAAATATAACTATCAAACCTGCATTACAAAGACCCAGCAGCTGAAAGTGTCCTGCTGCATGATGGTAGTTATTTCTCCTCCTTTCCACTTTATGTCCGCCCAGTCGTCTTTTCCATGGCAGGATCTTCTCATTTTGAAGTATTCTCTTTTTTATGTGAACATGGAATTCTGATTAGTTATAGGCAAATTAATACACAGGCCAAAATTGAATGCTGTTTTCCTTGTCACTATAATCTAGTAGAGGTAATTAATTTCCTTTATGCTCCATTCTACACACAACCTAAATTATAGGCACTGAACCATTTACAGGAGAATAATAAAAGTAGCAGATAGGATCCAACCCTATCACAGAGTGAATACATGTAGAGCGTTTGTAGACTTTAAGAAAAAAATATTAAGTGATAATTTAATCAGTACGTGCTTAAAGAAAGTCATATCACAAAGATCACAGATGATAGTGCCCACCAAATATATGACAATAGAGAATGAATTGTAAGAACCAAAATGTGTTAAAGTGTGTTTGTCAAAATAATATCTGAAAATGTTAGTTGTTGAACATAATACTTCTATTTGCAATAGCAATTTATGATATATGCAGTGGAGGGATATTCCATGTACCATCACTACATGTAGGACAGACATTCCCACATACAGTAAACACAAACAGAGGCATTTTTCAGATATGATTTTACCACTCAGAACCCAGAATGGATATGACAATGGGGCCAGCACAGGACGTAATACACCCTTACAACAATCTACTTTTTGATCTTCTTGACTTCTTATCTGGTAAACTGTTACTGTGTGTATAGAAAAGAGCCCCAATTAGGGGTTAGTGTACTCCAGTAAAAAAAAGGCTGGTTTAGATTAAACACTATTGCCCTGTGTCCCCGTTCATAGGGGCATGAGAGACTAGTCAGTGGTAGAATTGAGTTGGCACTTTATTGGCCCAAACACCCACAAGGTTGAGGTTACTCGTGGACGGTAAATAGTATTTTTTATTTTTTTGCATTGATGCATTGTGTCTTCTAACTGTCCAAGAATAGCATCCAAAGTGTTGGGAAATATTTGTTCCCATAAATACAAAGGAGGATGTCTCTCCTCATACCTCTGGCACTTTAGTCAGACTGCCAGACTGTGTAAAAACTTTATGATGGGGCCGGCAACGGAGTTCCCATTGACTAAGCACCACAGAGCCAATCAGGAGAGAATACACAGGTCAAGGGTGCCAATTGAAAGTCAAGGGGTGTGTCTATGCCTTTTGGATTCTCTCTCTTTACAGAGAACCCCTGTGGTTCAAGTTTTTTACAGTTTTTTTATTTCACCTTTATTTAACCAGATAAACTAGTTGAGAACAAGTTCTTATTTACAACTGTGACCTAGCCAAGATAAAGAAAAGCAGTGCGACACAAACAACAACACAGAGTTACACATGGAATAAATAACCGTACAGTCAATAACACACCAGGAAAAAAAGTCTCTATACAGTGTGTACAAATGGCATGAGGAGGTAAGGAAATAGTTAAGAACACATTCTTATTTTCAATGACGGCCTAGGAACGGTGGGTTAACTGCCTTGTTCAGGGGCAGAATGACAGATTTTTACCTCGTCAGCTCGGGGATTCAATCTTGCAACCTTACAGTTAACTAGTCCAACGCTCTAACCACCTGATTACAATGCACTCCACAAGGAGACTGCCCGTTACGCGAATGCAGTAAGCCAAGGTAAGTTGCTAGCTAGCATTAAACTTATCTTATAAAAAACAATCAATCATAATCACTAGTTACCTACACATGGTTGATGATATTACTAGTTTATCTAGCGTGTCCTGTGTTGTATATAATCGATGCGGTGCGTATTCGCAAAAAAGGACTGTCTTGCTACAACGTGTACCTAACCATAAACATCAATGCCTTTCTTAAAATCAATACACAAGTATATAATTTTAAACCTGCATATTTAGTTAATATTGCCTGCTAACCTGGCTCGTTGTGAACTCTGTGAAGACTATTTCTTCCTAACAAAGACAGCCAACTTCGCCAAACGGGGGATGATTTAACAAAAGCGCATTTGCGAAAAAAGCACAATTGTTGCACGACTGTACCTAAACATAAACATCAATGCCTTTCTTAAAATCAATACACAGAAGTATTTATTTTTAAACCTGCATATTTTGCTCAAAGAAATCCAGGTTAGCAGGCAATATTAACCAGGTGAAATTGTGTCACTTCTCTTGCGTTCATTGCACGCAGAGTCAGTGTATATGCAACAGTTTGGGCCGCCTAATTTGCCTGAATTTTACGTAATTATGACATAACATTGAAGGTTGTGCAATGTTACATGAATATTTAGACTTATGGATGCCACCTGTTAGATAAAATACGGAACGGTTCCGTATTTCACTGAAAGAATAAACGTCTTTTTTTCGAGATGATTCGTCTTGTTTTCCGGATTCTACCATATTAATGACCATATTAAAGACCTAAGGCCTAACTAAGACCTCATTTCTGTGTGTTGTTATGTTATAATTAAGTCTATGATTTGATAGAGCAGTCTGTCTGAGCGATGGTAGGAACCAGCAGGCTCGTAAGCATTCATTCAAACAGCACTTTTGTGCGTTTTGCCAGCAGCTCGTAGCTGTGCTTCAAGCATTGAGCTGTTTATGACTTCAAGCCTATCAACTCCCGAGATTAGGCTGGTGTAACCCATGTGAAATGGCTAGCTAGTTAGCGGGGTGCGCGTTAATAGCGTTTCAAACGTCACTCGCTCTGAGACTTGAAGTAGTTGCTTCGCTGCTGTTCCTGGTTCGAGCTCAGGTAGGGGCGAGGAGAGGGACGGAAGCTACAGTATACTGTTACACTGGCAATACTAAAGTGCCTATAAGAACATCCAATAGTCAAAGGTATATGAAATACAAATCGTATAGAGAGAAATTGTCCTATAATTTCTACAATAACTACAACCTAAAACTTCTTACCTGGGAAAATTGAAGACTCCTGTTGAAATGAACCACAAGCTTTCGTATGTTCTCATGTTCTGAGCAAGGAATTTAAACGTTAGCTTTTTTACATGGCACATATTGCACTTTTAAGTTCGTCTCCAATACTTTGTTTTTGCATTATTTAAACCAAATTGAACGTTTCATTTTATTTTAGGCTAAATTGATTTTATTGATGTATTATATTATATGAAGTTAAAATAAGTGTTCATTCAGTATTGTTGTAATTGTCATTATTACAAATACATTATTATTATTTATTTTTTTAAATCGGGCGATTAATCATTATTGGCTATTTTTGGTCCTCCAATAATCGGTATCGGTATCGGCGTTGAAAAATCATAACCGGTCAGCCTCTAATTTCAAGTCAAAATGTCAGTCCGTGTCTGCTGACAAACTAACGGTGTATTTGACATAGCTAAACTTTCGCTCCCTCTCTAGACGAACTGTATAGGTGAAGCCTACGAACACTTTGCCACTAATATCATAGCGTTAGCACCATGTCACCCATGTCATGCACCCACCGGTTAAGTAGCCTATCCAAAGAAACACACATATGGATTTTTACACGTTGTTCAAACTAAAATGATTTGCTCTATACCTACAATATCATATATTATTTTACCAGCAAGAAAGATCAACAGACCTGTCAACTTGGCTATACTGTTAGCTAACACAATCCAAACAAGCTAACGTTAGCTACCTAGTTAGTAGCTTAGTTAAGAAAACCTGCAGTAGGTATACAGAAGTATATGGAATATTACATATTTAGCAGACGCTCAAAAATATTTAGGCGACTTTTCCACGAAAATACAAAATAAAAATAGCTTAAGTAGAACAGAAAGCTTATTTTCTCATGAGTCTTCCCTCAGACCTTTTGGCGTGGAGCATCACCTTAGTGCAAATCAAGTCTGTTCTCAGAGCAGGCCTGGTTGTAGATAGGTTTGAGTCGCGTCAGGGACATTGTTAGCATTTTAGATTTCCAAAACCTTTACCTAATTATCCTAACCTGCTGCTGTCACGTTCTGACCTTTATTTTCCTTTGCTTTGTCTTTATTTAGTATGGTCAGGGCGTGAGTTGGGGTGGGCAGTCTATGTTTTGTGTTTCTATGTTTGAGTTTCTGTTTCGGCCTAGTATGGTTCTCAATCAGAGGCAGGTGTCGTTAGTTGTCTCTGATTGAGAATCATACTTAGGTAGCCTGGGTTTCACTGTTGGTTTGTGGGTGTTTGTTTCCTGTGTCAGTGTTTGTGCCACACGGGACTGTTTCGGTTTGGTTTATTTCATGTTATCGTTTATTGTTTTGTATTTCATAGTGTTCAGGCTTTTCTTATTAAAATTCATCATGAACACTTACCACGCCGCATCTTGGTCCGATCCTTACTCCTCTTCAGACGAAGAAGAGGAAATCTGCCGTTACAGAAACACCCACCAACAGAGGACCAAGCGGCGTGGTAACGGGCAGCAGCAGCAGCAGCAGCGATGTCAGGACTCCTGGACATGGGAGGACGTTTTGGCAAGGGTTGCTACACATGCGAGCTAGGAGATCCCGGCTGGAAGGGATCGCCTACCATGGGAACAGGTGGAGGCATCTAGGAGAGCAGAGGCAGCCGGAGAAAGGAGCCAGCGATACGAGGGAACACGGCTGGCAAGGAAGCCCGAGAGGCAGCCCCAAAAATGTATTGGGGGGTGGCACACAGGGAGTGTGGCGAAGCCAGGTAGGAGACCTGCGCCAACTTCCTGTGCTTACCGGAGAGCGAGATGGACCGGGCAGGCACCGTGTTATGCTGTGGAGCGCACGGTGTCCCCGGTGCGAGTGCATAGCCCGGTGCGGTACATTCCAGCTCCTTGTATCGGCTGGGCTAGAGTGGGCATCGAGCCAGGTGCCATGAAGCTGGCTCTACGCATCTGGTCTCCAGTGCGTCTCCTTGGGCCGGCGTACATGGCACCAGCCTTACGCATGGTGTCCCCGGTTCGCCAGCACAGCCCAGTGCGGCCTATTCCACCTCGCCGCACTGGTCAGGCTATGGGGAGCATTCAACCAGGTAAGGTTGGGCAGGCTCGGTGCTCAAGAGCTCCAGTGCGCCTGCACGGTCCGGTCTATCCAGTACCACCTCCACGCACCAGCCCTCCGGTGGCAGCCCCCCGCACCAGGCTGTCTCTCCGTCTTCTGCCTACAGGGTCTCCCGCCTGTCCAGCACTGCCAGAGCTTTCCTCCTCTCCAGCGCTGCCAGAGTCTCCCGTCTGTCCAGAGCTGCTAGAGTCTCCCGTCTGTCCAGAGCTGCTAGAGTCTCCCGTCTGTCCTGAGCTGCTAGAGTCTCCCGTCTGTCCTGAGCTGCTAGAGCCGCCACTCTGTCCTGAGCCGTCAGAGCCGCCAGTCTGTCCTGAGCCGTCAGTCAGCCAGGAGCTGCCAGAGCCGTCAGCCAGCCAGGACCTGCCAGAGCCGCCAGCCAGCCAGGAGCTGCCAGATCCGCCAGCCAGCCAGGAGCTGCCAGAGCCGCCAGCCACCCAGGAGCTGCCAGAGCCGCCAGCCACCCAGGAGCTGCCAGAGCCGCCAGCCAGCCACGAGCTGCCAGAGCCGCCGGCCAGCCAGGAGCTGCCAGACCCGTCTGTCAGCCAAGCGATGCCAGAGCCGTCGGTCAGCCAGGCGATGCTAGAATCGTCCTTCACTCCGGAGCTGCCGGAGTCTCCCGCCTGTCCGGCGCTGCCAGAATCTCCCGCCTGTTTGGCGCTGCCGGAATCCCCTGTCCATTTGGGACCCATGTCTAGGGTTCCCAGTCCAAGGACGGTGGTGAGGGTCGCCGCTTTAAAGAGGCCACGGAGGCGGGCGAAGAGGCGCACTAGAACTTTGGTGAAGTGGGGTCCACGTCCCGCGCCAGAACCGCCAGCGCGGACAGACACCCACCCAGACCCTCCCCTATAGGTTCAGGTTCTGCGGCTGGAGTCCGCACCTTTGGGGGGGAGGGTACTGTCACGTTCTGACCTTTATTTTCCTTTGTTTTGTCTTTATTTAGTATGGTCAGGGCGTGAGTTGAGGTGGGCAGTCTATGTTTTGTGTTTCTATGTTTGGGTTTCTGTTTCGGCCTAGTATGGTTCTCAATCAGAGGCAGGTGTCGTTAGTTGTCTCTGATTGAGAATCATACTTAGGTAGCCTGGGTTTCACTGTTGGTTTGTGGGTGTTTGTTTCCTGTGTCAGTGTTTGTGCCACACGGGACTGTTTCGGTTTGGTTTATTTCATGTTATCGTTTATTGTTTTGTATTTTATAGTGTTCAGGCTCTTCTTATTAAAATTCGTCATGAACACTTACCACGCCGCATCTTGGTCCGATCCTTACTCCTCTTCAGACGAAGAGTAGGAAATCTGCCGTTACAGCTGCGTTAATTCTCGTAACCTGCTAAGAAAAGCAACTTCTGATATTCAAAACCGGCAGACCTGCCCCGAGAACAGTCTTGGTTTCAACTATGAGATACAGCTCTCTTTCGCTCTCTCTCTCTCTCTCACACACCACAGACGTTTGGTGCCGCCAACTACAGCAGTGTTTGGGTACTACTATAACGAAATACAGTAAGTTAGAGTAATATTTACAGGAGGCTTACAATTACAGTTAATAACAGTATTTTTCAGCATTTTACCCATAATGCAGTGCAATCTACAGCAATCCTGCTGTAAAACACATTTAAGGTATTTTATTTTGCATTCTACAGTGTTCTACTGTTGAAATTACAGAAAGTCTTACAGTGTGAGTAACATGACCAGTAGAGCTCTATAGCAGGCTGGCAATGTCAAGCTAACTGAGAATATTGACGCTGAAGCAACAAACTCTGTTCTCCTCTGGTTCCACACCAAATCTAGCCAAGCCACCAAGATCCTTGTCATCCTCTTCGTGGCTAAGTTTTTCCTGAACCTGACCTTTCTGACCAATGAGACCATTGCATCCATGGGGAGCTATATAGCACATGTCATCATAGCAGCAGTCATGCACTACTCCATGTTGTTCACCTTTACCTGGTTCCTCATTGAGGCAGTCCACTTGTTCCTGCAACTGAAGAAACTCAACGTTCATGCCACGTTCTTGCATTATATGCTGAAGGTTTACGTTGTGGTATGGGGTGAGAACAAAGTCATATTAGGGTGTTTTAGAATGCTCCCCGGTGTACTTCACTGATTGACACAACATACAGATCTTAATTTGATCACTCTGTTGTCACAGACAATTGTCCTGCACAGCAGGAAATGCAAACTTGTAGTGGATTTGATGTTTAATGTTTGTAAATTCCACTTTAAAATGTCAGACTTGATTTGCCCTAACGAAAAATGTATCAACCCCTACAATAATGTCTATGAATTATAATCCACATAATAATGATAGTTTCCTGTTGTTGCATGATTATTTTCCTGCTGTGAGAAACTGGTCAAATTAAGATAGTATATCTGTAGCCTACTGTGTTATCGCCTCTGATTGCACAAATCATACCAGTTGGATCAGGCATCTGGCATCAACCTTGTGTTTCTCCTTCTCTCCAGTCCTTCCAGCTCTAGTGGTCATCGTCCTTCTGGTACTGAGCAAATATCAACTCATGTCCATAAACATAGATTATGGGAATTCAGTGAAAATGGAAGTGTACATTTTACTGTTGGAACTGTCTGTTTTTTTCTAAGGATAATCAGAAACCATTTAGCTCATCGACTCCAAAAATACATTTCCATTGTACATTTCAGGTGCTAGATCACTGACATCTAATTCCACTACGGAGTCAACATCGGCTATTATGCCTGGGTGTTTGTCTCGACTTTGATCATCTTCATAATTGTGGTGAGGCAGATCTTGTTGCTGAGGAAGACCAAGGCAGGCGAGGGCCAGCAGGACCCAGTATCTAAGAACACCCTGGCCATCCTGGGTCTCCTATTCCTGATGGGCCTCACCTGGGGCTTTTCCTTCTTCAGCTTCGGACCCATGATCATCCCATTCTACTATATCTTCAGCATCCTCAACTCCCTCCAAGGTAGGCGTCGCTCAATAATGACAGGGGTTTAGGATAAGGATGATTGTGGTTGCATGCTATAACCTGTTATGTATCATAGTTAGGGCCAGAATATTTTCCCTCGCCGTGAGGTCTGACCAGGATAAACATCTGGCCCTACAGTTTTTCCTGGTAAGGGCATGTGGTCATGGAAAACTCCTGACCCTAGCTGTGTATCATGGTTCATGTCTAAAGCTATTCCACTACTGATAATGACTGAGCTTCCCTCGTCCTCCAGGCTTCTTCCTGTTCTTCTTCCTGTTTCTCTACTGCTACAACACCAACAATAACCTAGGTGATGACAGGAACTCTGTATTCACCAAACAGAACACCTCTACTTCTTCAAACATCTTTGATGACACTCCTGGTTACAATAAATAGCTTACGTTGGTTTATCTTAGTACACTAGGTTTATAATTGCAATACACTGAGCACAACTGATCATGACAGGGTTGATAGGGTTGAGATCCGGTGAGTGTGCTGGCCACTCCATTATAGACAGAATACCAGCTGACTGCTTCTTCCCTAAATAGTTATTGCATAGTTTGGAGCTGTGCTTTGGATCATCGTTCTGTTGTAGGAGGTTATTGGCTCCAATTAAGCGCCGTCCACAGGGTATGGCATGGCGTTGCAAAATGGAGTGATAGCCTTCCTTCTTAAATATCCCCTTTACCCTGTACAAATCTCCCACTTTGCCACCACCAAGGCACCCCCAGACCATCACATTGCCTCCACCATGCTTGACAGATGGCGTCAAACACTCCTCCAGCATCTTTCCATTTTTTCAGCGTCTCACAAATGTTCTTCTTGTGATCCGAACACGTCACACTTATTTGGCATTTTATTTGAATCCCCATTAGCTGTTGCAAAAGCAGCAGCTACTATTCCTGGGGTCCACACAAAACATGAAACATAATACAGAATGATATAATACAGAACATCATCAGACAAGGACAGCTCAAGGACAGAACAACATACATTTAAAAAAAGGCCATGTAGCCTACATATCAATGCAAACACAAACTATCTAGGTCAAATAAGGGAGAGGCGTTGTGCCGCGAGGTGTTGCTTTATCTGTTTTTTGAAACTATGTTTGCTGTTTATATGAGCAACATGAGATGGAAGGAAGTACCATGCAATAAGGGCTCTATATAATACTGTACGTTTTCTTGAATATTTGAGAACTATGAAAAGACCCCTTGTGGCATGTCTGGTGGGATAAGTGTGCGTGTCAGAGCTGTGTGTAAGTTGACTATGCAAACAATTTGGGATTTTCAACACATAAATGTTTCTTATAAAAAGAAGAAGTGATGCAGTCAGTCTCTCCTCAACTCTTAAGAGAGACTGGAAAGAGAGACTAGCATGCATAGTATTAATATTAGCCCTCTGATTACAATTAAGAGCAAAACGTGCCGCTCTGTTCTGGGCCAGCTGCAGCTTAACTAGGTCTTTCCCTGCAGCACTGGACCACACGACTGGACAATAAGCAAGATTAGACAAAACTAGAGCCTGCAGAACTTGCTTTTTGGAGTGTGGTGTCAAAAAGGCAGAGCATCTCTTTATTACAGCTAGACCTCTCCCCATCTTTGCAACCATTGAATCTATATGTTTTGACCATGACAGTTTACAATCTAAGATAACGCCAAGTAATTTAGTCTCCTCAACTTGTTCAACAGCCACACCATTCATTTCCAGATTCAGCTGAGGTCTAGCACTTAAGGAATGATTTGTACCAAATACAATGCTGTTAGTTTTAGAGATGTTCAGGACCAGTATATTACTGGCCACCCATTCCAAAACAGACTGCAACTCTTTGTTAAGGGTTTCAGTGACTTCATTAGCTGTGGTTGCTGATGCATATATGGTTGAATCATCAGCATACATGGACACACATGCTTTGTTTAATGCCAGTGGCAGGTCATTGGTAAAAATAGAAAGGAGTAGAGGGCCTAGAGAGCTGCCCTGTGGTACACCACACTTTAATGGAAGTGCCTCTCATGTCAAACATGTAACGAAAACCCTTTGAGTTCTATTAGATAGATAGCTTTGGATCCACAATATGGAGGAGGTTGAAAAGCCATAACACTTACGTTTTTTCAACAAAAGGTTATGGTCAATAATATCAAAGGCTGCACTGAAATCTAACAGTACAGCTCCCACAATCTTCTTATTATCAATTTCTTTCAACCAATCATCAGTCATTTGTGTCAGTGCAGTACATGTTGAGTGCCCTTCTCTATAAGCATGCTGAAAGTCTGTTGTTAATTTGTTTACAGAGAAATATAATTCTATTTGGTCAAACACAATTTTTTCCAACAGTTTGCTTAGAGCTAGCAGCAAGCTTAAAGGTTGATTTACTACTCTTGGGTAGTGGAATTACTGTAGCTTCCCTCCAGGCCTGAGGACAAAGACTTTCCTCTAGGCTCAGATTAAAAATATGACAGATAGGATTGGCTATAGAGTCAGCCACCATCCTCAGTAGCTTTCCATCTAAATTGTCAATGCCAGGAGGTTTGTCATTGTTGATCGTTAACAATCATTTCCCCACCTCTCCCATACTAACTTTACAAAATTCAAACTTGAACTGCTTTTCTTTCATTATTTTTTTTTGGAATATATTAATATAATTGCTTACTGTTTGTCGTGGGCATTTCCTGCCTAAGTTATCCCACTTTGCAAATTAAATAATCATTAAAATAATTGGCAACATCAAATGGTTTTGTGATGAATAAGCCATCTGATTCGATGAAAGATGGAGTTGAATTTGTTATTCTGCCCATAATTTCATTTAAAGCACTCAAGTTTTTTTCCATCATTCTTTATATGATTCATCTTGGCTTCATAATAAAGTTTATTCTTCTTTTGTTGAGTTTAGTCACATAATTTCCCAATTTGCAGTAAGTAAACCAGTCAGATGTACAGCCAGACTTATTAGCCACTCCTTTTGCCCCATCTCTTTTAACCATACAGTTTTTCAATTCCTCATCAATCCATGGAGCCTTAACAGTCCGTTTCTAAATTAAGTGCATGTTTATCAATAATTGGAAGAAGCAATTTCATAAATTCATCAAGTGCAGCATCTGGATGCTCCTCATTAATCATATCAGACCAACAAATATTTTTAACATCATCCACATAAGAGTCACAGCAAAATCTTTTATATGATCTCTTATACACTATTTTAGGCCCAGCTGTTGAAACTTTGGCTTTCCTGGATATAGCCACTATGTTGTGATCACTGCATCAGATATAGCTTCATAACAAAGTTCTACAGCATTAGTAAAAATGTGATCGAAACATGTGGATGATCTTGTTCCTGTAGTGTTTGTAAACACCCTGGTAGATTGATTAATAATAACCTGAACCAGATTACAGGCATTGGTTACAGTAAAACGCTTCCTCTGGAGCAGACATCTTGATGAACACCAGTCAATATTCAGGTCCCCAAGAAAGTAGACCTCTCTGTTTACATCAGATACACTATCAAGCATTTCACACGTATTATTTAGATACTGACTGTTAGCACTTGGTGGCCTATAGAAACACCCCAAAAGAAAAGGCTTTAGATGTGCCAAGTGAACCTGCAACCACAACACTTCAATAACACTTGACATAAGATCTTTGTGTGTGTGTGTGTGTGTGTGTGTGTGTGTGTGTGTGTGTGTGTGTGTGTGTGTGCGTGCGTTTGTGTGAGGCTACGAACCCATAGGCTTGGCTCTCTTATCCATCCCTTCCATGCTTCTGGGAGGGAGGGTGGACAATGAGCCTGTCATAGCGGATGTACGCAATGTCCCCACATGCTCTGGCAGCTTTCATGGCTGGGATCAGTTCTTTCCTTTCCTGGCGCACAGCTTCAGGATAGTGCTCATTGAGGAAGATATACCTTCCTCTCAAGTTCTTAGCTCTTTCCAGAACAGCTACCTTGTCCTTGAACCTCAGGAACCTGGGCCGGTGGTGGGCTTTCCAGTCCTGAGGGCGCGCTCCACCTCAATCTTCCTCTGTTCCATCTTCAATTTCTCAGAGATCATTTCCCTCACTTTGTCCTCAGACTCCATCCAGGTCTCATGTGGAGATTCTGCAATTCCGTCCACAACCATGTTGTTTCACCTTGATTGTCCCTCGAGTTAGTCTGATTTATCTGTCATTGTTATCATGGATTCACACACAGAACTGAAGTCCTCTCTCAATAACTTACAGATTGCTGTCATCTTGCCATTCCCCTGTTTCAACTCATCGAGCTGACCCTGAGAACTGCAAACTGTTGAACTGCAAACTGTTCTTCAGGTCCTGGACCTCTCTAGTCAGGTCGTCCATTATTTTATTAGTAGAATCCACAAGTATTTGGACAACAACTGCTTATAGGTCTCTTTTTGTTAGTTTAAAATATCCTTTACTAGTGATAGACACCCCTGGCACGGTCCTCAACGCTACTCCTGCCGGTTTTGGTCTTTGTCATGGTAGCTAGCAACGTATGTTAGGCTGTTACTCCTCGCAGTTCCAGACAGGGCAGGTCACGGGGAAAATTGAAAAGAACAAACAGCAGAGATCTAGACAGCCACAAACCTGGGAAAATCCACGGTCCCAGCCACAATGGCAAACCGCATCATGGGCTGCGTTCAAGAACACCTCGCTAGCTTGATGTCCAGCTAGCTAGAAGCTAGGCTAGCTGCGATGCCAAATAGCTCCTCAGACCCGTCCTTGGTCGGCAGGATCACTGGAAAGATACAAGCAGTACCAGCAACTGATGCCAACTGCATCACGGGATACAACATAGGAAGCTGGGTAGCTACCAAGAACTTTCCAATATATTTTTAAACAACAAACTTTCCAAACAAACTAAACCGAGCTCTTCCTCATTCCGCGTACAACAGGAAGTGACGATTCGTCTGTCCATAACCTTTTTTTCCAATCTTCCTCTGTCCAGTGTCTGTGTCTTTTCCCCATCTTAATCTTTTATTTTTATTGGCCAGTCTGAGATATGGCGTTTTCTTTGCAACTCAGCTAGAAGGCCAGCATCCCGGAGCCGCCTCTTCACTGTTGACTTTGAGACTGGAGTTTTGCGGGTACTGTTTAATAAAGCTGCCAGTTGAGGACCTGTAATCGAACCCACAAATGCTGATGATCCAGATACTGAACTAGTCTAAAGAAGGTCCGTTTTATCAAAAGCGTTTTCTAATGATCAATTAGTCCTTAAAAATTATAAACTTGGATTAGCTACCACAACGTGCCTTTGGAACATAGGAGTGATGGTTGCTGATAATGTGCCTCTGTACGCCTATGTAGATATTCCATTAAAAATCAGACGTTTCCAGCTACATTAGTAATTTACAACATTAACAATGTCTACACTGTATTTCTGATTAATTTGATGTTATTTTAATGGACAAAAAAAATGCTTTTCTTTCAAAAACAAGGACATTTCTATGTGACCCCAAACTTTTGAACGGTAGTGTGTGTCTGTGTGTGTGTGTATATATTAATACACTCCCTTTGCTTATCTTTGTGCATTAATTCCAAGAATCCCTTATTTTTTTAAATGTATTGCATTTAGTTGTTTATATATGATCCTTGAGGTAAAATAGACATATCTAAAATGCTATCAATATTGTTGTTACTGTAATGGAATCTTAATTACTGTATAGCAGGGTTCCCCAACTGGTGGCCTGCGGGCCGAATTTGGCCTGCGAGTGATTTTATTGGGAGATCTAAGACTGTAAAAACACCAGCAAATCAGCTCCAAATTATTTTAATTTTGGAAATCTGTTCCAAAATATTCACACGCATAATAGAGAGACACAGTATATGTGATAGTATACAAATGTAAGCAAGGTTTGCAGTCTAAAAATTATTTGTAGTTCCAGCCCTGTGATCATCCTCTCAAGAAGAAATCATCTGGCAGCTGAATCTATGTAGTCGATTGCCCTGTTGCATAGTAAATCAGTTTGACACAAGGGGGCAGTCTTGTTTTCTTTTCAAACTTTAGATTTTAGTTTGAGACAGCTGAGACAGGTTTCCCAATAGCATCTGAAGGCTAAGTTGAATAATTGAGCTCAATGCTTCTAAAGATGAACTTAGCCTTAATATGCTTTTGAGAAACCAGGCCCTGATCAGTTACTGTAAGTCTCTCTCTCTCTCTCTCTCTGTCTCTCTTTACTCTCTCTCTCTTTACTCTCTCTGTCCTTCTCTCTGTATGTACGTGCTCAGTGGTTTTGACCTCTCTGATGTTATGTGGCTACCTCGGTGTGACCTCAACGAAAAGGGGGAATGATATCGGCTGAAACGGAGACATAGTGAGTAATCTTTAGGGAGTGATTTGTGTGAATGACTCTTATATGTGTTATTCCAACCAGCATAGGTCCTCTCAGACTCACTGTGTAAAACATTGAGGAAAGTCAGTAATTCACTTTGACTAGGCTAAATAAGAGACATCTAAAACCAGGACATGCTTCAATCACTTCTTTCAATAAACAACAGTATGGTCATCAAGAAAAACATGACCATTCTATGAGTGGTCTGCACACACAGAGGAGGAACACGCAGTCTCACAGAGGAGGAAAAGGCATTTCTGTAACTTATACAGCAGAGATAAAGTACCACTAGTCTAGGGGCTGCGCCAGCACTTTGCGTGCCTGCAGATAATTACCCAGTATCCACTGAGAGGGGGTCTTAACAGGCTAACCAGAAATGATCTCATGGCTACCTATAGTGATGGCAGCCTGAAGGCAAGCCACTATATTGTCATTTTTCTCCTCAGTCTGCATTCCTGTAAGTTCAGAGTGTGAAGTAATTTACATTTTGTATTGAGTATAGACAGACAAACTTGGTTGAGTGGTACAAAGCAAAAAAGGAATAAATTGGTGTAATGTATAGGTTGACTACTCTATTGCAATCTATCTTCACTTTTTAAATATTTCCTACTGTCAGAAGAGTTTGGGCTGGGATATATTTGTCTCCACCATCCCTGAATGCATCTGTTCCATTTTTCTAGCCTTGAAACCACAGGATCCGGCCTCCTGAGGGGTAGTCTTGTCTATGATGAAACCATAGAGGTTCGTTTCAATGATGTCTGCCCACTGGCACAGTGTTTTGTGTGGCCAGGTTCTGCTAAACTGATGTTTCTGAGCATTGTTCCTGGAATGTGTGGGCCGGGATAAAGAATGTGGTCTACCATACAGATGTGAAACTGTTTTTGTGAATCAAACTGACATTTGATGTGGTGTACACTGAATCAAATCAGGAAGTATTTGGGAAAGAGCCATCTGCGGATGTTCCTGTTGTGCAACTCCACTCGTAGTAATGACTTAAGTCACAGTATTATCCTCAGAGGAAGTGGTTCATTGTCCCGCCAAACTAATGCAGGACTATGAGCGGAAGAGAACGAAAGGGAGTTTGTTGAACAACATCCAGAGAGGCAACCGTTTATTTACTGATAACGGATTAATCTTCCAAATGACTCAGCGTGCCAGACAAAAATTAGGGTCATTACTGCTGTACATGTTTGATTTGTATTGCCCTAGAAAGGCTTCATATATACAGCTACAACACAGCCTGACTCTGAGGTGAGCCTGGCTCACCTCAGAGTGAGCCAGTATGTGTCTGGCTCTCTGGCCTCACCACATACAGTACTCTGTGGAGGCCTCCTGCTGCACTCTGTAGTAGTCATGGTGGCTACAAGATCAATTTTTCCGCAAGAATGTTCAGAGGAACTCATGGATAATGACTTATTTTTATTTATTTTATATCTATTTTTTTTATATCTGTGTACGTCAAAATGTCTGTCTTAATGATTACCTTTCTAGTGTATTGACTTGCAACAATAAGGGCTGATTTCTGTATTTTTCTTATTGTGTTATTTCAACACAATCTGACTATGTTTTAGTGCCGGACATCAGGCTTGTGAAGTGCAGAAACATTGGGACGCAATCTCCATATCTTATATGGCTGTCTGAATGTTGTAAAAAAATATGAATAAAATGTTAAGAATGTTCATTTTTGCCATAATTACACATCATTTGTTACCCAAGTGAAAAAGGGTCACCATAATAACATTGATACATGTGTTTCCATTAGCGGAGGAAAATCAAGGAAAAACTTTTAGTTGCTCTCAATCTATTAAGTCTTGGAAGCCGAAAGTACAGCAGAGGGTTGGATAAGGCTTAATCAGACAGCTCATTAACAGAGGCCTTTCCTTCCCCCTCTCTCCTGAAATGATATAGAGACAGACAGACAGACAGACAGACAGACAGACAGACAGACAGACAGACAGACAGACAGACAGACAGACAGACAGACAAAAGATAGAGAGAACAAGGGGGAGAGAGAGCAGACAGAGCAAGAGAGAAGACAGAGAGAGAGACAGACAGAGAGAACTCTGTTAAAACTGTGCTTATAAAGGCCTCTGAATATACACTTATGTCACACACCTTCCCTCTTGCAGACTATCTGATTTTATGAAGACTCGAAGGTAAATCCTCTCTCTCAAAATGATTATTTTTACTAATATTCTAGGCTAATTACATTTATGTCTGAACCTGCAGGCCTCTGTTTGAGCCGTTATCAACAGCAGCTTAAGTGTGAGAACAGGGTTTGTTCTATGCACATACTTCAGGTGAGGGAAAGGAGGCCTCAGCTTCACAGGTATTTTATGTTATGCAGTCTGAGCTGAATCCTGCCTTGTAAAAGCCAAATTGCCTATCTCAAATGACCTGTAAATCTAGAACTCCTTTTCCTGGATGCTTGGTACGTCTGGGGGAAATATGATTAGTCTAATAGAATTAGGTGAGCAGTTAAGCTGTATCTTAAATTATTATCAGAGGGGGGATACTTTGATCTACACAGAACACTTTATGGTGTAATTTACATATCGCTACACTCAGTTGGATGCTTGTTATCATAGACGACATTATCTGACTTTATCTCGATGGCAGAAATATAACCTCACCAAAGGAGTTAGGGTCTATTTTGTTTTATGCATGACCAGGGCCGGTTCCAGGCATAATCTCACAAGCGGTCTCAAAAAGGAACTCAGTTGGGATCTCAACTTACTAGTGAGAGTAAGAATAGTAGAATACACCAGGTGCAATTTTGAAAATTCAATTGTGCATCAGCAGTTTTTCTCCTGTTATGTCAGTCACTGACAGTCCCTCAATTAACCATGTCAGCTAACACATTTGTTATTGGTAGTTATTCTAGCTAGCTATCTCAACTTGTAGTAATCATGTCCGAATACTGACCGGGGCACGCAGGGCAAGATTTTGATTTTGTTAGTCATTCTAAGTCATTACAAAACGGCAAACAATTCTCTCTATCCCATGGAAAAATGGTTAGAATTGCAGGAAATTAGCTGTAAAACTGCAATTATTTTCTCTTTGCCCATGTATAGAATTACAGAAAACTTGCTTGAAAACGGTAAAAAAAAATCTACACCCCATGGTAAAATGTGTAGAATTTCAGGAATTTAAACTTAAAACAAAAATATCTCTCTCCACCGTCAAGAGGGGAGGCACTAAAATGTTTTGCCATGAGATGTGAGGGGAGCGCTCCAAAATAATCTTGCTTAGGACCCCCAAAAGGCTAGAGCTAGCCCACAGCATTTCTCAGATCCAGGAAGCACCCCCAACTTCACTAGCATCCCCTCCATTCCCTCTTCCACTTCTTTCTCATAAGTCCTTGAAATGATTTATTTTGCAGTAACTTTGCTCGTGAAATTGATGTGGACCCGGGGCCTTTGTAGCGTCTGGTTTCCCTGCCGGCTGCAGTAAAAGAAGGTTAATGTCCAGGCTTAGGGCAGGGCTTGCGTGACTACAGAGTGGGGGAACACCAACCATAATTCTCAGCACCCTCTCGCATGTCACTACGATGACCCAGATGCTGCATTCAAGCTGACAGATTAGAGGGTTCTGCGTTGAGTGTGTTGATTTATGATGGCCCGGTTACAGCGTGTCAGAGAAGTAAAGTTACTGTTGCAATTAGCACGAAATGAGGCCTCTTCCTACAGGAAAGGAGAAAAAAAAGAAAGATGCTTTCAGGTTACGGACTACAACAGGGGAATACCTCCAAACAACCAATCAGCTTTGAGGGATGGTGGTTCTGAAAGGGGTAGGCGGAGACGGGAGGGTATACTTGGCCAAGACAAACTGCCATGCGTGCCCAGATCCCCAGAGGTATGGCTTCCTTCATCATCTGTCTCACTGCTCATTTTTACTGTTCATCAGCTACTGTCATCAGGTTAGGATGCATGGGCCTGGTAGGGGGCTAAGGAGCGGAGAGGTGGCTGGACGATAGAGGACGGGAGGCAGTTGAAGCTGTAAAAGAGTTCAGATTGGCGGAGCTTGACCTTTGATTTCATGCTTCTCCTCCCCACTGGAGCCTGTCTCCCCTTCTCACGTCATGTTGGGCGGTGCAGGGTGGATGGTTCCTCTGTTCGTGTCACATAATGGGGGTGTCGTTGTCCTTCTGGGGCCAGGGTACGGCATTAATGTAACAAAATTTGGAAAATGTCAAGGGCTCTGAATACTTTCCAAAGGCACTATATTTAAAGGGGTTATTCACCCCATGGTGAGGTATTATTTAAAGGTAGAAATAACATTTTCACAGTATTCCACAGTATGGAAAGTGTTTACTACATCAGTCAAGCAAGCATATTTTGTACCATAATCTGTTTCAAACATTGGGTACAGTCCCCAGATATCCGTATATGTCATTTCCTGTGGGGATGAGCCTATCTCTGAGAAGGAGCACTACTCTGCTGCTCACAGTGCAGGATGTGGTGTGTGTGTGTGGCCTTAATCCTTCTATAGGGGTATATTCTGTCTCGTTGTGGAGGCCTTACTCCCTCTATAGGGGTATATTCTGTCTCGTAGTGTAGAGGACTTACTCCCTCTATAGGGGTATATTCTGTCTCGTAGTGGAGAGGCCTTACTCTCTCTATAGGGGTATATTCTGTCTCGTAGTAGAGAGGCCTTACTCCCTCTATAGAGGTATATTCTGTCTCGTAGTGGAGAGGCCTTACTCCCTCTATAGGGGTATATTCTTACACATCCAAGTGTGAGAATGTTATTCTGCATAAATAAGCAAACTAGGTATCCAGAGGAGGGAAGGAGGAAAGTGTCCATTCTCATGCCAATGGCAATCAGATCTTTTTTGCAACTGTGTGTTTGCATCTGAGTTAGACGCAGTTTAATTTCAATTAACACCAGAAACGTTTTTTTTTCCCAGGAATGAGAGAGGATGCTTTTTTTCAATTGCCCTTCTTTACTGTCTCTCGTTTGTCATTTATGGAAGTCTCAGACCTATGGATGTGACTCAACAAGTAGTCATTTATGGAAGTCTCAGACCTACGGATGTGACTCAACAAGTAGTCATTTATGGAAGTCTCAGACCTACGGATGTGACTCAACAAGTAGTCATTTTTGGAAGTCTCAGACCTACGGATGTGGCTTAATGAGTTCGCAGGGTATCATCACAATATGGGCTCTAACTCTTTGAATGTGGCATCGGAGAAACCACGCCATTTGTCATTGGTGAGTGTTCATTTGGAGCAAATAAATATTCTCAATGAGGTTCCATTGTGGCGCTGCTGTTTACAGATAATAACATGTTTCAAACCTCGAAGTCTCAACTCAATCCAGAGACCTGGCCCATCCAGGGCCCATGTGCAGTTCTATGAGGTGTTTAGTATGGCAGGCAGGCAGTGAGACTGTGGTATAGATCAATGGTGTTCAGTAGTGTGGAAGCCAGGCCAGGCAGTGAGATTGTGTTTACAGCCAGAGTGGGAGCTGAACGTCTATGGTGCAGAGACAGAGGGCCCCAAGTGCTTCCATCCCTGCAGAAGCTCTGAGAGAGGCGGTGGCAGAGGTTAATCTGGAACATACTGGTGACTCTGTCAGCCTGTCTTATCCTGGTGCTGCCACTCCTGTCTGATTTAATACATTCATTACATTGCTGCTGTTTGCCATGTCTCTGACTTAAAGGATTACTGGACCTGGTTTCCGTGTGTGTGTGTGTGCGTGTGTGTGTGTGTGTATGTGTGTGTGTGTGTGTGTGTGTGTTTTGTAACCTAGCCCAGGTGGAATTAGTGTGTATTGACACAGATTCATATAAACACTAAATACAGAAGCACACCTTGTATGTACAGTCGGAAGTTTACATACACCTTAGCCAAGTACATTTAAACTCAGTAAATATTCCCTGTCTTAGGTCAGTTAGGATCACCACTTTATTTTAAGAATGTGAAATGTCAGAATAATAGCAGAGATAATTATTTATTTCAACTTTTCTTTCTTTCACCACGTTCCCAGTGGGTCTGAAGTTTACATACACTCAATTAGTATTTGGTAGCATTGCCTTTAAAATGTTTAACTTGGGTCAAACGTTTCGGGCAGCCTTTCCAAATGCTTCCCACAATAAGTGAATTGGCCCATTACTTCTGACAGAGCTGGTGTACCTGAGTCAGGTGTGTAGGCCTCCTTGCTCGCACACGCTTTTTAAGTTCTGCCCACAAATGTTCTATAGGATTGAGGCCAGGACTTTGTGATGGCCACTCCAATACATTGACTTTGTTGTCCTTAAGCCATTTTGCCACAAGTTTGTAAGTGTGCTTGGGGTCATTGTCCATTTGGAAGATCCATTTGCGACCAAGCTTTAACTTCCTGGCTGATGTCTTGAGAAGTTGCTTCAATATTTTCACATAATTTTGTGGTCATTATGACCAAACAGTTCTATTTTTGTTTCATCAGACCACAGGACATTTCTCCAAAAAGTACAATCTTTGTCCCCGTGTGCAGTTGCAAACCGTAGTCAGGCTTTTTTATGGCGGTTTTGGAGAAGTGGCTTCTTCCTTGCTGAGCGTCCTTTCCGGCTATGTCGATATTGTAATCATTTTACTGAGGATATAGATACTTTTGTACCTGTTTCCTCCAGCATCTTCACAAGGTCTTTTGCTGTTGTTCTGGGATTGATTTGCACTTTTCTTACCAAAGTACCTTTCATCTCTAGGAGACAGAACGAGTTTCCTTCCTGAGCGGTATGACGACTGTGTGGTCCCACTGTGTTTATACTTGCGTACTATTGTTTGTACAGATGAATGTGGTACCTTCATTTGGAAATTGCTCCCAAGGATGAACCATTTCTTGTGATTTTACCAGGATGTCAAGCAAAAAGACACTACGTTTGAAGGTAGGCCTTCACGGGTACACCTCCAATTGACTCAAATTATGTCAATTAAGACTATCAGATGCTTCTAAAGCCATGACCTAATTTTCTGGAATTTTCCAAGCTGTTTAAAGGCACAGTCAACTTAGTGTATGTAAACATCTGACCCAATGGAATTGTGACACAGTGAATTCTAAGTGAAATAATCCGTCTGTAAACAATTGTTGGAAAAAGGACTTGTGTCATGCACAAAGTAGATGTCCTAACCGACTTGCCAAAACTATAGTTTGTTAACAAGAAATTTGTGGAGTGGTTGAAAAACGAGTTTTAATGACTCCAACATAAGTGTATTTAATCTTCCGACTTCAACTGTATATATTGTCATGTCAGTCCTATCATTTGATATAATCCAGAGTAGTGGGGCAAAGGTACAGGGCAGGCTGAGTGGTCAGGTAGGCGGGCTCAGAGTCAGGACAGGCAATGGTCAAAACCAGGAGGGCGAGAAACAGAGAGACTGGGGAAAAGCAGGAGCTGAGACAAAATGCTGGTTGACTTGACAAACAAGATGAACTGGCAACAGAGAAACAGAGAACACAGGTATAAATACACAGGGAAAATGTGGAAGATGGGCGACACCTGGAGGGGGGTGGTGACAAGCACAAGGACAGGTGAAATAGATCAGGGTGTGACAGGTTTTTGTGATGTATGCCTCAATTAACCCATCAAGCCATCTGCGGCATAGTGCAGTGTCTTTCCATACCCTACACAGTGGTGTTCTCTCTTTCAGGGCACATTTTTTGCAAAACATGTAATAAAAACAATTATTAAATATATATAAACATACTTATTATTTGTGGGGCTTGGCTGTTTTGCATGTTATTTTGGCAATAATGCGTGTCACATATCAGTTTGCAAACAATGTAAAAAAATATATATATATCATTCAGTTAATAAAGTCGCATACATTGTCTCTTTTTGTTTTCTTGAGGGGGGGGGGGTGAGCTAGCAAAACAATGGAGCATTGCTC
Source organism: Oncorhynchus clarkii lewisi (assembly GCF_045791955.1). Taxonomy (NCBI): domain Eukaryota; kingdom Metazoa; phylum Chordata; class Actinopteri; order Salmoniformes; family Salmonidae; genus Oncorhynchus; species Oncorhynchus clarkii. Next base: position 43,991,103 of record NC_092165.1, read on the forward strand.
TGTGGTTAGCTCAGTGTTCTGTCACTCATTGGGACACTACGTCATCGTGAAGTTTATGTCCTTCGTAAGGGTAGACATCCAAAATTTCAGCCCTTTGGGTCCTGCCATAGAGTTATATAACAAGTGCCCATCCAAGAAAGCTCAAGGTCATTGACCACAGATAAAATGTCAAATCACATTAAACGTACAGTAGCTTTGATTGGAGTGATCATGTCAACATTTTACTTTCAAAGTCTTAGCTAGCAGTCATCATCATGAATCAAGTTGACAATTTACTGGCAAGTCCTTTTTAATCCTTGTCATATGAAGAGAAATAATGAAGTGAAATTAGAGATAAAAAGTATCAGTGCTCATCGGCCATTGGACATAAAGATTACACAAGTTGGAAATTCAACAATGAGTCGTTTTGAAGGAATCAGTGGCTAACTGCAAGCAACGCAAAGCAACCAGTACCCTGCTATTCAATGGAGTGGCTGTATGTTTTTTTCCCCGAGTTCTCACCATAAATCTAGAGAATGCCAGACTTTAATGACAAAGTTTGATGACAAAACCGCCGTGCCACCTTCATGTTTAAGTGAGCACATCACAAGCCAAGGTGAGTCCAAAAATGTATTGTATTCTGCTGCATAAATGACGTAATATGCAAGGAAGATATGTGTACTGTATCTAAAAAAGTAATACTAACACGGAACCCAAACTGTCTGCGTGTGTGTGCCATCATGCATAAATGTATTTTGTCCCCCCACACCAAACGCGATCACGACACGCAGGTAAAATATCAAAACAAACTCTGAACCAATTACATTCATTTGGGGACAGGTCGAAAAGCATTAAACATTTATGGCAATTTAGCTAGCTAGCTTGCACTTGCTAGCTAATTTGTCCTGTTTAGATAGCTTGCTGTTGCTAGCTAATTTGTTCTGGGATATAAACATTGAGTTGTTATTTTATCTGAAACGCACAAGGTCCTCTACATCGACAATTAATCCACACATAAAACAGTCAACCGAATCGTTTCACCTCTTAATTTCACCTAACTTTATTGTTCTGACTCGGTGGTGCTGCACATGTAGCATGTAACCTGTTTTTGAGAAACGTCATCCTCTAATATTGTAAGAGGTTTCATTGTCTGCTTATATGCCCCCTTTATTTATCCTATGGTTCTGACTTGGTGTACAGGGAAAATAATCTAAGACCAGCCCATGTTCTGCATTCTGTCGCTGTACATTTCAAAAGTGCTGAACACATATTGACTACATCCGTCGCCGCTCGCTCATTACTGTTTTAATCAAAATTACGGAATGCCTCTTATCCATTCATTGTTCCCTTAGGCCATAGTTTGTACATCTCAATTGTCAGTAGAAACCACATTTGATTAGGCAAGTCAGCCTAAAAAGAGATTTAAGAACCATATTAATGTGCAACAGTACGATAGAAAAATCCAGAAAAGTGAGCAGAGTTACTACGATGCAGCTATAAGTCAAATTGACTGGTCTGAGCTGTTAACCTCTCTAGGGGGCGTGGGACGCTAGCACACACCTGGCCAACATCCTGTGAAATTGCAGAGTGCCAAATTCAAAAACAGAAATACTCATAATAAAAATTCAAAAAACATACAAGTGTTGTACGAGATCGACTTGACAACAGCCAGTGAAAGTGCAGGGCGCCAAATTCAAACAACAGAAATCTCATAATTAAAATTCCTCAAACGTACAAGTATTATACACCATTTTAACGATAAACATGTCCTTAATCCCACCACAGTTGTGAAGCGGGACTAGGTGGGTGCAGGAATCAGACGCAGAGAGTAACTGAGTTGAAGTGCTTTACTCTTGCACACCAAAATAATAAGCCCAACAAAATACAGGGTGCAGGACATTATACAACACAACCCAAAAACCACAAGGTGTCAAGTAAAGAAAATAAAATACACCACTACCTAACATGCACACATGTAACATTAAGACAATCCCGCACAAAACAAGGGCGGGTCAAACTACTACATATAGGGAAGCTAATTAAACCAAAATAAACACAGGTGAAACTAATAAGACAAAACCAACAGACAAACGAAAAAGGGATCGGTAGCGGCTAGTAGGACGGCGACAACGACCGCCGAGCACCGCCCAAACAGGCAGGGGAGCCAACTTCGGCGGATGTCGTGACAACAGTGTCCGATTTCAAAAAGGCTTTATGACGAAAGCATACCATGCGATTATGTTAGATCAGCGCCTAGTCACAGAAAAACACAGCCATAAACTGAGAGGAGTCACAAAAAGCAGAAATAGAAATAAAATTAATCACTAACCTTCGATGATCTTCATCAGATGACACTCTCAGTTTACATTGCTGCGTTATGTTCGGTAATGTTTTGCTTCCAAAACATCCTGTGATTTTGGAAAGCCACATCAATTTACAGAAATACTCATAATAAACATTGATAAAAGATACAAGTGTTATGCATGGAATTATAGGTATACTTCTCCTAAATTCAACAGCTGTGTCAGATTTCAAAAAAAGCTTTACGGAAAAAGCACACCATGCAATAATCTGAGTACAGCGCTCAGACACAAAAACAAGCCATACAGATACCCGCCATGTTGTGGAGTCAACAGAAGTCAGAAATAGCATTATAAATATTCACGTACCTTTGATGATCTTCATCAGAATGCACTCCCAGGAATCCCAGTTCCACAATAAATGTTAATAATGAATTGTTTTGTTCGATAAAGTCTATCATTTATGTCCAAATACCTCCTTTTTGTTTGTGCGTTTAGTTCACAAATCCAAATTCATGAGGCGCGAGCACTAGGTCCAGACAAAAAGTCAAAACGTTCCATTACAGTTCGTAGAAACATGTCAAACGATGTATAGAATCAATCTTTAGGATGTTTTTAACATAAATCTTCAATAATGTTCCAACCGGACAATTCCTTTGTAATTTGAAATGCAATGGAGCGCAGGTCGCACTCACGGCCGCACGCGATGAGCTCATGGCCTTCTGCCAGACACCTTGTTAAAACAGCTCTCATTCACTCCCCCTTCACAGTAGAATCCTGAAACAAGGTTCTAAAGACTGTTGACATCTAGTGGAAGCCTTGGGAAGTGCAATCGGACCAAATTTACACTGAATCTTGGATAAGCAAAGAGTTGAAAAACGACAAATGTCAGATTTCCCACTTCCTGGTTGGATTTTTTCTCAGGTTTTTGCCTGTCATATGAGTTCTGTTATACTGACATACATCATTCAAACAGTTTTAGAAACTGAGTGTTTGATATCCAAATCTACTAATAATATGCATATCTTAGCTTCTGGGCCTGAGTAGCAGGCAGTTTACTTTGGGCACACTTTTCATCCGGAGGTGAAAATAGTGCCCCCTACCCTAGTGAGGTTTAAAGCAATGAAGACCCAGCGTCTGTATACAGAATATTTCTGTCAGCAATTGACAAAGTCGATACCTCTTTTACTAGGAAATTTCAACGTAAGCCAAGATGGAAAACCTCTCTACCATGGCTCAAAGAGGACCTCTGGAGGCAGATAAGAGAACAGGATTTTTCCTTGAAAAAAGCACTGAACTCTGGTAAGAATGATGACAGACAAATATTTTCATCACTGACAAATAAGGTGGTTAGGAATAAAAAAAGAAGCAAAAGCCAGTTGAGCCAGTTCTTTCTTAGAGTGATCAATGAAGCAAAAGGAAATGGCAAAGTGATTTGGGAAAATCTCAACAAACTAACAGGGAGAGGAGCTGAAAAGTTAAAAAAACATCCTGAATTAAATGTTAATGGGATTCTAATGCAAGACTCCACCACCTTTAACTATTTTTTGTTAACTCTGTCAGGGAACTGGCTAAAAGATTTTCAACCAAGACCACAGTTCTCACTCCCATAGATAATAATAAACCAATATTCAGAATTCATGAAATCTCAGCATCAGCATTGGACAGTATTATTAGCTTCTTCAGGAGCTCTAGAACAAAATATGTATTTGATCTATACACTGTATTCCTGAAGAGACACAAATATTCTCTGATTGCCCCTATTGTACATCTAGTTAATCTGTCCATCAAACATGGGTTCTTTCCCAATGCTTGGAAGTCTGCTGCAGTGATACCTGTTTTAAAATCTGGTGACCCAACACTGGTGGAACATTACCGACCTATAAGCATTCTTCCAGTGCTATCAAAAGTAGCTGAAAGATGGGTGGTTGATCATCTGACTGATCACCTCATTCAGGGAAACTCCATACATCAAATGCAATTTGGATTCAGAACTGTGCATTAAATCAAACTGGACATAGGTGGTGACGTCGGCACAGTCTTTTTGGATCTTAAGAAGGCCTTTGATACTGTGAATCATGATGCATGATTATTTGGATGTATTCCTATCTGACAAACAGAAGTCAAAGGGTTTGTTTGGGGGGGACAGTCGGACTCTCTTTACTATAACATTGGGGTCCCACAAGGGTCATTATTAGGCCCCCTTCTGTTTACCATCTATACAAATTATCTCCCACTTGCTTGCCCACAAGTTAACATGCAGATGTATGCTGGCGATACAGCTCTGTATGTACACTCAAAAAATAGACAATTGGTTGTTAACAAGTTAACTGAAGCTATGGTATATGTTTCTAAATGAATGACTAATTCTTGCCTGCATTTAAATATCGACAAGACTGTTTGTATGTACTCTAAGAAATCCATTGATTCTTCCCAACAAGTTGTTCTCGTAACTTTTTAAGGCTAGGGTGCAGTATCCTGAATTCCAGATGACTGACGTGCCCAAAGTAAACTGCCTGTTACTCAGGCCCAGAAACTAGGATATGCATATAATAATAATGTCTGTGAGTATAGCAGAACTAATAAGGCAGGCGAAAACCCGAGGAGAATCCATTCTGATTTTTTTTGTTTTTTTGAGGTCACAGGCCATTTCAATGTAAGCCTATGGGATATTCAAATGAATTCCTCCCAGATTGCAGCCCCTATGGCTGCCACTAGATGTCAACCGTCTTTAGAAAGGGTTTCAGGCTTGTTTTTAAAAAAACGAATGAGTAGCTGGAGTTTTTCCAAGGTGTCTCTCGTTAGAAAAGTAGTCTTGTGCACGCGTGAATGAGGTGCTCGCTCTTCGTTATTTATCTTCCCTATTGAACATACTATTCTCCGTCTTAAATTGTCTCTTTTATTTAGATATTAGAGTACCTGAGGATTAATTAGAAACATAATTTGACTTGTTTGGAAGAACTTTACTGGTAACTTTTTGGATTTGTTTGTATGCATGTTGAACAAGTGGATTACTGAATCAAGTTCGCCAACTAAATGGACATTTTTGGGATATAAAGAAGGACTTTATCGAACAACACAACCATTTGGGATTGCAAACAGAGGAAGATCTTCAAAGGTAAATTATTAATTTTATCGCTATTTGTGATTTTGTGACACCTGTGTTGGTTTGGAAAAGTATTTTGGTGTGGGGCGCTGTCCTCAGATAATCACATGGTATGCTTTCACTGTAAAGTCTTTTTGAATTCTGACAACGTGGTTGGAGTAACAAGACGTTAAGCTTTTAAACTATGTAAGACACTTGTATTTTCATGAATGTTTAATATTACGATTTTTGTATTTTGAATTTCGACGCTCTGCAGTTTCACCGGATGTTGTCGTGGTGGGACGCTAGCAGGACACCTAGCCCTTAATGGGCTAGTTGTGTCTAACTTCAGGTATCTTGGTGTCATTGTGGACTCCAACTTGACATTTAAGAAACGTGAAGATGGTGGTTAACATGGTTAAGTTTGGTTTATCCAACTTTAGGTTTATAAGATCTTTCCTTCCTCTTGAGGCCGCCAAACTATATATGCATGCTATGATCTTCTCACATCTGAGATATTGCCTCACATTCTGGTCACAAGCAAGAGCTACTATTCTGATACCAATTGAATCACTCTACAAACACTTACGATTTTTGATAACAAACCAAACAGTTGCCACCCTTGTCATATCATTTACCAACATAATATATTTAGTCTGGATAGCTTTAAGCAGTATGTAGATGCAAGCCTTGTCTTTAAGATCCTGCATGGTCTTGCCCCTCCACCTCTATGCCGGCATATTATGCTCAAGGAAAGCACCTCCAGGATAACAAGGGTAGTAACTAGAGGGGATTGTGTTGTCCCTTTTCGACACAGTAAAATCGGCCAATCGGTCTTCTCTGCTAGAGCTACAATATACTGGAATGCAATTCCCATGGACTTGAAACTCTGCACTGATTATTGTACTTTTAAATTGGAATTGAAAACATGGCTAAAATCTATCCAAACCTGTTCACATGAGTTATCTGTGGTTCCTCATATGTAAGACGACAGTTGATGATAGTGTTGTTGTTGTCGTCAGAATGATATATTATATATTATTGGATGTAATGTATTTGTATTTTGTTTTGTTTTAGTGAGTATGTGTATTGTGGCTGTGTAATTGTCCTTAGCTGCCTTGGAACTAGGGGTGCAAATGAGCTTTTGGCTAACCCTGGCACATTTACATGGATGTTGCATTATTGTAATATTGATGTTGATTAATGTGCATTGTCCCCTAAAAATAAATAAAACAAATATCAACTATGGTTTTTAAAAAGGCAGTAAACAAGGCCTAATTAACTGTTTCGCCACCTGACAAGGCTCCGCTGATAGACAGGTGTAGCAGTGGTAAGGATTCACTCTATGATGCTGAAAATAAAGCTCTGCTATTAGGATAGCTTTATGTAGGCCCTAACAGTTTGTGGGCACCGCTTGTCACCATTATAGTGAAATTCATGTAATGCTTAGTGTTGTGCTGTGCTGTTTCTTTGCTGAGTTTGCCCCACCAAGATTTACATGCTAAAATCGCCACTGACCCTCATGATAAGTACATGGGACTGCTTTGTGGATGACATAATCACATTTCCATTGCAGCCTCAAATTAGTCTTTTCCCAACATACGTATCTTTATTGATATTCCCATCTACAATATAATTGGCAAAATTTGGAATGAGTGACTCTTTATAGGGTCATAGATGCTAGCTTGAGCATATGTTGTACATGGTCAGTGGGAACCAGTGAGATGTCCAGAAAGTGCCACAATCCACATAATATATCCTATTTCCCCAAGCAGCTCATGTGAAAGACACATTCTGACCAGACTTAGGGAGGGGTCAGGGGGGTAGAAATGTGGGCTGGATATCTATACTCTGGGTGACCTGCATGTGCATGTCATTCCTCAAAAGCAGCTACACTGAGGCACATTTCCCCTTGACCAGGCATGGAGATCACAGACTCAAATATACAGCCACACACACACACACACACACACACACACACACACACACAGGAGCACACAGTCACACGTTAACACGCACATGTTGTTCACATATATACGACGCTTCCGTGGATGTGGGCCGGATCTCCATACTCTGGGTGACCTGCATGTGCATGTCATTCCTCAAAAGCAGCTACACTGAGGCACATTTCCCTTTGACCAGGCAGGGAGGTCACAGACTAAAACATACAGCCACACATTAACATATGCACAGGAGCACACACATGTTGTTCACATATATACGACTCGGAGCCCTGGTGGGCAGGAGTACAACACGCTCGTCCCTCCAATCCCCCTGACCCCTCCCTGACCCCCCTCATCACATTCCCCTAACCCTGACCCCTCCCTAACCCCCCTCATCGCTATCCCCTGTCCCCCTGCCCCTCCCTAACCCCCCTCATCGCTATCCCCTGCCCCCTGACCCTCCCTAACCCCCCTCATCAATATCCCCTACCCCCCTGACCCCTCCCTAAGTCTGGTCAGAATGTGTCTTTCACACAGGCGGCTGGCCAAAGCAAATAAACCAGCAGCGCGCCAGCTAACGAGGGCGTGAAAGGGGTCAAAGGGGGCTTGCCAGGAGTGACAGAGGGAGAGAAATGGTCACGCAAAGAAAACAAGCCCAGCCAGAGCCAGCCAGCCTTCTCACGCAGGGGCCCAGACGTGTGTCTTGTCATGCAACAGCCACCCTATCAACCCAAATTAGGGCTGACGGAGGTAATAAAGCGAAGGAGGAGGAGAAGGAGGGGAGGGTGGAGTGATCGGCCTCACTGGTTCGCTCATGAGCTTCTAAGAATAAAACTGAGGTTGAGGAGATCTCACCCAATGGCCCTGTGACCTCACTGTTGTGCCAGGCAGGGCTCCTGCATGATGGGTAGGTCTCAGGAAACTTCAGCAGACTGGGGCTAATGTCCATTCAAATTCCCTTAGTTAGGCTGCTGCAAACTAGTCCTTGATATTTTTTTACTCAAGGTACCTTTTCTCTAGGTGATTCCATTTTTTTTAACAGTATTTCACATTAGAGGGTAAATTACCACAACATATTTACTGGGTCGTTCCACGAAATGAGTTCCTTTTGCTTCACTTTGCTATTTTTTGTGGAAATGGTATATTTTTACATCTAATAGTCAAATAGTAAAAGCAGGTGAGCTGGTTCTACTCTTTTTGGCAACTTTCTGGTGGAAAACTGAGTGGGTAAAGCATAACACATCCAACCCTGTTAACTATAGATAGATAGATAGATAGATGTGTTTTTATTTTATTTGTGAAGCTTGTATTCAATTGCCCCTCCCTGTTGCACACAACAAGCTTCCATTCCCCTGTGTCACAAGGGGATTTCTGGCTGATTTAAGATGAAATCATCAACCCTGTTACGGTCAACCATGTTACTTTACTTGGCACTTTATAAGCACTTTCTATAGTAATTTTTAATTGAACCTCTTGAGATGGGAAAAAAGTGTTTTTTATTAAGTTGAACATGTGCTCTTTATGAATGAATGTTATACTGTAGTTACACTACTCAAATGCCACCTAAATGGTGGAACAGCCCTACTGCCTGATGCTTTAAAGTTTTCTATGGACCTGAAGAAGGAATCTTTGGTGGCTTGTTCTCTAGGTCCATGGACTACTGTCTGGGTATCACAAACTACCGTGACGTGCGGTGAGGTCTGAGGCCGCATAGGCACTTTCAGTGTTAATCGGTTTGACAGTATAAAGATAACCATTAAACAACTCAACCACCCATCAAACAGTAGCAGATAGGTGGAGCAACCATGAGACGCACCTACACAGTCACTAATAGCTTGTGCCCCATGCAAGTTCCCTGCAAGAACAGGCGACTTTCAGTATCACAGACAACGACCCAAATACCAGTGAGTAGGCCTACTTGTAGACAGCGCTACACACAAAATGCCAAGTAGTCAGCGATACCGATTGAGATATACACTCTCCGGCCACTTTATTAGGTACACATATCTAGTACCGGGTCGAATTCGCCTTTGCTTCCAGAACAGCCTGAATTATTCTGGGCAATGATTCTACAAGTCTGAAATATTCCACAGGGATGTTGGTCCATGCTGACGCAATGACATCACGCAGTTGCTGCAGATTGGACGGTGGTACACCACAGCCATCAGCCTGTACCATTGACACCAGGTTGGATGGGTCTCATGCTGCTTAAGCCAAATCCTGACTCTGCCATCAGCATGATGCAACAGGAAAAGTGATTTGTTAGACCAGGCAACGTTTTTCCACTCCTCAGTTGTCCAGTGTTGGTGATCGCGGTCACTGAAGCCGCTTCTTCTTGTTTTTAGCTGATAGGAATAGAACCCGGTTTGGTCGTCTGCCGCAATAGTCCATCCGTGACAACGATCAACGAGTTGTGCATTCCGAGATGCCGTTCTGCACACCACTGCTGTACTGCACCGTTATTTGTCTGTTTGTGGCCCAGCTGTTAGCTTGCACGATTCTTGGCAATCTCCTTAGACCTCTCTCATCAACCATTCTCGGGAAACCTTAGACACTGTCATGCTTGAAAAGCCCAGGAGGGTATACGTTTCTGAGATACTGGATCCGGCGTGCCTGGTACCGACGATCATACCATGCTCAAGGTCGCTTAGGCCACTCGTTTTGCCTATTCTAACATTCAATCGAACAGTATCTGATTTCCTCAATGCCTGTCTGCCTACTGTATATAGCAAGCCATGGCCACGTGACTCACTGTCTGTAAGTGTGATCCATTTTCATGAACGCGGTGGTGTATCTAAAATTGGCCGGTGAGTGAATACTTACACAATAGACATGAAATGTAATAATAGTAGATGGCGCTACTGTAAATAAACACTTGCATTTACTTTTACTTGTAAACAAATCCAACCGTCTATCCTTCTGGGTAAAGACATCACCAGCAGCATTAAGTTTGCCACCTCGGAACAGTCTGTGCGAGGTCATGCTGGAAGAAAACCCTGAAGAGCTGTTCAGGGCTGGATTTCCCAAAAGCATTGTAGCTCTAAGATCACCTTCGTTCATTTCGTTTCAATGGAATTAAGATGATTTTAGTGGTTTTGGAAAACACAGCCCAGGTGATATGTCTTGTACCATTTGTGAACTGTACAATCCGTCAAGATCAGCCTTAACTTCTTATGGTATAGGGAAAATGCAGCACGGCAAATTCAAATAAATTGATATAAAAATCTAACTTTCATTAAATCACACATGTAAGATACTCAATTAAAGCTACACTCGTTGTGAATCCACCCAACATGTCAGATTTTAAAAATACTTTTCGGCGAAAGCATAAGAAGCTATTATCTGATGATAGCACAACAGTAAACAAAGAGGGTAGCATATTTCAACCCTGCAGGTGCTACACAAAACACAGAAATAAAATATAAAACATGCCTTACCTTTGACGAGCTTCTTTTGTTGGCACTCCAATATGTCCCCTAAACTTCACAATTGGTCCTTTTTGTTCGATTAATTCCGTCCATATATATCCAAAATGTCTATTTATTTGGTGTGTTTGATCCAGAAAAAAACAGCTTCCAAAATGTGCAAATTTCAAGATTTGCCTATAAACTTTGCCAAAATATTTCAAACTACTTTTGTAATACAACTTTAGGTATTTTTAAATGTTAATAATCGATCAAATTGAAGACGGGTCTATCTGTGTTCAATACAGGAACACAATAAACCAAGCTACTTTTCAAGTCTTGCGCAACTCTCAACAGTGTTACGCAGTTCCTAGTTGGCCCTACTTCTTCATTGCACAAATTAATAACCTCAACCAAATTACAAAGAATGGTGACATCCAGTGGAAGCGGTAGCAACTGAAAACAAGTTCCTAAGAAATATCGTTTGCCAAAATTCTGAATGGTTAGTCCTCGGGGTTTTGCCTGCTACATAAGTTCTATTATACTCACAGACATGATTCAAACAGTTTTAGAAACTTCAGAATGTTTTCTATCCAAATCTACTAATAATATGCATATCTTATATTCTTGGCATGAGTAGCAGGAAGTTGAAATTGGGTACGCTATTTATCCAAAAGTGAAAATGCTGCCCCCTATACCTTAAGAAGTTAAGTATTTGGCATATTTTGACAGGCTCTCGTTAGTGGTGTCAAACTTTTGTGACATTGTTTCAAATGTTTTGCAGTCCCCTAAGCCAAAACAGAAACAAGTCTCTCAATGTTGCCGCTTGCTATAGATCTCCCTCTGCCCCCAGCTGTGCCCTTGATACCATATGTGATATGATTGCCCCCCCCCCCCCCATCTATCTTCTGAGCTGGTGCTACTAGGTGACCTAAACTGGGACATGCTTAACACCGGCCATCCTACAATCCAAGATTGATGCCCTCAATCTCATACAAATTATCAATGAACCTACCAGGTACAACTCCAAATCCGTAAACACGGGCACTCTCATAGATGTCATCCTAACTAACTCGCCCTCCAAATACACCTCTGCTGTTTTCAATGAAGATCTCAGCGATCACTGCCTCATTGCCTGCATTCGTAATGTGTCTGCGACCAAACGACCACCCTTCATCACTGTCAAATGCTCCCTAAAACACTTCTGCGAGCAGGCCTTTCTAATTGACCTGGCCGGGGTATCCTGGAATGACATTGACCTCATCCCGTCAGTAGATGATGCCTGGCTATTCTTTAAAAGTGCCTTCCTCACTATCTTAAATAAGCATGCCCCATTCAAACAATTTAGAACTAGGAATAGATATAGTCCTTGGTTCACTCCAGACCTGTCTGCCCTTGACCAGCACAAAAACATCCTGTGGCGTTCTGCATTAGCATCGAATAGCCCCCGTGATATGCAACTTTTCAGGGAAGTTAGGAACAAATATACACAGGCAGTTAGGAAAGCTAAGGCTAGCTTTCTCAAACAGAAATTTGTATCCTGTAGTACTAACTCAAAAAAGGTCTGGGACACTGTAAAGTCCATGGAGAATAAGAGCACCTCCTCCCAGCTGCCCACTGCTCTGAGGCTAGGAAACACTGTCACCACCGATAAATCCACTATAATTGAGAATTTCAATAGGCATTTCTCTATGGCTGGCCATGCTTTCCACCTGGCTACCCCTACCCCGGTCAACTGCCCGGTACCCTTCACAGCAACCCGCTAAAGCCCCCACCATTTCTCCTTTACCTAAATCCAGATAGCTGATGTTCTGAAAGAGCTGCAAAATCTGGATCCCCACAAATCAGCCGGGCTAGACAGTCTGGACCCTCTCTTTCTAAAATGATCTGCCGAAATTGTTACAACCCCTATTTCTAGCCTGTTCAATCTCTATTTCGTATCGTCTGAGATTCCCAAAGATTGGAAAGCTGCCGCGGTCATCCCCCTCTACAAAGGGGGTGACACTCTAGACCCAAACTGCTACAGACCTATATCTATCCTACCCTGTCTTTCTAAGGTCTTCGAAAGCCAAGTTAACAAACAGATTACCGATCATTTCGAATCCCACCGAACCTTCTCCATTATACAATCTGGTTTCAGAGCTGGTCATGGGTGCACCTCAGCCACGCTCAAGGTCCTAAACAACATCATAACCGCCGTCGATAATAGACATTACTGTGCAGCCGTGTTCATCGACCTGGCCAAGGCTTTCGACTCTGTCAATCACCACATTCTTATTGGCAAACTCGACAGCCTTGGTTTCTCAAATGATTGCCTCGCCTGGTTTACCAACTACTTCTCTGATAGAGTTCAGTATGTCAAATCAGAGGGCCTGTTGTCCGGACTTCTGGCAATCTCTATGGGGGTGCCACAGGGTTCAAACGGAGGGCAGACTCTCTTCTCTGTATACATCAATGATGTCGCTCTTGCTGCTGGTGATTCTCTTATACACCTCTATGCAGACGACACCATTCTGTATACTTCTGGCCCCTCTTTGGACACTGAGTTAACTAACCTCCAGACGCGCTTCAATGCCATACAACTCTCCTTCCTTGGCCTCAAACTGCTCTTAAACGCAGGGAAAACTGCATGCTATTCAACCGATCCCTGACCGCAGCTGCTAACCCGTCCAGCATTACTACTCTGGACGGCTCTGACTTAGAATACGTGGACAACTACAAATACCTAGGTGTCTGGTTAGACTGTAAACTCTTCTTCCAGACTCACATTAAGCATCTCCAATCCAAAATTAAATCTAGAATTGGCTTCCTATATCGCAACAAAGCATCCTTCACTCATGCTGCCAAACATACCCTCGTAAAACTGACCATCCTATCGATCCTCAACTTCGGTGATGTCATCTATAAAATAGTCTCCAACACTCTACTCAACAAACTGGATGAAGTCTATCACAGTGCCATCCGTTTTGTCACCAAAGCCCCATACACTACCCACCATTGCGACCTGTACGCTCTTGTTGGTCGACCCTCGCTTCATACTCATCGCCAAACCCACTGGCTACAGGTTATCTACAAGTCTCTGCTAGGTAAAGCCCCGCCTTATCTCAGCTCACTGGTCACCATAGCAGCACCCACTCGTAGCACGCTCTCCAGCAGGTATATCTCACTGGTCACCCCCAAAGCCAATTCCTCCTTTGCCCGCCTTTCCTTTCAGTTCTCTACTGCCAATGACCGGAACGAACTGCAAAAATCACTGAAGCTGGAGACTCATATCTCCCTCAATAACTTAATGCACCAGCTGTCAGAGCAGCTCACAGATCATTGCACCTGTACATAGGCCATCTGTAAACAGCCCATCTATCTACCTACCTCATCCCCATACAGTATTTATTTATTTATCTTGCTCCTTTGCACCCCAGTATCTCTACTTGCACATTCATCTTCTGCACATCTACCATTCCAGGGTTTAAATTGCTATATTGTAATTACTTCGCCACCATGGCCTATTTATTGCCTTAACTCCGTTATCTTACCTCATTTGCACTCACTGTATATAGACTTTTTGTTTTCTTTTGTTCTGCTGTATTATTGACTACGTTTTGTTTATTCCATGTGTAACTCTGTGTTGTTGTATGTGTCGAATTGCTATGCTTTATCTTGGCCATGTCGCAGTTGCAAATGAGAACTTGTTCTCAACTAGCCTACCTGGTTAAATAAAGGTGAAATAAAAATTAATTAATTAATTAAAAGCCAAGGAAATTAAGTTCACCAAAGTGGTCAAACCAACATTGATATTGTCCAGTAGTTTGTAGTAGATTCGCCCCCTCTCTACTCTGATCGGCTGTTAAATATGAGTTTTGCTTTCTTTCAGGCACAGTGCATTGCATTTCTGCTTGAGTCGCTCAAAGAAAATATCAAAGTCTTATCGCCGCAGTTCCAGTGCTTTCATTGTGTCGCTGATACAGGTACGGCCGAAACACATATCACTTTGTTCTGCATAACACGGAAGAGAGTGTCAGTTTCATTCAAAATTATATCATAGTCCATGCAAAAATGCAAACATGGTGGCTTCTCTAAATGGGTTACTAACTGTTCATTATTTTCAACAAAAGCATGTAATAGTTCCACATAGTTGCCCCAGGGCATGTTTGATGAGTTGGCACTCTCGTCCATTCCATGAAACTCCTGTTTACCTAGGTCGCATGTAGCACGAATTAGCTCGGTCTTTCAAAATCTCACAGTTCTATTTTACCTTTGCATTGTGCATGCTTATCTATCCGTGAGCTGCCAAATGTCTTAAGAGCTATCTGGCTTTGGATGTGAGACACAGATTTCTCATGCTTGTTGAGTGCTATAGGTAAGTTGGCACAGTAGCCGGTTCTTGTCTACACGCTGGTGCTGATGGAAGACAGCAGACAGGGGAAGCAATAGTCAGCTGCTAGCAACGCAGTCACAGAGCAAGTCTGTCTGTTGATACCACTCAGATTGAAATGATCATGTTACTTTCTGTCCCTTGCTTTGATCTAGGTCACTAAACTCAGGTGTTTGTCTTCCATCCCTTGTCACCCCTAGAAAATCCAACTTTGAAAACAGTTTCAGATAGGGCTGTGGCAGTCTTGAAATTTTGTCAGCCGGTGATAAATATCTGCTGGTCAAAATAAATAACTGCCGGTGTCACGGTAATTCACAGTTCATTTGCATAACCACGTTTGGCATCTCCTGGCTTCCACGCATAGCCTATAAGCCACCGATGCAGACCTTTGGAACATCTACATTTTAAAAGTATAATAAATCTATTTAATATAGCCTACACAATCACAATAAATCCATTATTTCTTTTAGACAGGTCTAAAGAAACATGATATGAAAAATATTCCAAATTAGCTCCATAATATCGACAGAAACATGGCAAACATTGTTTATAATCAATCCTCAAGGTGTTTTTCAAATATCTATTCGATAATATCCGATTGGAGTAATGGCTACCTCTGTATTTTACACGAGAATCTCTCTCCCTATTGAGCAGTGAATGGGCTATCAACCAGATTACTCTTTCTCCGTATTCCCGAAGGTGTCTACAGCATTGTGACGTAGTTTTACGCATTTATGTTGAAGAATACCCGTAAGTGGCTACATTGCGCAAGCGGTCACCTGATGCTGGTCACAACAGGATTACACAAATTGGGTATCATTCACAAGTGATATTATATCATTCACAAGTGAAAGGCTAATATTGTCACCCATCAGACTATTCTCTATTTAATATTGTCTTAACATATACATAAAGATATATGTGTGATTTATAATGGATTTATAATGGACCATTATCATGCCCTGTCTCGGAACAGGGGCATGGAAAAAATATATATGTAATCTATGCACTTAAATTGTGAATAGAGGACTATGCACTTAAATAGCGAATGGAGGATGCTTTTCCCATGGTTCATGCCAGCTAGGTAGGCTATACTTCTATTGTCAAGCAAAGCAATGTGTTAATATAAGAAAAGTTGATACATAAATATAGTAGGCCTAGCCTATAGAAAGCTGATGGGATCCTCCTCTTTATAATGGACGCCATCAAAACTCTGTTTTCTCACACAATTGCATAGCCTCAGTGGCAATTTTAGAATGTAAATCTTGGCGGGGCAAAATATTTTAATATTTTTTGATGCATGCCAGTAAAGCCACTACACAACACAATACTAAACAATACATTAATTGGACTATAACGGGGACAAACAGTGCCCACAAACTGTTAGGACCTACATAAAGCTCTCCCAACAGCAGAGTCCCAACACCTTACCACTGTTACACCTGGTTATCAGCAGAGCCTTGTCTGGCAGCGAAACAGTTCATTCAGTCTCATTTACTGTAGTTTCTACTGACAATTGAAATGTGCCCGAAGTAAACTGCCTGTTGCTCAATAATTGCATATAATTGGTACAATTGGAAAGAAAACAATTTGCTCTTTGTATACATGTTAAAATAATGTAGGATACTATAACACAATAGATATGGTAGGAGAAAATCCAAAGAAAAAAACAACCAGAATTTTTGTGAGAACCCATGCTATTACAATAGAAAGAATAGGGGCATAATGAATTCTAGCTCTCAGGATACAATTCCTATGGCTTCCACAGCGTGTCAGCAGTCTATGTTCAAGGTTTCAGGATTGTAACTTCCAAAACGAATAAGAAATATGAGTTTTAGTAGAAGGACACACTCTTGGAAATTCGTGTTTGGGTGCGCAATGAAGACAAGACGCACCTGCTAATATCGGTTTCCTATTGAATATACTTCTTTCCGTAAGAAATATTATAGTTTGATTACATTTTAGGGTATCTGAGGAGTCAATAGAAACATATTTGACTTGTTTTAAAGTTTAGCGGTAGATTTTGGGATTCCTTTCTCTGCATGTTGAACGAGAGGATTACTCAAATCGATGGCTCCAACTAAACTGACTTTTTGGGATATAAAGAAGGATTTTGTCTAACAAAACGGCACTACATGTTATAGCTGGGACCCTTTGGTTGACAAATCAGAGGAAGATTTTCAAAAAGAAAGTGAGTATTTAACCTCTCTAGGGTAGGGGGCAGTATTCGGAATTTGGATGAAAAGCATGCCCAAATTAAACGGCCTGCTACTCAGGCCCAGAAGATATGATATGCATATAACTTCTATTTCTATTTGGATAGAAAATACTCTAAAGTTTCCAAAACTGTTAAAATAGAGTCTGTGAGTATAACAGAACTGATTTAGCAGGCGAAAAAACCTGAGAAAAATACATTTAGGAAGTATTTTTGTTGTTGTTGGTTTTGTAGTTTTCTATTCAATGCTATTACAGTATCCATTGACTTAGGACTCCATTTGCAGGTCCTATGCCTTCCACTAGATGTCAACAGTCTTTAGAAATCGTTTCAGGCTTGTATTCTTATGAATGAGGGAGTAAGACCAGTCTGAACGAGTGGACCCTAATGTGACGCAGAGTTTTTTCAGGCGCATGTGCATTTCTTGTTTACCTTTTATATTGACAATGTTATTGTCCGGTTGAAATATTATAGATCATTTAGGCTAAAAAACAACCTGAGGATTGAATATAAACATCGTTTGACATGTTTCTATGAACTTTACGGATACAATTTGGATTTGTTGTCTGATTGTTATGACTGAGTTTGAGCCTGTGGATTACTGAAGAAAATGAGCTAACAAAATGGAGGTTTTTGGATATAAAGAGACTTCATCGAACAAAGGGAACATTTATTGAGTAAATTAATGTCTTCTGATTGCCACCATATGAAGATCATCAAAGGTAAGGGATTAATTTGATCTCTATTTCTGAGTGTAACGGATGTGAAACGGCTAGCTTAGTTAGCGGTGGTGCGCGCTAAATAGCGTTTCAATCGGTGACGTCACTTGCTCTGAGACCTTGAAGTAGTGGTTCCCCTTGCTCTGCAAGGGCCGTGGCTTTTGTGGAGCGATGGGTAACGATGCTTCGTGGGTGACTGTTGTTGATGTGTGCAGAGGGTCCCTGGTTCGAGCCTGGGTATGGGAGAGGGGACGGTTTAAAGTTATACTGTTACATTGATGCTGTTGACCCGGATGTCTGGTTAGACTGTAAACTCTCCTTCCAGACCCATATCAAACATCTCCAATCCAAAGTTAAATCTAGAATTGGCTTCCTATTTCGCAACAAAGCATCCTTCACTCATGCTGCCAAACATACCCTTGTAAAATTGACCATCCTACCAATCCTCTACTTCGGCGATGTCATTTACAAAATAGCCTCCAATACCCTACTCAACAAATTGGATGCAGTCTATCACAGTGCAATCCGTTTTGTCACCAAAGCCCCATATACTACCCACCATTGCGACCTGTACGCTCTCGTTGGCTGGCCCTCGCTTCATACTCGTCGCCAAACCCACTAGCTCCATGTCATCTACAAGACCCTGCTAGGTAAAGTCCCCCCTTATCTCAGCTCGCTGGTCACCATAGCATCACCCACCTGTAGCACGCGCTCCAGCAGGTATATCTCTCTGGTCACCCCCAAAACCAATTCTTTCTTTGGCCGCCTCTCCTTCCAGTTCTCTGCTGCCAATGACTGGAACGAACTACAAAAATCTCTGAAACTGGAAACACTTATCTCCCTCACTAGCTTTAAGCACCAACTGTCAGAGCAGCTCACAGATTACTGCACCTGTACATAGCCCACCTATAATTTAGCCCAAACAACTACCTCTTTCCCTACTGTATTTATTTATTTATTTTGCTCCTTTGCACCCCATTATTTTTATTTCTACATTCTTCCACTGCAAATCTACCATTCCAGTGTTTTACTTGCTATATTGTATTTACTTTGCCACCATGGCCTTTTTTTTGCCTTTACCTCCCTTAACTCACCTCATTTGCTCACATCGTATATAAACTTGTTTATACTGTATTATTGACTGTATGTTTGTTTTACTCCATGTGTGTCGTTGTATGTGTCGAACTGCTTTGCTTTATCTTGGCCAGGTCGCAATTGTAAATGAGAACTTGTTCTCAACTTGCCTACCTGGTTAAATAAAGGTGAAAAAAAATGTAAAAAAATCACTGGTTGCTGCGGAAAAGGAGGAGGTCAAAAGGGGGGTGAGTGTAACGGATGTGAAACGGCTAGCTTAGTTAGCGGTGGTGCGCGCTAAATAGCGTTTCAATCGGTGACGTCACTTGCTCTGAGACCTTGAAGTAGTGGTTGCTAGTAACCAGTTGCTCTGCAAGGGCCGTGGCTTTCGTGGAGCGATGGGAAACTGTTGTTGTGTGCAGTGGGTCCCTGGTTCGCGCCTGGGTATGGGCGACGGGACGGTTACATGAGTTTTGTAACGCTTCTGCTTGGCTGGTTACTGTTTGTAATAATTTGTCAACTGGGCTATGTTCTGGGCTAGGTATGCTTTCGCCGAAAAGCATTTTATAAATATGACACTGTGGTTGGTTTAACCTTTATTTAACTAGGCAAGTCAGTTAAGAACAAATTCTTATTTTCAATGACGGCCTAGGAACGGTGGGTTAACTGTCTGTTCAGGGGCAGATGACAGATTTGTACCTTGTCAGCTCCGGGGTTTGAACTTGCAACTAGTCCAACGCTCTAACCACTAGGCTAACCTGCCAAGAAGTTAATCTTTAAACCTATGTAAAATATGTTTTGTTTTCTGAATTTTTTTAATGAGCATTTCTGTAATTGAATTTGGCGCTCTGCAACCTCACTGGATGTTGGCCAGATGGGACGCTAGCGTCCCACATACCCTACGGAGGTTAATCGGTATTTGTGAATTTATGAAACCTGTGCCAGTGGAAAACTATTTTAATGTCGGGCGCCGTCCTCAAACAATTGCATGGAATGTTTTTGCCGTAATAGCTACTGTAAATCAGACAGTGCAGTTAGATAAACAATAATTTAAGCTTTCAACCGATATAAGATATGTGTACCTATATATGTACCTAAATGTTTAATATCCATAATTTTTATGATTATTTATTTTAGTTGTCCCACTAGTGGGATGTCTAGCCCTAAGTAAGGGTTAGGGTAACCCACCTGCCCTGAATGGCGGGTCTCCACTGCATAGCCTATAGAAATGTTGTGCAACATGAGCTCATGGGCTCTCATGAAGTGTTTGATTAGATTTTCAAATACATTTGCATTGATGTCAGCGTGATTAGAAGAACAATAGAGTGTTGAGTACCAGGCAGTTATCAAGTTTGGGAGGCTTCTAAGGAATATGGGCCGGCAGGGTAGCCTAGTGGTTAGAGCGTTGGGCTAGTAATCGGTTGCCAGTTCAAATCCCCAAGTTGACAAGGTACAAATATGTTGTTCTGCCCCTGAACAAGGCAGTTAACCCACTGTTCCTAGGCCGTCCAGCATCACTACTCTGGATGGTTCTGACCTAGAATATGTGGACAACTACAAATATCTAGGTGTCTGGTTAGACTGTAACTCTCCCTCCAGACCCACATTAAGCATCTCCAATCCAAAATTAAATCTAGAATCGGCTTCCTATTTCGCAACAAAGCATCCTTCATTCATGCTGCCAAACATACCCTCGTAAAACTGACTATCCTACCAATCTTCGACTTCAGCGATGTCAATTACAAAATAGCCTCCTACACTCTACTCAACAAATTGGATGTAGTCTATCCCAGTGCCATCCCGTTTGTCACTAAAGCCCCATATACTGCCATATACTACCTACCACTGCGACCAGCATACCTGTATGCTCTAGTTGGCTGGCCCTCGTTTCATACTCATCGCCAAACCCACTGGCTCCAGGTCATCTACAAGTCTTTGCTAGGTAAAACCCGCCTTATCTCAGTTCACTGGTCACCATAGCAGCACCCACTCACAGCAGGTATATTTCACTGGTCACCCCCAAAGCCAATTCCTCCTTTGCCCGCCTTTCCTTCCAGTTCTCTACTGCCAATGACTGGAACAAACTGCAAAAATCGCTGAAGCTGGAGACTCATATCTCCCTCAATAACTTCATGCATCAGCTGTCAGAGCAGCTCACAGATCATTGCACCTGCACATAGCCCATCTTTAAAAAGTCCATCCAACTACCTCATCCCCATACTGTATTTATTTATTTATTTTGCTCCTTTGCACCCCAGTATCTCTACTTGCACATTCATCTTCTGCACATCTATCACTCCAGTGTTTAATTGCTATATCGTAATTACCTCGCCACTATGGCCTATTTTATTGCCTTACCTCCCTTATCTTACCTCATTTGCACACACTGCATATATACTTCTTTTTTTCTACTGTAGTATTGACTTTATGTTTGTTTATTCCATGTGTAACTCTGTGTTGTTGTATGTGTCGAATTGCTTTGCTTTTTCTTGGCCAGGTCGCAGTTGTAAATGAGAACTTGTTCTCAACTAGCCTACCTGGTTAAATAAAGGTAAAATAAAATAAAAATCCTCCTGCCTATCCTCCTGTTTATCCCATTACATGTTTCACGCTAATACACATATGCATTTATTATTTGAGTTCAATGAAACTGAATGGGACATATTGACACATGAAAGGTAGTGAAGCTTTCTGCCTGCATTTATGGGTCCGTCAGCTGGCAGTATGAGGTAAAAACACAAATGCGCAAGTCATGGCAATGCCTTGCATTGAGTTTGGAGTTTGAAAGGCTACAGAAAGGCACACTGCTAGGCTGCTTTTCCCCTGGCATCCTTGTGCATTTTGTACCACAGCACCGCAAATTTGGGAAGTACTAGTTCAGAATTTTATCATGCAGAAAAAACACAAAGATGACAAAATAATTATTGATAAAAATGTATATTTATTTATTTTTTCATTGATTTTCACCCTGACCGCATGTCACTTACGTGTATATCGGTGAAACATCCCTTTAAGAATAAAAAATGAAGCAATGGAGATATGCAATTTCTTTATTACATAATTTGCCGTCCCATTCATTTTCGACAACAAAGCTCAGAGTGACCCAAATTGTTAATGAAAAATAGCTCAGCAGCAGCTAATCCCCAGTGAGACGGTCAGAACAGAGCTCGGCAGAGAGGATGTAGTAGACAGTAGGTGGTCTGAGCCAGATGTGCAGGGTGCCTCTCCGCCTCTACAGGACCATATGGAATACATTGTGTGTTCTGGACTCCTCTGAGGCTGAACACTCTATTTGGCTGGTGAGGCAACCCCCTTCTCTCTGGAAGCCCTGGGATTGAGAAATACATCATGTTGGGTGGAGGAGGGACGGGGTCCATTTAAAGGCTGGCTTCCTGTCTGGTTCTGCCTCCATAGGGAGGCTGGGGTCTATGACCCACAGAGGGCCCTGTCCCATCACTGACCTGACCCAGGGTTTGGAGGGACGAGCTTTCTTTATTTACCTTCACCCAGTGAGATTTCTAACACAGTCTGTATATTTTCTGTGAAGATAATAGTTCTAATAAGTGACAGTGTGTACAGAGAGAATGGCTCTCCAGATGTATACATACAGCTCCAAACGCTGATCCCTGAGGTTGGTACAATTATTTCAATGAATTACATAAGCATATCAAATAGAGAAAAAAAAGGCAAATCATTCTCTATGAAATTGATGGCCAACATCTGAATTCATTTCACATGCCTGTGAAATTGTTCCCAAACAGAGCACATCTCTCTCCAGCAGGGCCTGGAGGCTCCTCCAAATAGCCAGGAAAAACAGCCTCCGTTGTTCCCTGCTAACACAGTTTTCATCGGTTTTGTTCTGTCAATTGAAAGGACTCTTCTACAGTCCTCAGAGCCCCGCCCCCCCTGCCCCCTATCGCAGTAGGCAGACACACACACAAACCTACACACGTATGTACGCACACACACACACACGTATGTTTACACACACACACACACACACACACACACACACACACACACACACACACACACACACACACACACACACACACGTATGTTCACACACACACACACACACACACACACACACGCACACGCACACACACACACACACACACATGTATGTACACACACACACATGTATGTACACACACACACACAAAGGAGATAATGGAGGAAGATATGAGGTGAAGTGAAGAAAAGTCTTGTTAACAGGATTATATGATGTGAGAGAGGGGAAACATTGGAAATTATGGATGTTGTTCCACGTCATGCAGCGCGAAATCTCCCATGGAGGAGGGGAACATGCCTCTCTACTTCCTATACTGTAAGTCTACAATTCTTCTACATTACATCAAACCTTCCTTTCTAAAACGTTTGAAGTGTATCCCTGATCTGCACAGTCTGTCTGCCTTAAACTTGTTTCCACACAAACCGTGAATACAAAACCACTAAATGGTTAATCAGTGATTTGTGTTTACAAGACATTACCAATGACCTCAGCACAAGAAAAAACTCATCCATTCCTTATGAGGAGAAAATTCCATAGCAGTATTTCATGTTGTCTGTGATATGTCCACAGGGTGAAGGACTGATGTCTATAACAGACTGTGTTTACTATTCATATCCCTTAAGTGGCTGGCTCATTAGCTGTTATTAACCTTTGTCTTTCAAGTTGCTTCTGGGTCTGAGAGCTGTTCAGTAAGGCTCTCATTAGCAGGGAAATGGTTCCAGTCTGTCACCTAAAGCCACTGTGACCAAAGAAACCTACGGTAGCTAAAGGCTCTGACTGACGTAGAGATGTGATGCTCCACTGGTGCCATAAAATAACCAACATTCCACCATAGGCTCGCTCTCTTGATGTGTGTTTTTACGCTGAAGGTCAACCTAAATTCACACTTGACGACTTTGAGACAAGTCACGCAAACTAAAGGTTTGAGGAGGACAGGCAAGATGATATGTATGCTGTTGACGTGCTGGTAATGGTTACACGATCTGGCACGCATGTGTGTGTGACTGTGATAAAGTGGAGTGAATGTGTAGGGGGAGGGGGTGCGTGCTTACGTCCTTGCTTGCAGGCAGGCAGGCAGGCAGGCAGGCAGGCAGGCAGGCAGGCAGGCAGGCAGGCAGGCAGGCAGGCAGGCAGGCAGGCAGGCAGGCAGGCAGGCAGGCAGGTATTTTACTGCATTGTCTAAATTATCTACGAGGAGCCCTAAAACTTCCTCCAATGCTTCTCACATCATATCATCGTGGGCCACAGAGTGGGCTGCAGTCTGAACTTTGGCTAATACTTTACTACATGTTAGGCAAGGAAGGAAACAGATACCTTGCCCACAGATGATGGTTGTTAATGAGAAGCATTGTTGGGGAGATGCTGATGATGAGAACATAATGGAGATAGACATTTTAAATGATCTGTCAGATTCCATATCCAGCTGTGGTCTCCTCCAGTATCCCCCAGAATCCTGGAGACAGGCAGGAAGAACAGCATTGCATGGATGACGACTGTTTGTGTAACAGTATAACTTTAGTCCGTCCCCTCGCGCATACCCGGGCACGAACCAGGGACCCTCTGCACACATCAACAACTGCCACCCACGAAGCATCGTTACCCATCGCTCCACAAAAGCCATGGCCCTTGCAGAGCAAGGGGAACCACTACTTCAAGGTCTCAGAGCAAGTGACGTCACCGATTGAAACGCTATTTAACGCGCACCACCACTAACTAAGCTAGCCGTTTCATATCCGTTACATTTGGCAACTTTTAGAATAGTGTGTAGAAACTAGATTGCGTGCCAGACTTTTAGGAATTTGGTATGGATGCACTCCACCACAGACCAAGGGATGTATACACACTGTCAGGCTAAAGTTAAGTAAATGGACATTAGTCAATTCATGACTGTTTTACCGCATCAGGACCTCCTATCTACACTTACTGCGTTTCTTCTAAAATCTCCCCCATAGTGTGCAGAGACAATATATCATCCACTACAATCTGTGACTCAATCAACCAATTCATCAAATCAACTGCTTTTCAGAGAATTCTAGAAATTCAGAAGATCAGTTGTGTTCTCCAAGGATTTGATACTCCAATCTCAATTTTCCTTCTTCTCTATTTTCATGTCTGGACTCAGTCTGACACCTATAAAGACGAATAGTTAGACAGAGACCTGAGCCAGAGGTCGCCTGCTCTACTCTGAATGGCTAGAGAATGAATGGCTGCTCTACTCTGAATGGCTATTTAAAACCTGTGTCTCTCGGGGGTGTCATTCACAAAATATGTCCATATACACACATTAAAGGCACATTCGTCTGTCAGAACCTCACTGTTGTGTCTTACCTCTCCACCCAGACATGAGCTATCTGCTTCACAAAGCATAAACCATATTGCTTTGGACCAAGTTGTGCTGTTTAGGACAGCTCTACAAAGCACTGTGTCTCATACATGATGATAAGGCCTGACTGGCATGACTGCACAGGGTCTAAAGTGACTCAATTTCTCCAGTCTAGAAACACTTTGGTGCTGTCAGTAAATATCCTATCTTCCTGTTATACAATAATTACTTCTCCAAATGTACAGCCCCACATGCACATGGCTGCCATGTTCAACTGTGGTATGCTGCAGAAAACTTACCCAGGCCTCCTTAAAGTCACCCACACTTTACACTCTCCTCCTCACACAGGACTGTATGTTTCCACTATGACTCGCAATGACTTTAACAGCTTTCCAGGTTCTTAGCCGTTACACAGAAATATTTGTAATTTTGTGATTTATGAAGAAAATATTTACTTCACTCTTTGTGTCTGCCAAATAGTGTGTTTCTTTCTTGAACACAATATTGACTTGACAGCCCAGGGAGCGAAGTTGATGAACTTAATCAGAAAAATAGCATTTTGTTCCAGTGTAAACAACAACAGGGCCGCCAGCGAGCCTGAGACTGAGCCGGGGCCCAGAACGTTGTGAATGAACTCTGGCCTGGTTGCTCCAGTGAGAGGGACCAGCTCATCTGACAAATTTGAACACCAAAGGGGGGTAACCCGACCGACCGTTCCTTGACCCGGCTTCATTTTCAGGATACTAAAAAGCACAGAGCTGCTCAAGTGGAACATATGGAGGTGCAAAAGACAGGGAATCACGGAACATTATCCGCCCAATTACACAATGAGAAGAGTGACCTGCTGGCAGCATCCACACTGCACATAATGTTCAATGTGTCTGTGTTGGAGACACTGGCCCCGGTCCCGGTCCCGCTCAGTATCCCACCTGCAGGGAGCCTTGTCTGGGACAGAATGGGGGGCTGGAGCAGAGAAAACACAGATCATACATTTATGAGCCTTTTCCTTAGAGGTGAGAGCTAGAGAAAAAAGAGAAGCAGCCTGCTTCATGTCCTATTACACAGAATAGCACAGATGCTGTGCAGATGATCTGATTTTGGGCACCAGGACACAGGAGATGTGTTTTTTTCACAAGGTGTTTTTGCAGGAGATGTTGTATACAATCTGTTCAGTCATGTGTTGTTTAGAAGGCATTGGTGTTGGCACACTCAGCTTATACTGTAGCCTGTGTCCAGGTGATATCTTGTCATGCTGATGGTCAAAGGTGATGTTGTCGTTTACTGAATATTTTTCCCTTTACAAACATGTATGGCCCAGAAAACAGAAAAGAAAAATAACAAAACATCACTTACTAACATTGTTACAGGCTTTGGTTTTTCCATTTATATTTTGAGGTTGGACATTAGCATGTTAGCAAGTTGGGTACACAGACTGGTGTCACCTCATTAGTCAGCTGTAGCGGTGCGTGGGTAAAATCAATGAGGAAGCCAAGCTTTCTGTGGTGAGATTCAGCCACTTGCGAAATGATAGAAAATTATGAAAACACAGAGAGAGATATTCATTAATAATTTGTATGTATTTATTGGTCATATACACTATACATACAAAAGTATGTTTCACAATTCCTTCAAATTAGTGAATTCAGCTCTTTTCAGCTACAGTTGAAGTCGGAAGTTTACATACACCTTAGCCAAATACATTTAAACTCAGTTTTTCACAATTCTGACATTTAATCCTAGTAAAAAGCCCCTGTCTTATGTCAGTTAGGATCACCACTTTATTTTAAGAACGTGAAATATCAGAATAATAGTAGAGAGAATGATTTATTTCATATTTTATTTCTTTCATCACATTCCCAGTGGGTCAGAAGTTTACATACACTCAATTAGTATTTGGTAGCATTGCCTTTAAATTGTTTAACTTGGGTCAAATGTTTTGGGTAGCCTTCCACAAGCTTCCCACAATAAGTTGGGTGAATGTTGACCCATTCCTCCTGACAGAGCTGGTGTAACTGAGTCAGGTTGGAAGGCCTCCTTGCTCGCACACACTTTTTCAGTTCTGCCCACAAAGTTTCTATGGGATTGAGGCCAGGGCTTTGTGATGGCCACTCCAATACCTTGACTTTGTTGTCCTTAAGCCATTTTCCCACAACTTTGTAAGTATGCTTGGGGTCATTGTCCATTTGGAAGACCATTTGTGACCAAGCTTTAACTTCCTTACTGATGCCTTGAGATGTTGCTTCAATATATCCACATACTTATCCTGCCTCATGATGCCATCTATTTTGTGAAGTGCATTAGTCCCTCCTGCAGCAAAGCACCTCCACAACATGATGCTCCCACCCCTGTGCCTCACGGTTGGGATGGTGTTCTTTGGATTGCAAGCCTCCCCGTTTTTCCTCCAAACATAATGATGATCGTTATAGCCAAACAGTTCTATTTTTGTGTCATCAGACCAGAGGACATTTCTCCAAAATGTATGATCTTTGTCCCCATGTGCAGTTGCAAACCGTTGTCTGGCTTTTTTATGGCGGTTTTGGAGCAGTGGCTTCTTCCTTGCTGAGCGGCCTTTCAGGTTATGTCGATATAAGACTTGTTTTATTGTGGATATAGATACTTTTGTACTTGTTTCCTTCAGCATCCTCACAAGGTCCTTTGCTGTTGTTCTGGGATTGATTTGCACTTTTCGCACCAAAGGACGTTCATCTCTAGGAGACAGAACGCATCTCCTTCCTGAGCGGTAGGACGGCTGCGTAGTCCCATGTTGTTTATACTTGCGCACTATTGTTTGTACGGATGAACATGGTACCTTCAGGCATTTGGAAATTGCTCCCAAGGATGAACCAGACTTGTGGAGGTCTACCATTTTTTCTCTGAGGTCTTGGCTGATTTATTTAGGTTTCCCATGATGTCAAGCAAGAGGCACTGAGTTTGAAGGTAGGCCTTGAAATACATCCACAGGTACACCTTCGATTGACTCAAATGGTGTCAATTAGCCTATCAGAAGCTTCTAAAGCCATGACATAATTTTCTGGAATTTTCCAAGCTGTTTAAAGGCACAGTCAACTTAGTGTATGTAAACTTCTGACCCACTGGAATTGTGATACAGTGAATTATAAGTGAAATAATCTGTCTGTAAACAATTGTTGGAAAAATTACTTGTGTCATGCACAAAGTAGATGTCCTAACCAACTTTCCAAAACTATAGTTTGTATAACAAGAAATGTGTGGAGTGGCTGAAAAACGAGTTTTAATGACTCCAACCTAAGTCTATGTAAACTTCCGACTTCAACTGTGTACCCGTTGCTGACAGGTGTGTAAAATTTAGCACACCGCCATGCAATCTCCATCAGTAAACATTTGCAGTGGAATGGCCTTTCTGAAGAGCACAGGGACTTTCAAAGTTGCCACAGTCATAGGATGCCACCTTTCCAACAAGTCAGTTTGTCAAATTTCTGCCCTGCTAGAGCTGTCCCGGTCAACTGTAGGTGCTGTTATTGTGAAGTGGAAACGTTCAGGAGCAACAACGGCTCAGTCGCAAAGTGGTAGGTCACATAAGCTCATAGAATGGGACCCCCAAGTACTGAAGTGCGTAGCACGTAAAATATTGTCTGTCCTTGTTTGCAACACTCACTACCGAGTTCCAAACTGCCTCTGGAAGCAATGTCAGAACTGCAAGAACTGTTTGTCGGGAGCTTCTTGAAATGGGTTTCCATGCAGCAACAGGAGGGGGGGGGGACCAACTCCATATTAATGCTTTTGGATTTTGGAACAAGATGTTCGATGAGCAGGGGTCCACATACTTTTGGTCATGTAGTGTATTTGTGGAAGCCTAGCTTCCCTTGGCATCCATGAATACACGCCACTGTCAGTCAATATGTTTTACACCTGTGCTGGCTTGTCATCTCGTTAGTCAGAAGTGATTTCACCTGTGCTGATATTTAAGAGTTGCTTGCCCAGTGCTCCAGTGATCTTGAGAGATGTGGAGGGCTAACACCTTTAGTTGTCGCTCCCTATTTGATATCTAAGACGCAATTCTTTATCCGACATTCCTTGTTTCAGTTTTGCTCCACATTTTGGTTTTCTATAAGTTTGGTGTGGGTTTTAATTTTGTTTGCCTCTTCTTGGGCAAATTTAGTGGCCACTCATGCGGCTGTCTTTTAGGTCCCAGTTGTTTGTTGTTGCTAGTCAACTTTCAGTGGACGCTCCCATGAGTGTCTTTCAAAACACCTCCTGAACACCACCTGTTTCGTTTTGTTTGTTGTCAGTGACATTTTGTTAGTTCCCCCTTCTGTTTGAGAGACAATTTTCGGTTTCTTGCTGGGGAATGTACAATTTATAAAGGTATCAATCATTAAAACTTTTCCATACAGCTCCTGGTAAAATGTACAAATGTAAAGCTTATAGAGTGATACGGTTTCTAGAATGCTGAAGACTTGCTGAATGCCAAGATAGAGATAATAATACAGGATGATGAAGGGAGTGTTGTGGCTTTCCCAGTAAATACAAGAACTGGGCCTTGGCCCCGGCTCTTAATTTCCTCTTCATTTTTACAAATGACCCCTTAATTGCACAATAGACAATTTGCTGCAAAGCCACAGCACATTCCATCTCCAGTTTTTGGAAACATTTTGTAATTTAACAAATTAAATGGAGTAGACAAGTATAAACTGTGACATTCCAAAATTAGATCAAAATTAAACATACAGTACATTGATTTTGTTGGCTGCTCATCCCAAATATTTGATGACAGTGATAATTAGTAATCCAGTAAACTATAAACTGTGATTATTTAGGAAGGAAATAAGAGAACATTTTAACCAATTTGGGATGAAAATGATCCTATGTTCTATTGCTTTAAGCTCATGTTCCTGAGAAGAGTATGACTACTCACTAAGGTACATGGAACTATTTGAATAACTAAATTATGATATGCAAATATTCTCACAAATATCTAATTCAGGTACCTGAAAATGGGATCTGACCAGTGAGTTGCGCAGTAGGGGTAATTCAAAGAAAACCTTAGCAATGAACATTCGTTATCTGGAGTACTAGTGGAGTCATCATTACGCATCAGGCACCCAGGGTGAGGAATGCGTAATTAAACTGTGCCCTAATACGGGTCCGTCAGACAGCCACAGATGAGCTAACAAAATCGGGGTCATCTGGAAGGCATTTCTACTTGTACTTTTTCCCTTCTCCTGCTCATTTTAATCTCTTAGTAGAATCTCCACCCCCTGCTCCCTGGGGAGTCTGGGGCTCAGTGACCAAGCTCCGCGCACGCTAGGCCGGCATGGCACGCAAGCTCATCTCTGCTCCGTTCCTTAGCACTCAAAAACTCAAATGAGAAAAACAAATAACTGTACATAATGCATGGCTTCGAATCAGTGCCACCTAAAGTAAAAATATGTCACGCAGACCGTCGTGAAGGGTGAGGACATGACTACATGCGACACTTTTCCTGTTTAAATTTGGATGTAAGCTTTCAGTGATAATACAGTAGCCTATAGAAATTAATTCTGTGAATATTTAGGCAAGTTTATTATCCTCCAAACTAGGCCTATCACGGAGATTTTATCACTAAATATTGTGTTATTACATCCTTATAACATGTTTTTTTACACTCTTATAACGCAAATGAGAAACGAATATATATTGAACATGTGTAATAAGACAAATAATCAAACTTGGCCTACAATGTGCTCTTTTCACACAGAATAGTAGGCCTAGTCAATTGTTTCTCGTAATCTCGTTATTTACATATCTTTGAGGTTATTGACCGCAACCCAACTGTCAGTGGATTCACAACCATCAATCCTGCACACATTAGGTCTACACGCAAGGACATTCCGTGACAGACATTCTGCATCCGAGGTGAGCGAACACTATCATTTCCTCAGGAAGAGTTTGATGTAATTGCTTTCTGTTCCAGCTTTGATTTTGTCATTTAGACTTGACTTGTCCCTAGTTCAGCAGGTCTACAGAGCGCACAAAAATAGTATCAGCTGCAATTCGGCGGCCAGGAAAATAACAATAACCTTGCAATACTCTAATGAGGAAAAATAAACATTTTAGTCCTATGCATCAGAAAGAAAGCATTTAGATGACATGAAAAGTACTATCAGGCATAAGTAATCAGACATAAGTAAAACAAATCATTGAGGTTCATCAAACATTAAAAATAACTTAACCCAATTGTGTTTAGGTTAACGTAAATACATGATGCCGTTTTATAAATGTAGCCTATATCCCTCCCCCCTTTTGTCCATTCCAAATCAATGAAAGCGTTTAGCTTTTGCATGTGTATCATGAAAAAAAAACACTTCAAATAAGATTGAAATGTTATGCTTTTCAATGGCTGTCTTTGAACAAAGAGTCCAGTGGAAAACATCCTGTGTCCAGAAGTTAATATTTCTGTATTAACATAAATTAGACTCACCAGCAGGGGCACAACGTTGGTTTTAGAAGTGGGGGAGACATAGTTATTATTATTCTACATTTTTTTTATCCAGTCGGATTAACACTCCAAACAGCCTACCCGACCGCTCTGAGGTGTCCGCATGGTCCTAAAGCACATCGTTGCTTTGATTTGTATCACATTCCAATGATAAAACTGGGGGGGACAAAAATGTAATTTCAGAATGTGTGGGAGACATGTCCATCCCCAGTGAAAGTTGCACCCCTGCTCACCAGAGCAGTATGTCCTCACCTCACCTCAGTTTAAGAGGTCATCATTGGACATACAGAGCATTTGGAAAGTACAAACAATACCCCGTAATGTTAAAGTGGAATTATGGTTTTCAAAAAAAAATTGATTAATAAAAATTGGAAATCTGAACTATCTTGAGTCAATAAGTATTCAACCCCTTCGTTATGACAAGTCTAAATAAGTCCAGGCGTAAAAATGTGCTTAACAAAATCATATAATAAGATGCATGGACTCACTCTGTGTGCAATAATAGTGTTTAAAATAATTTTTGGACCCCACACATACAATTATCTGTAAGGTCCCTCAGGCAAGCAGTGAATTTCAAACACAGATACAACCACAAATATTGTGGGGATTTTCCAATGCCCCACAAATAAGGACACCTATTGGTAAAATAAGGGCTCCCGAGTGGTGAAGCAGTCTAAGGCACTGCATCACAGTGCTAGAGGCATCACTACAGACCCTGGTTCAATTCCAGACTGTATCACAACTGGCCGTGATTGGGAGTCCCATAGGGCAGCGCACAATTGGCCCAGCATCGTCTGGGTTTGGCCATGGTAGGCCGTCATTGTAAATAAGAATTTGTTCTTAATTTAATTTAATTTGTTCTTGATTTAATCACCCAGCAGTGCTATTTGCAGAGTTAATAATATAATAATACTCTTAGAATTTCTTCTTATCTTTCATTTACAATCTGTAAAAACTACGAGAATAGAAAGGTTCAAACATCACAGCACAGTTTAAGAATATATGGCAAATAGAAACAAAACCGAATGGACTTCAGAGATTGATTGGAGGGGTTGAGGGTAGCTGAAGGATGGAACTAAAAACAAACAAAAGATAACTGTTGTAAAATACGTTGTGTCTGTAAAATTATGTATAAGCTGTAGGTGTAAGTGTAAGTGTTGTTATCCATGAGTTTATTCCAATTAGGGGAGGTGGGGTAGGGTTAGGGGAAAACAATAAAGGAAAATATATATTAAAAAAAATATATACAGTGCCAGTCAAATGTTTGGACACACCTACTCATTCAAGGGTTTTTCTTTATTTTTACTATTTTCTACATTGTAGAATAATAGCGAAGACATCACAAATATGAAAGAACACATAAGAAAATCAAGTAGTAACCAAAAAAGTGATAAACAAATCAAAATATATTTTAGATTTGAGATTATTCAAAGTATCCACCATTTGCCTTGATGACAGCTTTGCACAATCTTGGCATTCTCTCAACCAAATCCACCTGGAATGCTTTTCCAACAGTCTTATAGGAGTTCCCACATATGCTGAGCACTTGTTGGCTGCTTTTCCTTCAGTCTGCGGCCCAAATAATCCCAAACCATCTCAATTGAGTTGAGGTAGGGTGATTGCGGAGGCCAGGTCCTCTGATGCAGCACTCCATCACTCTCCTTCCTGGTCAAATAGCCCTTACACAGCCTGGAAATGTGTTGGGTCATTGTTCTGTTGAAAAACAAATTATAGTCCAACAAAGCACAAACCAGATGGGATGGCATATCACTGCAGAATGCTGTGGTAGCAATGCTGTGTCACGCCCTGACCTTAGAGAGCCGTTTTATTTCTCTATTTGGTTAGGTCAGGGTGTGATGTGGGGTGGGCATTCTATTTTTTGTTTTCTAGGTTTCTTTATTTCTATGTTTTGGCCGGGTATGGTTCTCAATCAGGGACAGCTGTCTATCGTTGTCTCTGATTGGGAATCATACTTGGGAAGCCCTTTTTCCCTCCTTTCAGTGTGGGTAGTTAACTTTGTTAGTGGCACTTAGCCCTGTAAGCTTCACGGTTGTTTATCTTGTGTCTTGTTTTGTTGGCGACATTCCTTAAATAAAAAGAGAACTGTACGCTCACCACGCTGCACTTTGGTCCACATCCAACAACACCCGTGACATTCTAGTTAAGTGTGCCTTGAATTCTAAATAAATCACAGACAGTGTCACCAGCAAAGCACCCCCACACCATCACACCTCCTCCTCCATTCTTCACGGTGGGAACTACACATGCAGAGATCATCAGTTCACCTACTCTGCGTCTCACAAAGACACAGCGGTTGGAACCAAAAATCTCACATTTGAACTCATCAGACCAAGGGACAGATTTCCACCAGTCTAATGTCCATTGCTCGTGTTTCTTGGCCCAAGCAAGTCTCTTCTTATTGGTGTCCTTTAGTAGTGGTTTCCTTGCAGCAATTCGACCATGAATGCCTAATTCACACAGTCTCCTCTGAACAGTGGATGTTGAGATGAGTGTCTGTCACTTGAACTCTGTGAGGCATTTATTTGGGTTGCAATTTCCGAGGCTAGTAACTCTAATGAACTTATCCTCTGCAGCAGAGGTAACTCTGGGTCTTCCTTTCCTGTAGCGGTCCTCGTGAGAGCCAGTTTCATCTGACCATCATGTCTTAAAGTCATGATGGACTGTTGTTTCTCTTTGCTTACTTGTGCTGTTCTTGCCATAATATGGACTTTGTATTTGACCAAATCTTCTGTATACCACCCCTACCTTATCACAACACAACTGATTGGCTCAAACGCATTAAGAAATGAAAGAAATTCCACAAGTGAACTTTTAACAAGGCACACCTGTTAATTGAAATGCATTCCAGGTGACTACCTCATGAAGCTGGTTGAGAGAATGCCAAGAGTGTGCAAAGCTGTCATCAAGGCAAAGGGTGGCTACTTTGAAGAATCTCAAATATAAAATATATTTGGATTTGTTTAACAGTTTTTTGGTTACTACGTGATTCCATATGTGTTATTTCATATTTTTTGTCTTCACTATTATTCTACAAGGTAGAAAATAGTAAAAAAAATAAAGAAAAACCCTGGAATGAGTAGGTGTGTGCAAACTTTTCACTTAAAATATTATTATATATTATATATATATATGGGCGATTGTAAATTATGCAAACAATTACATTCATAGAAGCAAAAATATATCTCTAATATTAAATCTGATTTACCACCTAAAAAAAATTAAATATATATTTTTAAACACAACCAGGCTGTTATGATCATGCCACTCAGATCACTGAGCGAAGTACATGGGGTGAACGTTCTGCATGACAAGCAATTTCACTGTAAACTCATACCATATTCATGGCCACACTCATTTTTATGTATATAATTCTCTTTGTTAACCATTAGTAATTTATGTCACTCTTTGTCTTGAATTATGAATATATTGCAACACTCTTTATAGCATGCATGCTACGAGGATATACAGGCCTTGAATGCAGGGAAAATGTCCTCAACATGTGAAAAGGTTTCAGTAATTCAATGACACTTAGTTGAACAGCATTTTCATGCTAATTAAAAAGGTTCAACAGATTTTGGCCGCACATTGGCCATCATGGCTCTCGTGTGAAAAGGTGGCGTCATTGCACAGGCCAAGAGCTAGGCTATTTATACGCTTCAAGATTTACAACAAGTGTTGTTTATCTTTGTGCACATTACGTGTCAGCTCTACTTTTCCCCAACTACTGTGTCAGGATGTTATCATTCCACTAAAGTGAATGATGCCTAAATGTTCCTTTTTAAGTCCTCCTTTTATACTGCAGTCAAGACGGTGGCCATGTTTGAGCTGTGAGCCACTGGGCACAGATACCAATTCAACATCTATTCCACATTTGATCAATGTAATTTCATTGAAATTATGTGGAAACAATGTTGATTCACCAGTGTGTGCCCAGTGAGGAGTGTCTGTCTTTGTGACCTCATACCGTACATGGCCAGCCCTGAAAAAATGCAGTCATCTCAAACTTCAGCATCTCAAACTAGCAATGTCCGGTGGTTACCTCCTTGGCTGGCTGGGATGGCCAAGGCCCAGGGGATGTTTTGGTTGGTCTGTTTACTGGTTTTTCTGGGATTTTTTGGCAGTCTTGTTTTCGATATTGGCTCACCCGTGTTCTTTCTAAAGCCTAATCTACACTGAAATTCCTGCATTCCCCTTGGCTCTTCCCCTTTCCCAAGTCCCACCGGCTCAGCAACTGCCTGTTGGACCCCTGGCTTTCCTCTCCTCTATGCCCCCCTCCTTCCTGCCTGTCGGTGCTGTGCGTGACAGTAGCTCACTGAGAAGTGGAAATTAGACTAGTAAACAATGATTAGCTGCAGGGCTGGGGCAGCCTGGTCTACCGTGGGTCCTGTCTCCACGCGCCTGCCGCCAGAGCATTATATGCAACATGAAGCCCTCCAAGCCCCTTCCCATCCCCAGTCCCTTCCCACCACTCTTCTCCCCACCCCGGCAGAGTCAGCTTGGGGTCAGGGACAAACTTTCACAGCCAGGTTACAGGAGATAATCACAGGCAAACACGGCAGCCACACACAAAAAGAACACACATGAGCCCCCGCCTGCGAGTGGCCACATGTGTATGAAGGAGAGCAGGAGGAGGAGAAGGTCAGTTATGATGTAGTGTTACACACACAGAAGAATTACCCTGTAGCGATAGCACAATGAGACAAGCAAGAAATAGTCATCCAAGTGAAGCAGTGTCTTCTGTTCTGAGACACCTACAGCACCCGATGTCACAGGAAGGCCAAAAATATCAGCAAGGACATCAACCACCCATGCCACTACCTGTTCACCCCGCTATCATCCACAAGGTGAGGTCAGTGCAGGTGCATCAAAGCTGGGACTGAGAGACTGAAAAATTGCTTCTATCTCAAGGCCGTCAGACTGTTAATTAAATAGCCATAACTAGCTGGCTTCCTCCCGATTACGTAACCCTGCACCTTAGAGGCTGCTGCCCTATATACAGTGGGGCAAAAAAGTATTTAGTCAGCCACCAATTGTGCAAGTTCTCCCACTTAAAAAGATGAGAGAGGCCTGTAATTTTCATCATAGGTACACTTCAACTATGACAGACAAAATGAGAAAAAAAATCCAGAAAATCACATTGTAGGATTTTTTATGAATTTATTTGCAAATTATGGTGGAAAATAAGTATTTGGTCACCTACAAACAAGCACGATTTCTGGTTCTCACATACCTGTAACTTCTTCTTTAAGAGGCTCCTCTGTCCTCCACTCGTTACCTGTATTAATGGCACCTGTTTGAACTTGTTATCAGTATAAAAGACACCTGTCCTCAACCTCAAACAGTCACACTCCAATCTCCACTATGGCCAAGACCAAAGAGCTGTTAAAGGACACCAGAAACAAAATTGTAGACCTGCACCAGGCTGGGAAGACTGAATCTGCAATAGGTAAGCAGCTTGGTTTGAAGAAATCAACTGTGGGAGCAATTATTAGGAAATGGAAGACATACAAGACCACTGATAATCTCCCTTGGTCTGGGGCTCCACGCAAGATCTCACCCCGTGGAGTCAAAATGATCACAAGCACGGTGAGCAAAAATCCCAGAACCACACGGGGGGACCTCGTGAATGACATGCAGAGAGCTGGGACCAAAGAAACAAAGCCTAGCATCAGTAACACACTACGCCGCCAGGGACTCAAATCCTGCAGTGCCAGACATGTCCCCCTGCTTAACTTCTTCGATATAGGGGGCGCTCTTTTAATTTTTGGATGAAAAACGTTCCCGTTTTAAACAAGATATTTTGTCACGAAAAGATGCTCAACTATGCATATAATTGACAGCTTTGGAAAGAAAACACTCTGACGTTTCCAAAACTGCAAAGATATTGTCTGTGAGTGCCACAGAACTAATGTTACAGGCGAAACCCAGATAAAAATCCAATCAGGAAGTGCCGCATTTTTTTAAACCGCCTCATTCCAATGACTCCTTATATGGCTGTGAAGGAGCTAGGAGTCAGCTTACGTTTTCCACGTTTTCCCCAAGGTGTCTACAGCATTGTGACATATTTGTAGGCATATCATTGGAAGATTGACCATAAGAGACTACATCTACCAGGTGGTCGCTGGGTGTCCTCTGTTGCAATTATTGCGTAATCTCCAGCTGCAGTATTTTTCCGTTTGCTTCTGTTGAGAAGCCAGCTGCCACCACTGATAGATTATCGAATAGATATGTGAAAAACACCTTGAGGATTGATTCCAAACAACGTTTGCCATGTTTCTGTCGATATTATGGAGCTAATTTGGAAAAAAGTTTGGCGTTGTAAGTGACTGTATTTTCCGGTATTTTTCTTAGCCAAACGTGATGAACACAACGGAGCTATTTCGTCTACACAAATAATATTTTTGGAAAAAATGAACATATGCTATCTAACTAAGAGTCTCGTCATTGAAAACATCCAAAGTTCTTCAAAGGTAAATGATTTTATTTGAATGCTTTTCTTGTTTTTGTGAAAATGTTGCCTGCTGAATGCTAGGCTTAATGCTATGCTAGGCTATCAATACTCTTACACAAATGCTTGTGTAGCTTTGGTTGAAAAGCATATTTTGAAAATCTGAGATGACAGTGTTGTTAACAAAAGGCTAAGCTTGTGTTTCAATATATTTATTTCATTTCATTTGCGATTTTCATGAATAGGAAACGTTGCGTTATGGTAATGAGCTTGAGGCTATGATTACGCTCCCGGATACGGGATTGCTCGTCGCTAGAGGTTAAGCCAGTACATGTCCAGGCCCGTCTGAAGTTTGCTAGAGAGCATTTGGATGATACAGAAGAAGATTGGTAGAATGTCATATGGTCAGATGAAGCCAAAATATAACTTTTTGGTAAAAACTCAACTCGTCGTGTTTGGAGGACAACGAATGCTGAGTTGCTTCCAAAGAACACTATACCTACTGTGAAGCATGGGAGTGGAAACATCATGCTTTGGGGCTGTTTTTCTGCAAAGGGACCAGGACGACTGATCCGTGTAAAGGAAAGAATGAATGGGGCCATGTATCGTGAGATTTTGAGTGAAAACCTCCTTCCATCAGCAAGGGCATTGAAGATGAAACGTGGCTGGGTCTTTCAGCATGACAATGATCCCAAACACACCGCCTGGGCAACGAAGGAGTGACTTCGTAAGAAGCATTTCAAGGTCCTGGAGTTGCCTAGCCAGTCTCCAGATCTCAACCCCATAGAAAATCTTTGGAGGGAGTTGAAAGTCTGTGTTGCCCAGCACCAGCCCCAAAACATCACTGCTCTAGAGGAGATCTGCATGGAGGAATGGGCCAAAATACCAGCAACAGTGTGTGAAAACCTTGTGAAGACTTACAGAAAATGTTTGACCTCTGTCATTGCCAACAAAGGGTATATAACCAAGTTTTGAGATAAACTTTTGTTATTGACCAAATACTTATTTTCCACCATCATTTGTAAATAAATTCATTAAAAATCCTACAATGTGATTTTCTGGATTTTTTTTCTCATTTTGTCTGTCATAGTTGAAGTGTACCTATGATGAAAATTACAGGTCTCTCTCATCTTTTTAAGTGGGAGAACTTGCACAATTGGTGGCTGACTAAATACTTTTTTGCCCCACTGTACATAGAATTGGAATCACTGGCCACTTTAATAATGGAACACTAGTCACTTTAATAATGTTTAAATAATGTTGACATACTGCTTTACTAATCTCCTATGTATATACTGTATCTGTTCTACTGTTGTTTAGTCAATGCCACTCCCGACATTGCTCCATCTAATATTTATATGTTTCTTAATTCCATTCTTTTACTTTTAGATTAGTGTGTATTGTTGTGAACTGTTAGATACTACTACACTGTTCGAGCTAGGATCACAAGCATTTCCCTACACCCGTAATAACATCTGCTAAATATGTGTATGTGACCAATACAATTTGATTTGATTTTATATTTCTGTGTCTGGTTAACCGAGGAATCATGCTGGATGCTTTCGTGTTTTCAGAAACACCACATTTCTGCTGACAAAACAGGGAGAGGGAAGTGAACAGCTTCTAGACATAGTTATGAAGTTGGATAACTATCAAAAACAGAAAAGAGAGACCAATTTCATTTTGAAGTACAGAGGGTCAAACAAAACTTTACATCATTGAAGGTATAATATGCAGAATTACAGATTGTGGCTTCAATTGTATCCAAACTATGGAATAATTATGTATTTTCACATTTCTCTCAACCAATTAAAAGAAACAACCAATTAAAACTAGTAGTAAAACATACACATACAGAGCATGTTTAATGTACCTTCTGACGTTTGAGCAATGCTCTACATTGCGTGATTTTACCTGTATTCCATTTCAAGTCTCAGAGGAACAAGACATTTAAAAAAAACACAAAGGTTTTTTTACCCTTAAAACCTTTTCTGTTGTTATTTATGTAGTTTAACATTTTTTTTATGTTGAAAGCATCCTTTCTTCCCACTTTCAACATTACTGTACAGTTACTGTACATTACTGTACAGTCATACCTTAGAATAATAACACATATTTTGGCTTATGTCAATGTTTAATGTAAAGATTGCTCAATTCAGAAAGGATGATTGCTAAAAAAATATATATAATTTTTCACCATGTTTTCTCAATGACATTCAATTCACCATTGAAAAAAGGGGAAAGTTTAAGTTTGTTCCACCTGAGCGAGTCTGTCTACAAGTCAGAGACCACTATGATGACACACCAAATGTGTTTGATGGATCCTTTTTGTCTTCTAATGCCTCCCAAGGGGAAAGTAATCAGATTATGTTACTGATCTTGGGTAATCCAAAAGTTACGTTACTGATTACAATTCTGGACAGGCAACTAGTAACATTTTGAAAGTAACCTACCCAACCCTGCATGTAATGAGGACTCTACAGTTTTTAATAAAAACTCAGCTCAAATAATATTTGAATCAATTTAAGAAAGGCTTGGCAGATTGATCTCTTAAAGATATTCTCCGGTACTTTTGTATACTTTTTAGCCAGTAGTGCT
Organism: Oncorhynchus clarkii lewisi; assembly: GCF_045791955.1. Taxonomy (NCBI): domain Eukaryota; kingdom Metazoa; phylum Chordata; class Actinopteri; order Salmoniformes; family Salmonidae; genus Oncorhynchus; species Oncorhynchus clarkii. The sequence continues at coordinate 44,032,056 of NC_092165.1, forward strand.
CAGGAGCCAAAAGGGCTCCCAGGATATTGCGTACTACTTCACAAATGTGCAGATATGTGCACCACGTCATTGCTGGCTCTCTCGCTCTACTGTGTGTGCGTTTTGCTGGCGGTCACTCAAATGCCGAGGGGCTGAAGCTCATTGGCTGAAACTTGAATTGCTAGGGGGCTGGCCCACGTGACGGTTAATGTATGGGAAATGCCATCACACAGCTTCCAGAAAACAGTGGCTTTCAAACTGGCTATGTGAGGTAATAGATTATGCATGTATGAACTACACATTGACACATCCAGCCCAAAGTGGGAGGTTTAAAAATACTTAGTAGTCGCCAAAGTACCGGAGCATGTCTTTAATTACTATTATTTAACCTCAGCTATGAAAATAGGCTATGCAATGATTAAATAATCTAGACCAAAACATAGAAAAAAAATCTGTAACACCCATAGCGAGAATTCCCCCTCCCCCTTTCCCGTTTCCTCATGCCCCAATAATGAGTGACTGTGCTGGAGTATTACTGAAGTCTCTGTCCCCCTAACTTACTGCCTCACATTTAGAAAATGTTAGTGCCTTCAATTAGGGTCATTACCTCCCTGCAAAAATAAACTTCACAGTTGGTGAGAGAACTAGAAACACAAATATCTTCTTTGACACTGAGGGGGGGGGGGGGGGAGTTTTGGCTCTGGAACTAAAATTCAACTTTGATTTCAATAAAGAATAAACTGTACTTTGTAATGCATGCCAAGGACAGTGCTCAGGTTGACCATGATGTGTGCTACCAGGCATGAAAGCATGATATACTGTATTTCAGGTACCAAAACCGACATCTTTAGTGTCACCTTCCACCTGCACCTTTCGAGGGATCAGAATGTCATTCAATCCTTTTGATCTCCTGAAAAGTTTCCTCCTAACTCTTTGGCACTCAAGAGCCACTTCAGAGAGCACCCAGAGGGCACCTGAGGTGTATTGTGATATTATATAAAGAAAACTGCCATTGGATGGCTCTAAGCTGGTCTCAGAGCATTTCGTATTATTCTGTACGTAATTCCAAGACACTCCCATGTATTCATTTGTGGTTGTTCATCACCCATTTCCTATGATATGGTACTAATTACAATTCATATTATACATTGGCAAGAAAAAAGTATGTGAACCCTTTGGAATGACCTGTATTTCTGCATAAATTAGTCATAAAATTTGATCTGATCTTCAACTAAGTCACATCAATAGACAAACAGTGTGCTTAAACTAATAAAATACAAATTATTTTATTTTTCTTGTCTGAATTGAATAGATAATTTCAATATTCACAGTGTAGGTTGGGAAAAGTATGTGATCCCCTAGGCTAATGACTTTTCCAAAAGCTAATTGGAGTCCAATCAATGAGACGAGATTGAAGATGTTGGTTTGAGCTGTCCTGCCCTATAAAAAACACTCACAAAATGTTAGTTTGCTATTCACAAGAAGCATTGCCTGATATTAACCATGCCTCAAACAAAAGAGATTTCAGAAGACCTAAGATTAAGAATTGTTGACTTGCATAAAGCTGGAAAAAGGTTATAAAAGTATCTCTAAAAGCCTTAATGTTCATCAGTCCACGGTAAGACACATTGTCTATAAATGGAGAAAGTTCAGCACTGTTGATACTCTCCCTAGGAGTGGCTGTCCTGCAAAGATGACTGCAAGAGCACAGTGAAGAATGCTCAATGAGGTAAGAAGAATCCTGGAGTGTCAGCTAAAGACTTACAGAAATCTCTGGAACATGTTAACATCTCTGTTGACGAGTCTACGATACGTAAAACACTAAACAAGAATGGTGTTCATGGGAGGACACCACGGAAGAAGCCACTGCTGTCCAAAAAAACATTGCTGCAAGTCTGAAGTTCGCAAAATAGTCCCTTGGATGTTCCACAGCACTTCTGGCAAAATGTTCTGTGGACAGATGAAAATAAAGTTGATTCGTTTGGAAGAAACACACAACACTATGTGTTGAGAAAAAAAGGCACAGCACACCAACATCAAAACCTCACCCCAACTGTAAAGTATGATGGAGGGAGCATCATGGTTTGGGGCTGCTTTGCAACCTGATTTAAAATGCTGTGACATGACCTCGAGAGCGGTTCACACCAGACATCCTAAAAATATTGCTGAACTGAAACAGTTTTGTAAAGATGAATGGTCCAAAATTCCTCTTGGCCGTTGTGCAGGTCTGATTCGCAACTACGGAAAATGTTTGGTTGAGGTTATTGCTGCCAAAGGAGGGTCAACCTGTTATTAAAGTTCACATACTTTTCCCACCCTGCACTGTGAATGTTTACACGGTGTGTTCAATAAAGACATGAAAACATATAATTGTTTGTGTGTTATTAATTTAAGTTAGATGAAGATCAGATCAAATTTTATGACCAATTGATGCAGAAATCCAGATAATTCCAAAGGGTTCACATACTTTTTCTTGCCCATGTATGTTACAAATTTGCAAAACATATGATATGTTACGAATTCTAGCTAAGTGGCTAACATTAGCTAGCTGGTTAACATTAGCTAGGCTAGGGGTTAAGTTTATACAAGAAAATATTTAACTAGGCAAGCCAGTTAAGAACACATTCTTATTTACAATGACGGCCTACCCCGGACCAATTGTGCGCCACCCTATGGGATTCCCAATCACAGCTGGATCTGATACAGCCTGGATTTGAATCATGGACTGTGATGCCACTTGCACTGAGATGCCATGCCTTAGACCACTGCCCCACTCGGTAGCCCAGGGTTAGGGTTAAGGTTAGGGTTAAGAGTAGGAGTTAAAGTAGGGTTAGGGGAAGGGTTAACTAAAAGTGTTACGGTTGAGGTTAGGAGAAGGGGAAGTAGTTGCAAAGTAGCTAAAAAGTAGTAAGTAGTTGAAAAGTTGCTAATTAGCTAAAATGCTAAAGTTGTCTGTGATTAAATTCAAACCCGCAAACTTTGGGGTTGCTAGACTTTAGGTTTAGGGTAAGGGTTAGCTAAAAGGCTTAAGGTTAGGGTTAGGGGAAGGGTTAGCTAAAAGGGTTAAGATTAAGGGCAGGGGATTTTGTTTCAAAGTAGCTAGAAAACAGTAAGTAGTTGAAAAGTTGCTAATTATCTAAAATGCTAAAGATTCAAACTCTCAACCTTTTGGTTTTTGCCTTAAGTAACCATCTGTCCTATGCAAATATACGAAACATAACATACCATACTAAATGGAGTGTCTCGGATTATGTACAGAATAATATGAAAGGCTCTGAGACCAGGTTGCAGGCTCATATCTGAAACATGGCTCTCACGCAGAACTACAGCCACTTTTATGCTTTGTAAAGGCTTGAAGAAATGCTGTAGCATGAGACCTGCTGAAAATATGAATATGAATTTTTCATAGATTTTCTCTGATAAGATTTCGGGCTTTATGTTTAGAGGTGTTTGTATAAGCATACTTATGTAAGGCAAGTTAGTCTATTTACCTGTATTGCAAATGCAACATTGTATTTATCATTTTTAAATAACCTGATAGTTTTACACAGGCAGGAAGTTCTTCATAATGGCAAAATAAACAGTCTATATATGGTCTATAGACAATATTTCAATCCACACTTGGATAATTATTTTAGTTGCATCCATGTGAACTATGGGTTATTTTAATTTTATATCACTAGACAGGTGTGTAAGAGCCACCCAAGACCTTATCAAGATGGAGGTTAATTTAATTTAAACACTTCTGATAGTTACCCATCCCTAGTTCAATAAGCTAAATGTAATTTAGGCTATTCAAGAAAGGAAATTCAGACAATGATGGAAGATCTAACATAATTGTATTATTACAAATATTATTTGTTTCATCTTCTGCGCAATATTATGGAAACCTTCGGACTCCGGTAGGCTCATACGCAACTTTCACTGGCCTTCAGAGTTCGATTTGAAACACGAGATAGTTGAGTGATTGAAAATACTATCACAAAGATATACAACTTGCTATATGCAGCACTAAAAGAACGCAATATGCAACAACGCGTTGCACAGTACCTGAAAAGTAGTCAAACTTAATGAAAACCAATGCTTTTTAAATACATGTATTAGGCTACATGGCACCATGAGAACATTCATAATTTTATGAGAGAGACTAAACAGAGTTTCAGTTAGGCTAATTATGGAGAGAATAGAATGTCCATGCAGACGCGCTCAAAAGCAAACCATACGTTATCGACTATATGAGAAACAAACCGCTATACGCTTTTCTGTACCAAACTGCGCCATTGAGTTTTCTAAGTATAAGTAAGTATAACAATTTAAAATTGGATCGTCTGTCACTATTCGAGTTTGTAAAATAATCGTCACTTTCCTCCTAAACTTGTCACTAGTTACTGGAGCTCACCTCCGGGGACAGCGGTTTCCTAGTGCGCGGCGCGCGTCGAGGTCCAACAGCAGAAAGATAATATATAGTGGGGTCTGCAGGGCTATCACAATGGGAGGAGTATGAAAATAATGCTGAGCCCTGCCCACAGACTGCAAACATATAAGACACCGTGCTGAAGCAAAACAAGTCACTAAGGTCTTACATCTTGCTGAAAAGTGTGACTAGAGAACAACTTCACCATAACTCACCAAGCTTAATCTGAGATAATTTCCCAAGAAGTACTGAGACTGTCACCATGGTCTCAGCAGGACACTTTGGACTTTAAACTAACTGAACTAGTTTTATATTAGATGGATTCATTGAAATTGAATATCACAAAATCACCTTTGAAAAGTAAGCTGGACTAAAACTGACTGAGAGTGCTGAAAAAAGTGGAACTTTTTTGTACTGTTTTTTTCTATTCACAATATCTGTCTCCAGGAATAGGTAATAAATCATCTAGAACCATGGCACTGCTGGACACAGAGTTTGAGGTGAAGGGCAGCAGCAGCATCATCAGGGAGTGGAGTGGACAGGTCCAGCCAGCGCTGGTCGCCTCCTTGGTTTTCCTCTTCTGTCTGGAAGCCTGTCTGTGGGTCAGGAATCTCAGACTCAAGAGAAGGCTGCCAGGACCTTTTGCCTGGCCGGTGGTGGGCAATGCCATGCAGCTGGGGCAGATGCCTCATATCACCTTCTCCAAGCTGGCAAAGAAGTACGGCAACGTGTATCAGATAAGACTGGGCTGCAACAACATAGTGGTGCTTAATGGAGACACAGCAATACGAGAAGCCTTGGTTCAGCACAGCACAGAGTTTGCAGGCAGACCTGACTTTGTGTCTTTTCGGATGATTTCAGGAGGCAGGAGCATGACATTCACTAACTACAGCAAACAGTGGAAAATGCACCGGAGAATTGCACAATCTACCATTAGAGCTTTCTCCTCAGCAAACAGCCAGACCAAGAAAGCATTTGAGCAGCACGTTTTAGGAGAATCTATGGATCTTGTGCAGGTATTTCTGAGAATGAGTGCAGATGGACAATATTTTAATCCCGCTCATGAATTTACAGTCGCTGCTGCAAATGTAATCTGTGCCCTGTGCTTTGGAAAACGTTATGGCCATGATGATATTGAGTTTAGAACTCTCCTAGGCAGAATGGACAAGTTTGGAGAGACGGTGGGGGCTGGCAGCTTGGTGGATGTCATGCCCTGGCTTCAGAATTTCCCAAATCCTGTCCGCAGCGTCTACCAGAATTTCAAACACATAAATGAGGAGTTTTTTACCTTTGTGAAAGACAAAGTGGTGCAGCACAGAGAAACCTTCAACCCTGATGTGACCCGGGACATAAGTGATGCTATCATTAATGTGATTGAGCACGGAAAGGACAGTGGACTGACCAAAGACTTCACAGAAGGAACAGTCACAGACCTTATTGGAGCCGGCCAAGACACAATGTCAACCATTTTACAATGGATTCTCCTGCTTTTGATCAAATACCCCATCATCCAAACCAAGCTGCAGGAGCAGATTGACAAAGTGGTAGGCCGTGACAGGCTGCCCTGTATTGAGGACAAAGCCAACCTGGCTTACCTAGATGCCGTTATCTATGAGACCATGCGCTACACCAGCTTTGTACCCCTCACCATCCCCCATTCCACCACCTCAGATGTTACCATCGAAGGCTTCCACATCCCCAAAGACACAGTGGTCTTCATCAACCAGTGGTCTGTCAACCACGACCCTTTACAGTGGAAGGACCCACATCTCTTTGACCCTTCACGTTTCCTAGATGAAAGCGGTGCTCTTGACAAGGACCTAACTAACAGCGTCATGATCTTCTCCACTGGTAAGAGGCGATGTATCGGCGACCAGATTGCCAAAGTGGAAATCTTTTTATTTACAGCCATCTTGCTTCACCAGTGTACCTTTGAGAGCAACCCCTCAGAGACCCTGACCCTTGGTTGTTCCTATGGGCTCGCATTGAAGCCCCTGTACTACACCATCACAACCAAGCTCAGGGGGAAGCTGCTCGGTCTGGTGTCACCTGCATAAAAATCTCATCCCAATATTGTGACTCAAGGCCAGCAGAAACTACAAGTTTGCCAAGCAATGATATTTTACAGTGAGTATTAGTAAACATGCACTGAATGTTGTTGTTGAGTGTAATATTTCATATTTAATATTTCATTAATATCTGATCACAATTTAATATGTTTGCATTGTTGTTGATACAGGATTGAAAGTATGATTACAGTGATGGAAAGTTTGCTAGGTATAGCTTTTTCTCCTGTGTTGGGGGCCAGTTGTCATGGGGTCAATCAATTTGAACAGGTTCTCAAACTATGTACTTGACAATTTTCTTTAATTAAGTATACTTTTGTTTCATATACATTTTGAGTTTTGAGCGTACTTCATATACAGTATTCAGCATGTTAACATATGAAAATATGTGCAGGAAACTAGAATATTCCTCAACAGTCAATGGAAGGTTATATCACAGTGTAATATGCCTGTGAGTGTTTGTGAATGTTGTAGTCACACCTGAAGGACCACAGTTTGTTGCCTTGAGGACTTTGTGGATGTCTGTTATTAACATGGTGATGTTTCAATATATTTATCTTTTTCACATAAAGCTGTCACAATTTTTTTTTTATATATATATATTTCAGGTATGAACAATATTTGTTAAGTATTATAATCAAATCCACTATCTACTGTACACCATGCATATGAGCACATTGAATACTGTTGACAGATGCTGACGAACTGCTAAAGGAAAATCACGATATGTATTTTCCATAGCCTACCGTGTGAAGACAATTCAGCGTTAACAGTACTGTTGCCTCTGTGCAACTTCACGCTCAGTGTCTCCAACAATATTTGGAGGTGTTTCAATGGTGAGGTGGGTTTCTACTGGAGTCTAGAAGTATGGTACTGATAATGCTGATGAACAGTTGGGAGAGGACCAATTCTAAACACGGACCCTATTGATCTTCTCAGAAATCTACTTTACTGAACAGGCACTCCAGCTACACAACCCATCCCTTCATATCCAAACCAACTGTCACTAAATACAATATTACTACACAAGTAAATGGAGTTTTGATGTATTTTCAAAAATGCATGCATGTTTAAACCTCAAGGCTCTGAAATCTGTAGATGTAATGTCACCTTTGTCAAACCTTTGTCAAAACATGTTTTCAGAAATGTATTAAATATTGTTCAGAATATCTGCCTCTCTCAAACCAAGAAACTCAACTACAACATGTGTTGAATGTCCATGCAAGGATTAATGATTGAAAATATGTTGTTTTGTTTGTTTGTTTTAGATGATTGAAAAATAGGCTACATCTGGAATTAATAAAGCAATGTTTAAATCAATCAGGGGCTGATAGTGACTGATTCTGCTTCTCTCTCGTTTGTCATTGATTAACTCATTAAAAGTACCTCATCACCGGAAGGATTGCATTCTCCTCTCCATGTGTTGTTCTTTGTAGTAACACACTCCATGTACAGCGGAATGAATATGAGGTGGTGCATAAAAAATTACAAAGTAACAATTATTATGGTGATTCACACTCTAAGGTACATTGTATAATACAATACTTATTAAATTATAATACAACTGTCAACAAGTGTTTATCACTGGTTACAATCATTATGTTTTACAGCTAGTCTACACCAGTCCTGCATGTTTGATCTCATCAAAACTGTTAAAACACATCAAATGTATTTCAATTGTGATCTGGTTTGGCAACAATACATCATATAACAGAGGAATCTCTCCTTGCAGCAAGCATCACCATCAGAGCACAGAATTCCATAGTAGATGAATTCCTGCTGAACAGCATTGAACCCCCAGTAGGTCTACTTTCTAAAATTTGTTTCTCTCCATAGCTTTATTACTAGTGTAATTGTCAGAGGTCCCTGTTTTGAAATAACTTTTGAACTATTTTGATAAAGCCTCAAGCCTAAGAGTTATATTATTTTGTTTATAAATATAAATGCTAACAAAAGCTCTTGTAAATGTAGACTTTTATAGAACATATACAAGTGTATTGTTTGTTTCTGTTCTGTGTCCAGATGCAAAACCCAGAGCTTTCATAGTCATATCTTGGATTCTATTCCTAGTGGTGTTTAGAGTTAACAGAACATGGGCTGAAAATAACAGATCAAAAAATGATGTAATTAAAAATGCATACATTAGTTTATAATCCACAGAAGAAAGCTCAACCGAATATTTAAAAGTTACAAGCAGTCCTCCCTTAGCCTGGGTACTTCACTGAGACTTTTGATTTATTTATTTATTTATGTTGCTGTATTTCTGTCAGGAAAAAATCCTACATATGTTCTAGTCATTTAGCAGACGGTTTTATCCAGCACAATTAGGGTTATGTGCCTTGCTCAATGGCACATCAATAGATAGTTTACCTAATCAGCTCAGGGATTCAAACCATTGATCTTTTGGTTACTTGCCATCGTGCTTAACCGCCAAGTTTCCTGCCGCCTTAGAGAGGTAATCAAGCGATTTCCACAATCCAGAATATAACAGGACCAATCAGTGTCCAGTGAGTTTAGTTGGGGTGAGTTTAGCTGCGGTGGTCTTTGTGACTGAAATCTGGAACCCTAACTACTACACCATTTATAGAAACCATCTAAAATGATCCCCTGTGGTACCTGTATTGTGTTTAAAGGTAGTGCAGCCCAATCTTTCAGGTCCTCTGGCCTGCTAAATCTAAACTCTTTCTGTTTTAGCCCTTGGCTGGCAGGCCTGACTGCTTGCTGCTTTCCTCCTTGTCTTACCATGGGTTGAGTGTTAGGTATAAGAAAGAACTGACACTCAGCTGGAATGAGCGACATGGTGCTAAAAGAAATGAATAGGAGTTTTAATGCCTGCTCTGTGGTCACAATGGGAGGGGAGAGATAATAAAAAACCTGAGTCCCTGACCCCTCCCACCCACTAAGAAGATATATAAGGGAGTGTCAAAGCTGAAATCTTCATTCCTCTAATGTGGTCATCTGAAGACGGACACCAAATGCACCACTGCTAACCACTCAACCTGATCGAGCCTGTTCACAAGCCAGCACGGAGGAGGAGGAGGAGGAGGAGACAGAGACTGTAGTGTGTAAGAGGTGCTGAAAACCTTCTTCATTGTCTCGATTCATTTCCTACATTTTCAGATCATAATGTAGGACAGACCATACTTTAAAAAAGACTACTTATTTTTTATTTTGGGGGGAATTGAGGTGAGAGGAGGATCCATTTAAATTATACGGTTACCAGGAATAACGTTCAACAAAGAAAAAGTGTAATCTCTCAAAATTTGAAGAATTGGACAACAGAAATAGAATATCTTAGAACCATGGCACTGCTGGAAACAGACTTTGAGGTGAAGGGCAGCAGCATCATCAGGGAGTGGAGTGGACAGGTCCAGCCAGCGCTGGTCGCCTCCTTGGTTTTCTTCTTCTGTCTGGAAGCCTGTCTGTGGGTCAGGAATCTCAGACTCAAGAGAAGGCTACCAGGACCTTTTGCCTGGCCGGTGGTTGGCAATGCCATGCAGCTGGGGCAGATGCCTCATATCACCTTCTCCAAGCTGGCAAAGAAGTACGGCAACGTGTATCAGATAAGACTGGGCTGCAACAACATAGTGGTGCTTAATGGAGATGCATCAATACGAGAAGCATTGGTTCAACACAGCACAGAGTTTGCAGGCAGACCCAACTTTGTGTCTTTTCAGTCAGTGTCTGGTGGTAACAGCATGACATTCACTAACTACAGCAAACAGTGGAGGACGCACCGGAAGATCGCTCAGACCACCATTAGAGCTTTCTCCTCTGCCAACAGCCAGACCAAAAAAGCATTTGAACAGCACGTTGTGGCAGAGGCCACTGAGCTCATTGAAGCTTTCCTCAAACTTAATGCTGAGGGACAGTTTTTCAACCCTGCTCATGAACTGACAGTAGCTGCTGCCAATGTAATCTGTGCCCTGTGCTTTGGAAAACGTTATGGACATGATGACATTGAGTTTAGAACCCTTCTGGGCAGCGTGGACAAGTTTGGAGAGACGGTGGGGGCTGGCAGCTTGGTGGATGTCATGCCCTGGCTTCAGTATTTCCCAAATCCTGTCCGCAGGGTCTACCAGAGCTTCAAAGACCTCAATAAAGAGTTTTTCACCTTTGTGAGAGACAAGGTTGTGGAGCACAGGGAGACATTTGACCCTGAAGTGACCCGGGACATGAGTGATGCCATTATTGGGGTCATTGACAAGGCGGACAGTGATACCGGGTTGACGGAGGCCCACACAGAAGGGACAGTGTCTGATCTGATTGGTGCAGGACTGGATACTGTGTCCACTTGCCTTCATTGGATGCTCCTTTTATTGGTGAAATACCCCAACATCCAAAACAGACTGCAGGAGCAGATTGACAAAGTGGTAGGCCGTGACAGGCTGCCCTGTATTGAGGACAAAGCCAACCTAGCTTACCTAGATGCCGTTATCTATGAGACCATGCGCTACACCAGCTTTGTACCCCTCACCATCCCACACTCCACCACCTCAGATGTTACCATCGAAGGCTTCCACATCCCCAAAGACACAGTGGTCTTCATCAACCAGTGGTCTGTCAACCACGACCCTTTACAGTGGAAGGACCCACATCTCTTTGACCCTTCACGGTTTCTAGATGAAAATGGTGCCCTTGACAAGGATCTGACCAGCAGTGTGATGATATTCTCAGCAGGAAAGAGGCGATGTATCGGTGACCAGATAGCCAAAGTGGAGGTCTTTTTATTTTCTGCTATTTTGATTCACCAGTGCACATTTGAAAATAATCCAAGTCAGGACCTCTCCTTAGACTGCTCCTATGGGTTAACATTGAAGCCCCTGAACTACAAGATCTCTGCCAAGCTCAGAGGAGAATTACTTACTGGGGCATAAAATCTTGTTCTTTGTGTTTTCAAACAGAGCACCCATTAATGGAGTGCAGTAATCCAATGTAATATAAAAGGTATGTACACAACAGTGAATGTTTATGCTTTAATACTGTAGGTACCAACCATAAGATTTATATTCATATTTTACTATTATCATTATCATTAGCTAATCTGATTGTTGATTGTATAAATCACTTTTTGTGACAGATAACTGAATCATGTTTGTATTTCTATAATTTTATTGAAATTCCTGACATTTGGAATCAAGATATGTTATCCCTCCAGATTTAGGAAAATAGATATTGTAGCAATTCATGTTACAAAATATCCCTTCTAAATTCTCGTAAAAATTGGAAACACATGATATTTGAGTTTTATGAACAATTTCACTCCATCAAAGTATTATGTCAAAGTAGAATTTAATCTACAAGATAAATTAATACAAAAATAACTTAGAGATATGTGTGCAGATTGCTACACAAGTGATATGTAAGAATTTAAATTACTATGATGTGGCAGCCCAAAGTCACAGTTTGTAATAAATCTTAAGTATCTTTTGTTATACATGAGGGTATTTAGTTTGGCCACCCCAAATTGGCATATAAACTGGTGGTCATGAATGGATTTTACTGCAAGTGCTTGGTTGTTGCAGTGATGTGGAGAAATCATGTGTTGTGTTGCCCATGTTGAGATATCTGAAGAATGATACATCCTCTGACCCATTCAGATATGTATTCATGGTGTTTGTATCTGCATAAGTACATACTGTAATAACAATTATACATTTTCAGAAGTTTTGGTGCACTTACATAATTCCATTGTATTATGATGTATTATGTTCTGGTTGGGTCATAAACATGTAGTGTATGATATCCATAGTGCCTGAGCTCCATGCAATAAATCCTATACTCCTTCTCAGCCCTGTCTGTGGCGTATCTCAGTCTTAGGAGAGCACAAATGCTATGAACAAGACAATGCAGCGAGGTCAAAGAGGTAATAATAGATCATGATGTCAAGGCTGTGTGTTGCCATGAAAGATTGATGCGGACCTTGGGTGTTAGCAGCACACATGCTCTGCCTCCAGACCCCAACACCCTGGGTCTGGTAGGGCACATGCAGTCACAACCCCAGCCACAGGCCCCACTCATCAATATTTCACCCAGGGCACTCTGTACTTGGGCTGTAATCCCTATTTAACCCACACACTCTGATTCAGGAGAAGCCAGGTCACCCATGATACAAGTCAGTATTCGACGTCCGTCCCTGTCTGAGGACGTCGAGAAATTACGTGGAAACCGACCACTAGGGGGAAAAGTGAGTGCAGATTTGCTAGGGCAGGGCTGCTCAACCCTTTTCCTGGAGATCTACTGTTCTTTAGGTTTTCAGTCCAACCCTAATTTAGCATATCAGGTTCAGCTAGTTAAGGTCTTGTTGCACAGCTAATTAGTAGTATCAGGTGTGTTAAATTAGGGTTGGACTGAAAACCCACAGGACGGTAGATATCCAGGAAAAGGGTTGGGCAGCCCTGTGCTAGGGTGTTATGGGAAGAGTATAAGCATCTGCCTCTGGCTGAATCAAAAGGTTGCATGTTCGAATCCAGTGATAGAAATGTGTTTTTGATACATTCGTTTTAAGCCTATCCCAAACCTTAACACTTACCTTAACCATTAACCATCCATGCCTAACCTTTTTAAGAATGTTTAGTTTATGCCTGATCTTAACCTTTACTTTATAATTTCGTAGTTAATGCCTAAACAAATATTCAGACCCTTTGCTATGAGTCTCAAAATTGAGCTCATGTTTCTTTTAATCATCCTTGAGATATTTCTTAGAAATTTGACATTTGAAACTATTCTGATGTGAGACTGTGAGAGCTGGTATTTCAAGAGAGTGCCATCTACTGCATCTGCCATCCATCTCAATGCCATCCGAAAGATAACTTTGAATGTAGCTATACTGTATATCTCGTTCTGAAACCTCAAATGTATTGTATATATAAAAGTGGATGTAAAACATAGAACATTTCTTGAAAGACAAGGATAGGAACACAGTATATTTGCTCTGATGTAAGACAGATATGTCATGTTTACACAGGAAATTACTCTAGGAAAATGTTTTGAGTATATATGAGAATTAGACAACCCTTGGACGTCTTCTATATCTTCTCCGTAACTACTACTGTAACTCTGTAGGCCATAGAGATTCTTCTCACCTCCTTACAGCTACAAAATACTGATAGACATAAATAAACATCTACATTTCACATACAAGTTGTTACAGATGTAGGATCTTAATTTGATCACTCTGTCGTTGCTGAGAATTTTTCTGCACAGCAGGAAATGTAGATTTGTGTATTCAAGGTTTAAAAAGGCTTCTAAAGTTTGTCATTTCCACTTTAAAATGTCAAACTTGACAAAAAATATATAAACTCTAGAAAAAAAGGTCAAATTATAATCCACATAATAGTTTCCATTTCCTGTTGTTCCAGGATGATTTACCTAATGTAGCAAACTTGCTCAAATAAAGTTATTATACGGTGCATTCGGAAAGTATTCAGACCCCTTGACTTTTTCCAATTTTTTAAAAACGTTACAGCCTTATTCTACAATGGATTAAAGGGGGGAAAAATCCTCATCGATCTACACACAATACCCCATAATGACAAAGTGAAAACAGGTTTTTAGAAATATTTGCGAAAAGAAAACAAATGTTCAGACCCTTTGCTATGAGTCTCAAAATGCAGGTGCACCATGTTTATTTTAATCATCCTTGAGATATTTCTTCAACTTGATTGGAGTCCACCTGTGGTATATTCAATTGATTGGACATGCTTTGGAAAGGCACACACCTGTCTACAGTGCTTGGCGGGTAGGAGTGTCGGGCCAGTAAATGAAAGGTTGCTGGATCGAATCCCCGAGCTGACAAGGTACTGTAAATATCTGTTGTTCTGCCCCTGAGCAAGGCAGTTAACACCTGGGCGCTGATGACGTGGATGTTGATTAAGGCAGCTTGAAAGATTCTGATTCAGAGGGGTTGGGCTAAATGCAGAAGACACATTTCAGTTGAATGCATTCAGTTGTGCAGCTCACTAGGTGTGCGACTGACTAGATAGCCCCCTTTCCCCTTTGAAAAGTATTCAGACCCCTTCCCTTTCTCCAGATCTTTTTTTACTTCACAGCCTTATTCTAAAATGGATTAATTAAAAAGAAATCCTCATCAATCTACACACAATACACCATAATGACAAAGCAAAAATAGGTTTTTAGAAAGTTTGCAAATCTATTACAGATTAAAACCGGAAAAACAATATTTACGTAGGTATTGAGACCCTTTACTATGAGACTCGAAATTGAGCTCGGGTGCATCCTGTTTCCATTGATCATCCATGAGGTGTTTCTACAACTTCATTTGAGTACTGTGGTAAATTAAATTGATTGGACATGCCTTGGAAAGGCACACATCTGTCTATTAAATGTCCCATAGTTGACAGTGCATGTCAGAGCAAAAAAACAAGTCATGAGGTTGAAGGAAATGTCAGTAGAGCTCCGAGACAGGAGCTCAGATCAGAGGCTCAGATCAGGGGAAGGCTACCAATGTTTGCACGATTGAATGTCCCCAAGAACACAGTGGCCTCCATCATTCTTAAAAGTAAAAAGTTTTGAACCACCAAGATTCTTCCTAGAGCTGGCCGCCCGGCCAAACTGAGCAATCGGGTTAGAAGGGCCTTGGTCAGGATGGTGACCAATAACCCAATGATCAGTCTTACAGAGCTCCAGAGCTTCTCTGTGGAGATGGGAGAGCTTTCCAGAAGGACAACCATTTCTGTAGCACTCCACAAATCAGGCCTTTATGGTAAAGTGGACAGAACCCACTCCTAAGTACAAGGCACATGACAGCCCGATTGGAGTTTGCCAAAAGGCACCTAAAAGACTCTCAGACCATGCGAAACAAGCTTCTCTGGTATGATGAAACCAAGATTGGATTCTTTGGCCTGAATGCCAAGCGTCAAGTCTGGAGGAAACCTGGCGCCATCCCTACTGTGAAGCATGCATCATGTTGTGGGCAGCATCGTGCTGTGGGGATGTTTTTCAGCAGTAGTTACTCTGAGACTAGTCAGGATAGAGGGGAAGATGAACAGCACAAAGTACAGAGAGATCCTTGAAAACCTGTTCCAGAGCGCTCAGACTGGGGTGAAGGATGACCTTCCCACAGGACAATGACCCTAAGCACACAGCCAAGACAACGCAGGAGTGGCTTCAGGACGCAGTCTCTGAATGTCCTTGAGTGGCCCAGCCAGAGCTCGGACTTGAACCCGATCCAACATCTCCCCATCCAACCTGCCAGAGCTTGAGAGGATCTGTAGAGAAGGATGGGAGAAACTCCTCAAATACATGGGTTATCATACCTAAGAAGACTCAAGGCTGTAATTGCTGCCAAAAGTGCTTCAACAAAGTACTGAGTAAATGGTCTGAATACATGCAAATGTAATATTTCATTTTTTTAATTTGTAAAACATTTGCATTTTTTTATTGTGTGTAGCTTGATGAGGGAAAAAAAACATTGAATCCATTTTAGAATAAGGATCTAATGTAACAAATTGTGGATAAGGTCAAGGGCTCTGAATACCTTCCGAATGCATTGTATCTGTATAGACAGTTGTGTTTCCCCCCCACTATTTTTCCTTTCCCCTTTGTACACCTTTCCCACAGCTAGTGGTGTGTGTAGCCCTCCCCAAGCTGGTCCGGAGCCTGCATGAATGAGCACTGTGGGTGAACTCTGAGGGAGGCTTGTTTTCACATGGGTTAATTCAGAGCAGGCTGTAGACGTTCTGTACTGCTATAGTCTTTCTCTGCTCTGACACTATGGGGAACTTGGATGGGGTGTGGGTGGGGGGGGGGGGGGGGGGGGCATGCAAGGAGACAGAGAGTAGCTATTCCCCCTAGCCCAAGGACCCAGGCCTGCTGTATTGTATTTCGGACAGGAAAACAAAACTCACACCAACCAACGTTTTTTCAGCTTGGGTTCTTCAGCTCGGGCCCTCCCTCCACGCTGCCACCAGCTACAGCTCTGTGCTGTAAAGAATCTCACTCCCTCTGCCAGAGTCCTGAGAGGCATGTTAAAAAGACTGTTTATTAGATGAAGTAGTAACCATAGTGACTGTAGACAGAAGCCGTCGGAGAGATTGAGCAGACAGATGTAATACGTAAAGTAAATGTTCTACTGTCAAGTGCCATCCCTGGAAATACAGTGGAACATTGTGTCTGAGCTTTGGCTTCAGAAGGCCTGGGAGGTTCAGTCTTTCCAACGGATACACTCCTGAATACCAGAGTTAACCAAAGTGAAGCTTTAGTACTTTCAACAAAAAGTTTTGTTGGACAAAAAGGAAAGTACATGTCAAATCGAAGGAAAATACACGTCTAAAGTGGACAATGAGTGAACTTTCCCATGAAGTAAAGACATCAAACTGTCTGAAACATTGAATGAAAGGTGACATTCTAAAAATGCCTATAAATATAACAAGTGTTGTTATGAGGTTGAAAATATCAAACATACACTTCAAGTCTCCACAACAGTTTGCCATGGTCTTAGAATATTGCTGGAAGTATTGGTCCCATTCAGATAAACAGGGACTTTCTTTCCCCAAGATTATCTGGCTGTCACTTTTGGACCCAGAGTGGAAATCATCACCTTCTGCCTGTCAGTTTAATAAGCATGATCCTTCCTTTAACTTATCCTCCATTTATTAGAGAATGTCAGTCTGTCATCAGAACACTTCATAGCATGCAAAGAATTTAGTTGTGTTCAATCCAAAATGGAAAGAGTTCTAATTTGCATTCTAATTCAGTCTAATATATTACAGAGATGGTCTGTGACGTTCCATTGGTTTTTCTGGTTAACCCAAAATGTGTTTCCCTTCATTTGAAAATCTCCTCTGGAATTATGCCATAGCCATAAGCACTGTGCAGGAGTCAGGATATTGTTCCAGTTGACATTATAATGAGTGCAAAATGAGTTTACGTTTAATGCCTTGCTACGTAGAGGATATAATAAAACAAATTAATGCTTGAAGTAAATCCCAACAATCATTGAAACGTAGCTTTGTGGTCCTGGCTACCACCTCAGACCCGATCACATGGATGGCTTACTCTAGATGCCCCGTTGATCTCAACAGAATAATTTAAATCTGTATTCAGTTTTTTTGTGTCCGTGTATGGAGTAATCTGCAGACCCACTGGGCACAACATGTCATTTCAACGTGGAAAATTGGGTAATATTTGGTGGACGTTGATCAATGAGATTCCAACCTATTTTCACCCACTCAAAAAGAGAGCCAAAAGTTTGTTGAATTCCTGTGTGCTATCAAAACAATGTCAGATATATATTTTTTTAAAACAACTTAATATGCTATCACTGTGCTTCGTCTAATAGCACAACCAAATGACCTGGATTGCAGTAGAGATTACATAAAAATACAAGTGTAAGGTGTGAGTGAGATTCTGTGCAGGTTATTATAGCAATTGTGCAGATTTTCATAGACCTGTGACCCTGAACATTCTATGTTTACATAAGAAGACATTTATAGTTACAATAATGTCCAAATGTAGCCTTAGGTGTTTTACTCATTTTAAGGTTGAATAAATAATGTTACCTTCGTTTTTAAGATAGCCTTAACATTAGGCTATTTAATGTCTTACAAAAGTAATATTGGTTTGTGTTTAAGGGAGATGTAACTACTGTTTGGATATTTCCATCTGAGCCACTGCCTTAATCTTATTCTTTAACTTTTATTTTAGGATGAGATGGAGACGTGAATCCAACATATAATTTATTAACTTGTTGACAAGTTAATAGGCTATTTACTGTATTGGAAAATAGATATATCAACCTTTGAAGGAGATCTTCTGCTTGGATAGTTCCATCTATGCCACTGACTTAGTCTACAGTTTGTATACAAATGAATTATTAATATGTTGGATTCACGTCTCCATCTCAACCAAATTGTTTTTTAAAAAGTTAAAGAATAGGACTAAATCAAATCAAACATTAAATGGACTTTAAATACAGTTTGATTTGATTTAGTCCAAATCTTTAACTTTTTAAAAATGTTTTGGTTGAGGTGGAGATGTGAATCCAACATACAGTGCCTTGAGAAAGTATTCAGCCCCCTTGAACTTTGCGACCTTTTGCCATATTTCAGGCTTCAAACATAAAGATATAAAACTGTATTTTTTTGTGAAGAATCAACAACAAGTGGGACACAATCATGAAGTGGAACGACATTTATTGGATATTTCAAACTTTTTTAACAAATCAAAAACTGAAAAATTGGGTGTGCAAAATTATTCAGCCCCCTTAAGTTAATACTTTGTAGCGCCACCTTTTGCTGCGATTACAGCTGTAAGGCGCTTGGGGTATGTCTCTATCAGTTTTGCACATCGAGAGACTGACATTTTTTCCCATTCCTCCTTGCAAAACAGCTCGAGCTCAGTGAGGTTGGATGGAGAGCATTTGTGAACAGCAGTTTTCAGTTCTTTCCACAGATTCTCGATTGGATTCAGGTCTGGACTTTGTCTTGGCCATTCTAACACCTGGATATGTTTATTTTTGAACCATTCCATTGTAGATTTTGCTTTATGTTTTGGATCATTGTCTTGTTGGAAGACAAATCTCCATCCCAGTCTCAGGTCTTTTGCAGACTCCATCAGGTTTTCTTCCAGAATGGTCCTGTATTTGGCTCCATCCATCTTCCCATCAATTTTAACCATCTTCCCTGTCCCTGCTGAAGAAAATCAGGCCCAAACCATGATGCTGCCACCACCATGTTTGACAGTGGGGATGGTGTGTTCAGGGTGATGAGCTGTGTTGCTTTTACACCAAACATAGCGTTTTGTATTGTTGCCAAAAAGTTCAATTTTGGTTTCATCTGACCAGAGCACCTTCTTCCACATGTTTGGTGTGTCTCCCAAGTGGCTTGTGGCAAACTTTAAACTACACTTTTTATGGATATCTTTAAGAAATGGCTTTCTTCTTGCCACTCTTCCATAAAGGCCAGATTTGTGCAATATACGACTGATTGTTGTCCTATGGACAGAGTCTCCCACCTCAGCTGTAGATCTCTGCAGTTCATCCAGAGTGATCATGGGCCTCTTGGCTGCATCTCTGATCAGTCTTCTCCTTGTATGAGCTGAAAGTTTAGAGGGACGGCCAGGTCTTGGTAGATTTGCAGTGGTCTGATACTCCTTCCATTTCAATTTTATCACTTGCACAGTGCTCCTTGGGATGTTTAAAGCTTGGGAAATATTGTTGTATCTAAATCCGGCTTTAAACTTCTTCACAACAGTATCTCGGACCTGCCTGGTGTGTTCCTTGTTCTTCATGATGCTCTCTGCGCTTTTGACGGACCTCTGAGACTATCACAGTGCAGGTGCATTTATACGGAGACTTGATTACACACAGGTGGATTGTATTTATCATCATTAGTCATTTAGGTCAACATTGGATCATTCAGAGATCCTCACTGAACTTCTGGAGAGAGTTTGCTGCACTGAAAGTAAAGGGGCTGAATAATTTTGCACGCCCAATTTTTCAGTTTTTGTTTAAAAAAAGTTTGAAATATCCAATAAATGTCGTTCCACTTCATGATTGTGTCCCACTTGTTGTTGATTCTTCACAAAAAAAATACAGTTTCATATCTTTATGTTTGAAGCCTGAAATGTAGCAAAAGGTCGCAAAGTTCAAGGGGGCAGAATACTTTCGCAAGGCACTGTATTTATAATTACCTTGCAGATTCCATTTGAAATCAACCAAAGTTTGAAACTCTAGGCCTGTAGGTATTGTCTAGTTTTAGTTGAATCCTGGGCTGTATTAAGGGATAGTCCGATTTTTAAAAATGTTTGCCAAAAAAGATTTACCCAAACATAAGCAAGGATATGCATATTATTGGTACCATTTGAAAGGAAACACTTCGAAGTTTGTGGAAATGTGAATTGAATGTAGAAGATTATAACACAATAGATCTGGTAGAAGAAAATACAAAGAAAAAAATCAACTGTTTTTTTGTATTTTCTTTCTACCACCATCTTTGAAATGCAACAGAAAGGTCCCAAATCTATCCATCACTCTGGTTGTAATTCCGATGGTGTCCACAAGAGGGCAGCAGTGTATGTGCAAAGTTTCAGACTGATAATTGAAGAATGAGTAAGCTAGTATGGGCAAATCATGAAGGACACATTTACATTAAATTTTTATGCAAGAATATAGTATCTGTATAAATCTGTATACTTGGACTTTGATTTAGCTTTTCCAGTATTAGGAGCCATATTGTAAGTTCAACATTTGCAAAACACCCAGTTTTTATAACTTCATAACTCTCCAAAAGGAAAAGGTTTGCTGTCGCACAAGGTTAGCAGTCAAATTTTGCGACAGATACAGAGTTTCTGTAACGATCCTCTTCCTGTGAATGACTGGCCCAAAGCGCAGCGTGAGACGTGTTCATGATATTTTATTAAAATCAGAACACTAGAACCAAAAATAACAAAGAGGAAAATGAACAGTTCTGTCAGGAAACACAGAAATA
The DNA here is from genome assembly GCF_045791955.1 of Oncorhynchus clarkii lewisi. Classification (NCBI taxonomy): domain Eukaryota; kingdom Metazoa; phylum Chordata; class Actinopteri; order Salmoniformes; family Salmonidae; genus Oncorhynchus; species Oncorhynchus clarkii. Next base: position 44,052,965 of record NC_092165.1, read on the forward strand.
CAGAAAACAACTACCCACGAAACCCATGTGGTCAAGAGCTACCTATGTATGGTTCCCAATCAGAGACAATGATAGACAGCTCTCCCTGATTGAGAACCATACCCGGCCAAAAACCAAGAAATACAAAAACATAGAAAAAAGAACATAGAATGCCCACCCCGACTCACGCCCTGACCAAACCAAAATAGAGACATAAAAAGGATCTCTAAGGTCAGGGCGTGACAGTTTTCATATACTCCCATAAATCCCAGCTCATTGGCCATCTAGCTAGCTTAGTTTGACCCCAATTGGTGCTTATTTGACAAAGTTACAGTCAATCAAGTGAAGACCACCCGTGTCATCGGCGCACCATGAAAGCGTCGCTCTCTGAACAAATTTGGTGTCCTATAGGATATGCTACACTCTTAATGATATAGTGAAGTCTAGTTACGTTCTTTGATCTCTGAGGAAAAAATACGAATGTAATTTGACTGGTTGAATTCACCTTCAGAGGTGAATTTATCAAACCTATCGCGGTGAAAAAAAGTGTTTTGTTGTTAGGAGTTCTCCTCAAACAATAGCATTGCATTATTTTGCAGTAATAGCTACTGTAAATTGGACAGTGCAGTTATATTAACAAGAATTTAAGCTTTCAGCCTATATAAGACATATGTACAGACAGTTGTTGTTTCTCTAAAATCTGTGATCGTGACACACGGCGCTGCATGATTTACAACTACCCAGTTGACGGGACGCCTATCCCTAGTGTTTAAAGAATAGCTTCCCAAATGCTATATAGGCCTAAATAACATTATTGATGATATATGGTTAGGCTACATTTAATTTGCTCTGTTAAACCTATCATTTGGAATGACTTTGATAGCAACAGTGTATCAATTAATGGGATATTTCTAAAAATCATTCTCTCAATAGCACATTGGTAATAGTCCGTGTCAAATATCAAAGCTAAAGCAGGACTGTGCCTGGTCAAAACCCTGGGTGGGAGATGAATGGGATAGCTGTAGATAGATCAATTCTCCAATAGGAGGTGCTGCCCAGACCATTTTTTTTACGTTGAAGTTCTGACATTGTTTCAAAGGTACATATTCAACATATTTTAGACAAGGATTATACAAGCCCGTGGATGAAATTTCACCCTCAAAACAATAGATGACTTTTTTCAAATACAATGTTTTTTTCCACATAGATTCCACATTAAAATACTTTGACAAATAACATTGAAAAATGTTGAAACAATGTTGATTTATCCAGTTTGCGCCAAATGGGGAGCTCTCTGCACATATATGTTCTGTTACTTCTAGGGCAGTTCAGGTTGTTGATGGAGGACCTCCTTGTTGAGGAATGTGATAGCTTTTCTTAAATTGCTTATAAATATTGTATGTTTTATTACATTGTATTTGTAAATGTAAATGTTGTATAATGTGTGCACTGAATATGTATTACTGTACAAAAGCACATGCACAATGTAATCATGGAATTGCAATTTACTGCAGAGATAGTCTGCAGAGTTCTGTCATGCTATCCAGGTCTGTGCCCAAACAATTAGAGCTCCTACTTTTAAAAATCCACCTTTCCAGAAATAAGTCTCTCAAGATATAGATATCATCCTGACCAACCTGTCTCTAAATACACCTCTGCTGTCTTCAACCAGGATCTCAGCAATCAATGCCTCATTGCCTGCGTCCGTAATCGGTCTGCTGTCAAACGACCACCCCTCATCACTGTCAAATGCTCCCTAAAACACTTCAGCGAGCAGGCCCTTCTAATCGACCTGGCCCGGGTATCCTGGAAGGATATTAGCCTCATCCTGTCAGTAGAGGATGCCTGGTTATTCTTTAAAAGTGCTTTCCTCACTATCTTAAAAGTTTAGAACTAAGAACAGATATAGCCCTTGGTTCACTCCAGACTTGACTGCCCTTGACCAGCACAAAAACATCCTGTGGCGTACTGCATTAGCATTGAATAGCCCCCACGATATCCAACTTTTCCGGAAAGTTAGGGACCAACATACACAGGCAGTTAGGAAAGCAAAGGCATCATGTAGCACAAACTAGAAAAAGTTCTGGGACAATGTAAAGTCCATGGAGAATAAAAGCACCTCCTCTCAGCTGCCCACTGCACTGAGGCTAGGAAACAATGTCACCACGATAAATCTACAATAATCGAGAACTTCAATAAGCATTTTTCTATGGCTGGCCATGCTTTCCACCTGGCTACCCCTACCCCGGTCAACAGCTCTCCACTCCCCACAGCAACTTTCCCAAGCCTCCCCTACTTCAATGATGTTGCTCTTGCTGCTGGTGATTCTCTGATCCATGTCTACGCAGACAACAACATTCTGTATACTTCTGGCCTTTCTTTGGACACTGTGTTAAAAAACCTCCAGACTAGCTTCAATGCCATACAACACTCCTTCCGTGGCCTCCAACTGCTCTTAAATGCAAGTAAAACTAAATACGTGCTCTTCAAGCAATCACTACCCGCACCCAGCCGCCCGTCTATCATCACAACTCTGAACGGTTATGATTTAGAATATGTGGACAACTACAAATACCTACAGTAGGTGTCTGGTTAGACTGTAAACTCTCCTTCCAGACTCACATGAAGCATCTCCAATCCAAAATTAAATCTACGATCGGCTTCCTATTTCACAACAAAGACTCCTTCACTTATGCTGCCAAATATACCCTCGTAAAACTGACTATCCTACCGATCCTTTATTTACAAAATAGCCTCCAACACTCTACTCAGCGAATTGGATGCAGTCTATCACAGTGCAATCTGTTTTGTCACCAAAGCCATATATACTACCCACCACTGCGACCTGTATGCTCTCGTTGGCTGTCCCTCGCTTCATATTCGTCGCCAAACCCACTGGCTCCAGGTCATCTATAAGTGTCAACCTGTCAACCTGGACAGGAAGATCACATCAGTGACTCAACCCACTCAAGTGACGCACCCCTCCTAGGGACGGCATGGAAGAGCACCAGTAAGCCAGTGACTCAGCCCCTGTAATAGGGTTAGAGGTAGAGAATCCCAGTGGAGAGAGGGGAACCGGCATAAGAAATATCCAAATACCATGCATAAGTATTGAAAGTACCAAATCAGTGGAGAGAGGGGAACCGGCATAAGAAATGTCCAAATGCCATGCATAAGTATTGAAAGTACCAAATCAGGATGTTATGTCCATTTGCCATATATGATCATAGGAAGTCGGCTTCCGAACCCAAAAGTCAGTAAACCATGTCCAAATGGCATAAGAAATGCCCAATTGGTATTTATACTGACCAAATTATATATGTCACTATGTTAAGCCCTGAATCAACCTAGAAGGTCTATTTGTCATGTTGATCATAGGAAATCATGGGAAGTAAGAATTTGGTGCAATGAGAGAGAAGTGGGACTTAAAAGATTTTTGAAAAACTTCCAAAATGACCAGGGGCGCCCCTCTATTGGTTGGGCCCTGGTGGGGTGTGCTCCCTACCCGGCCATGGACCCCTTGTACCCCCCTAAAGGCATTAAAAAACATTTTCAAATGTGCTACTAGTGAACTGTTCAGGTAACAAGGTGCACGGCTGCAATGTCTACAATGGGCATTTACCATCACGAATTTGACATGCTCTAATTTACTGCAGAAATGTCCAATTGACTGGCCCTTTGAACTCGGGATTGCCGGTCAGTGATAGTGGTTCCTCTCCATCGCTCATTGGTATTGATTTCAGCACATATGTCACGTCCTGACCTTAGTTCCTTTTTTATGTCTCTATGTTTTTCATTTCTATATTTTGTTCTGTGTGTTGTATTTCTATGTGTTTGGCCTGGTATGGTTCCCAATCAGAGGCAGCTGTCAATCATCTCTGATTGAGAACCATACTTAGGTAGCCTGTTCCCACCTGTGTTTGTGGGTAGTTGTTTTCTGTTTTGTGTTTTGTGTATTGCACCTTGCAGAACTGTTCGTTTGTTGTTTTTGTTCAAGTGTTCGTATTTATTAAATGCAAGATGAATACTTACCACGCTGCACCTTGGTCCTCTTCTCCTTCTCCCGACGACATTCGTTACAACATCCATTTGGTGATGGTAAATCCGTCATTAAAAACATGGGAAATGTACTGCAATGTCTTACAATGGGCATTTACCATCATGAATGTAACATGCTCGAATATACTACAATGATAGTGGGCAATGATAGTGGTGCCTCTCCATCGCTCAAAGGTGTTGATTTCAGTCTGTCAATTTGGTGATGGTTCATCACTTTTTAAACTTATTGCAAACGGACAAAGGTCAGCAATCAAGTCAGCGTCAGTCAGAAAATAAAATATCATTCTGATACCAAACTAATACATACTGACACCAAACCCACTTTGTCCAACACGTTTAGAAGCCAACTATCACATACAGTTGAAGTCGGAAGATTACAGACACTTAGGTTGGTGGTCATTAACTTCTTGACGCACCCATCCCGTTAGCGGGATCATTTGTCAACATCCGCTGAATTGCACAGCGCCAAATTCAAATTAAATTACTAAAAATATTAAATTTTCATGAAATCACAAGTGCAATATAGCAAAACGCAGCTTAGCCTGTTGTTAATCCACCTGGCGTGTCAGATTTCAAAAAATATTTTCGGCAAAAGCATACCAAGCGTTTATGTAAGGACATCTCTCTCAGTAGACAAAACATTACAAACAGCTAGCAGCCAAGTAGATTGGTCACGAAAGTCAGAAAAGCAATTACCTTTGATGATCTTCGGATGTTTGCACTCACGAGACTCCCAGTTACACAATAAATGTTCCTTTTGTTTCATAACAATTATTTTTATATCCCAAATACCTCCATTTGGTTGGCGCGTTATGTTCAGAAATTCACAGGCTCAAGCGGTCACGACCAGGCAGACGAAAAATCCAAATAGTATCCGTAAAGTTTGTAGAAACATGTCAAACATTTTGAGTGGATCACCAGTACTTCTCAGTCAGGCAGGCGATGGTACGGCCTATCCCAGGATGACCCGACAATGGCGCTGTGTGCGCCCAGGTAAGTTGGCGGTCCCGTACACCCGTGGGCATGTAGGCGTGGTTCTCCAGGCATTGTGCAGGTGTGGGTTCCGTACGCAGGGCCTGCCGTATGTCGGTGTCCACGTCCCACACCACTGGTACGATGATACGGAATGGAGGGATGATGGGGTCTCCTCTCCCTGCCTCTCCTCTGCATCATATAGGCGAGACAGGGCATCCGCCTTCACGTTCTTTGATCCTGGCCTATAGTAAAGCGTGAATTGGAACCTGGCTAAGAATAGAGCCCATCTGGCCTGTCTTGGGTTTAGCCTCTTCGCTGCCCTGATGTACTCCAGGTTGCGGTGGTCCGTCCACACCAGGAAAGGGTGTTTGGACCCCTCCAACCAGTGCTCCACACCTTCAGAGCCTTCTTGGCCGCCAAGAGTTCCCAGTCCCCTATGTCGTAGTTCCTTTGGGCGGGGCTCAGCTACTTGGAGTAGATTCCGGTGCGCTGGGACAGCACTGCCCTGACTCCTACTTCGGAGCCATGCACCTTGACGATGAAGGGGAGTGAGTGGTTGGGATGTGCCAGGACGGGAGCAGTGGTGAAGTGTGCCATCAGCGTCTCGAATGCCCCCCCCCACGCCTTCACCGTCCAACGAAGCCACTGGGGAAGCCACGTGTTGAATCCCCGGATGAACCTCCTGAAATAGTTGGCGAACCCCAGGAATCGCTGGACTGCTTTGCTCCCCATTTCCACTCCCTCCGTGAATATGAGGTAGCGAAAAAAGGACACGGACTGCTGGAAAAACAAATATATTTAGATTTGTGTTTGTGTGCATGTGTGCGTGTGTGTAACTATGTCCAAAGCATTTTTTTTTAAAGGTAAGATGCCGAAGTAATAATTTGTATTAAATGACCATACTGAATGAGACAATTTGATAGAACACATCATTCTAAGTTGACTGAATTTGAATCTGAGTTTTCTCACGTTGGAGCTAATTTTGGGCCAGCTAAAAATGTTATATTAACATAACACTTTGACCGAAAAGTGGTGTAAACTAAAGAAAGGCTGTGAAACCAGTTACTGAATAATATTTAGCTGAAACAACTAGATTATTTTTACAGTGTGTACATGCAGGGCTCCCTTGCAAAAGAGGCCTTGGTCTCAATGGGATTTCCCTGTTAAAATTAAGGTTAAGCCCTTACACTCGTGGAAATTGGCTAATTGAAATGTTTCTAACAGCAGAAATATAAAAAACATATGCATGACCATGGTAGCAATAATGATAGAGAACAATTTGGAGATTATGGGGAAATTATCAGGAACAAAAGTGAGAAAAAAATAGTTCACCTTACTCAATACTGAATCCAAACATTACACTGTTGATTTTATGTGCATTTTACATTTACTGTACTTTTCACAGCATTTGTCAACAACAGAATCTGAAAATACTCTGGATACATTTAGTACCTAATAATAATATTCATTGACATTTTGGAATAGGTGCAAGATAAGAATAAACTATTACAAGGGGTTTGAGTGAGATGTCTCTGGTCTCTTCAAGTGCCGACACACCTCTCCAAACTGTGCACAGTTCCTAAGTAATTTCAATGCACTTTTATGACTCAAGGAAAGAGCCTTCAACTATTAAGTGCTCTTTTGAGCTTTCCTAGCTTTGCCATTGATGAACTTAAGCAAGCACACTTGTGGGGTTTTCTTAGGAACACAGCCCTGCGTCCCCACCATCACACAATATCTGCTCTTGTTTACGCAATCCAAAATGTAAATCGTAATCTAGTTCAGGTGGGCATAATTTGAAAACGTAGTCTATTGTAGGGTGACCAGACGTGCCCGTTTTCCGGGGACAGTCCCCGTTTTTGGTGGCCTGTCCCCGGCTGGAGCTGTCCCCGGAAATGTCCCTGTTTTTAACTGTGCATTAAAAACAGACTGCAAAGTGAAATAATATTTTACGTGGCAAAAAAGACCGGGCAGCAGAGCCTACCGGTTGACATCTCAATCACATTGCACTTGTTTTGTCCAGCAGAGGGGGCTACTCGCTATAGCAGCTTCATTATCTCTTTTACTGACTACTTGCTCGCGCTAGTTTTAGAGAAAACTGCTGTGGAAAACTCTAGCAAGTGTCAAGTTAATCCACATCACCACAAACGTCTTTTCAAGCCAGGTAAGTTACAATTGTTTAAGATACTAGTTAATGATGTTATAATGTCACAATTTATTATATAGATAGATGATATGCTACGATAAGGTTTTAAATAGGTTATGCTAGCTAACATTAGCTATGTCGACTAAGTTAACATTATCTAGCAAGGTTAACTAGCTACTTTCATGGTAGCTAGGTTAAAAAACGTTCACCTGTAAACATGCAGTGGACGGGCTATTTTGAAAATATGATTATATTAAATGAATGCATAATTCTGAGAATATTTATTTGTATATTACAATTTTAATGGTTAGGCATTATAAGTAGTGTGAAAATATATTTTGAAATGTTCATGGATAACATTAGCATAATGTTATCTGTTAGAGTGGAGAGGAGGAAGACTGGATAGGAAGAAGAGTGAAAGAGATAGAGGAGGAAAGGTAAAGATATGATTGCAGAGCCTGCCAATTTATTATTCCAAACAATGTTTTTGAGATAAAATACAAAAATGATGCAAGCAATGGGAATCTGTTAACCAAAGTTTTTTATCTAATAGTGTACTTTTTATTATTAAAGATTGGAGAGGAAGGAGAAGGAAAAATTAAGGGAGTAAAAAGAGTGAAGCAAGGAGAGTGTGGAAGAGTGAGGTGGAAAGGTAAAGAGAAGGAAAGGAAGAAAGAGCAGGAAGACGAGTGAAGAAAAGAGGAGGAGAAAGATTGGAGGAGAAGAAAAAGTTAAGAGAGTAAGAAGAGTGACACAAAGAGAGTGAAGAAGAGCAGACAGAGGAGGTACAATGGCTCTTTCCAATAAATGGAAATGCCGTGTTAATGACAACATGATGAGAGAATTTCCCTTTATACACTCAGGTCAAGACGATAGAATGGTTAACTGCACCCTTTGTAATTCTTATTTTTCAATTGGCAGCGGGGGAAGAACGGCAGTGGTAGAACATCAACAGACGAAAAAGCATAAAGCCTGTCTGATTGGCCGTGTGGGTATGCCCTCTGTCACCACATTCTTCAAGAAGGTAGAGCCTTCCCAAGAAGAATATGATTTAGCTGTGCAGGAGGGTGTCTTTGCATACCACACTATGCGACACAATCATAGATACAGATCTATGGACTGCACAGCACAACTCACAAGGAAGCTTTATGAGTCAAAGTTTACTCGTGCTAGGACAAAATGTGAAGCCATAGTAACGTGTTAGCACCATGGGCAACTACTTTGGTAACACAGGACCTAGACCAGGTTGAATTTGTGTCCCTGTCCGTTGATGCGTCCAATCATGGACATGTAAAGCTGCTGCCAATACTAGTTAGATATTGCAAGATATATGATGGCAGCACATCTGTGGAAACAAAACTGCTTGATTTTGTTGAATTGAAAGGAGAAACAGCAGAGGAAATTGCAGCTGAGGTCCTGGCGGTCATCCAAAAATGTAACCTGGAAAACAAAGTCGTGGCATTCTCTGCCGACAACACAAATACCAACTTTGGTGGACTGAATAGGCTGGGGAGGGTCAATGTCCATACCAAAGTTAAAAATGCTCTGCAGCGGGAGGTGATTGGTATAGGTTGTCCTGCCCACATCATTCATAACACGGCCAGAACAGCTTTGGATATGATTCCCCTTGATGTTGAGTACCTGCTCACAAAGATATTTGCATATTTTCACCGTCAGAGTAGAAAGACTGAAGAGCTTTTGCGATTTTGTTGGCCAGGAGTACCATAACATTTTAGGACACAGCTATGTTCGCTGGCTGTCCATGCTCCCTGCTCTAGAAAGAGTGCTGAAAATGTATGTGCCATTGAAATCCTTTTTTATTTCTGAAGACAAATGCCCTGATGTCCTGCAAACAATGTTCGTAGATCCACTGTCTGAACTTTGGCTGGCCTTTGTCCATGGAAACTTGACTGTATTCAGTGACACGATCAAGATGCTTGAAGGCCAGGACCGCTGTGCTGTGGAGTCCGCTGCAATTCTGAGAAACATTGAGGCAAAATTGACTGCAAGACGTGATGACAACTTCATTCCAGTTTTGGTCAGAGGACTTCTGAGAGCTAGAGGAAAATGGAGCCATGTCTAAAGAGAGATTTCTCACATTCTTCACTAAGGCTGTGAACTACTTGCAAGCATGGGGAAAGCACACAGATAATCTAAAAGATTGACATTGTCTCCTTTTAAAAGGCAACCTCAGCGTGAAGAGATCCAGAAGGCAGCAGGCACACTGCAGGAAAAATGCCCCAATGTGACCATCAATGAGGATGCATTGTTTGACGAGGTTACTGGCCTGCAAGAGTTCCTAAAGGGGGGATCGATTGAAGAATGGAAAACATCTGAGACACCGCTTAGTCAGAGATGGAGCATGGTGGTTACCCACTTCAAAGAGAACGACATCCCAATCACTAACCTGGCTAGATTAGCGTCTGTTGTCATGTGCTTACCTGGAAGTAATGCACCGGTCGAGAGAGTGTTCTCCCAAATGAATGATCTATGGACAGCAGCAATAAATAGGTTCACTGTTCCTACCATCAAGGCCATGCTTATTGTGAAGAGAAACTTCAACCTTCCCTGCCAGGAGTTCATGGAGAAGCTGGCCAAAGACAGAGCAATCCTGAAGAAGATACATTCTTCTGAGAAATATACAGATTAGGTTGGTATCAATATACAATGTAGGTACCAACCTCATCATCGTCTTATTTCTTTATTATGTTGTTAAGTATTTCACATATACTATTGTCTGTTCTTTCAATTTTGCTAATGTTCTCTTCTGCTCTTATTCTACCCAGACTACCAGGACCACTGAATGGCTGTTCAGATCAGTTCTGCCCAGACTACCAGGACCACTGAATGGCTGTTCAGATCAGTTCTGCCCAGACTACCAGGACCACTGAATGGTTGTTCAGATCAGTTCTACCCAGACTACCAGGACCACTGAATGGCTGTTCAGATCAGTTCTGCCCAGACTACCAGGACCACTGAATGGTTGTTCAGATCAGTTCTACCCAGACTACCAGGACCACTGAATGGCTGTTCAGATCAGACAGTTCTGTCTTGTCTGTAGTGTTTCTGTAGTATAGTTGTTTTCTCTATCACAATGTGCCTGTTAGACTAAATACATGAAACCGGAATTGTCCCCCTTTTTCATTTTATAGATAATAACATTGGATATTTTAATTATATATTGACAGCCGAACTGGAAATGTCCCCGGTTTTCATTTCAGAAATCTGGTCATCTTAGTCTATTGCCAACATGGCTAGCTAAGTTATAAAATGCGATCTTACCATTTTTGTCTGAAGTGCTTTTTGAAAGCCTAACAGATTGTAAGATGATGGTGTCATGAGAAGGAGTCATGATGGAGTCAGGAGCTTGCGTTCAAGTACGTGTTCCGCGACAAATTTTCTTCACAATACAATTAACATATTCTCACTCTATTCAGGACAACGCATGGTATAACACATGTCATCCTAGTAACTGTGGATTAAACATAGCGATCATAAACATTGATACTGTAAATGACATTCATTTCCAAATATGGAAATGTGAAGTGCACATTTGTACTCGGTGTGTGGTTTATTTGTATGACATCAACGTGGCATTTATTACAATCCTCAACATCTCATCTTTCAGAACACATCAACTCCTGCCTATTTACAGCATTTCCCTAACAACAACAAATGCGCAAAAGTAGCTCAATTAGAGGGAGGGATGGGGGTATCTTCTTGTCGCAGTGACTGGTTACTGACCAGTCACTGCGTTCCAATTCCGGCACTTATCAGTGATAATGTCTACCATTTTCAAACAGTATATGGGATGACAGGGGCTATGAGCGGAAAGGGCCGCAATAATAACAAAAATAAATAAACATTCATTCCATATTATGTGACCTGACCTTCATCACTAAAGGTCATTGTTGTAGGTCATTGTTGTGTAATTATAAGTAGTTTTGGGGACTTAATTCCAATTTCCAAATTTCCTTCACATAACAAAATGTTATTTTCAGGAAACAAAATATGAATACATCTGCATAGATGAAATGCACATGCAACAAACTGCAAGCACATGGTTTGGTAAAATGTTTATGTGAACTTAGCAATTGTTGGAAAACATAATTTATTAAAATGAACAAAATGTTAGAACAAAACATTCAAGATAAACACACATGCACACACATACAGGGGTTTCTAGGTGAAGCAGTGACTGTGAGAGCTGAGGTAACAGTCTAGTCTCTGATTTGACAAAGTCCAGACGTCTCCCATGAGCGTGTCTCAATTGTTTCCCCCAGAACCATTGGACCTTCAGTCCTGCAGTTTTCTGGGGCTTCTAATGCTTCCTCCAGACTATTGCAGACATTCATTACATCATAGAGGTCTGTCAAAAGAAAAGGCAGAAGTTCTGTCAGGATTTACTACATAGACCCTCCCCAGTGCATTTCCCCGGTAGGCAGACGGTGACGTGTGGCGCGGGCGGCTGTGAAGGTTAGGCCAGCACACCATAGAGGGACCATTCACACGAGATCATCACTACCCAGATGGCCAACCACTGACTCTTTTATAGGAATCACCATGCTGTTGTCATGGTCTTCTGCAAATTAACTCTAATGACAAATAAATTGTAGTTTCAAAAAGTTGTACAGTAGGGATAAAACTCAATAAACTGGAGAAAGTAAAGAGTGCATCGCCAAGTTTAGAACAGAGTATTTTAACTGTTGTTTTCTGGACTGTGTTGGGTCATGATGGATGTGTGTCCCCATGTAACTTCTCAGGAAGAGGGAGAGCTGGGTAATTCATGCTGTAAGTCAGGCGGCCCCAGGAGACTATAAAACTTGTGTAGTGTCAGATATAGAAGCGTCAAGCAGTCTCACAGGACGTAACTGCTCAGACAAAACAATCCGCTGGCACCACTCTTAAGCACCCCAAATGGAACTGTCTTTGAGAAGAAGACAGATCTATTATGTTTTTAATGGGGAAATAAATTGTATTATTGCTGTGTATATTTTTTCAAGTAACAAGAGAAGGTTGGAAGCACAAGAGAGTGTGCTATCCCACATATGGGTAAGATATCAGAGGGAAAAAACAATAGCTTCTCAGATATCAAACGCACAGATCTTCAAATTGAATTAAAGGATTGTCTTTTACTGCAAAAACACAACTAAAAGGAATACAGAAGCATATTGCTTAGTTTTTAGGCGCTATAGCTCAATCTGTCGATAGCTGATACTTGACAAGACAGTGACCGTCACAAATGGAGGAGGAGATTCATCATCAGCACAGCTGCTTGGGAATAATAAAATGTAACGTGACATACTGTAGCCTAATGTACCCCATTTGTGTGGATTGAAAATAACTATCCTCAGCCTACTCCATAACATTGAACCCTCCCTTAACTTCCAGCCCGGCCCTTGGTGCTATGGGAAGAGAGAAAAACAGAAAAGGAGATGGCACATGCTGTGGCAGACCTTGCCCAGCCATGTGCTCTTGGCAAGAGACACACTATGTTTAGCGTGGATGCACGCACGGCAGCTATTCATATAATTAGGCCCATTGAGCAAACTAGCCTGTTACTACGGTGATGTAAAGCCTCTGCGTCTGGTAGAAGCATGGGCTTAACTCCTCGGCTTGCATGGAAAATCATAACAACAATATAAACACAAGCAGATTAAGGATGTTCCTGGAATTAAAGGGTATACCATCATTAGCTTGTTAGCATTATGCACTTTTCCCAACTGAGCATGTCCTAATAAACCAGGCCGCAAAGCCCTGGTCCACAGTTCTGCTGATTGATTGTGGCCACAACTGAGGGGCATTGAGAGGTGCTTCCCAGCTAACAACAAACATTCCCAAAACATTAGAGAACATTCCCTTAAGAGTCTCATTAGGTCATTAACTAACGTTTTCATAGGAATGCTCCTGTGATGTGCAAGGAATGTTTCCAAGAATCAATTCCCTTAATGTCAAATAGAATTTACCCAGAACGTGGTTACCGTGTTCTCAGAACTTAAGATATGAATGTCCTAGACACGTTTCATGGGAACATTGGAAAAACATTAATGTGTCCAGTTTTCTATTGGGTAGGATAATAGTCCCTAATTGTCCCACCAAACTTACAAAGAACATGGTTGCAATGTTCTCAGAATGTAAGATATGAAAGTACTAGACACATCAAATGAGAAGGTTGCAAGAACATTAATGTGTCCAGTTTTCTGTGGGTTAGGAGAACATCTCTAACTGTCCCACCAAACTTACAAAGAACATGGTTGCAATGTTCTCAGAATTTAAGATATGAAAGTACTAGACACATTAAATGAGAAGGTTGCAAGAACATTCATGTGTCCAGTTTTCTGTTGGTTAGGAGAATATTCCATCAATGTCCCACCAAACATACACAGAAAATGGTTTCCGTGTTCTCAGAACATAAGATATTAATGTTCTTGACACATTTCATGGGAACATGGCAAAAACATTTGTGTCCAGTTTTCTGTTGGTTATGAGAATATTCTGTCAATGTTCCACCAAATCACAGGAAGTTGCTGAGGGGAGGACGGCTCATAATAATGGAACAGAGCGAATGGAATAGCATCAAAGACATGGAAACTGTGTTTGAGACCACATCATAAATTTTTTTTAACCATTATTTTACCAGGTAGGTTGACTGAGAACACATTCTCATTTACAACAACAACCTGGAATAGTTACAGGGGAAAGGAGATGAATGAGTCAATTGTAAGCTGGGGATGATTAGGTGACTGTGATGGTATGAGGGCCAGGTTGGGAATTTAGCCAGGACACTGGGGTTCACACCACTAATCTTACAATAAATATGATCTTTAGTGACAACAGAGAATCAGGACACCCTTTTAACATCCCATCCAAAAGATAGCACCCTACAAAGAGAAGTGTCCCCAATCACTGCTCTGGGGTATTGGGATATTTTTTTTTTGACCAGTGGAAAGGGTGCCTCCTACTGGCCCTCCAACACCACTTACAGCAGCATCTGGTCAGGGACCATTCAGGGAACAACCAGGACCAACCCTGCTTAGCTTCAGAAGCAGGCCAGCAGTGTGATGAAGTGTGGTATACTGCTCCAGCCATTACCCTGAGCTCGTCCTCCCTAATTAAGGTGCCACCAACCTCCTGCGCACCAAACATACACAGAAAATGGTTGCCAAGTTTTCAGAATATACTATATTAACGAGCTAGACACGTTAAATGAGAACTTTACAAGAACATTCATGTGTCCAGTTCTGTGGGTTAGGAGAATATTCCATCAAGGTCCTACCAAACATACAAATAACATGATTGCCATGTTTTCGAAACATAAGATATTAATGTTCTAGATGCTTTTCATGTTACATTTGGTGCTTCTGGGCAAAGAGAACAATACTGCCTTTGCAGAGTTTGCACTTTGAGAGCTTGGACTATAAGGTTCTGTCTGCAAAAAGATGATTCTGAGATAATTTACTTTAAAGTTCGAAACCTCATTGGTTTGAATTGTTTAATTGTATCTAGTATTCTTTTGAACTTAACAACACAAATTGGGATATTTAAAGTACAGTATAGGTAGAATTAAACAGAATAAGGCTATGTCAATAACAACATTTTGCAAATAGGACCTTATAGTCCCAAGCTCACGATTTGACTAAATTGTTGCTCTCTTTCTCATCAATTAACTCAAAATAATGGGAGCATTTCCACAAGGAAAAGGTTAAGCGGGGTAACAACAAAGCCAGAGACATCATGCACCACAAAAATCTGAGTGGGCACAAAGTACATAAGGATGGTTGGGGGGTGGTCCGGAAGTTGGAGATTTTAGCATTTTTTTAAACACCTGAAACAGCTTTTTCATGCAATTTAGAGCCATTATCCTTATGCTTAATTCTATGTAAAAAAAATATGTATATTTTTCTGCATATCTAAGCAGAGGTAGATGTAAAATAGTAAATGTCACTCCAATTAGTATGATATATTATGTTTCGTATGGTATGTTTTCATTTGTGGATGTCCACCATCTGTTTCGTATGACATGTTACAAAATGACAATTTGTACAATTTGTTACGAATTGCAATTTTTACAACGTGTTACGAATTTGCTAAACGTATGATATGTTACGAATTCCAACATGAGCTAGGTGACTAGGTGGCTAATGCTAACGTTAGCTAGGCTAGGGGCTAGTGTTAGTGAGTCATGTTAAAGGTTTAAAGGGGAATTTCACCCTGGGGGAATCTGGGTTTGTTTTCATCATGTCCCAGGCATTTCTAGGACAGTGAATTGTGTTTCACATATAATTGCCCAGGAGGAAGGCAAGTCAGGGCTTCGTACACTGAATGATACACCCTTGACGGCTTCCGGTGTATTGATGGGGGGGACAAGATCTTAAAATAATATATATTCCAGCTTTGTGACATTTTGCGAAAACTCTATGTTAAACTGATTGAACTGTACGTTTTGTGCACGTAGATATGCTTATCCTTGTTCGATAGAACCATTGGACGTCTTTCAGCAATATTCCTATCAGTGGATTCATTACTAAATATACAAGCAGACACATTTTTCCAGTCTCTGATAGACTACAACTTATGTTGGGCGGTGCTTTGTGCACTGTCACCTGTCCCTCCCTTGTCGAACATCTATTTCCAAAATCATGGGCATTAATATGGAGTTGTTGCTATAACAGCCTCCACTCTTCTGGGTAGGCTTTCCACTAGATGTTGTAACATTGCTGCGGGGACTTGCTTCCATTCAACCACAAGAGCATTAGTGAGGTCAGGCACTGATTTTGAGCCTACAGCATGAAACCCGTTAGCATAAGACAACCAACTGGGCACAGACATCAGTTAAACGTCTAGTTTTGATTTACATTTTGTTGAGTTTTCAACTCAGGAAAACACAGTGAATGGTAGTAAAGAGAAACTACAGAAATGTTGTTTTGTTGCATAACCATAGAATATAATGTAGGGGAGACCAGGGTTGGTTGTCACACCTTTTACTCAGGAACAGTATATCTTACAAGACGTTTCAATATTAGGAGAAATACCAAGGTATTGGATTGAAATCGCGACCCTTTTTATCCTCATATCTTATTCCAACATGGAGTTATTAGCCATCAAACACACTCTGTCCACTTGTGACAACCAGCTCCATTGCGGGGTTGGTATTGGGTTGATGGTCACAATGTTTGCTAGTAGCTTATTCCTTTTGTAACAGGAAGTGAAACAAATCGTAACAAAATTCCGCATTTTATGCCTTGTTAATATCATATAACATTTTGAGTAAAGTTGTGCGTGTATGCGTGCGTAATAAATGTGTGTGAGAGAGGCAACGAACTTTATAGCACAAGCACAAAATAGCTTGGGATTTATTTTAATACTGGCAGTGTCAATGTTGATAGTGACAACCAACCCCACATTCTATGTGACAACCATCTCCCTTTCCTCTTTTCAACAAACATATTTTTTTCATGGATACTCCCATAATTCAAACATTTACAAGAAAAATACCAATAATACATTTTTAACTTCCAACTATGAAAAACATAAATTCCCCTCACCTCAATGATTTGTCATGCTAACATGAATTAACCAGGAGGATGAGTTCTTTCGAAGAAGTCACACGTATTAACCTTGAGAAAATGACATAGGGCCATTTAGATTGGGGGTAATTAACACTGTGACAACCCACCCGTGAAACCACCAACCCCGGTCTAGACAACAAAAAAAACGGTTCCAAAAGGGTTCTACGGCTGTCCCCATAGGAGAACCCTTTTTTATTCCAGGTCGAACCCTTTTCGGTTCCATGTAGAACCCTCTGTAGAAAGGGTTCTACATGGATCACAAAAGGGTTGTAACTGGAACCAAAGGGGTTTTTCAAAGGTTTCTCCTATGGGGACAGCCGAAGAACCCTTTAAGGGTCTAGATACTGTAGCACATTTTTTTAAGAGTGTATATTTGTCTTCCAGACATTCATCCACAGACTTTCTGTACTGTACTGCCATGTTTTGGCAGTCCTCTGCTCAGGATAGGTCATTTTCTCAGTAACAATTGTAACAAGAGGCCAACGGTTTCATCTCTCCCCTGCACTGCCCCATGAACTGCACCACCCTCCCCTCCCTCACCCCACCCTCCATCCTTCTTCAAGCCATTTATTTTCTTGGCAATGATCAAATTTACTAATACATTTGTGTTCGCAGGGATTCATTTTCAGTAGTTTTTACATTCTCTGTTTGTAGGTGGGTCTGATTGCTCCTATCAGGGACTGACTCCCTCCTAGTTCTATTTAAACACAACTAACCCTAAGTCTTAGTCTCTTGAACTGATCACTAAACACTGAAAAATATACATTTTGACATTGTATTTGGGGATCTGAACATTGAAATGTGTTGAGTGATTTTTTACAGACAGATACTTGGTCCATAGTCACTCCATCCCTGTGCTGTTGTTGTAACTGTTTTCTTGAGGTGAAGGAGAGGCAGACCAAAACACAGCGTGGTGGTTATTCATGGTCCTTTAATATAGACACTATACATGAATAAACTAACAAAACAAGAAATGTGAAAAAACCAAACCAGCCCTATCTGGTGCAAACACAGAGACAGGAACAATCACCCACAAAACCCAACACCAAACAGGCTACCTAAATATGGTTCCCAATCAGAGACAATCACTAACACCTGCCTCTGATTGAGAACCATATCAGGCCAAACATAGACAAACTAGACACACAACATAGAATGCCCACTCAGATCACACAGTTGTGTACAGAGTCAAGCAATCTGTTTCACAGTAGAGCCCATGCTGTCAACCCTCTTTCTTCTTCAAGGTTCAGTCTAGGGTTTATTTTGCAAACACAAACTCCCTGGTGAACATTGGCTACAGGTCTGATAAAAATTTCAGCAAGTCAACACTTTGTTCATTTGGCTGGGCCGGCAGCAGCAGATGAATATTTATGTCATGTCAGCCAGAGTCAGTGCAGTGTACAGTACCTGGTGTTTTCTTTTCGCTTCTTTTCAGGCAGCTCTGTCCCCGTTTAGGGACACAATGTGCCCCATGCTTTATTCAACAGTCATTAGCTTTATGACAGCACACTGAGTGCCAGCAGGGCCCCCCGCTTAGCCTGACAGCCAGGTGACATGGAACAGGTGGGGTCAACATCAACACACAACAACACAAGCTGTCTGTCTGTCAGTCAGTCAGTCAGTGGGTGAATGTATATTTATGAGTGTGTAGTTGCTTACATGTCTGCTTGTACTAGTATAGTGTCTCTCTATGAGTATGTGCTACATTAGCAAGCTAGTGTAGTGTAGTGTGTTTTAGTATAGTATAGTGTAGCATAGTGTAGTATAGTGTAATGCAGTATAGTATATTGTAGTGCTGTATAGTGTAGTATAGTATAGTGAGTGTAGTGTAGCATAGTGTAGTGTAGGACAGTGTGTTTGAGTGTAGTGTAGTGTAGTATAGTATAATGTAGTGTAGTGGAATATTGTGTAGTGTAGTGTTTTAGTGTACAGTAAGTAAGGTAAGCCTACTTGCGGCGGACGTCGAGGGGTGCTGCTGTAATAAAGGGTCTGAGTGAATCCAGGGGTCGCCTGGGGACAAAGAGGGGGGCCCTCGAAGGCAGAGTCACCTGGGGTCAGAGAGGGGGCCCCTGAAGACAGGCTGAGCCAATGCGAAGGTGCAGATGGTAAAGAAGAACAGCGCAGGATGAAGGGTGCCTACGGGAACGGCCCTGGCTAACACAGGGATCCGGAGACACCGTTTACTCAGCTTGCCGGCCTTAAGGGACTTGGACTGCAGTTCTTCTCCATGATAATACTGTAGGAGTCACTGTGTCGTACAGGGATTGAGTGCGATGCAGAGGAGAAGTAGAAGCTGATCTGACACAGGAATGTCACAGATCCCTCTGGAACTTTCATTGTGCACACCTAGCCCCTATTCCCACTGATTGTATTTGTATATATGTGCACTTTGTTCACCATGGTGCTGTCAATTATTGTTACAATGTCTGTTGGTGAGTGTGAGTACCTGTGCTGTGTTTTTTGGATTTTGTGTCATTGTGGATTGCGCAGATGATTACGGGTCTCTTCCCATGTGTTAACCATTGTGCGCTTGTGTTATTTATCCGAGGTACTCCTCGCTCTTTTGTTTTGGGTTTCAACCCTGTGTTTTTGTTACATGTTTGTTTGGTCTTCATCACCGTGCCTTTACACGGCACGCGTCATTTGGGCTAAATAAAAAAATCTAATACACATTCCTGCCTCTATCTCCCGAATCCATTATGCAAACGTGACAGAATAATCGATCATTAAGGGAGAAAGCGGGACTGGCCCGTCAGCCGACGCTGCGACTTGTCTGTCCAGCATCGCCGCAACGGGTCTGTCCGACGACCCCACTTCAGCAGCCACAACTGGCCCGTCCAATGCCGCCACAACCAATCCGTCCGACGTCACTGCTACTGGTCCCCCCCGACGGCGCCGCAACTTTGGCAGCGGCAACTGGCCTGTCCAACGACAACACTACTTCGGCAGCTGCATCGTGTCCTGATGCATTGCATTCTGGTGATCGTCCTCGAGCCTGGTGGGGGGGGGGGGGGGGGGGGGGGGGGGGTGAGTGTTCACCATGGTGCTGTCGATTATTGTTACAATGTCTGTTGGTGAGTGTGAGTGCCTGTGCTTTGTGTTTTGGATTTTGTGCCATTGTGGATTGCGCAGAAGATTACGGGTCTCGTCCCATGTGTTAATCATTGTGCACTTGTTAGGCAGAGCGGAACGGGTGAACCGAAGAGCAGACTCAGACATGGAGATAGGGATGCAAGTTATTTATTGGAACATAGGGGGAAGATGAAGTGCAGGTCAGGGGAAGCTCGGGCGGGTCGCTGGAGACCAGGTGCGGAGGCTGAGGCTGGAGCGAGAGGGGTTGAGACAGGAAAACAGCGTCAGCAGGGAAACAGGCACAGCAGGGTAACATGATCTGAATAGTAACAAATAGCTAGAAGCGTAGACTGACTGAGCAGAGATGGCAATCTGGCAGTGTGGACGTGGCAGGACTGAGTACTTGTAGAGGTCTTGATTATGGAACAGTTTGCAGCTGGTGGGAATCTACTCTGGCTCCAGCACACCTGTCTCCGCCCACACAATCACACACAGAGCGAGGGAAAGAGCACTGGGGGAAGCGGCAGGTCAAAGAGACACAGGATGAGCAGTAGAGGGCGTTGTAGGAGCAGATGTGACAGTACCCCCCCTCTACGGGTGCCACCTGGCGCCCGACCAGGCTTATCTGGGTGTGAGATATAGAAATCCTGTAAGTGGGATGGGTCCCGAATGTGGCGGCAGAGCACCCAGCAACACTCCTTTGGCCAGGATCACTCCCAGTCCACTAGGTACTGCCAGCCACAACCCCGACGGCGCACGTCCAGAAGCCGCTGGACATTATAGGCAGGATGGTCATCGATGAGCCATGGGGGTGGAGGAGCTGCAGCAGGAGGAGACAGGGATACGTGGAAGGTAGGATGGATCCTGAGAGAGGCTGGGAGTTTCAGGCACCCCGCCGAGGGGTTGATGACGCGGTCATTTTTAAAGGGGCCATTGAATCGGGGGGACATTTTCTTTGATGCCACCTTCAATCCAATGGCAGGTCCTTCGATGAGAGCCATACCTGTTGCCCCGGGGTGTAGACTGGGGCTGAGGCCCGGTGACAGTTGGATTGTGGCTGAGTCCTGTTGGAGGCACGAAGAAGGACAGCCCGGGCCTTCCGCCAGGTACGGTGACAATGGCGTAGATGGTCCTGGACAGAGGGAACCGCAACCTCTTGGGTGGGGAACAAGGGGGGTTGGTAACCCAGAGCACACTCAAAGGGTGACATACCTGACGAGGCGTTGGTGAGGGTGTTGTGGGCATATTCAACCCAGGGTAGCTGAGTGCTCCAGGAGGAAGGGTTGGCATAGGTCGTGCAGAATAGGGCAGTCTCCAACTCTTGGTTGGCCCGTTCGGTCTGGCCGTTGGTCTGGGGGTGATATCCAGAAGAAAGAGGGATTATGATACTGAACAGAAGGATTTCCATACCTGGGAGGCAAA
Source organism: Oncorhynchus clarkii lewisi (assembly GCF_045791955.1). NCBI lineage: Eukaryota > Metazoa > Chordata > Actinopteri > Salmoniformes > Salmonidae > Oncorhynchus > Oncorhynchus clarkii. The sequence goes on from NC_092165.1 coordinate 44,074,187, forward strand.
CTGGGGTCCTCTGTCGGAAACTATGTCAATGGGGATGCCATGCAGACAAAATACATGGGATACTGGGGCAGCAGGTAGCCTAGTGGTTAGAGTGTTGGACTTGTAACTGAAAGGTTGCAAAATCGAATCCCCGAGCTGACAAGGTAAAAATCTGTTGTTCTGCCCCTTAACTCTTGGAACTACTCCTCCCGGATCTGGGAGAATTGTCATCAACTGACACAAATTAGCATAACGCAACGGACAAACAATCTTACTGGAACATATTCCTATTCATGAAATCACAAGTGAAATATAGCGAAACACAGCTTAACCTTTTGTTGATCACCCTGTCATCTCAGATTTTGAAATGATGCTTTACAGCCAAAGCAAGACAAGCGTTTGTGTAAGTTTATCGATATACAACAAAATATTATGTACACCCAGCGGCAAGCAAGTTGGTCACGAAAATCAGAAAAGGAATCAAATTAAATCGTTTACCTTTGATGAGCTTCGGATGTTTTCACTCATCGAGACTCCAGTGGGTCAGAAGTTTACATACATTCAATTAGTATTTTGTAGCATTGCCTTTAAATTGTTTAACTTGGGTCAAATGTTTCAGGTAGCCTTCCACAAGCTTCCCACAATAAGTTGGGTGAATTTTGGCCCATTTCTCCTAACAGAGCTGGTGTAACTGAGTCAGGTTTGTAGGCCTCCTTGCTCGCACACGCTTTTCCAGTTCTGCCCACAAATGTTTTATAGGATTGAGGTCAGGGCTTTGTGATGGCCACTCCAATACCTTGACTTTGTTGTCCTTAAGACATTTTGCCACAACTTTGGACATATGCTTGGTGTCATTGTCCATTTGGAAGACCCATTTGCGACCAAGCTTTAACTTCCTGACTGATGTCTTGAGATGTTGCTTCAATATATCCACATAATTTTCCTCCCTTATGATACCATCTATTTTGTTAAGTGCACCAGTCCCTCCTGCAGCAAAGCACCCCCACAACATGATGCTGCCAGCCCCGTGCTTCACGGTTGGGATGGTGTTCTTCGGCTTGCAAGCCTCCCCCTTTTTCCTCCAAACAAAAGAATGGTTGATATGGCCAAACAGTTCTAATTTTGTTTCATCAGACCAAAAGGAATGATCTTTATCCCCATGTGCAGTTGCAAACCATAGTCTGGCTTTTTATGGCAGTTTTGGAGCAGTGGCTTCTTCCTTGCTGCGCAGCATTTCAGCTTATGTCGATATAGGACTCGTTTTACTGTGGATATAGCTACTTTTGTACCTGTTTCCTCCAGCATCTTCACAAGGTCCTTTGCTGTTGTTCTGGGACTGATTTGCACTTCTTGCACCAAAGTATCTTTCATCTCTAGGAGACGGAACGCGTCTCCTTCCTGAGCGGTATGACGGCTGCGTGGTCCCATGGTGTTTATACTTGCGTACTATTGTGTGTATAGATGAACATGGTGCCTTCAGGCGTTTGGAAATTGCTCCCAAGGATGAACCAGACTTGTGGAGGTCTACAGTTGTTTTTCTGAGGTCTTGGCTGACTTTCCCCCCCCCCATGATGTCAAGCAAAGAGGCACTGAGTTTGAAGGTAGGCCTTGAAATACATCCACAGGTACACTTCCAATTGACTCAAATTGTGTTAATTAGCCTATCAGAAGCTTCTAAAGCCATGACATCATTTTCTGGAATTTTCCAAGCTGTTTAAAGGCACAATCAACTTAGTGTATGTTAACGTCTGACCCACTGGAATTGTGATACAGTGAAATAATCTGTAAACAATTGTTGGAAAAATGACTTGTGTCATACACAAAGTAGATGTCCTAACTGACTTGCCAAATCTATAGTTTGTTAACAAGAAATTTGTGAAGTAGTTGAAAAACGAGTTATAATGACTCCAACCTAAGTGTATGTAAACTTCCGACTTCAATTATGTGTGTGTGTGTGTGTGTGTGTGTGCGTGCGTGCGTGTGTGTGACACAAAATCAAATCAACATTTTGATGGCTGAAGAGCACCAACATTTTACATCAAAACCTGAAAATCTCATGGAAACAATATTGCTCATCAGCAGCACTTTTACTTGATTAGGTAATTAGGTAATCACTCAGGACAGACAGGCAGAGAAGAGGTTAACAACTTATCTGTCTGTAGTTCAGTCTGCTACCTCTGTCTGAACCACAGAGTAACTTGGGGGGGTCCAGAACCTCGTCAGCCCGGAGTGGAAACTATTTAAAGGGAATTTATGATAAAACAATTTTACCATATTTCCACTTCCAGGAATAGCATGAACGATTCTTTCTCTGACACGACAGAGCAATATGGCACAAGGACTACAGTACTTTTCTCTGACTGAGTTAAAGACGAGAGAGATGGTGAGCATTAACCCAATACTGACTGTGCTTGTCTTTTATCAGGACGTTTCAGGCTCAGGTGCAAATCCAGTTAAAGTGACTCACAGGTCAGTTTTTTCACTGAGAAGATTGTTCCAATGATCAAGAAGCCCTCCCTACTTGTTCTGTGAGTATGCTATACTAAGTGTGTGACTTCAATCACACTGAAGAACCACTGGTGTCTGTGGTTTAGTCACCATCACCTTTCCTCATTTCGGAGGCACCAGAAGGCAAGGATGACTGTCGCCCCCTCTCACACACACAGTCCATCGCTCCATAGAGAGAGCAGGGAAGACAGGAGTCAGGGTGTCTGCTCCAATTCTCCGAACTGGGATCACATAGCAGTGGAGAACCCATTAAGGGAGGCCTGCACTTTGGCTGACTCCCCAGCAGAGTAGGCCCCTTTCCCTTCAGCATACCCCCCACTAACTCCACCACACCTCCCTCCTCTCTCACCAGTCTCCCCCTACACAGCACTGCATCCCCCGCAAGCTTGGCTGCCAGGATGTATAGGCCACCACAGCCCACCACCTCCAAGGTAGAACTTCTCCTCTATGCCAGTATAAATAAACCCAGCTAGCCCCTTCCCTCTCTCTCTCTTTTCTACTAAAGCCGACCTGCATCACGGCCTGCCAGGGGCTACTGCCAACAGCTACACTCTGTTTTGTCCTTTTTTCCTCTCTCAGGCCAAGATTTACTTTACCCAAGAACATTTATGCCAGTTTTAGAGGAAATGTGTGCACGCCAAGATAAGTTACTATGTACACACTGGAGCAGACCACTTGTTGCGTTTATTGTTCTTTTGTTGGAAATTGGGATTTAAATGGGCTCTGGGGTGTCCTTGTGTGTCGCCCCCCCCCCCCCCATATACACACACCAACACAACACACCCTTGTGGCATGCTTTCATAGTAACATGATGGTTTTTGGATGGATGGCTGTTACTGTTTGGTATCTGGCATCCTGCTACCCAACCAGTTTATCAGCATTACTAAGACTCTAACCATGAGCTCAATCACTGATCTATCATTACTTCAACATAATGTTTGGCTTTTTAAGGGTTGTAAACTTTATAGACTTTTATATCGACCGAGTAACTTTACTATTAAAAAGTGCAAAATCCACTTACAAATCTGGCATATGACGTTGCATCATTGTAAAAGGCCTATGAAAGATGTTTGGTTGGATACAGACAGTTTACCTCCTAGTCTCTTGAAGAGCCATGCTTCACTACTTTACTGTCTCTACGTGCCTGATTTGTGCAAGTCACTGAAAATGAGGAGCGTGCTTAGAACAGTGTGTTTGCACACAGAGCACACTGTACGTGCTTTGATCTGGTTTAGAGGATTCGCTTGCATGTAAGCTAGTGTGTGTGTGTAGGTGTGCATGGATGTGTGTGTGGGCCTGTAGCAGGCTATGTGTATACCACCAGTACTGTCTGTTTGGAGAGGCTTAGTGGCGTTCATGTGAAACCTGACCCATTATAGAGAACGTGCATATCTCAGAGTGCACAGAGCGCTAGCGGCATCCTCCTCCTGACTCAAACAGCTGAGAAAACACTCCTGACGCTCCACTGCGTGATGCGCATCCGACTCCGAACAGCAACATTTAGAGCCCTAGAGCTCATATCCCACAGCACTACTTCGGTTTGGCATGTCCTTAAGTTGACATCACACCTTCCTCACGCAACCCTCCGGGGGCTGTGTTTAAGTATGTAATTTAGCATTGTATGATATATGACAAGTCATCGGCTTTAGTACTGTGGGCTATGGCTGATCTAGCATGGTTAACGTGTGGTCAAACTGACCTTGAGAGGTCAATATAAATGTGACGGACTGGGGAATAATATGTGCCGTGGTTTCACAGGAAGCAAACTATACCTGGTGTCGTGACTTGACTTTCATTAATCTGATGACTGTTATTTATCTAATCAACTAACTGTGTGTAATTATTACCCCGATTAAATGAATCATGTAACAATTAACTCATTAGGATTTGGGGCATCACGAGAGTGGTTCTTTAAAGAGTTACCATCTCCCGAATTAAACTCTAAAGGTCTTTACCAATCACATCCATAAACAGTCAACTTATTAATCATAACCTCGTATCATATCATCATTCTGAACAGTCGTAACATTGCATCTGCAAAACCCCAGCCTTACTTATGATTCAGTACTATACAAATTTGTTTAATAATTTATTTACTAGCTAACTAAATTGTAACACAGGATAAACATTCACACTTAATACATTAGAAACAGGCTCCTAGCGGATTGACAACAATATGGCTGCTTGTTACAAAAAGACATGGAGAGGGCGAGAAAGAGAGAGGGACAGAGACTACTCTCACTTATACTTTGCACACGAACCGCCACCCGCTTGGAGTAAGAAACCCCCGTCTACTACCGTTGTTCTCATCTGCTGTCGTCCGGTATCCGGTGACTTGTCCTGAACAGAACTACAGAGCTTATTCTACTTCCATTTGCTTCTTATTCTACTTCCAAGATGCTTCTTTAAAGACAGGCTAGCCAGCCGTGTCGAAGGTTCCCAGGGGGGTGATGAGAGTAGCGGAACACAATGGTTTGAAAAGAGTAGTAGAATGGTTCCACATGAATCACTGTGGGTGAGAGGGAGTCTGGTTGAAGTTATTTATTGCAAAGCTGATCTGACCTATTTGGATCCTCACAGGACAGTCATGACACTGGGGTGGAAGGTAATTCACACAGTAACACCTGTAGCATGAGGAGGAAAGAGGGATCTCTGTGACTATATAAGAAAATGGAACCATCTTCCTCTTGGTGGCTACTGTTATATCCAATCTACAGTAATCCAATGTCTTGAGTGAGATCAAGTTGTCTACGCATTCCTATCCCAAACTTTGTCAATTAGAAGTGACGCTCATACTGTAAATGTATACAGAATTAGGGGAAAAGATTTGAAGACAATAAAGATTAGAGAGTAAAAGTTACATTGGAGCCCTGCATAAATGCAGCTTACACGCACACACGCGCACATGCACACGCGCACACACACACACACACACACACACACACACACACACACACACACACACACACACACACACACACACACACACACACACACACACACACACACACACACACACACACACACACACAATCCCCCAGCACACGCCTGATTGTTGCTCCAAGTCCAGAATTGCGGTAGAAATCCAAGATTTGGACTTCAGGGAACATAGTTAGGGGGATTAGATGATAACAGAGGATAACGGAAAAGAAGAGGTAGATAAAAGACACAAAAGACCTCTGAGTGACCCTGACTGCATCGTGATCCCACGTGCATGGTAATGAGGGCATTAAGCCCGTAATGTTTTGCCTGCTGATCTTGTTCAAAGATATCTCCCCCGGAAGCCCAGTGATGTCACCCGTCCACACTCACGGTCGCTTAAGAGCAAAGTGCAGCCAGCTGCTGTCCCTGGCCACAGAGAGAATAGAGATATAAGGAGAGAGAGAATACAAGAGAAATGAGAGAAAGGGAGATGCAAGAGAGAAGAGTAGTAGAGATATGGATGAAAAGAGATGGTACAGTTTAGGGTCCCTACAAGAGAGAGAAGAGGAGGAGGAGAAAGATAAAAATACATGGTTAGATGGCACTTTAGGGCCCCTACAAGGGAATATGAACACTTACATAACCCATAATGGTGGTGACCAAAAAACATCAAAAAACATTCTAGCAATCTTTTCATCATCTAGACTGATGGCCTTCTCTCTGTTAGTTCTGGAGACGTTTCCAACAGGATGACATGAGAAGCGTTCTTTACCAGGACTGATTCTTGGATAAAGAAGGATCTGAGAGTAAAAAGTAGGGAAATATGGGCATGGGGACAATCAATCAAAGGAAAACACAGACATTTCATAATAACTGTGTGTTGGCGAGAGAGAGAGAGAGAGAGAGAGAGAGAGAGAGCGAGAGAGCGAGAGAGAGAGAGAGAGAGAGAGAGAGAGAGAGAGAGAGAGAGAGAGAGAGAATCCACAGCTGGGCCTGCATACGGAAATGACACACCCTCACTAGGGGGGGCTGTGATTGAACCTAGTTTATAACAAAGCCTCTGGGTGCTAATTTGAAGTAAGGAGAGCTATCTGTCAGCTGTGCCAGCCCCCATGGTAAATGGTACACACAGATTGAGGAAATGGCCCTGTTATTGATGGTCTTCCATGTGTGCTGAGGACATTTACTATTGGAGGTGACCAGGCTGAATACAAGGTAAGTTCGCTGCCAGAACAGGAGTGTGGTGCCAAAACTAGTAATTGACTAGGCAGCGAATTGTGGCACAGGGCATGGGAGGAGCGCTCGCTTGCAAGGGGGAAAATAAAGAAACTTGAAGCACACATGTTGGCAGATCTTCATATTAGTAATGTAGGAATGCTCAAAAAGCAGCAGAAATATGCAGTGATCTTCAGTAGCTGGCAGTGAAGTTAACAATTGCACAGCAAATTCCAGGAGGTTTTGCTGGTCTGCTGTTGTGTTTGGATCAAAATCCAAAATGCCTTGAATACAGCCATATACTTACTTTCAAGTTTTTAGTAAAAAATGCTATAATTTTGATATAGTCATACAAATGTAGAGGAAAATATGCTTGCCTTTTTTCTACTGAAACAGATATATAAATGTGTGTCAGTTACTTGATAAGGTTAAGTCATCTGGTTGGTTGTTGGACTGAATTACAGACCCATTTTACTGGTGGACCATGATGACATTGACTCTCTGACTGGAGCAGTAGGGTCCAGGTCCTGGCCAGTGTAAGCAACAGGACAGCAGGATTAAGCAAATCTCTTGTTGTGGGATTCAGTTTCACATTTGCCTCATCCATTAGGCGCAGCTGCCTTCCATGGACTACATTGAGACAAAGTTAGAAAAGTGGGCTGGGGGTTGTAAATGAGGGATTCCAGAGCTTCAACATAAATAGTCCTAACAATTTACTGTGATGACTGGGACACAACTGCACAGATCAGGACAGGGCAGGCTGCCAAGCCAAACAGCCAAGAGAGGCAGAGGACAAGGCCCCTGTAAGAGACTGTGTGTGAGGAACCAATACGTGGCTGTGGAGGGGAGTTAACATGGACAATAGGGGAACAGGGACCACTACAGCATTAATGAGAATCTGAGGAGAGAATCAGAATGTTCAGGAATATTCCCCAGCACTGGGAGTTAGAGCCTGGTTACACACTGATGTACAGCATACACCTGTGTCATGGAGCTGTGTTGTGGCGTGTAGCCATAGAAAGAGAAATTGGCATGCTCAGCTCAAAATATTTGTAGTCCCAAAAAATCTTTGGGTGCTGGGTTCAAAGGGCGTATACTGGAAGAAAGGAAAAACCCGCACTCACTGAAATATTAATATGTTTTAATATCTTATTTTTAGCAGCAGAGGTCAAAACAAATGTACGCATTTCGGCGGCATCCTTTATAGTGTGTAGCCCCACCATCCTCCCACCACCACTCACGCACACACATGGTGACCTCCCGGGTGCTGTGTAATGTGGAGAGAGAGAGAGAGCTGCCAAGTCACACAGCTTGAGCAGCAGGGAGGTCCAGGAGCCCAGGGGGAGATGGTACGTGACAGAAAGCAGGCTGATGTGTGTGTGTGTGTGTGTGTGTGTGTGTGTGTGTGTGTGTGTGTGTGTGTGTGTGTGTGTGTGTGTGTGTGTGTGTGTGTGTGTGTGTGTGTGTGTGTGTGTGTGTGAGGGAGGGAAGGGAGAGGTGTGGGAGGGAGGGAGGGAGAGTGGTGTGTGGAGGGTGCATGTGTGTTTGTTGTAGGAGGGTGTGGGGGGGGCTAGAAGGGGGAGGCACACCATTAGAGAGGACAGAAGGAAAAAAATTACATCACACTCGCATGCTCATTTGGTTTTTGAGTACCGTATTTAACAAGTTTGTGCCATCAAAGGGACAACACAGCACACGAAAGGACATTAGATGACCTCCTCTGCTTTGTTGGAACTGTATTGCATCTCACCACATGATATGCTGATTGGCTAATCCTCACAGGAAGGCGAGGAGGAGGAGAAGAGAGGAGAGCACTACACGCTGAATCAGTCCCCTAACCGACAACTCTGAAAGTGATATTCTCACCGTATGTTGGAGGAAATGATTCATTAGGCTGTGGCCTGGGTTGGATCGCCATTACTAAGAATCAGAACCAGCCGCTCACCCCAGGCTGGTGCATGTGGAGCGTGTGTTCTGTGACGAGTGGATGGGAAGTGAGGGATAGAGGAAAGGAGGGATGGGAAGGAGGGGAGGGGGCCACTATGGCGCTGAGTCAACTACATAACAGCTCTCTCCACGCTCAGGGACAGACTTGTCTTTCCTGGAAAACCACAGGAATACTCAGCATGCTGCATTAACACAGGAACAGGAGTTTTACCTCACCACATTATCTGATCAGGAAGAACTTCAGGCTCTATGGCCCGTGGGCCCACAGTTGTTGCTGGTCAGGACAACAGATACTGTAGGCCAAAACAATTTCTGGCTTTAGGCTTTGTGGAGGCATGGTGGTTATTTAATCAACCATAGGTTCCCGTTATAAAGGGTGTGGGGGTATGTGAATACTTGTGTACTTGCTCACCTCAGACAGCATGCACTGAAATGGAGCAAGGACAAGGAGTAGCATTTGAATGATGACACAATGGAATGCATTGCTGTCTGAAACAACAAGAGGACCATTATGTTTTAAAGACAAAGTGGTCTCTCCCATGAGTGAAATGTAGAAGGTGATACCTACGAGAGGGAAAAGAGGAGGACAGGCTGAGATAAGAAATGGAGGTTAAATATCGTGATCTTCATTACTCCACCTCCCCAGTCTCTACACATTACAATATTGTGTGTGTGTGTGTGTGCGTGTGTTTGTGTGTGTGTGTGTGTGTGTGTGTGTGTGTGTGTGTGTGTGTGTGTGTGTGTGTGTGTGTGTGTGTGTGTGTGTGTGTGTGTGTGTGTGTGTGTGTGTGTGTGTGTGTGTGTGTGTGTGTGTATGTGTGTGTGTGTGTGTGTGTGTGTGTGTTCTCCATGACCTTGCACCTCACTTAGAGTTTGTAAAATGGGAGCAAATTGTGAACTAGATAAGTGTCAGTGAGGTATTGGTCTTGGATCAGTTGGGACCGCGCAGTCCTCCCAACACTGTTATCTGAGATTGTGACTCTGGCCTCAACAGCATGCATCATTTTGTAAAATCACATTAGTACTGTCATTCCTGGAAGTGGAATGACAGTACTAACTCATGACAGTTATATACCTCCAGTGTCCCAACGTGTTAACCCATAACAGTCTAAACCCTGTGCAAGCCGGGGGGGAGGGGTGGATTCTAATAATCTATATAGAATTATTTTAAGAAGGTCATACCAAGGATAATTTAGCTATTTGATTTATAATTTTAAGTCCCTTGAAGTGTAAAAAAAAAGTAAATACAAACAATTATTTAATGAAAGTTTTTATTTGGCTTTACTGCTATGGAATAACAGATAGTCCCCCCAAAAATCTAAAGGGTGTTTATTCTGAAGTGTCTGTCCTATATCTGAGAGATATAAGAAAGATCAGAAAAAATGTTGTTTTTTACATGTATTTAATCCCTTATTTTTTGCACTAAACAGTCTCCATAAATACGTACTTCTCACCTTTCCACAGAGGGGTCATATTAGTGTGTAGGTCAAACCGTTCGGACACTACATACAATTTTGTGAGAAGACCGATTTTTGGGATTTCTCATGGTCTGACAAACACCGCTCTAGCTCTGTCACCTTGAGGGATGCATTGGATTGAGACACATCTAATGCAAAAAAAACATATGCCTATCTTAAACTGACATATTTTTATGGGAATTTTTAAATTGTGCTAATTAGATTTTCACGGGGGCATGGACATTGACTCTAGGGTGTTTTAATAGTCAGATCGCAAATGTGTTTGTCACGACAATATTGCAACAATAAATCATATCTACTGTCATGACGATGGCTTGATGGGGGAGGTTTATGACCTCCATAAATACCTTTCTCCTTTTTCCTCTCTCTACTCTACCGATGTGACTATTGAAAATCCCTTTGTTAACATGGAGAGTCTGGTGACAACAAAAAATGGGAAACGGAACCATATTTTGGTAATCGAACCAGTTGAAAATTTGCGTTGGTATGAATATGATCTCAGAGACATTATGTCTGAGACATTATTACTAATGACAGGATGACATAACTGTATCTTGGAAAGTCGACACATTCTAGTTATGAGATTCACATGGAATTGTTGTGCAATTGAAATGTTTAAAAATGAAACTATTTGTGAAAAGATGAAATGTAATTTTAGCTTCTTAATGAGAGAACGGTTTGTCAGAAGAACACCACTCTGCTCACTCAGAGGCCCCGCCCATGTGAACAGACACTGGGTTTAAACCATGAAACACGGCCCTCCCTCCCAATCCTATATAAGCCCCTTGATGAAAATGTAACTTTCTGTTCCAAGGACGTGAGGACTTACCATCCCCACGTTGAAAGGACAAAGACCACCTACAGAACTAAGCCAACCTCAGCAAGAACCTAACAAAATTGGCATCGAATTTCAACGTGAAGGTGACGACCTACATGCCGGAAGGATGAATTTCGACTCTACCAGCCAGAATATAGCATGAGCTTAAAAGTATAGCAACTTGGTCTGAACTTTGAACTCTTATTCACTAAAGAAGTGCTACCCCCTCCGCCCACTAAACGTGGGCTAGGAGCAGACGGACAGAGTATCCATTCTACCGCGCTCCAGTTCACCAAGAGACATTCTTCAAAGGACAAACCGTCCATCGACGACCAATCTACCAAAGCGCAGCTCAGAGTAAATATTTATTGCATTCTTCTTTTTCAAATGGGCATTTAGAATGCATAAGATACTGTATTTGTGATAGCATAGCTTCTCCCTTTGTTCCTCAGTCTGCTCGCTCTTTCACTCAAACCCCACACCCCCTTTTATTTGTGTAACCAGCCGCTATACTGGCTCCGTTCACCAGGTCCATCGATGTATGATTCACTCTGTGTATATGTAATTCTGTGTGATTAGTTAGGTATTTAGTAAATAAATAATGAAACCATATTTGTATTGCTGATTCAACTTGTTAGCCAGGGTTTGTGAAGATAACCAAGAATTTACAACTTTCAGATGAGACCCCTAAATCCCTAAATTTACCGTGTGAGGAATAAATTCCGTGTGAAGGAATAAATTCCCAGTAAATGGTATATTATCTGATTTTCGTGAAGATAAGGATAAGTTTATCTATATGTCCATGTCTAACACTTATATTTTCATCAACATTTATAATGAGTATTTCTGTAAACTGATGTGGCTCTCTGCAATATCACCGGATGTTTTTGGAACTAGTGAACATAACACGCCAATGTATATTGAGTTTTTTTTATATAAGTATGCATATATTATATTAATATTATCGAACAAAACATACATGTATTGTGTAACATGAAGTAACATGAAGTCCTATGAGTGTCATCTGATGTGTCATCTGATGAAGATCATCAAAGGTTAGTGATTAATTGTATCTTTATTTGTGCTTTTTGTGACTGAATTTTTCTGTGACGTGGCGGTGACCTAAAATAATAGTTTGTGTTGCTTTCGCTGTAAAGTCTATTTGAAATCTGACACTTTGGTGGGATTAACAACAAGATTACCTTTAAAATGGTTTTAAAGGAATTTATATTATGACATTTCTGTTATTTGAATTTGGCGCTCTGCACTTTCACTGGCTGTCGTCATATCAATCCCGTTAACGGGATTGCAGACCTAAGAAGTTAACTTCTTTGGGAACGGGGGCAGTATTGAGTAGCTTGGATGAATAAGGTGCCCAGAGTAAACAGCCTGCTACTCAGGCCCAAAAGCTAGAATATGCATATACAGTGGGGCGAACAAGTATTTGATACACTGACGATTTTGCAGGTTTTCCAACTTACAAAGCATGTAGAGGTCTGTAATTTTTATCATAGGACTACTTCAACTGTGAGAGACGGAATCTAAAACAAAAATCCAGAAAATTTTATTGCATGACATAAGTATTTGATACATCAGAAAAGCAAAACTTAATATTTGGTACAGAAACCTTTGTTTGCAATTACAGAGATCATACGTTTCCTGTAGTTCTTGACCAGGTTTGCACACACTGTAGCAGGGACTTTGGCCCACTCCTCCATACAGACCTTCTCCAGATCCTTCATGTTTCGGGGCTGTCACTGGGCAATATAGACTTTCAGCTCCCTCCAAAGATTTTCTATTGGGGTCAGATCTGGAGACTGGCTAGGCCACTCCAGGACCTTGAGATGCTTCTTACAGAGCCACTCCTTAGTTGGCCTGGCTGTGTGTTTCGGGTCGTTGTCATGCTGGAAGACCCAGCCACGACCCATCTTCAATGCTCTTACTGAGGGAAGGAGGTTGTTGGCCAAGATCTCATGATACATGGCCCCATCCATCCTCCCATCAGTACGGTGCAGTCGTCCTGTCCCCTTTGCTGAAAAGCATCCCCAAAGAATTATGTTTCCACCTCCATGCTCCATGGAGCCCCAGACCGAGGGTGATTGACCGTCATCTTGAACTTCTTCCATTTTCTAATAATTGCGCCAACAGTTGTTGCCTTCTCACCAAGCTGCTTGCCTATTGTCCTGTAGCCCATCCCAGCCTTGTGCAGATCTACAATTTTAACCCTGATGTCCTTACACTGCTCTCTGGTCTTGGCCATTGTGGAGAGGTTGGAGTTTGTTTGATTGAGTGTGTGGACAGGTGTCTTTTATACAGGTAACGAGTTCAAACAGGTGCAGTTAATACAGGTAATGAGTGGAGAACAGGAGGGCTTCTTAACAGGTCTGTGAGAGCCGGAAATCATACTGGTTGGTAGGTGATCAAATACTTATGTCATGCAATAAAATGTAAATTAATTATTTATAAATCATACAATGTGATTTTCTGGATTTATGTTTTAGATTCCGTCTCTCACAGTTGAAGTGTACCTATGATACAAATGACAGATCTCTACATGCTTTGTGAGTAGGAAAACCCGCAAAATCGGCAGTGAATCAAATACTTGTTCTCCCCACTGTAATTAGTAGATTTGGGTAGAAAACACTCTGAAGTTTCTAAAACTGTTTGAATGATGTCTGTGAGTATAACAGAACTCATATGGCAGGCAAAAACCGGAGAAAAAAATCCAGCCAGGAAGTGGGATATCTAAGGTTTGTAGTTTTTCAAGTCTTTGCCTATCCAATATACAGTGTCTATGGGGTCATGTTGCACTTCCTAAGGCTTCCACTAAATGTCAACAGTCTTTAGAACCTTGTTTCAGGCTTCTACCGTGAAGGGGGAGAGAATAAGAGCTGTTTGAGTCAGAGGTCTGGCAGAATGCCATGAGCTCAGTCAGGCGCGCGACCGTGAGAGCTAGCTGCGTTCTTTTTCATTTCTAAAGACAAAGGAATTGTCCGGTTGAAACATGATTGAAGATTTATGTTAAAAACATCCTAAAGATTGATTCTATACATAGTTTGACATGTTTCTACGAACTGTAATAAAACTTTTTTGACTTTTCGTCTGAACTAAGTGCTCGCGCACTATGCTTTTGGATTACTGGGCTAAACACGCAAACAAAAAGGAGGAATTTGGACATAAATGATGGACTTTATCGATCAAAACAACCATTTATTGTGGAACTGGGATTCCTGGGAGTGCATTCCGGTGAAAATCATCAAAGTTAAGTGAATATTTATAACGCTATTTCTGAGTTTTGTGACACCTCTCCTTCTATGGTAAATGGCTGTATGTTTTTGTGTGACTTGGCGCTGACCTAACATAATCGTAAGGTGTGCTTTCGCCGTAAAGCCTTCACACTACTCGCTGTGTCAGATTTTTAAAAAAGCTTTACGGAAAAAGCAAACCATGCAAAAGAACAGAAGTCAGAAATAACATTATAAATATTCACTTAACTTTGATGATCTTCATCAGAATGCACTCCCAGGAATCCCAGTTCCACATTAAATGTTTGACTAGTTCGATAATGTCCATCATTTATGTCCAAATAGCTACTTTTGTTAGCGCGTTTGGTAAACAAATCCAAAGTCACGAAGCGCGTTCACTAGTTGCAGGCAAAATGTCAAAAAGTTCCGTTACTGTCCGTAGAAACATGTCAAACGATGTGTGGAATCAATCTTTAGGATGTTTTTAACATAAAACTTCAATAATATTCCAACCGGAGAATTCCTTTGTCTTCAGAAAAGCAAAGGAGCTCTCATGTGAAATGCGCATGACTGCTGGCAGACCTCTGACTCAATCTTCTCTCATTCTCCCCCCCTTCACAGTAGAATCCTCAAACAAGTTTCTAAAGACGGTTGACATCTAGTTGACATCTAGTGGAAGCCTTAGGAAGTGCAACATAACCAATATCAGACTGTGTATTCAATAGTTGAAAATCAACCAATCTCAGATTTCCCACTTCCTGTTTGGATTTCTTCTCAGGTTTTTGCCTGCCATATGAGTTGTTATACTCACAGACATCATTCAAACATTTTTAGAAACTTCAGAGTGTTTTCTATCCAATACTAATAATAATATGCATATATTAGCAACTGGGACTGAGGAGCAGGCAGTTTACTCTGGGCACCTCTGGGCACCTTTTCATCCAAGCTACTCAATACTGCCCCTGCAGCCATAAGAAGATAACCAAGAATGTACAACTTTCCGATGAGACCCCTAAATCCCTAAATTTACCATGTGAAGGAATAAATTCCCAGTAAATGGTAAATTCTCTGCTTTTTGTAAATAAGGTGAGGATTAAATATTGACTGCTACTAACGTAAAAGATTACCAGATCTTTAAAAGTTTATTCGGAAGATAACAGCTCTATAAACATTATTTCGTGGTGCCCCAACGTTCTAGTTAATTATTTACCTGAGTAGCTTAATCAGGTAATATTAATTACAGAGAAATGATTTTACAGAATAGCATGTCATATCACTTAATCCGGCATAGCCAAAAACACGACACTACCCACCACAAAAACTTAATGAACCAGATTTACAGATTGTCATTGTCGGTAATCCCAGCCTACGGTATTGCGTAATGCAGAATGGAGCTGCTATTCTACACAATGTAGTAGCGCAATCTAAACATCTCATGTCTATGAAATTCTACCACCTGCATATTCTAACCTAATCTCATAAAGATATGTATCATGTTGAGAGGTCAGAGGTCAGAGGTTATGGTAATGGTCTGTTGGTTCTCTCCAGTAATGCTGTGGTCACATTCTCTTGGCTCTCTCTAGATGGGGAAGAACACGTGTTTTATTTGAAAGGTACCAGAGAGGACTAACTCCATGGGAACCCCCCAGACATATGGACTTCATCAAAGCCAGTAGTCCAATGACATCATTGTCATATAATTGACTCTCACCTCATCCTCTCAGCATCTAAGTGGAGAGCTGAAGCTAGAAAGCCTTTTTTCACCTCATAATACAGTCTGCTGCTGTGAGCTTCTCTCTCACTCTGTACAGATCTGATTTGTCACACAGTGCAGGGCCACAGGTATCTAGGATCACCAACCACCACTGTTTTCCCATGAGGTCACTTTTAGACTGAATGGTGTCTTTGTTAAGTGAAGATGAACTAGAGGCCAATTATTTAAATGGGCTCCAGATTGCAATGATTTATTAAAGGAAAATAAGGGCAGGCCATGTTGAGCACAACCATTTTATGTCAGCCTCTGTAGCTGGCAGATCAGTTCCGGGTTTATCTGTCTTAATAAATCACAAACACTTACTCTCGCAAGGGGAAGCTAGACTTTATCACAGACATAAGTAACTAGACTATTACACCATTTGGTCGGATGACGTCCCCAGATCAAGAGGTTTCCCACAAAGATAGAATACTTTTTGTCCCCCTTTTGCCTCTATAACCTCTATTTATTTGGTCCTCTGTTCAAACTACTGTTCCTCTTCTCACGCTGTGTTGGAGCAGAGTTGCTCCAGCTGTTGTCCAAAATGGCATCATGTAAAAACACCTCACAGTGGCCAGCCAGCCATATTTTACTGTAAACCACCGGACCTCTCCCTGCTTCCTGTGCTGTGGAAGGGCGGGTATCTGGACAACTATTTTGCTGTCTTGTTGTTATATGTTTAACAAAATCAAGCTGTCGCTATGGGTTTTTCTACAGATTGTTGTTGTTGTTGTCTATTTTTTATCCAGAGACGATACACTGAACAGATTAACTCTGCAGGGTTGTTCATAAACAACAACCGCATGCTGCACTGTAATAAAAACCAAGATGTAAACCCCAGCACTTTGTGTCCAGGTTGACCGGCTTCCTCCTCTGTCCCTCTGTCTCATCTGCTCCTTGATGGAGGAGAAGCTAAACTAGAGCGCTACAGGGTCAGAACTTCACCAAGAGGCTGAGAGGCCTGGACCGTTTCCCGCTGTCAACACACACCTGTCAAACGGTCATGTGCTCCCTGGTATTTCCTGAATCAAAGGCTTCCTATGAGAAGCAATTTTTTCCTCTCTTCAACAAACTGAAGCCCAATGCCAATATCCTGTGGTGGCTAAGTAACTTTGAATAAAGACTTCACCACTTAGTGGCTTAGTGGCACGTTTTTTTATCTCCTCTTGGGCATGCTGAGGTGTTGAAGAGGTACTTCAGGCTAATCAGCTTGTTAAATGTGTTATACTAACGCCCATTCACAATCCCAAACTGTCAAATGTAGAGGACAGACTGAGTCTACTTCCTAGCCTTCAAGGAAACCAACTGTTCCTAATAAAGCCCTCTAAATTAAAATGTATTGTGATTTTAAGGCAATTAAGGAAAGGAAAATGTTTACTTGTCCATACATTTTTGGCCTATTTTTTGTTTAATTTTCCCTTTTTTTCAAACTATCATTGCAAAAAAATCTGTCTTGCTTTAAAATGTGTCCTTTCTGTTTAATAATTGCCTTCTGCGAAGCAACGCCGTCATTCTGTACTTTTGAGGGGAAATAAAAACTAATTAATTAGTAGGAAGTGGTTGCTTAGCAGTGCTCTGTGCTCTCAGAAGCATCCAGAACCACCTCGGGCCAGCAGACTGTTAATTAATCCTGCTGAATGCAGACCAGACTCGTGGTCAGACATAGGCACAGAATACTGAGGGAACAGATTCTGAAGGAAGAGAATGATACTATACACCTTCACCAGTTCTCCAAATACAGTAGTTAAGCCAGCCATTATTCCCAATACCGTAACTGTATTCTAATGAAGGAGGGTTGATTTTATAAAAATTATTTCCCTAAGCATATGCGACATAATTGGTCCCATAGGCCTCCCGACCCCAAAAAATAAACATAAAAAAATAATAGGTATAAATACTCTATTATTATTACATTTTTTAGGAACTCAGTCGGGTCTGAATTTACTGTTGAGGGTTATAAAGTAGAATAGTACTGTAATGTCTGCTTCCAACTCACACCCTCCAACACATAGATCCCCTGAATGCAGCTCACTATCCAGATCCCAATCACCTGAATTTTGATCACCTGTTCACACACCTGTATGCCATTATCACACACAATTTAGTTCAGTTCTTTGTACCCCATCATTGTAAGGTATTGTTTGTTTTGTGAGACACTTCTATTCGGAGCCCTGCTTTTCCCGTAATTGAATCCTCCCGTGTATGATAGTTTTTGCCTGCCTCACTAACGATGCCTTTTGCCTATTCCCTGCCTGTACCTTAGCCTATTAGATTTCCTGTTATCAACCTATTGCCTGATCTCCTGGATGACTTTACTAGCCTTTTCCCTGCCTGTACTGTTGCCTTTTTGGACCCTCTGTGTATGACCTTCTGCCTGCCCCTGGACCCAGCTACCTGCCTCCTCCTGTGGTCCTTTACAAATAAACACCTGCTGAGCCCTGCACTTGAAACCAGCTCTCTGTCTCTCATCGTGTACATTACAGAATACCTCACCAAAAACAACAGATGGATTCAGCGGAGCTGCAGCTACATCTAGCCCGATATCGGGTGCCACAGTCTCCTCTCGTTCATCTACCCATATCCATGCCTAATAAATATGACGGCTCCCCAGGGAAATGTCCAGGACTTCTCATGCAATGTAACCTGGACATAGACCATCACCCCGCTGACTTCACCTCTGACAAAGACAGGGTGGACTTTGTTATCGCCCAAGCTCTGGATATGGTCACAGCCCTGTGGGCCCCTCAAAGTTCTGATCTCGTTTC
Source organism: Oncorhynchus clarkii lewisi (assembly GCF_045791955.1). Lineage (NCBI taxonomy): Eukaryota > Metazoa > Chordata > Actinopteri > Salmoniformes > Salmonidae > Oncorhynchus > Oncorhynchus clarkii. The sequence continues at coordinate 44,092,816 of NC_092165.1, forward strand.
CATGCCCTCTTCAAGGATGTTTGACCATTCAGTTTCAGGTCGTCACACCGGGGACCTGTTATGTGAGCTGCGACAGGGCCGTTGCTCCACCACTGAGCATGCCCTTGAGTTCCGCACCATGGCTGCCGGCAGTGGATGGAGTGAACCAACTCTCCTTGTCTACCGGAGGGATCTTAAATCAGGAGTTACAGACCGAACTGGCCTGCGGACTCGGCCCGCAGGTAATTTCATTGATGAACAATTGGCACAACAGTTAAGAGTTAAACTAATTGCTGTTAATCCTCCCCTTAGGATTAATGTGCTGGACGGACAACACCTCAGTGCTGGTCTGGTGACTTGCATGACCGAAAGTATCACCCTTCAGATTGGCTTCCTTCACTCTGAGGTCATTCAGTTAATGGTGTTGTCTTCGTCTAAAGAACCCCTTCTCCTCGGTCACCCCTGGCTAAGCCATCACGACCCTACCACCTCCTGGCGGCAAGGGGAACTGCTGCCATGGTCTCCCGCCTGTTTTAAGAACTGCTTCAATCTACCCTGTCAAGCCACCTCTATAGAAGGATCGGAGTCTGTCCTTCCATCCCACATGTATATGCCCAGTTCCAGAGTGTCTTCAACAAGAAAAATGGAAACAAATCTGCCCCCTCATCGCCTGGGGGACTATGCGATTGACCTCCTTCCTGGGTTATCGCCCCCTAAGGGTCAGATCTACCCTTGTCCATCCCAGTGAATGAGGCTATGGTCACCTATATAGAAGAGGCCCTCGACATAGGATTCATCCATGTCTCCGGCTGCATCCAGTTTCTTTTTTGTGAAAAAAAGGGTGGTAATCTCCGTCCCTGCATAGATTACCGACCCCTCAATGACCTTACAAACAAGAATCGCTTCCCTCTTCCTCCGATTCCGGCCGCACAAGAACAACTTGGACAGGCTACCATCTACTCCAAACTGGACCTACGTAGTGCTTACAACCTGGTCCGTATCCGAAGTGGGGATGAGTGGAAGACGGCGTTCATCACTGCTAGGGGTCACTACAAATACTTGGTTATGCCCTACGGTCTCACCAATGCTCCTGCAGTCTTCCAGTCCTTCATGAATTAAGTTTTCATGGAGATGATCAACCAGTGGTTAGAGGGAGCTCATCATCCATTCCTTGTCCTTACCGATCACCGGAATTTGGAGTACTTAAGTGCTAAGAAGCTCAACCCTAGACTGGCTTGCTGGGCACTCTTCTTCACCCGCTTCAATTTCACCACCACCTATCTGCCCGACAAGAAAAATGTGAAGGTTGATTCCTTATCCCGTCTATTTGACTCCCCTTCCTCTAACCCTGCTCCCGAGACCATCCTGCCTCCGTCTTGTGTCGTGGGACCCATACAGTGGGAAATCCAAACAGCAGTCGAAGAGGCCCTATGCCACAACCCAGCACTTCCCGACACCCCTACAGGTAAGACCTACATTCCGGATTCCGTCGGACCCCAACTAATGGTGGTCGACCCTAACAGCAGACATCCGAGATTACGTACTTTCCTGTCCTGTCCGTGCATGGGCAAAGAGCCCTCGCCAACTACCTACCGGTAAGCTCGAGTCTTTACCCACACCACACAGACCATGGTCCCACATCGCCATGGATTTCCTCACTGATCTGCCAGACTCTTCGGGCTTCACTACTATTTTAGTTGTAGTGGACCGGTTCTCCAAGATGTGCCAACTCATCCTCCTTCCACATCTACCTAATGCCTTGGAAATGGCCGAGTGCATGTTCCAACAGGTGTTTCTTGTGTATGGGATCCCGAAAGACATAGTTTCGGATCGGGGACCCCAGTTCTTCTCCGGGGAGTGGCGAGCTTTCTGCGACCGACTGGGGGGTCTCCATCAGCCTATCCTCCGGATACCATCCCCAAACCAATGGGCAGACGGAACGCCTGAATCAGGAAATAGGGACGTACCTTCACCAACACTGCACCCACCAACCACACACCCACCAACCACACGAGTGGAGTCGCTATCTAGCCTGGGCCGAATATGCACGGAACTCCCTGGTGTCACCGTGTTCCCAAGGTAGACAGAGCCCGGAACTGTGCCTGCCGTCAATGAGTTGTTTCGACGGAGTGGGCAGGTTTGGGAGACCGCACATCGGCACCTACAGTGGGGCAAAAAAGTATTTAGTCAGCCACCAATTGTGCAAGTTCTCCCACTTAAAAAGATGAGAGAGGCCTGTAATTTTCATCATAGGTACACTTCAACTATGACAGACAAAATGAGAAAAAAATCCAGAAAATCACATTGTATGATTTTTAATGAATTTATTTGCAAATTATGGTGGAAAATAAGTATTTGGTCACCTACAAACAAGCAAGATTTCTGGCTCTCACAGACCTGTAACTTCTTCTTTAAGAAGCTCCTCTGTCCTCCACTCGTTACCTGTATTAATGGCACCTGTTTGAACTTGTTATCAGTATAAAAGACACCTGTCCACAACCTCAAACAGTCACGCTCCAAACTCCACTATGGCCAAGTACAAAGAGCTGTCAAAGGACACCAGAAACAAAATTGTAGACCTGCACCAGGCTGGGAAGACTGAATCTGCAATAGGCAAGCAGCTTGGTTTGAAGAAATCAACTGTGGGAGCAATTATTAGGAAATGGAAGACATACAAGACCACTGATAATCTCCCTCGATCTGGGGCTCCATGCAAGATCTTACCCCGTGGGGTCAAAATGATCACAAGAACGGTGAGCAAAAATGTGCCAGGCGTATCCCCCTGCTTAAGCCAATACATGTCCAGGCCCGTCTGAAGTTTGCTAGAGAGCATTTGGATGATCCAGAAGAAGATTGGAAGAATGTCATATGGTCAGATCAAACCAAAATATAACTTTTTGGTAAAAACTCAACTCGTCGTGTTTGGAGGACAAAGAATGCTGAGTTGCATCCAAAGAACACCATACCTACTGTGAAGCATGGGGGTGTAAACATCATGCTTTGGGGCTGAAAAATCACATTGTAGGATTTTTAATGAATTTATTTGCAATTGATTTGATCGTGGACTTGAGGAAACAGCAGAGGAAGCACCCCCCTATCCACATCGACTGGACTGCAGTGGAGAAGGTGGAAAGCTTCAAGTTCCTCTGCATACACATCACTGACGCCTCACCAACCTCAGAAGGCTGAAGAAGTTTCCTTGACACCTAAAACCCACACACACTTTTACAGATGCACAACTGAGAGCATCCTGTCTGGCTGTATCACTGCCTAGAACGGCAACTGCACTGCCCGCAACCACAGGGCTCACCAGAGGGTGGTGCGGTCTACCCAACGCATCACCGGGGGCAAACTACCTGTCCTCCAGGACACCTACAGCACCCGATGTCACAGGTAGGCCAAAAAGATCATCAAGGACAACAGCCACCCGAGCCACTGCCTGTTCATCAGACTGTTAAATAGCCATCACTAGCACATTAGAGGTTGCTGCCCTATTTACATAGACTAGAAATCATCACCGGCCACTTTACAGTTTTTTTCGATTGCTAAACGACAGTGGACACAACTGGAGTCACATGTGCAAAACTCTAACTACAGTCTGCACAGCAGCAGTTCATGTGGACCAAACTCTAGTTCGTTTTTCATTGCTTGAACACAGTTTTCAAAACTCTACACACTTATCCCATGACTTTAACCACAACCTGCACAACACTGTGGATTTACAGCACTTTGTTCAAATGCTAACACACTGCTGTCAAAACTGTGAACCACACATTCAAAACGGAATAGATTTCAGCCTTGTGCCTTTCAAACATTGCAATTTCAGCTGAAAGGCTAAGCAGGTGTCTTGTTTTAGACTTGTTAGTGAACACACACACACATATTACAGTATATATAAGTAGAGCTCAGAAAGACTCATTTTGGAAATGGAACAAGGAAGATGGGTTCGTGGAGGGAGAAGGGTGGCAGGGAGAGGGCAGATGCGTGGAGGAAGACAAAGAAGACAAAGAGCTGTTATTTCAGATGAAATAAGGGCTACACTTATAGACCATGTCGTGAACCATGGTCTCTCATTGAGAGAGGCAGGGTTGAGGGTGCAACCCAATCTGCAAAGATCCACAGTGGCATCTGTAATGCGAATTTTCCATCATGCAAACAGGTGATAGTTACATCCTTACAGTAAATGAAAACATTACAGGAATCTATTTTGTATTGCAATTATATAATATTTACACAGATATATATTACAGTAAGTTTGACTGTAAAATATATTTTTACAACAGGACCCAAAGGCTGCCCCCAACAGGGGAAAGAGGAAAAATATTTTCAGATGCGCAGGAAAATGCTATTGTTGACATGGTTGTTGTCAACAATGCAATAAAACTGCGGGAGATTCAAGATAGAGTGCTGGCTGATAATGATATATTTGAAAATGTTAATTCTGTCAGCACAACAACTATTGCTCGAGTCCTAAAGAAACACCAAGTTACAATGAAACAGTTATACACTGTACCGTTCGAGAGAAACAGTGAACGGGTAAAAGAGCAAAGATACCAATATGTCCAGGTAAGACGTCTGAGGTTACGTACACAGCTATACAAAATATTTACAGTAAAAAAAACACTAGCATTTCTACAGTACAACTGTGCACTTACTGTTTTTCAGAGAGTAATGGAGTGGAAGCACTGGAAAGACCACATTCATTTGTATTTATCGATGTAGCTGGATTTAACCTTGCCAAAACACGGCGCAGAGGAAGGAATGTTATAGGTCAAAGGGCCACTGTGGAGGTTCCAGGCCAAAGGGGGGGAAATATCACCATGTGTGCTGCAATGGCCAATGATGGTTTGCTTCTCAACACACCACTCATTGGCCCATACAACACAGAAAGGCTTATAGCTTTCCTATAACTGCTCTATGCTCAGCTAGTGCCAGCAGAACAGGGGGAGCCAGTAAGAAACCCCCAAGTTTTTGTCATAGTTTGCGATAACGTTGCTTTTCACCACTCTGCAGCTGTCACAGATCGGTTTGCAGCACATCACAGATTTATGGTTTTGTATCTGCCTGCATATTCACCCTTCCTCAACCCAATAGAGGAGTTTTTCTCTGCCTGGAGGTGGAAAGTGTTTGGTCACCACCCGCATGACCAAATGTCTCTTTTGGAAGCCATGCGTGCCGGATGTGAGGACACGAGTCCAGAGGACTGCCAGGGATGGATAAGGCACTCCAGAAGGTTCTTCCCCAGGTGCATGGCAAGAGAAAACATTAGATGTGATGTTGAAGAAAACCTGTGGCCTGATGCTAGAGAGAGGCAGGATTAGCCCCTCATCTATTTGTTTGAATTACAGTATGTACTTTTAGTTTCTACCTTTTTTTTCTCATTACTGTAATTCCGTAAATTACAACATACTATTGAAGCAAGCTGCTAATTTTCATTTACCTTAAAGAATTGTTATGTTCTAAAAAAATATATAAATCATGTGAACGAATGTCACTCTTTTCTTTGAAGAAAATATTACTTTGTATGAAGTCACTGAAATTGTTCAAACTGTAAAGATGAAAAGTTTGTATTTTCTGTATTGGTGTTTGATGCTAGTGTTTTTACTCTCAGTGTGTTCTGAGTGACAGTGTGTGTTATCTCAGTGAGGGTTGTGCATAGTGTTTGGCTGCACTGAGCGTGTTTTGAGCCATGTGTTAAGAGTTGTGTTGCTTGGAATGAGTTTTGCAGGTGATGTGAACTGTTTAGCTCAGGTGACTGTTGGTAGTGCAGACTGTAGTTAGAGTTTTGCACATGTGACTCCAGTTGTGCCCACTGTCGTTTAGCAATCGAAAAAAACTGTAATAATGAAACACTAGCCACTAATAATAATAATGTTAACATATTTAACATATTTTGCATTAGTCATCTCACATGTATATACTGTATTCTATCCTATTCTATCCTATACTGTATCTTATTCTATGCTGCTCTGACATTGCTCGCCCAAGTAGTTATATATTCTTAAGTCTAGATCAGAAAGAATACTGCAACAATAACATCCATAGTTATGGACTTGCAAACAGAACTCACCATACTGCCCATTACTGTCCGTAACGTTGTAATGTTAGGCAGATTTTTTGTTATATTTACCATGTGTATGTCACGTGAAACTCCATGAGGGCGACCAACGGCGACACTAGATCCTTCCCATTTTCTTGACTACCAGCAGAGCCATCTGGTAAATCAGGCTCTTTGGTGAACCCCAGTCATGAAAAGAGCGAAAACATCTTCTCCTTCGAGAAAAGACTTCAATGCAGTTATTTGCTGTTCTTTCAACAAAGTTATGCCCTCTAATAATGTAACTGCTGCTATATTTTTTACTTCTGCGCACAGTACATGCGCTTCTCGTTGTCATTATCAATTAAACCACCCCCACAGATTATAAGAGGACGCTGATTGGTCAGACCATACGGTGGGTGGAAGGGAGGAGCTCAAATGGTTTGAATCTGATCGTGGCCAGACTGTATCTTTGTAGCAAAACTTTCAATTTCACTTAGCTACTGAATTCAGCTAGCTAGTCTAGCCTACTCAAACACCCAGCTTAAACAGAGAGGGATGTTTTGTTAGCTAGCTGGCTATGGCCATCCAACACGTGGAACTCTTCAGAGTGAAGGTAAGGTTTTGGTTTTACTATCATATTGCCACTGGCCTGCCGGTGTAACTGCTAAACTGCTTTCTGACTGTAAACTGTACTGCATGATTGTAGCGAGTTCACTAACGTGTTAGTTCTAGTATGTTGAGAAGGTAGGCTGTGTGTAGCGGTTAGTGGTCATGATATGAAGGTTTGGCTTGGAAAGATTTTTTTGCCTTGTCACAGACAGCTGATGTGTTGTGCACTGAAGTCCACAAGTGAAGGGAAAACAAAGTGTGGATAAACATACCTGAATTTATCCAATAAAAACTCTACTAAACTAATTTGCAACTGTTGGACTAATGATTACACCCTAGATCAGCTAGATGCAGGCAAGAGTTTGCAAGGCGGTATTGAAAGTGTCATTGTCTGTCACCTTAATTACTCAAAATTCTCTCGACCTGTGCACCTACATTGTAAACTTTCATTCAAAGGCCAGGTTGTAGCAACCTCATGATGGGTATAGGGATAATTAGAGTATCATGTAGTAGCCTAAACTTATCGATGTTACATTGAACTGTTTGATTGGAATATGAACGCCAGTCATCCAATATGCTGTAATAGAAATAATACCATGTTCAGAAAAAATGTGCATCCTCCCTCATCTTAAACTACACCGACCGCCACGGATGTACACTGAGTGTACACTGAGTGTACAAAATATTAAGGACACCTGTTCTTTCCATGACATAAACTGACCAGGTGAATCTAGGTGAAAGCTATGATCTTTTATTGAGGTCACTTGTTAAATCAACTTCAATCAGTGTAGATGAAGGGGAGGAGACAGGTTAAAGAAGGATTTTTAAGCCTTGAGACAATTGAGACAGATTGTGTATACGTGCCATTCAGATGGTGAATGGGCAAGACAAAATACTTAAGTGTCTTTGAACGGGGTATGGTACTAGGTGCCATGCACACCGGTTTGTGTCAAGAACTGCAACGCTGCTGGGTTTTCCACGCCCAACAGTTTCCGCTGTGTATCAAGACCACCACCCAAAGGACATCCAGCCAACTTGACAGAACCGTGGGAAGCATTGGAGTCAACATGGGCCAGCATCCCTATGGAACGCTTTCCACACTTTGTAGAGTCCATGCCCCGATGAATTGAGGCTGTTCTGATGGCAAAATGGTGGGGTGCAACTCAATATTAGGAAGGTGTTTTTAATGTTTTGTACACTCAGTGTATGTACATATTATGTGTGTATGAGCAGAAATAAGGTCAAGGATTAATCTCCTCTCAGAGCCGCTCCACATGCCAGGTAGGAGGAACCACTGGACAGCACATGGATTGTGGCGCAGGCCTGAAGGGAACCACACACACACAGGCACACACACTTATACACACACTGGTTATTGGTCAGATTTTTTAGCAATGCTGTCACTGTACAGTATAAAGTTCACCACTCTTTCTCATCTCTCCACTTCAGTGTGGTTCAATTTAAAGCAGTTGGACACTCACTCTGAGGCATTGCGAAGTAAGCAGACACAATCTCAATAAACTGATTTTCCCATGCCATCAAGTAACAATTCATTTCTATCACAGCTACAATGAGCTTACCTTTTAGTTCTGAATTATAACAACCACTGAATCAAGCGGACACTAACGCAATGTGGAGTTTAAGGAAAGACAGTAGCTTGAAACAAGGTTGTTCACTATAAGCATATCTATTTATCATGGACATTGAAATGTTAGGTTTTGAAATCAGATTCAACAATAACATCAAGGGGCTAGAAATCCGGGGCTTAAAAACAAACGTGTCATTGTACGCTGACAACTCATGTTCTGTTAAATCCACAATTTGGATCCCTGCACAACCTCATAGAGGATCTAAGTAATTTCTCTAACCTCTCTGAATTACAACCAAACTATGATATTACCTAACGGATCACAAAAAAATACTTTTACATTACCGTGTATTTTACCAATAAAATGGTCTGACGGTGAAGTGCACATACTCAGTTTCTTTCTTTCGGGATATGAATACTATCTCAATACAATACATTTTAATAGAAAGTCGGCAAAAATAGATAAGATCTTGCTATCATGGAAAGGTAAATACCTGCCTATTTGTGTCAAAATCACCCTGATGTATTCTTTAGTCATATCCCAGTTTATCTATTTACTTATGGCCCTGCCTACACCGAACGACTTGTTTGTAAAAAAGAAAATATGGGCAAAAAATATTCCTCTTTATTTGTAATGGCAAGCCAGACAACATTAAACTGACCTATTTATATAATTAATATGAATTCGTAGGGCTGACATGATTCAATATTAAAGCATTGAACCTCTCACTAAAGGCTTCAGTCATACAAAAATGTTACTTGAACCCAAAATTGGTGTTCCAACAGATTAGTAAAAATGTCTCACCCCATGTTCAAAGATGGCCTTTTCCCCTTTATTCAGATCACAACGCCTCACGTTCGGTTATTTGAAAATGAAATAATCTCCAATCTCTCTCGCAATATTTTTTTTTACAAACTATAGAAAGCTGGTTGCAAATTCAGTTTAATTCACCAGAAAAGACAGAACACATATTACACCAAATGTTATGGTTAAACTCAAATATACTAATTCATAAAAAATATACATATATATTATTTTTGATGGTTTAAGCTTTGTAATTAATGATATCATAGGTATGACTGGCGGAGTTGTCACACATGCAGCTAACAAAAATATATGGAAATGTCTGCTCTATCCAAAATTACAACCAACTGATGGCAGCATTACGACAAAAATGGAAGAGGCAAGTGGAAGTGGAAGAAGGTAAGGAACTTTTGCCTGTTGGTCCTATATTATTAAAGACCAAAATTGGTTAAAGAAAATTATGATAATTGAAAAAGTATATCAGTTTAATTTAAGGACAAAAAAAATGATAGCTGCGCCATACAGATGGCAAAATAGTTTGGAAGAGATTTTCCATGTGCCGATTCCATGGCACCTGGAACTGATACTAAGTGTCCCAAGATGGCATAGCAGTTCAGACGTATTTCTGTCCTCGTCCTGTCGTGTCCCGTATATATATATATTTACAACTTTTTTTTCACATACATTTTTAATTTTCCAAAAACTCATCTTCAGAACACTCTCCTGCAATCCGCTTCACCAATTTATATTTATATAAAAAAAGTATTATTTACCTCAGATCTGTAATCCTCCGAGAGGCTAGCCAGAAATTAGCCAGAAGCTAGCCGGGAGCTAGCCAGAAGCTGGTCCAGAAGCTACTCAGAAGCTGGTTCAGAAGCTAGTTCAGAAGCTAGTTAGCTTCTTTACTGGCTAATCGTTAGTACTCAGCTAACCACGGTTTGTGGTCATCGGCTGTCCTTTGGCTCGAGAATCTATCGCCAGTTTTGTACGGCGCGGTGCAGCGCAGCGCGGCTCGGAACGGAACATACCGGACCAATTTTTCTCTCCATGTCCCTGGATTTCGGCCGCTGGCTCTGGACATCCATACCTGGAACTCACAGCTAGCTAGCTGCTATCCGTGTGACTATCGGCTTTTGTCGATTCCGGAGCGAACATCAATTGTTCCGGAGCTAGCCAGCTGAAGAGTTCCATCAATCACTCCTGGGCTGCAGTCACCTATCCGGACCCGTTTTGCTGCCTACGCGGAGCCCCACCGGGCCTTCACAGCTGGACTGCTGATGTTGTCTACCCGAGGGAATTGTCCGGCTGGCTCCTCCGGCGCAACGTTGCCTGGGCGCCCATCTGCGGCCTGCTAGCCGTTGGCTATCTTATTGGCTGCTATCTGAATAGACAATCAGACAATTTTTATTTTATTTTTATTTACTTATTTATTTTTCTTCTTGGGCCTCTATAACTATATCTATTGTTTTTATTTTTGTTGTTGTTGTGTGATTTGGATTAATCCCCTCTACCACACGGAAACCCACTAATCTACTGACGGAACGCAAGAGTTGGCTAATAACAGACCTCCATCCTATGCTAGCTTGCTCCTATGCTAGCTTGCTACCGATTTAGCTGTCTAAATCGCCGTGACCCCCAACCAACCTCTCCACTCACTGGACCCTTTTGATCATTCGACTAAGCATGCCTCTCCTTAATGTCAATATGCCTTGTCCATTGCTGTTCTGGTTAGTGTTTATTGTCTTATTTCACTGTAGAGCCTCTAGTCCTGCTCATTATACCTTATCCAACCTATTAGTTCTACCACCCACACATGCAATGACATCTCCTGGTTTCAATGATGTTTCTAGAGACAATATCTCTCTCTTCATCACTCAATACCTAGGTTTACCTCCACTGTATTCACATCCTACCTTACCTTTGTCTGTACATTATACCTTGATGCTATTTTATCGCCCCCAGAAACCTCCTTTTACTCTCTGTTCCAGACGTTCTAAACGACCAATTCTTATTGCTTTTAGCCGCACCCTTATTCTACTCCTACTCTGTTCCTCTGGCGATGTAGAGGTGAATCCAGGCCCTGCAGTGCCTAGCTCCACTCCTATTCCCCAGGCGCTCTCTTTTGACGACTTCTGTAACCGTAATAGCCTTGGTTTCATGCATGTTAACATTAGAAGCCTCCTCCCTAAGTTTGTTCTATTCACTGCTTTAGCACACTCTGCCAACCCGGATGTTCTAGCTGTGTCTGAATCCTGGCTTAGGAAGACCACCAAAAATTCAGACATTTTAATTCCAAACTACAACATTTTCAGACAAGATAGAACTGCCAAAGGGGGCGGTGTTGCAATCTACTGCAAAGATAGCTTGCAGAGTTCTGTCCTACTATCCAGGTCTGTACCCAAACAATTTGAACTTCTACTTTTAAAAATCCACCTCTCTAAAAACAAGTCTCTCACCGTTGCCGCCTGCTATAGACCACCCTCTGCCCCCAGCTGTGCTCTGGACACCATATGTGAACTGATTGCCCCCCATCTATCTTCAGAGCTTGTGCTGCTAGGCGACCTAAACTGGAACATGGTTAACACCCCAGCCATCCTACAATCTAAACTTGATGCCCTCAACCTCACACAAATTATCAATGAACCTACCAGGTACCTCCCCAAAGCCTTAAACACGGGCACCCTCATAGATATCATCCTAACCAACTTGCCCTCTAAATACACCTTTACTGTTTTCAACCAAGATCTCAGCGATCACTGCCTCATTGCCTGCATCCGTAATGGGTCAGCGGTCAAACGACCTCCACTCATCACTGTAAAACGCTCCCTGAAACACTTCAGCAAGCAGGCCTTTCTAATCGACCTAGCCAGGGTATCCTGGAAGGATATTGATCTCATCCCGTCAGTAGAGGATGCCTGGATATTTTAAAAAATGCCTTCCTAACCATCTTAAATAAACATGCCCCATTCAAGAAATTTAGAACCAGGAACAGATATAGCCCTTGGTTCTCCCCAGACCTGACTGCCCTTAACCAACACAAAAACATCCTATGGCGTTCTGCATTAGCATCGAACAGCCCCCGTGATATGCAGCTGTTCAGGGAAGCTAGAAACCATTATACACAGGCAGTTAGAAAAGCCAAGGCTAGCTTTTTCAAGCAGAAATTTGCTTCCTGCAACACTAACTCAAAAAAGTTCTGGGACACTGTAAAGTCCATGGAGAATAAGAACACCTCCTCCCAGCTGCCCACTGCACTGAAGATAGGAAACACTGTCACCACTGATAATACCATAATTGAGAATTTCAATAAGCATTTTTCTACGGCTGGCCATGCTTTCCACCTGGCTACTCCTACCCCGGTCAACAGCACTGCACCCCCCACAACAACTCGCCCAAGCCTTCCCCATTTCTCCTTCTCCCAAATCTGCTCAGCTGATGTTCTGAATGAGCTGCAAAATCTGGACCCCTACAAATCAGCCGGGCTAGACAATCTGGACCCTTTCTTTCTAAAATGATCTGCCGAAATTGTTGCCACCCCTATTACTAGCCTGTTCAACCTCTCTTTCGTGTCGTCTGAGATTCCCAAAGATTGGAAAGCAGCTGCGGTCATCCCCCTCTTCAAAGGGGGTGACACTCTTGACCCAAACTGCTACAGACCTATATCTATCCTACCATGCCTTTCTAAGGTCTTCGAAAGCCAAGTCAACAAACAGATTACCGACCATTTCGAATTTCACCATACCTTCTCTGCTATGCAATCTGGTTTCAGAGCTGGTCATGGGTGCACCTCAGCCACGCTCAAGGTCCTAAATGATATCTTAACCGCCATCGATAAGAAACATTACTGTGCAGCCGTATTAATTGATCTGGCCAAGGCTTTCGACTCTGTCAATCACCACATCCTCATCGGCAGACTCGACAGCCTTGGTTTCTCAAATGATTGCCTTACCTGGTTCACCAACTACTTCTCTGATAGAGTTCAGTGTGTCAAATCGGAGGGTCTGCTGTCCGGACCTCTGGCAGTCTCTATGGGGGTGCCACAGGGTTCAATTCTTGGACCGACTCTCTTCTCTGTATACATCAATGAGGTCGCTCTTGCTGCTGGTGAGTCTCTGATCCACCTCTACGCAGACGACACCATTCTGTATACTTCTGGCCCTTCTTTGGACACTGTGTTAACAACCCTCCAGGCAAGCTTCAATGCCATACAACTCTCCTTCCGTGGCCTCCAATTGCTCTTAAATACAAGTAAAACTAAATGCATGCTCTTCAACCGAGCGCTACCTGTACCTACCCGCCTGTCCAACATTACTACTCTGGACGGCTCTGACTTAGAATACGTGGACAACTACAAATACTTAGGTGTCTGGTTAGACTGTAAACTCACCTTCCAGACCCATATCAAACATCTCCAATCCAAAGTTAAATCTAGAATTGGCTTCCTATTTCGCAACAAAGCATCCTTCACTCATGCTGCCAAACATACCCTTGTAAAACTGACCATCCTACCAATCCTTGACTTTGGCGATGTCATTTACAAAATAGCCTCCAATACCCTACTCAACAAATTGGATGCAGTCTATCACAGTGCAATCCGTTTTGTCACCAAAGCCCCATATACTACCCACCATTGCGACCTGTACGCTCTCGTTGGCTGGCCCTCGCTTCATACTCGTCGCCAAACCCACTGGCTCCATGTCATCTACAAGACCCTGCTAGGTAAAGTCCCCCCTTATCTCAGCTCGCTGGTCACCATTGCATCTCCCACCTGTAGCACACGCTCCAGCAGGTATATCTCTCTAGTCACCGCCAAAACCAATTCTTTCTTTGGCCGCCTCTCCTTCCAGTTCTCTGCTGCCAATGACTGGAAGGAACTACAAAAATCTCTGAAACTGGAAACACTTATCTCCCTCACTAGCTTTAAGCACCAACTGTCAGAGCAGCTCACAGATTACTGCACCTGTACATAGCCCACCTATAATTTAGCCCAAACAACTACCTCTTTCCCTACTGTATTTAATTGATTTATTTATTTTGCTCCTTTGCACCCCATTATTTTTATTTCTACTTTGCACTTTCTCCCATTGCAAATCTCCCATTCCAGTGTTTTACTTGCTATATTGTATTTACTTTGCCACTATGGCCTTTTTTGCCTTTAGCTCCCTTATCTCACCTCATTTGCTCACATCGTATATAGACTTGTTTATACTGTATTATTGACTGTATGTTTGTTTTACTCCATGTGTAACTCTGTGTCGTTGTATGTGTCGAACTGCTTTGCTTTATCTTGGCCAGGTCGCAATTGTAAATGAGAACTTGTTCTCAACTTGCCTACCTGGTTAAATAAAGGTGAAATAAAAATAAATAAATACACAAAACAACACCGGATTCAATTTAAATTATTATACTAAATTATTGCAACTAATAGAATGTTACAGTACCTTCGGGAAAGTATTCAGACCCCTTGACTTTTTCCACATTTTGTTATGTTACAGCCTTATTCTAAAATTGATTAAATTGTATTTTTTTACTCATCAATCTTTGCACAATACCCCCTAGGTATCTGGCTAGACTGTAAACTCTCCTTCCAGACTCATATCAAACATCTCCAATCTAAAATAAAATCTAGAGTCGGCTTTCTATTTCGCAACAAAGCCTCCTTCACTCACGCCGCCAAACTTACCCTAGTAAAACTGACTATCCTACCGATCCTCGACTTCGGCGATGTCCTCTGCAAAATAGCTTCCAATACTCTACTCAGCAAACTGGATGCAGTTTATCACAGTGCCATCCGTTTTGTTACTAAAGCACCTTATACCATCCACCACTGCGACCTGTATGCTCTAGTCGGCTGGCCCTCGCTACATATTCGTCGCCAGACCCACTGGTTCCAGGTCATCTACAAGTCCATGCTAGGTAAAGCTCCACCTTATCTCAGTTCACTGGTCACGATGGCAACAGCCACCCGTAGCACGCACTCCAGCAGGTGTATCTCACTGATCATCCCTAAAGCCAACACCTCATTTGGCCGCCTTTCCTTCCAGTTCTCTGCTGCCTGTGACTGGAACGAATTGCAAAAATCGCTGAAGTTGGAGACTTTTATCTCCCTCACCAACTTTAAACATCTGCTATCTGAGAAGCTAACCGATCGCTGCAGCTGTACATAGTCCATCGGTAAATAGCCCACCCAATTTACCTACCTCATCCCCACACTATTTTTATTTATTTACTTTTCTGCTCTTTTGCACACCAGTATCTCTACCTGCACATGACCATCTGATCATTTATCACTCCAGTGTTAATCTGCTAAATTGTAATTATTTGCCTACCTCCTCATGCCTTTTGCACACAATGTATATAGACTCTTTTTTTTCTTCTTTCTTCTGTGCTATTGACTTGTTTATTGTTTACTCCATGTGTAACTCTGTGTTGTTGTCGGTTCACACTGCTATGCTTTATCTTGGCCAGGTTGCAGTTGTAAATGAGAACTTGTTCTCAACTAGCCTACCTGGTTAAACAAAGGTGGAGGGGGAAAAAAATGACAGATTGAAAACAGGTTTTTAGAAATGTTTGCTAATAAGTATTCAGACCCTTTTCTCAGTACTTTGTTGAAGCACCTTTGACAGCGACTACAACCTCGAGTCTTCTTGGGTATGACACAACAAGCTTGGCACACCTGTATTTGGGTAGTTACTCCCATTCTTCTCAGCAGATCCTCTCAAGCTCTGTCAGGTATAAATTAGCAAAAAATGTAAAAACCTGTTTTCACTTTGTCATTATGGGGTATTGTGCAAAGATTTCTGAGGATTTAAAAAAATATATATTTTTAGAAAAAGGCTATAATGTAACAAAAAGTCAAGGGGTCTAAATACTTTCGGAAGGCACTGCATGTATATGGGGGATACAACATCCACATTTGCTGCGAAGAGACAGAATCATCAGATCACTTGTTTTGGTACTGCCCATATGTAGCTTGTGTTTGGCTGCAGGTTCAGGAATGTTCAAGAATTGCAACATTTACCTGGAGCTAACTCTGCAAAAAGCACTGCTGGGTGACTTGAAAAGCCATAGTCAATCTATCAATAATTTAATAATACTTCTAGTAAAAATATTAAATCTTTCATTTACAATCTATAGAAACTATGAGAATAGAAAGGTTCAGAACTTTTGTGAAACATTACAGCACAGTTGAACGATATATGCTAATTATACAACGGGTATAATCCCAAATGTCGATTGGTTAAAACCACATTCCAGACGGTGTCTATTCCACAAGTTATCACCAGCTAAATCTTCAATTTATGATGTTAAAATGCCTATTTACTCTGTTCCATCTGACTGTGCAATCCACTGTCTCTTCAGGCACTTTATAATCTTGATCTCCACTATAAAAAGCATCTAGACATTATCTCACATTTATTTTAGATTAACATTTTGTTTTCAACAGCGGAGATTTGTATAAACCTTGCTGTCTGTCTCTCCGACATTTGCAACATTGTTTCAATATTCAAATTCGATCTCCAGCTGTCTCATGGTAATGAACATGTCGGGAATTGGGAGGAGACAGACAGGCAGCGTTTCTCAGAAATCATGAATCAGCTGGCATCATTTTTATGGATATATACAAAGAAATGTAAATTGCAAAGAGGTACAGTGCCTTGCGAAAGTATTCGGCCCCCTTGAACTTTGCGACCTTTTGCCACATTTCAGGCTTCAAACAAAGATATAAAACTGTATTTTTTTGTGAAGAATCAACAACAAGTGGGACACAATCATGAAGTGGAACGACATTTATTGGATATTTCAAACTTTTTTAACAAATCAAAAACGGAAAAATTGGGCGTGCTAAATTATTCAGCCCCCTTAAGTTAATACTTTGTAGCGCCACCTTTTGCTGCGATTACAGCTGTAAGTCGCTTGGGGTATGTCTCTATCAGTTTTGCACATCGAGAGACTGACATTTTTCCCATTCCTCCTTGCAAAACAGCTCGAGCTCAGTGAGGTTGGATGGAGAGCATTTGTGAACAGCAGTTTTCAGTTCTTTCCACAGATTCTCGATTGGATTCAGGTCTGGACTTTGACTTGGCCATTCTAACACCTGGATATGTTTATTTTTGAACCATTCCATTGTAGATGTTGCTTTATGTTTTGGATCATTGTCTTGTTGGAAGACAAATCTCCGTCCCAGTCTCAGGTCTTTTGCAGACTCCATCAGGTTTTCTTCCAGAATTGTCCTGTATTTGGCCCCATCCATCTTCCCATCAATTTTAACCATCTTCCCTGTCCCTGCTGAAGAAAAGCAGGCCCAAACCATGATGCTGCCACCACCATGTTTGACAGTGGGGATGGTGTGTTCAGGGTGATGAGCTGTGTTGCTTTACGCCAAACATAACGTTTTGCATTGTTGCCAAAAAGTTCAATTTTGGTTTCATCTGACCAGAACACCTTCTTCCACATGTTTGGTGTGTCTCCCAGGTGGCTTGTGGCAAACTTTAAACAACACTTTTTATGGATATCTTTAAGAAATGGCTTTCTTCTTGCCACTCTTCCATAAAGGCCAGATTTGTGCAATATACGACTGATTGTTGTCCTATGGACAGAGTCTCCCACCTCAGCTGTAGATCTCTGCAGTTCATCCAGAGTGATCATGGGCCTCTTGGCTGCATCTCTGATCAGTCTTCTCCTTGTATGAGCTGAAAGTTTAGAGGGACGGCCAGGTCTTGGTAGATTTGCAGTGGTCTGATACTCCTTCCATTTCAATATTATCGCTTGCACAGTGCTCCGTGGGATGTTTAAAGCTTGGGAAATCTATTTGTATCCAAATCCGGCTTTAAACTTCTTCACAACAGTATCTCGGACCTGCCTGGTGTGTTCCTTGTTCTTCATGATGCTCTCTGCGCTTTTAACGGACCTCTGAGACTATCACAGTGCAGGTGCATTTATACGGAGACTTGATTACACACAGGTGGATTGTATTTATCATCATTAGTCATTTAGGTCAACATTGGATCATTCAGAGATCCTCACTGAACTTCTGGAGAGAGTTTGCTGCACTGAAAGTAAAGGGGCTGAATAATTTTGCACGCCCAAATTTTCAGTTTTTGATTTGTTAAAAAAGTTTGAAATATCCAATAAATGTTGTTCCACTTCATGATTGTGTCCCACTTGTTGTTGATTCTTCACAAAAAAAATACAGTTTTATATCTTTATGTTTGAAGCCTGAAATGTGGCAAAAGGTCGCAAAGTTCAAGGGGGCCGAATACTTTCGCAAGGCACTGTAAAACTAAACGAAGTGCAGCTAGTTTGCAGTCTTTCCAGCTTCGGTTTGAAGTGATTGTGTTAGCTGTGTTGTTGGCTAGCTCCTCTGAACAACAGTGTCCTGACGAGTGAGCACATTTTCCATGCCAGGCGAACTTGCGCATCATTAGCTCATGGTTACGGATGTATCCAAATAAATGTCACGAGAAAACAGCTTATGCAAATGCAGCTACTTTGCTGTTATTAGTTGGCTAGCTAGCAAGCAAGGGGTAAGAACGTCGCCAGCCAGTATGGTAATGAAACATGTAGAACGAACTACTGGGTCGCGTCCATAGATACAGAACAAAAAGCCTGAATGACTGGGTCGCATCTCTAGCAACCGAACCGATAGAACGAACGACCCGCCGACTTTGGTGGCAACCCAAGATTCGTATTGGGACTATATCTTGTGGAAGGATGAAATTGTAAAAATAATTCAGCAAAATAACGTTTTTAATTCAAATATGTAAATCACTATTTGAATATGTTAGTAACCCGTTGTATAAAAGTGATAATGCCTTCAAAGTCAGTTTTTGGAGGATATATTGACTTCGTCTTGGGCTCAACAACAACTGGGCCAATATATCCTCTAAACACCGGGTTCTCGGGCATTATCACTTAATTAGAAATCAAAACTGGATGGCTTTCAGTGATAAATGGGAGTGGTTGAGGGTAGCTGTAGGGTGGGACTAAAAACAAGAAACAAAAAAAAACAAGAATAGAAAACTAATATAAAATGTATATACAGTTGAAGTCGGAAGTTTACATACACTTAGGTTGGAGTGATTAAAACTCATTTTTCAAATTTTGGTAAGACGGTTAGGACATCTACTTTTTGCATGACACAAATCATTTTTCCAACAATTGTTTACAAACAGATTATTTCACTTATAATTCACTGTATCACAATTCCAGTGGGTCAGAAGTGTACATACATTAAGTTGGCTGTGCCTTTAAACAGCTTGGAAAATTCCAGAAAATTATGTCATGGCTTTTGATAGGCTAATTGACATAATTTCAGTCAATTGGAGGTGTACCTTTGGATGTACTTCAAGGCCTACCTTCAAACTCAGTGCCTCTATGCTTGACATCATGGGAAAATCTAAAGAAATCAGCCAAGACCTCAGAAAATAATTGTAGACCTCCACAAGTCTGGTTCATCATTGGGAGCAATTTCCAAACGCCTGAAGGGACCACGTTCATCTGTACAAACAATAGTGCGTAAGTATAAACACCATGGGACCACGCAGCCTTCATACCGCTCAGGAAGGAGACGCGTTCCGTCTCCTAGAGATGAGCATACTTTGGTGCGAAAAGTGCAAATCAATCCCAGAACATCAGCAAAGGACCTTGTGAAGATTCTGGAGGAAACAGGTACAAAAGTATCCTTATCCACAGTAAAAATGAGTCCTATATAGACATAACCTGAAAGGCCGCTCAGCAAGGAAGAATCCACTGTTCCAAAACCGCCATAAAAAAGCCAGACTACGGTTTGCAACTGCACATGTGGACAAAGATCGTACTTTTTGGAGAAATGTCCTCTGGTCTGATGAAATAAAAATAGAACTGTTTGACCATAAGGACCATCGTTATGTTTAGAGGAAAAAGTGGATGCTTGCAAGCCAAAGAACACCATCCCAACCGTGTAGCATGGGGGTGGCAGCATCATGTTGTGGGGGTGCTTTGCTGCAGGAGGGACTGGTGAACTTCACAAAATAGATGGCATCATGAGGGAGGAAAAATTGGTGGATATATTGAAGCAACATCTCAAGACATCAGTCAGGAAGTTAAATATTGGTCACAAATGAGTCTTCCAAATGGACAATGACCCCAAGAATACGTCCAAATTTTGGGCAAAATGGCTTAAGGACAACAAAGTCAAGGTATTGGAGTGGCCATCACAAAGCCCTGACCTCAATCCCATAGAAAATGTGTGGGCAGAACTGAAAAAGCGTGTGCGGGCAAGGAGGCCTACAAACATGACTCAGTTACACGAGCTCTGATAGGAGGAATGGGCCAATATTCACCCAACTTATTGTGGGAAGATTGTGGAAGGCTACCCGAAACATTTGACCAAAGTTAAACAATTTAAAGGCAATGCTACCAAATACTAATTGAGTGTATGTAAACATCTGACCCACTGGGAATGTGATGAAAGAAATAAAAGCTCTCTACTATTATTCTGACATTTCACATTCTTAAAATAAAGTGGTGATCCTATCTGACCTAAAACAGGGCATTTTTACTGAGATTAAATGTCAGGAATTGTGAAAAACTGAGTTTAAACGTGTTTGGCTAAGGTGTATGTAAACTTCCAACTTCAACTGTAGTATGTATTAGCTGTCAATATAAGCCTACGTATTGTTGTCCATTATTTTACTCCAATTATGGGAGTATCACCATACATCTGGAGGATTGCCTGCTTATGTACTCTCCCCACTGGGCACAGATGTCAATTAAACATTTCATTTTGATTAACACTTGGTTGAGTTGTCAACTAAAGTGAATTAAAAGTGAAATTAACAAAACATGTAGGTTAAAAGTTGGGTGAAGTAAATATGAAATTGTCTTACGTTGATGACTTTTTGCCAACCCAATGAGTTTTCCATGTTGATTCAACATCATCACATAGATTTTTGTGGTAGCATAGTTGTTTCAACCATAACTCAATATCTTATCTGGCAGCTCGATTCTTATTGCTTACTATTTGATTTCTCTTTCTGTAAGAACTTAGTGTACGTCTTCCATAATTCATCCAGCCCACACTATACTTCCATGATTTAAAGAGATTGCTTTAGCAGCTAATTCTTGTATTTTACCTTCGTCTCTGGTCCTCTCCCACTAATCCTCACAGCAAATAAATCCCTCAGCCATTGACTTCATGCATTGCTCAATACCTTTTGTGGGTTGCTGGGACCTCTGTCCAAAGGAAGATGCCAGGATGAAGGAAATCAATTAAAGAGAACTGTTAAACTCATACAAAAGAGTACTATTCCTCCATGTCCCCTAGACTGGTGAACAATGATCAGTGAAGGCTTCTGAAAGAAACAACATTCCTTTGTGTTAGGTCTGTAGGGTAGGTTCGGAAACTATAGAAGTGCTCCCTATATCTAATCCATGTGACTTTTCATTTGGAGACGTCTTAGGGTCCAAGGCAAAGCAGGAATCTGAAGGAGCATTCTAATGGGCATTTATTACAATTATTTTACATAGCGATAACAATCTAATGATAAATTGGGTATGAGTGGCTGTTTAGCTAATTCAATACAATACTTATAACCAAACACTATAAAACGGCAGGCAATCAAATATCAACCGATTATCATTGCAATGCCTTGTGTATAAATCACACTTCCGCAAAGGACAGAGGTGTATTTATTTTTTTGTGGTGGAAAACATAAATGTGTGTTTTGCGACCATAGCACAGGCACACATTTAGAAACTGGAACTGTAGGTGGCATATGGATTTCCAGTGCATTCAGAAAATAAAACATAATTGAGTGTGTGTGAGTGAGAATGTGTGTGTGTGTGAGTGTGTAGTATTCAGAGATTGACTGAGCTACTGCTGTTTTGATCAATTAAACTCCCTGTTGCTGAAGCCCGACAGGGTCAAGGGCATCCTTGCATTTCCCATCATGTGGCAGTATGTGTTCTTACTACTGTCTGTGGGGAAGTACTCTTCAGACAATAAATATTATATCTCCCCTCATCACTAATTCTCAGTGGTGAGGTGAAGGAGAGGCCCTTGTCACAGCAGCAAACTGCTTCCTGTGGCTGGGTTGGCTGCTCCGGGGATGAGCCCTGCTGTCCCTCCAGGTCACTGTAAAGGCGACCTGGGGCTCTAATAATGCACAGCAGATGAGCTAGATCAGGAAGTTCCTCAGAGGACCACAGGACGTTCCGAGGGCCCCAGGAATACATTCTAAGAGAGTGTTTTTTTGCAGAAGTGGTATTTCATTTGTTTTTGGAATACAGCAGTGACAGCTCCACTGGTTTCCTGTTTTCTTTCCTGAATCAGGTCTCCTGTGCTCTTTGGGTGGCGATAAAAATACGAAAAAGACACTTTCTGGGAAACTACCCTTACTTTTTTACATTTATTTTTTTACTTCCTTTGTGCAGATGAGTGGGTAAGAAGCCTACTGGTGACATTGGTCTACAAAGCCAGCAGGTGGCAATCTTCTCACCAAACCTCCCACCTGTGTCAATGGGAACGCATAGCCTGTACTTATCAGCTTTTTAGAGTTTGTATGACTTTGTAATGCAGCGTATAAAACATGATTTGATAAAGACATAAATTATGCTTGAGAAAGACAGTCGTTATTTAACAGCAAGATTATAATTTGGGGTTGATGTACCATACAAGTGACACATGCTAATAAAATGTATTTCCAGGAATCACATAAAATCAGAAACCAAAATGAGTTATCTGATCAATTGAATGTATGTATGTGTTTCACAATAAGAACTTCCAAACCACATAAACAAATTGTCTGCAACTCTGGTGTATCAAAGTGCATGGAATGGGTTTTGTGTACCATGAGTAAGGTCTGGTTTACTCCCATATCTCTTCCCATCAGAGCAATATCAAGCTGTGATCACACTATAAATTACCAGCCCCACTGAGCATAACATGCAAAGCCAAACTGATTGTCTGTCAAGTCTTCTTTGGCATCAAAAGGACATTACATTCATATTGCTGATTTAATCAATGTCCCCTCCATTGTTGTTAGGATATGGGTTATGTCTTTCATTTCCCCTACAGCCTCAAAAGACTAATCCAAATTAGTTTTTGCTGCACTGAAAGGGAAATGAATAAATCTCAGAAAAGGAAATCATAGTTCCAGACTGTAAAAATATGGTTGAGTTCTGCATGCATACAAAATCACAGTATATACTATAGGACTGTGTATTAACACGTGATGTGGGTTGAATCCAAAAGTCATTTGTAACTAAACTGGAAAGGCAACATAATAGCCCATACTTAGCACCAGGAAATACTGTCACCATTCATCAATACAGTGATGGGATACTGAAAGCAATAAAGTCTATCGCGATAATGAGTGTTTGACCATGGAATGTTTCCCAATATAAAAAAGCCAAAAATCACGAGAGACAGAGGTAAAAAAAAACACACAAAAAAACAGAAGAACTCGGTCAACCGCTTCCAAGTTTGACAGACAAGGTTTTTATTTTAGTTATTTGAGATAACTTACTTGTAGCCTAAAGAAGCTCTTCACATATGTAAGATTGCTACACATCCGTGCGTTGGCTGAAACCTCAGTGGACATAATGGACAGTTTCAAAGCCACATAATTAAAAGATAAACCTGAGCCGAACCGAGAAAACCATGAACATGGCAAATATTCAAGCCACTATACACAATGGAGATTGGAAGTAAAGCATTTTCTTTACTATTGGCTCTGTACTCCAACAGTTCACATTTGAGATTAAATTATGAATATGAGGCAAAACAACAGCATGTCAGCTTTTCTTTGCGGGTATTTATCATACATATGTTTTACTGTTCAGAAATTAAAGCACTTTTCAGAAATGAAAGCAGACCCCCAAAGGTTTAGTATGTGTTTTGGGTTATGATTTGCCCAATTTTAACTGAATGGTGAATGATGACTGGAGTCATTTTCTTTCTAAGTGAGCCGATAAGATGTTTCTGAACACTTCTAAATTAATCCGGATAATGAGTGAGAAAGTTACTACAACAAAACATGCTAACCTCTCACCATTACCAATAACAGGGAAGGTTAGCATTTTGGGTGAGGTATGATCTTTGTGCCTCTGTAACTTTCTCATGATTCATTCATGATTATCCATAATCATGGTAGCATCCAACTTAATGTAGAAGTGTTCAGAAACATCTTCTATTCTTATTTACACTAAAAGTGACTCCAAGATGACAATATATTATTCACCATTTAGTTCCTATCGGGCAAAACATCCTCTGAAACACAACCAAAAACTGCAAATGCATCCAACAAATTTGCAGTCACAAGCTTGATAATGTCATTGCGTGCAAGGATTATGGGACCAAATACTAAACTTTTGACTACTTTAATACACTATAAGTGAACTAGTCCAAATACATATGACTTCTTAAAATGGGGGGACTATATGCATAAAGTGCTTTCTAAACGGTAAAACAGATATGAAAATACCCTCAAATAAAGGTGACGTTCTGTACTCTCGCCTCATTTGTAACATTTTATCCACAAAAAAATCTGGAGTATAGGCAAATTAAAAAGGTTAGTTATACTGTCCAAATACAAACAGAGGGGAGTGTATACTCTTTAAACAAACAGTGCTGCTACATTTATGAGTGGCCCTGATTTTAATAGGTCTGACAAAAAAGCCATACATATGACATCAGATATGCCTTTAATATAAAACATGTTCACATTCTGTCCAGTTTGATGCGTAAAATAAGCAATATTGTGTGCCTAAATGAATAGCTTTTTCTTTTACTATAACATTGGACAAGCACGCGCACTGTGCATGCACCAGCATTGTTGACAAGTAGCTGAGAGAGCTATGATTGGTCCATTGCGATGGGTGTTTCCGCATTCTGTTGTGAGCTGTCAGTGCGAGTGTAACTTGGAAAGCGCACTGTCGTGTCTCTTAAGTAACTATCTTATCATCCATTCCCGGGGGACTACCCGTTAAACGGTTGAGATCCAGGATGCCCTATGTATTCGTTAGTACTCAGATCCGGCTGGTTAGTATTCTTCTTCCCGTCATAGCATACAGACTGCATCCTTGCGGTTGACGCGCACGCCGAAATGTTATAGACTAAAGACTTTGTAAAGGAAGGCTCTGCAACAATGTCGTCGATTTTGACGTGTAGCTTATTACATAGGTATCAGCTATGTCCATGTTTGCAACATTGTAACATTTGCAAACATGGAAGCGAAACAAATTCGAACTAGTGCATAGCAGCTCGCGTCTCGTTTCTTTTTCTACAGTACACCAAATTAAAAACACGTTCACTGCTCAGTCAGATAAAGTATGTAGGCCTATTTCTGTGCATAATTGGTAAATTGTTAGAGATTGTGGATGGCATGCCATGCATATTTTCGGTGTTTGTCAATTTATTTCAAGAATGCAACTGGGTGTACAAAACATTAAAAACAGATGCTCGTTCCATGACAAACTGACCAGGCGAATCCAGGTGAAAGCTATGATCCCTTATTAATGTCACTTGTTAATTCCACTTCAATCAGTGCAGATGAAGGGGAGGAGACAGGTTAAAGAAGGATTTTTAAATCTTGAGACATGGATTGTATGTGTGTGCCATTCAGAGGGTGAATGGGCAAGACAAAAGATTTAAGTGCCTTTGAGCACACTGGTTTGTGTTAAGAACTGCAACACTGCTGGGTTTTTCACACTGAACAGTTTCCTGTGTGTATCAAGAAAGGTCCTTCCTAATATTGTGTATCAATATTAGTAATGTGTTAATGTTTTGTACACTCTGCATATAGCATTTGTGCACACACCTGAATATCTGTTTTTCAGGAGACTGGGCCAACCATGGTAGGAGATGTATACTCTGACCCAGCAATAATGAACTACCTGGGAGCCAGGAAAACCACCATGCTGGGGAACAATTTGTGAGTGTTGAGTATATCTCATTGTATGTCTCCATCCTTACGGCCAAGATTATGACAAACCTCTGAGTGGCGGAAGAATGGTGTAGTAGTGGTATAAGTTGAACCAGAGCAGGACATAGGCTGTTGCTCTGTAGTTTGGGAGCAGACAAGCAGAGTTGATCGAACAACAGGGAAGTGTTGTCATTGCGGATCTGCCACAAGTGCTTTTGGGAAATGAACCAAGGTGTGGAGGGAATAATCACAAACACAATCCTGGCTCATTTAGCGGAGTTCTCCTGCGTGTGTTCGCACTCCTGAGTTCACAGAATGAGTTTGACATTTTACATCTGAGAAAAAACTAAACTTTCTGCCCCTTGCAGCTCGGAGTACCACGTGGACGAACCTCCGCGTTTGGTGTTGGACAAGTTGGAGAAGATTGGCTTCCGCATGGTGACAATGACAGGCGTGGGACAAACGCTGGTGTGGTGCATGCACAAGGAGACTGAGTGACCTGACTGTGGATCAATGACACTGATAGTGTGTCTTGGGCCACAAGGTTGTGGTGGTAGTGTTCTGTCCAATGAGGAGCAAGAGCTAAAACCTATATTGTAGGTATTACATAAAAAAATCAAGGATGGATTCTATACATTAATTTTGCTACTGTTCTTTGTGATGTAATGGTCCTTTGTCTTCCATTTATTTATTTTTTAGCAAGGGGTGCCGATTACCGAATTTCGAATGATCAATTCTCCAGATCGTTATTTGCCCCGTTAGCAAATGTGTGAATTTGTATAATGACACTACTTGTCCAAAATCTTTTGTACTCCCATTCAAACTCACTCCAATGTGATGGAGCAGCTACCAAATGTGTGTAGTGGCTTGTTCATAATCTATCATAGCAATGGGTTTACAGACTTCAGGGAAACAGGACGATGTCAAGAAAAGAGAGGAATTCCAGAGAGGAATGTAGTTCACTTCATTACTAACTGAATCTGAATGTCAAGAGTATGATGTTGAATCAGTTCCAAAGTTTTACATTGCCTTTAGGCCAAGCAAATATTACTTTTCCTAGCATGCAAATATTCCTCTATCCTGAATCCTATTCCATTTTCTCAAATGCTCTGTAAACAGGTGTCGATTTAACAGTGAACTGCTTAATTATGGGCCATTCCCAACATTGCAGAGAGAAAGAAAATAGAAAAGTAATAAATACACAATGAGTAATGATAACTTGGCTATATACAAGAGGTACCAGTACAATGTACAGGGTTATGAGGTAATTGAGGTAGATATGTACATACAACTAAGAAATAAGTGACAGATAAACTGTCAAAAGTTGGTGCAAAAAGGAGCTGTGTGAGAATGTTAGTTTTCATATCATTGGTAATATAATTAGATGCATGTGAAGAAATTATAATAAAGGTGATTTGATATTTGTTCCGTGGCATGTCCCAACTCTCAAGGAGGTAGAGTATACTTAAAAGGACAGGTTGGAAGTCTGATCTCCCTGTGTGCCATCTGTCAGTACAATATGGTAAGCATTACATTTGTTGGACAAATGTCTCATGCTCTCTTAAAAAAAAGCTCTAAACAAGCCCTTGGAACTGTGCCTTCACGCCTCAGGTTGAGGGGAAATATGGCACGTCTGCAGTGGTTTTTAGTGGGCCAGTGAGACCTCAGTACATAGGGGGAAGTTAGTCGGGTCCTGTAAGTGTGACAAGTGTGCTGCAGGCATGCCTGGTGGAGACCATCTGAGCCAGCACTTCTGCTGCTACTGGGTGGTTTCATTAGTCTCTGGGCTGCCAGTGCATGTCTGAGGCTAACCCCAGATCACCAAGCCTTCGCCAGGCCTGCTGCCGTGACTTGGCCACAATTTACACCCAAATATCAAAAGGGCCCCTAATTTCTACATGCGGGCGCAACTGTGGTCAGTTCCAGGTTCTGCTGGCATCTGAGGAGCTGCCAGCTTCCACACGGACAGAGGATCTGAGGAAGAGGATGCTGTGAAGATGCCGCCGGAGTCTTCTCCTGTTGATTGGATGGCTTTTGTTGGGACGCCACATCTTCCCGTTTCATTTGCATGCAGCACAATCCGCTGGCACTGGGCACGGCCAGGATGTGTTCCTGGAACTGTAATTGTATTCCCTCTTGTAATTTGGACTCAATGTTCAGCTTTTTTCTCTCGGGTACGACAGGCCGTCCATCAAATGCATAAATAAAACCATCTGATTAGTGTATATTGCAGTAGGAGAGGAGAGTGTGGGGAGAGAAGTGTAGGGACACGATGGCTCACACCACACCACAGCTGGCCGTTGTGTAAGAGAGCTGCGGCAGGCTGGGAGTGCCGGGGAGATGGATCACTGGGTTGGACCAACCAGCTGGCTATGAGTCTCCAAAATAACACGATGACAGGAAGAAACTTCACACAGCCCCAGGAATAGACTACATTATACCATAGTCCCCTGAGGGACAACATACATCTATTTTGTTTTTGGATGTCCCATGGAGGGGACACTGTTACAAATGTTTGTTTCTCTGGTCAGAGTGACTGTAGCCTAGCTCAGTGTGTCAGGTCCTAAATGAAAGTGGCCCAGACATCCCAGCATTCGGCAGTGACATCAGGAGACCTCTTCCTCCATGAGCAACTCCTTTAACAGCCTCTATTGGGAAACTCATCTGAAACCACAACATTCAGGCAAGAGAGGAACGGTCATGATACTGTATGAATATATCTCATGAATGCCAACGACTTACGGGACGTGTACATTTGATCTTCAGTTCAGTTGTTTTCACTGGGATGACCAACTAGTCATCAGATTATCTCTTCATGATACTTTCAAGGAACAGATGTATTTATTGTAGCACAACCAGTAAACAGGATTTGACAGAGGAGACAAGGGTGAATCGCACTTAGAATAGGCATATTTTGAACGCTAACTACAATGTAAAAGTTCAGTGCAGGGTGGTACTAAAGTCTTCAGATCAAGTATCAGCCTTGAAGTTGTACAGTACCTTCGATATACAAAACTCAAAACAATCATAACCACCACTGCTGTAATAAAGGGCCTCTAGAGTATATTCCCATTTCATCACATGGGCCCACAAACATTCCCTTGAAAACATGCCTACAGTACTACCACTCCCATCCCAGGCTGATTGACAGTTACAAATGTAATAGCCATGATTTCCCCATCTTCTTTTCACATGGTCTGTGGTTTACACTGTTGGAAGACAACATTGCATTAAAGGGAAACGACTCAGTCTCTTTGCTGCAAAGATTGTTCATTACCCTAACTTTTTACAGTTTGAGAAAGTGATACTAACAGATGCAAATTACATGATTGCATCATTTAGATGTGGTATAGCAGTGTTGGATGGCCCATCTCTTTGGGGTCTTTTGCAATACGTTATGATAACATTCCTTGTTAGTATAAACTTCTTGTTCCCCTGTTCATCTTACAAGTGGTTTGGATGAAAAAGTACACTGGTTGAGTTTACATTAGAATAGTAGCTGGTAGTAATTCAGTAAATGACAAACCAGAAACACACCCGTTCTTTAAAAAATATGTTTATTCAACAGATATTTTTAAATTTTTTTTAAACACAAATGAGATGTGCTTTATGAAACTAAAGCATCAGGTGTATAGTAAACTGTAGTTTAGTTGTGGCTAGGAAGAGCTGGACTGGGTCTGGGGCCAGGATTCATTCAAAGGTACATTGAAGCGCGGAGATGGCATTCACAGTACAGGGTGCAGATGTCAGCTCAAACGGAAATGACCTTCAAATGTCAAGCACCGCACGCTTACAGAAAACACACCTTGGATTGAATCCCGGTATGAGACTGGATCTGGGCTGGTACTATGCTGCATCCTCCTCGTCCTTTCTCTGCATCTCCTCTATGAGTCTCTGTCTCTCTGATGCTTGTCTCATATTCATCAGCACCACGCTCTCATAGTCCCGCTCACTGCTCAGGGCGCCCTGTAAGGGTAGACAAACAGTCAGATCAACAGGGACAGGCAGGCAGAGGACAGGTACAAAGCATTTACAACCTGTGATCTTTACCATAGTCATTTCACCACCTTTACCTTAGTTACCAGTGTAAAACGGTCAATATGAAGAAGCAAACCATGCTAAGCCATTGCATTAATAATGGGATAACACAGTGCAAATACAAACACAAGCTCTACATGTGACGTAAGTGTGCAACAGAGCATGGACCAAATGATAACTGTCTGTCACTCGTGGCTGCTGTCTGTTTTTTTCACGACAGGACCAGAGAGAGGAAAGGACAGGTGAGGGGAAGGGAGGAGAGGACAGGTGAGGGGAAGGGAGGAGAGGACAGGACAGGTGAAGGGAAAGGAAGGGAGGAGAGGACCGGACAGGTGTGTGGGAGAGAGGACCGTTTCAGACATACAGTGCCAAAAAGTTTGCCCCCTCTCTGATTCTCTATTTTTGATACTGAATGTTATGATCTTCAACCGAAACCTGAGTTTACCCCCAAAAAGATGCATAATTTTTTATTAAATAAATGAAAAGGTAATTGCCCCCTTACACTCAATAACTGGTTGTGCCACCTTTAGCTGCAATGACTGCAACCAAATGCTTCCTGTAGTTGTTGATCAGTCTCACAGACAGACAGACAGACAGACAGAGAGACACACAGTAAGCACTAGGCTGCACGGTAAGCACTAGGCTGCACGGTAAGCACTAGGGGCTGACACACACAAGTATGCAAAGACACGCTTACCAGTGGTGTTTGGCGGATGTGACAAATACAATTTGATTTGATGCATGTGCACACACACACAGTCAGTCAGACACACGCACCGCCCCTAATCCTCAATGGAGGGGGGGAGGCGGAGTGTCCACAGAATAAACCTGTTTTATAGGATTAGATGGAGGAAGTCTGCTGTGCCAAGGAAGTGTCTCCCTAACAAGCCAGTGAGCAGAGAGAAGTGAGTGTGTGAATGTGAGAGAGACAGAGTGGGACACAGAAGAGAAAGGGGGAGAGAGAGAAAGTGTAGAGAATGAAGGAGGGTTAGAGAGTGGCTCGGTGAGGTAAACCATCTGGAAAAGATCACTGGGACTCCAGCATCCACCCGTGTGTACGAGAGAGAGGGGTAGGAAGAGAGGAGGAGAAAGAGGGATGGCGTGGGGAGGCAGGCTCCCTCTCCATGCTGTTGGATAGACAGCTGTGATTATCATTCCAGTAATGTGAGATCAAGTTCTTGTCTAAGATGTAACCATGAAATATCACGCAAGCTCACTTAAGTAAATAAACAACTGTTGCATCTTCAATTAAACAAAACAAAGGGTGTAACTGTGGGCCGGAGGGAATGCAGTCCCCCCCTTCCACCCACCATACACCTTTACTCCACACAGACCTCTACTGGCCATTCTCTGAAATGCTTATATGAAAAACTAGGCTTATATGGACACTAATACTGTATGTCTCTATTTATTTCCCATGTAAGGTTAATAGAGATTATATTGGTTCACTTCCCATGTAGGAGGTGAGCTCTGAACACAAACAGGGGTCTAAGGAGAGTGACACAGTTCTCCATAGATGAGAGCCGTTTCCTTGCCTGGTGGGCTCACACAACGTACGCGTTTAGTCTGTGCATCCCTGACTAACTTAACACTTGGGGAGGTGTGTTTGTGTGCGTGTGTGTGTTGCTCCATAAACACACCAGCGGCTGGAGAGAGACTAGGGAAACCACATAAGATAAACAATGAGGCCCACAACAAAGAGGACCAGGCCAGCACAGAGGCAGGATGACAAACACACACACACTGCTCCATTCCATGCTCGTTCGCTCAGGGCTGACTAACAGCACTGATATCACTCACGGCCCGGAGCCTCCCAACAGCATGCTACAACCTGACACCAGGCCAGCCGTAACATCAGCACCATACGCCAGGCAGGGCGGTGAGTCAGGGTGCTCCACAGCAGACGGCAGGCTATGCTGCAGGTGGCCAGGCACAGTATTTTCCCCCACAGACAGATGGGATCAGGAGATCTGCTCTACATTAGACCCACCTGTCTCTCTGTGTGTGTTTGTTTTGAGTTACACACAGTTCTCTCACTTTTGTCGAAAAGTAGTATCTGATCTGGAAAATGATCATACAAGGACTGTAGTCCTTCCTTAACTGCCTGTTCAGGGGCAGAACGACAGATTTGTACCTCGTCAGCTTCCGGTTACTAGTCCAACGCTCTAACCACTAGGCTACCCTGCCGCTCCTTAAAGTGATAGTTCAAGATTTTGGCAATGAGGCCCTTTATCTACATCCCTAGTCAGATGGCCAATGCACAGCTAGCATGGGGGTGATAAGAGAGAAAGGGAGACTTCCAGCTCTTCTTCTCCCCCTCGTAAAATCACTCTCTCCCCAGCTCATGACAGAAGTAAGTCTCCCGGGGGCTATGAGGACCTGATGATGTCATGAAGGCCTATTATGTGTCATGGACCTGAGACGGAGCTGGTCTGCACGCCTAACTGCCTGTCCAGAAACAGACTAGGAGCCATCAGCCCTCATTAACCTTAAATAGAGATTTAAAAGGAGTTATTGTGTTTGTGTACAGTATTGATAAACATAGAAGTATTTGAATGATTTAGACAAGCCTGAAAAGGACTTTAAGCCATCACCTTCTTGCAGAACAATCTGATCCACATCGCCTAGCTCCAGTTTGCTTTCCCCCTCTCACCAAGATCCACTGCAAGCAACGAGACATCCTACTCCAAGGTGTCTGAGACAAATAGGTTTAAACGCTATCTTCTTTACAACAGCTCCTCCTATAGACTAGGGTACTTCTACCAAACCATAGTGGTTGTCCAGGTAAATTACTGCTAGGTCTACAATAATACAGACGGTACTGCCGTCTGATGAAACTAATCAAGGGGCCATTTCTCTGCAGTGTGTCCGAGTGTGTGTGTGTGTGTGTGTGTGTGTGTGTGTGTGTGTGTGTGTGTGTCAGTGGGTTATGGAGCCGGTGATTTATAGGAGCCAAACACTTATTTAGAGATCATTAGGGGTGTGTTTGATATGTGCGAGTGTATGCCCAGATGCTCCCGCTAACTAAAAATAACGCACTGGGCATGAGGATCGCATATGACACAGCCAAACTAAGATTCCTCACAAGAGTAAATTCAGGGAGAAGATCAATCATTTTTTTGAGGACAGACAAAACGATCTACAGACCGACTCCTTGTAATGATGGAACAAATACTAACTCATAATACTGCAATAACAGCTATTGAAATAGGCTCCAAGTCTACATCCTGTGTTGTTCAGTAATTTCCACAATTAGTCCTGAAAACATGGTTTATGGATGCCATTCACAGGCAAAGGCCCTTTTCCCTGAGAAGGAAAGCTAACCTAAATACAGGAACATACTGTATTTATATAATGCCCTAATAACTGCTGAAATGTAGCGAATAAGGTTTAACAGCCTTGACAGGGCCAAACCACGCAATAACTACTAAAACCTACTGTAGCAGCATGTGACAACGGACTGAGTAAGCTGTGTGCAGGTGGTTGTAAGCTAAATGAAGAGGTATTGGTGTCTAGGTGAAAGCTCTGGTCCGTGAATAGTGTAAAGTGTGAAGGAAGAGACAGTCAGCACTGGATTCGGGGGGCTGTAGAGGGCTGGATTTGAGCCTGCTGGATAGAGGGTGCATTTGAAAACCCATAAAGGAAATAAACAAAATGAAAGAGAAATGGAAGTTGAGACGTGAACTCCCTGTGCTCTGGCATTTCCCTGTATGATGGATGTGTTGGGGGTTTCTATGACAGAGAGATGGGGAGAGGGCTGTTCAGCTATGTAATATCCAACAATACATCTTTGTAACACCAGAATGATGTCTTTCACATCAGGGCCTTCCGGGAAAAGCCCTCTGATTGCAATAGATTTGATTTTAAAACACTGGGGCCACTAAACCAGCAACAATGTAGAATTGAAACCCTCA
The DNA here is from genome assembly GCF_045791955.1 of Oncorhynchus clarkii lewisi. Taxonomy (NCBI): domain Eukaryota; kingdom Metazoa; phylum Chordata; class Actinopteri; order Salmoniformes; family Salmonidae; genus Oncorhynchus; species Oncorhynchus clarkii. The sequence continues at coordinate 44,126,696 of NC_092165.1, forward strand.
ATATCCCAAAAGAGACATGACAAAAAATGAAGTGAAATGAAGGTTAAAGTACAAATACACATAAAACATTTCTACTGTGTGTGCGTGCGTCTGAGTAAGCTGGTGGTTTGTGTGTGTCTGGTGTGCTGCCTGATGAGAGGTCTGTACTGCTGCTTTGAGCATGTGTTATGGTTCCTTATCTGCTTAATGTGCTGAACAAACAGCAACTGGAATGCAGCAGTCCACACACTGTTTACTTCAGAGCCCAGACATTCAAAGAACCCTAAATATCAAACCCTTCATTTAATAATTACAAATAATTCAGTGCCAGGAGACACAAGCAGGTAAACATTCTCAGACTTCCCTGACCTCCCACGGAGAACGGCACACACACACACACACACACACACACACACACACACACACACACACACACACACACACACACACACACACACACACACACACACACACACACACACGTCTGGTCTGCTAGTCTGCAAACACGGCAATGAAGCTTTACTTCTACAAATCTCACAGTGGGGAAAAAGTCTGTGTGTGTTCCAATCATAACAATACACAAGGATTTGAAATGGAACAGACTGTTTTATTAGAGGACATGATGTAATTCACGTCACGTATCTGTTAAGATTGCCTAGGTAAAATGTATGGGATGGTATAAGACCACCCCTGGAATTTGGTCCACAACTGTACATGAAGACAAGAGAACTTTGTCATGTTACACAATGAAACTTCTTCAGATGCAACTAAACTGCCTATCCTGAGGGACAGAGGTCTATCCATTCAGTCAGGTGAGTTTCAGTTGGAGCTCTGCCACAAAGCTCATCACTGTCTATCTGACTCACTCATCATTGTAGAGCGACAGTTACGACACAGGCTCTCTCACTGTCTAGTGATGGATTTTACTGGTTTGCATCCATTGTTTCAATTCTGTACAGATCTTCATCACACACTATATCAGGGCCACAACCGAACTGCTGTGTATTCCATGTGAGAGGAAACATCTTAACACTGTGAAACACTGCTCTGTCTGTGGTTCACAAGACAAGAACACACAACAAAAGGCCCAAATGAATATCCACAAAAGCCTCAATTTTGCTTTATAGAGCCAGTCAAAGCAGTACCTGTAAGCACTTTTTCCTATTACAAAAACAAGCAGCATCCTAGGTTTGTGGGAGAACATAGTCGGCCCAGAAAGACCACAGTACCAACACTGCTCTGAGAAGGGAGAGATTGAGAAGAAGGCAGTCAGACACCCATTCTGCTCTTATGGACAATGGTAATCTTATGGTAATCACCCCAGTCTGGACAATGTACTAAACACAAACATGAGAGTAAACACACCTCAAACCCCTGGTCTAATGGTGAGCTCTGTGTAGGGTTGCAAAATTCCTGTAACTTTCAATAAATTCCCAGGTATTCACAAAGTCCTGGTTGGGGGATCCTAGAATGAGGAGGGAACAAGCAGAAAATCTGGAAACCTCCAACCAGGTTTCCTGGAACCCCAGGGAATTTATTGAAAGTTCCCAGAATTATGCAAGCCAAGCCCTGTGTGACCACATCACCACAGATAAAGCACGCTATCCTCTCCCTTGACGGTCTGCTTGCATGAAACCATGGCTTCCCAACAAAACAAAATAGTGGATGGGGTAGGGGTGGAGAAAAAAAAGACTGAATTGGGAGTTATTGAAATTCTCAGTTCCAGTCTTGGATAAATGTTATGATAAGGCAGTTAGTATATCTGCGTGAGTAATTGCATCTGTTAAAGGTCTGTTCTGGCGTTAGGGAGTTAATGGGGAAGGAAGGGTGGCAGGAATTTGTTTATTGGAGCCATTTTAAAAAGATCTGATCAGTGAAGTAATCTTAGAGACCGAATTCAGTATATACAGTACTAGTCAAAAGTTTGGACGCACACTCAATCAAGGGTTTTTCAAAACTATGAAATAGCACATATGGAATCATGTAGTGTCCAATAAAGTATTAAACAAATTAAAATATATTTTATATTTGAGATTCTTCAAAGTAGCCACCCTTTGCCTTGATGACACCTTTGCACACTAATGCCATTCTCTCAACCAGCTTCATGAGGTAGTCACCGAGAGTGCAATTCAATTAACAGATGTGCCTTCTTAAAAGTTAATTTGTGGAATTTCTTTCCTTCTTAATGCGTTTGAGCCTATCAGTTGTGTTGTGACAAGGTAGGGGTGGTATACAGAATATTGCCCTATTTGATTATAGACCAAGTCCATATTATGGCAAGAACAGCTCAAATAAGCAAAGAGAAACAACAGTCCATCATTACTTTAAGACATGAAGGTCAGTCAACCCAGAAAATGTCAAGAACTTTGAAAGTTTCTTCAAGTGCGGTTGCAAAAACCATCAAGCACAATGATGAAACAGGCTCTCATGAGGACCGCCACAGGAAGACCCAGAGTTACATCTGCTGCAGAGGATAAGTTCATTAGATTTAGCTGCACCTCAGATTGCAGCCCAAATAAATGCTTCAGAGTTCAAGTAACAGACACATCTCAACATCAACTGTTCAGAGGAGACTGCAAAGAAACCACTACTAAAGGACACCAATAAGAAGAAGAGACTTGCTTGGACCAACACACACTAGCAGTGGACATTAGAACGGTAGAAATCTGTCCTTTGGTCCAAATTTGAGACTTTTGTTTCCAACCGCTGTGTCTTTGTGAGACGCAGAGTAGGTGAACGGATGATCTCCGCATGTGTGGTTCCCACCGTGAAGCATGGAGGAGGTGTGATGGTGTGGGGGTGCTTTGCTGGTGACACTGTCTGTGATTTATTTAGAATTCAAGGCACACTTAACCAGCATGGCTACCACAGCATTCTGCAGCAATACGCCATTCCATCTGGTTTGCGCTTAGGTGGGACTATCATTTGTTTTTCAACAGGACAATGACCCAACACCTCAAGGCTGAGTAAGTGCTATTTAACCAAGAAGGAGAGTGATGGAGTGCTGCATCAGATGACCTGGCCTCCACAATCACCCGACCTCAACCCAATTGAGATGGTTTGGGATGAGTTGGACAGTTTTCGCTTTGTCATTATGGGGTATTGTGTGTAGATTGCTGAGGATTTGTTTGTTTGTTTTATCCATTTTAGAATAAGGCTATAACAAAACAAAATGTGGAAAAAGTCAAGGGGTGTGAATACTTTCCGAAGCCACTGTATATAAATCCATCTATCTATACATAATTATTTTTGTCACATACACTGGATAAGTGCAGTGAAATGTGTTGTTTTACAGAAACCCTGGAGCAGAGTGTTGTGTTGTCTGGAGACAAACAGATGGCCACTAATATTTCCTCAAGGTCAAAGACGAGGCACAATGATTGGGAGGATGCTGGTGTGGAGCACAGAGTATGACTGCTGCTGAGACCAGATGTAGACCATCCCAGAGACATGTATACACTAGCTAGAAGCTGAGCAGAGTGGGGTGTAGGCCTCTGGCCACTGCTAAAGCTTTATCTCTGAAGGGAAAAGTAAGTCTGTCAATAGCATAAACCCACAGCATACAAACAGTGATTATCAATAAGCATAATGGTTAAATTACAGAACACTACAGTAGACATCTAAGGAGGCCAAAAATACACACAGACACTACAAGCAAGACATTTACATTTGGGCCTATAGTGGCATTGACTGGAGGCTAGCAATACTGAGAAGCCAATTCATATTCTACTATGACTACAGTATTCCTACAACATTCCAATAACAAAAACAAGCATGCAGCTAGAGGCGTGAGAATTGGAACGGCAACAAGTTATCTTGTGCAACTCAGCCATTCTACACATACATATCTGTATGCTAGTCAGTGGCTTCATCCGATATCACTGCCTATTGGCCTCCACTCAGCCAGAATGGCCTACGTTGGCCCCGGGGCTTTACACAAGCTAACAGAGCACAGGAAATCAGTAGAGTAGAGACAATGCCATGGAGATTAGTGATCGGTTAACCCCATCGGAGTGTGAGTAGCCCCCCCCCTCTCTCACACACACACACACGTCACTGTGGCCCTGTCTGTGTGAGGAATGTGCTGTGCTCTTTCCCGAGTTCAATTCCATCCGTGTTACAAGCAGTAAATCAGTGGGGACTCCGGCAGCTCCTGTTCTGCCCTCTCCCTCAGGTAGTGGGTGCAGCCAGCGGGATTTACGCCCATGATTCAGACTCACACAGCAGGAAGAGTTACATCACCAGAGGGCAAACACTCTCTGCCGTTAGGTAGGGAGAAAAAACACAAAACCCCACCTGCTCGTCTTAACCCTCTTCTACACTCACCTGGGTTACTTACAGAGGACACTTTCTCAACCAACAAACCTGACAGGGTCTCTACTGATAAGGATTATAAGACTCAGGTAAGAGACAAGAGTAGCTAGGGTGTTAAATCCAGGATTTAGAGAATTTCCTGGGGAAGTAGCACCAGTTCGCTCTCTCAAGGTTGTTCACAGTGCTTCTCCCACTGCAGTTGAACAAGCCTCATCATGTCAGGAGAAACAGTGTCACAGTCTACAGGTATCAGCCCTAGCCTGGCTTCCTGATAGAGACAGACGTGTGGGTGTGGGATACAGATGCCCTGTGTACACAGCAGTACAGGTAAGAGCTAACAGATCTATCATACATGTTGTTACAAACTCTATCGATCAACCAATCAAAAGTATTAGTTTTAAGAGACTTAACCAACACCTGCTCTTGAGAACATACTTTAGGCATTTCCATTTGGACAGGTGGCCAACTCATTTGAAAGTCTCCATCAAACGTGTTCGGCTAAAGGCAGTTTGACGAGAAAGATTATTTAGTAACTGTAAATGGCAAAGCAGTTTTTACTTCTTTAATTTGGACTTGGAAGATAAGTGTTTCCTTAGCGTGATAATGACCGCTACAATTCTAACACGCCCTCGTCCAACTGACATGTTTGGAAAGGAATGCTGTTGTGTCCACACTCTCCCCATCTCCCGCTGCTACTAAAGTGCCAGTAAAACCTTTATGGGCCAACAAAACATGGTTGCCGTAGTGCCTTACAAATTTACAGAGTGAGTGTTTCAAGTCACGAACACAGATATTATATGGGCAAAGCTGTTAGGAGCCCGTAAAATCACAGAGACCACTGAGATTGTCCATTTGACAAGCCAGAGATGAACTGCATTCTGTGTTACTCAATAAAATGACTAAGTTACTGGAACCATACTCAACTAGATTAAAATAAGGAGCATTTTATTTTGCGCTTTGGGCCTAGAGTTTACATGAACTATAATGGACTTAATCTTTTCAGAGCCACACTTTCCTCAGTGTGTTCAGTTGTCTTAGGTAAAAGGTTTTATGCCCTTGCTTTCTAAATGGGTGGTAGCTGTTCAAGGCTCAACATTTACAGCTAACTGAGATTGAAACTGTACAGATTAACTTCTAAATGACCAAAATCGACACCAGTTTGACACCAGTTACAGTATGTGAAAGTCATATTCCAGTTAAATTCTACATACATTACCATCATAACAAATCATGCCAGGTATTGCCACACCTCTCTCAAATAAGAGTTGTGGAATGTGATCTCTTCTGGATCCAGCATGTTAAACAGGAAAGGCTGACTAACTGTCTGTGACCAGTAAACCAGCTCAACAGATCCAAAGTTAAAGAGAAATAAAACCAGATGAATTTGCATACTGTGTCTGAAAGAATCTGGGTTTTGTCTCAACATGTAGCAAATTCCACCCCATTCATAAAATAACGCTTGATTAAAAGTAAGAGTGAAGCCTGTAGTTGTAGTTGCCTGATGGCTATTCCATGCAAGAAATTGCCAAGAAACTGAAGATGTCGTACAACGCTATGTACTACTCCCTTTACAGAACAGCGCAAACTGGCGCTAACCAGAATAGAAGAGGAGTTGGAGGCCCTGGTGCACAACTGAGCAAGAGGACAAGTACATTAGAGTGTTTAGAGTGTCGCCTCACAAGTCCTCAACTGGCAGCTTCATTAAAATAGTATCCGCAAAACACCAGTCTCAACGTCAACAGTGAAGAATGCGACTCCAGGATGCTGGCCTTCTAGGCAGAGTTCCTCTGTCCAGTGTCTGTGTTCCTTTGCCCATCTTAATATTTTCTTTTTATTGGCCAGTCTGAGATATGGCTTTTTCTTTGCAACTCTGCCTAGAAGGCCAGCATCCCGGAGTCGCCTCTTCACACAAAACACGTTAAAAGGTTAATAATTCATAAAGGTGGTGTTAGCTGAATGATATTATCTCATAGAACAAAAGGTATCAGATCTCCTAAGCCTGTGCTAACCTCAGACCTTATTTTGGACGTTTATCCAAAAACTCTATGAAAGAAAACCCATTAATTTCCACATAGGCTTTGACCAACGAGCCATGGCTAACTCATTTCCGTTTTTTAGAACTACAAGCTGGCGAGTTCTATAAAGGATGTTGGGTCTGCTCTAAAATGTGCATATTTGGTGCACAGATACTGAAAGTCAGAATCAGGCTAAGACATCCCTTTAGTGCATTCAGCAGACCACACCTGCATTTATGGGAATAAACTGGATTTGAAAAGTAAACATTTAAAATCAAACACTTCAAAGCACATGTTGGACTATTTCCCAGGAGCCAAATGTTGAAGAATTGTATTAATACAAAACCAAGCAGAGCAGGTGCGTTCTCTAAATAATAGCTGCTGCCTTTTCACATCAAACTTGACATAATCCAAAGGTTACATCTGTTGTTGGAAAGCAGAGGGAAACAAATATTGCACATCCTGTATGCTGCAGAATGATGAAAGTAAACCTGGACATTTATATCAGAGATGTATGATATGTTCTTGATGGGAAACCACTTGATCTGACATGAACCTAACCTCAAAGTGAAATCATTTAAATTAATTATTTTGTTTCTTATCTTTTCCAAAACAGAGCTTTTTTCTAAGATGGTAGACTGCATTTAGGCTTAATCTCAGAAGTGAACCAAAGGACATCAACAGGACCAGGTAAGATGCCACTGAAGATGTCTCTGTGCCGTAAGCCAGCCTCGGCCCGCTGGTCTAGGACCCAGAAGCGCAGGGAGGTGCTCTCTGTCAACATGATCAGCCTCCCATTGGCCGACTTCTGCCACGTTGCCCACATCGGGAACAATGCCAGCAGTGACAGCTTCGGGGACCTGTCCTTTCTGAAGGGGGGCCACAGCCTGATACTGCACAGCTCTCAGAGCGAACATAACCTCTTCCTGGCCTGCTACCCTCCACCCAAACCCCCACGACTTAACCTGGGTGAGGCCGAGGCCCTAAAGATCCCAGAGTGGACCAGGGCCCACTTGAGCCACAGCGCCTCAGAGAGGAGGAAGGAGTACCGATCCTTGCCCATGCTGGACAGTGAGGAGGGCGAGGGGGCGATCGAGGCCAGTGTTAGCCCCAGCCACGGGGTCATGGTCAGTAGCCACAGTCCTGGCCGGGGCAGTCTGAGCTCTGGCAGGGATGGAGATTCCACTCAGACCTGCCATGAGAACACACTGCAGCTGGATGAGGTGGACAACAGCTTCTCCTTCAGCCTGGACCTGGGCCCCTCCATCCTGGACGATGTGCTGCAGGTCATGGACAGGCTCCACTATTAGAGGAACAGCCAGACAAACATGGGTCCTCAGCAAGAGACTTCACTGACATAATTATATGTGACTGGCATTAGAACACTCTAATCTGTCCTAGGATATGAACAGCTGACATTAAAAAAAACTCTTGACTTAAAGAAACAATGTCAGAACATTTGAAACGCCATGGGGATATAATCTCAATCTTTGGATTAGCTGACTGTGGCTGAATTATATAAAATGCAATGGACTCAAAGAGTAATGGATGAGATGTGGACAGAACTGTAACTACAAAGAGATCCTCCTCCATTTCATGTGAGGTAATCTAACCCAGTGGTTCCCAACCTGAGGTACGTAGTGCTTTCGGAAAGTATTCAGACCCCTTGACTTTTTCCACATTTTGTTACGTTACAGCTTTATTCTAACATGGATTAAATCATTCCCCCCCTTCAATCTACACACAATACCCAATTATGAGAAAGCAAAAACAGGTTTTTAGAAAATTCTGCAAATGTAAAAATAAACCAATATCAAATTTACATAAGTATTCAGACCCTTTACTTAGTACTTTGTTGAAGCGCCTTTGGCAGTGATTACAGCTGAGTCTTCTTGGGTATGACGCTACAAGCTTGGCACACATATATTTGGGGAGTGTCTCCCATTCTTCTCTGCAGATCCTCTCAAGCTCTGTCAGGATGAATGGGAAGCGTCGTTGCACAGCTATTTCTGGTCTCTCCAGAGATGTTCGATCAGAGACTTGTCCATAAGCCACTCCTGCGTTGTCTTGGCTGTGTGCTTAGGGTCATTGTCCTGTTGGAAGGTGAACCTTAGCCCCAATCAGAGGTCCTGAGCACTCTGGAGCAGGTTTTCATCAAGGATCGCTCTGTTCATATTTCCCTTGATCCTTACTAGCCTCCCAGTCCCTGCCGCTGAAAAACATCCCCACAGCATGATGCTGCCATGACCACGCTTCACTGTAGGGATGGTGCCAGGTTTCCTCCAGATGTGACGCTTGGCATTCAGGCCAAAGAGTTCAATCTTGGTTTCATCAGACCAGAGAATCTTGTTTCTCATGGTCTGAGAGTCTTTAGGTGCCTTTTGGCAAATTCCAAGCGTGGTGTCATGTGCCTTTTACTGTGGCCAGCTCTGTCTTGGTGGTTCCAAACGTCTTCCATTTAAGAATGATGGAGGCCACTGTGTTCTTGGGGACCTTCAAAGCTGCAGAATTTTTGTTGTAGCCTTCCCCAGATCTGTACCTCGACACAATCCTGTCTCTGAGCTCTATGGATAATTCCTTCAACCTCATGGCTTGGTTTTTGATCTGACTTGCACTGTCAACTGTGGGACCTTATATAGACAGGTGTGTGCCTCTCCAAATCATGTCGAATCAATTGAATTATAGCACAGGTGGACTCCAATCAAGTTGTAGAATCATCATGGATGATCAATGGAAACAGGATGTACCTGAGCTTAATTTCAAGTGTCATAGCAAAGGGCCTGAATACTTGTGAATAAGATGTGTTTTTCATTTTTTATAAATTTGCCCCCCCCCCCCCAAAGAAATCTATAAAACTGTTTTCGCTTTGTCATTATGGGGTATTGGGAGTAGATTGATGAGGACATTTTTTTATTTGATCCATTTTAAAATAAGGGAGTAACGTAACAAAATGTGGAAAAAGTCAAGGGGTCTGAATACTTTCCGAATGCACGGTATACCCTTCGGGGTACTTGGGCTATCCACAGGGGGTACGTGGGGAAGACTCAAAGGACCATTGGCCTACTGGTAAAATGCACGAGGGGGTACTTTGTGGGTTTTCCGGTCAGATCAAAATGTGATTTGGGGTACAGTAACCAAAAAAGGTTAGGAAACACTGATCTAAACCATGGACAATAAGAGCCAGCACATGGACTTCTGTTTCAACTTATCCCTTCTCTCATTTACAGTAGATTATCATTTCAGAACGTCATGTTTGAGTTATATGCTAATTTGTTGAATTTTTTTTGATCATATCCATCTGTTGTTTCTATTATACAGCAATAGAATCAGTATTGCACGTTGCAGCATTAGATAAAATGTTACATAGTCTAGTTAATAATTTAGCACCTTTTTTTATCTCAAGCTGTTCAAAGTAAAGTGGGCATTTTCAGTTGGCTGCTTTTTCACCTTAGTTTAAACCCAGTTCCTTCCTACAGAGCTCGAGAGGATTGTTCAATTTAAGAATGTTATGTTAAAGAAAGAAAAAAGGAACGAGGGCTTAGTTTTCCAAGGTCCTGAAGCTGTGACGACTTGGCGTCCTTGCCATTCCGTTGTGTGGGGAGGGCAATCTCTCTTCCGCACGCATCTCAGAGGCCCCACTTGAAGGTGCACGAAGGCAGCCCCGTCTCTCTTTCCAACAACACAATGAAAACAAACACTTAGCTCTGCTTCCAATAAAGCCAGTGGTTGGAGGGCTGCAACTCAGGCCACAGGTCCGTGCCCCAAAACCCCAGCGCCGTTTTCTTAAATGTTAATCGGAGTCCCTCGCTCTGGTGAGTGGCGCGAGAGGGGAAGGTGGCGAGGGGTAATGTGATCCTTCCACGTGCTGCTGGAGCCAAGAAGGCTGGGGACCACAGCCATCCATTACCAGCAAGGCTCCTGATGAGGGTTTAAACACTACCTGCTGAACAAACAGGGCCTGATGCACCGCCCACCACCCCCAGTCCTGGGCCCACTTACCCACCTGCAAGGGGAGCTGGGAGAAAGCCACAGCCAGCACCACAGCAGGGGGCTGTCAGGAAAGGAAAGCAGTGGGGCAAAGCTAAAAGCTGTTACATTCCAGGGATCCTTGAGGCGTTACAGAGAACTTCACTAGCCATGAGTTTCCTGCTGCTAACAAACAGTTAAACAGCGTTAGCAATAGCATGTTAATCTAATGGAGTCACTGATGTTTGTGGGTACATCTGTACTGCATATGTTTTGTGCATCTTTCAGTAAAACGAATTATGGCTTTCAGTATATTGTATGTTTTATGAGAATAATAACACATTGTGAAACACTCTTTTAGACCGGTGTGTACACTAACTTCTTTTACTCTTGTCAAATTCCAAGATCAGTGGTTCGCATCAACATTTTAGATGGCTTGTATAATACTGCTTACACACTTTGATGGACTGACATATGTTTGGTTTTCTAACAGTCATGAGGTGCCATAGAGGCCATATTAAAGCCCCGTCTGTCACATTTTACACTTACTGTTTGAAGAGAAATTACACCCTGACATTACCTCCAGCTGTCTCATGTAAAGTAGTCCATGTTAGATACTTACACATGGGCACGTACGGACAGACATTCCAAGCCAAATCAACCATCTACTCATTCACAGGTTTCACTTTGAAAGTTACTGCTACTACAATGAACTGGAGCTTGAGGGAAGTACTGAATGGTTATGATGCACAGTGTTGACCACACCTGCATCACAGCAAGGTTATTAAATAGATGAAGTTGGGCTTGATAAAGTCAACCTTTATTCCCCACTTATCCTGAACCAGCAGAACAAGTAATCCATTCATAAGGAACGTTAACGGACAGTTTCCTGGGCCTTATCAGATTGACATCTTGGCTTTCTAGGTTAACGAGTCTTGATATAATTTGCTCAGGACAGGAAAGGAGGACCATACATGATGGTTTCTTATTCTTGTCAAAGCCCAGAAAAGATAGCTCTTCCTTTCCCACCTTTCACCTAATCCTATGAAAGCCCACCTCGTATGCTTCATCAGCATCCATAACTTCATTGTCCAACCTGGTGCCTAAATCTACATTACCGCTTACCCAGACACTCCTCAATGACATAACACGCCTCTGGAACAGTGGGACTAATGTCCCACTGTCCCAGACAGAGCTCAGAGACAGAACTACAGAGCACCCACACGCAGTCTGTCCTTGGACCGTACGACACCCCATTGTCTGCACTGGGCTCCTCCACACGAGAAGTCACATAAATTTATCCTCAACAAGCGCCCAAACTCACAAGGCTGATGTGAGAAGAGTAATTGGAAGACAAATTATCTTGGCACAGTGCCAACTGGCAAAACATTTTAAACTGTGAGGTACCCCATCATATCTGGGACCACTTTTCCCTCAAATTCCAAACTCACCATCATACAGAATACCACGAAAGCCATCTTACAAAAGACGAGGTTTTTATAAAAATAAAAATAAATCTGACATTTTTGGGGGGTGGAAATATTGTTTTGACAAGCGAGACATTCCGTTTCTGAAACTGATATTGTTTATGGAACTCTACATCGTGTCAGAACACATTACAGAGCCACCGGTTCACACATTTCTCCCCCATTTAAAAACACATTTAGTGCCAAGGTAGCTCACAATAGTACTGCTTTGCATGATATCCATGATACACTTGGGCATCGTAAAACCTTGAGAAGACGACAAAACCATCAAAAGATCTCAAAAGTTTAACATCCGCTGATTAAAACTAGCAAGCTATTTGATCAAGTTCATATGCAATGTGTTACAGTAGATCGAAGAGGAGCACAAAAGTCTGAGGAGATTCAATTCAACTTCAGTCCACAGAGGAAAAACACTGAGTCAGCAATGTAAAAACAGTCTCCCATGGCCTTTTGCTCCTTCTAACTGTCCCATGAAGAAAAATGCAGTGGTCTCCATTGCTCCCAGACCTCGTGTTAAGATAGTCCTGTTACCACCTTCTCTATTCCCTGTCTAAGCTAAAGCCCAGTTAAATTAATTGATGCCGATAACAGCTGGCAACAGCGGTAAATTAAACAATCTGTTACATTAGTCCTTTAGCTGCTAAACGGACTCTTCCAGGAAGTCAGAACACTAGAAGTTGTTATCTCTGTCCAGAAAAAGTACAGTGCTGCAGCCAGCTGCCAACTGTAGCAGGACTATGCGCAGCATCCCAGGACCCAGACAGACTCGGGGGCTATTGTAGGTGAGCGTGCTCTTTCTTTAGCAGAAGGAAGCTAGCCGGTCCGATATGATGTCAAAAACATCCTAGAACAGATGACAAGCTACATCTGGTTCATGTTGTGACAGGCTCCAAGTCTAAGTTTCCTCAAAGATGAAATAAACAGAGTCGTATCAAATATTGCGATACGTCTTTATCAGAATAAATACTCTAAAAAGACAATACGCTAAACGATTGTTCTAAATTGGGGATGCAATGACTTATGACTTACAAAGACATGATTATGCTGCAGGTTCTACTGATAGGGAGGATACAGATGGTTGGATGTGGACCCCAAACTCAAGAGATTCTGGGAGGTAAGGGCTTAACAACTATGAGTCATATTGACACTGTGTGAATGTAGTCTGGCAGCAATGTGAAGAGTTCTGGGGGACAGCTTGAACACCTCATCCACCGTAATTGAACTGTGTACTTCGCATTGTCATGCAAACCACCATTCCATCTATGTAGGGACAGTATAGTCGATTCTTAACAGATTACGTAATCCACTCAGTATTTCAGGAACAGACACACAGCGGACTGTGTACATCACACTGACATTCAATAAAACTTGACATCAAATGTCAACAGAGACCGACTGTTTGAAAAACAGCACAAGCACAGAATGATTTACCATACATATTTTACAGCCTCTCATTATGATAATTTATTATGGCACGGTACAGTGATACAAAACATAGCACACTCAGGAGGTGAAACTAGATCCTATCAAAATACAAGGGAGTTTAGTCTGGAGCATAGGGATCAATTCTCTGCACCATGGCCCGGCTGGGACAGGGCCTCTGTTCCTTACCCTGCTTGGTTATTTATGTTTAGAAGAACGTTGTGAATGGACCACCACCCCTCCATGTCTCTGCATGGTGTCCCAACTGGTGAAACGCCTGACCCAACACACCCATGTCTGACAGAGGGCCTGTACATCAAAAAGTTATACAGCTGAACCATCGAGAGCATCCTGACTGGTTGCATCACCGCCTGGTATGGCAACTGCTCGGCATCTGAACATAAGACGCTACAGATGGTAGTGCGTACGGCCCAGTACATCACTGGGGCCAGGCTTCCTGCCATCCAGGACCTGTATAATAGTCGGTGTCAGAGGAAAGCCCATAAAATTCCAGCCACCCTAGTCATAGACAGTTTTCTCTGCCACTGTACCCCCGTACACTGACTCGGTACCCACTGTACAAAGCCTCGTTATTGTTATACTTTTGTTTATTTGGTAAATATTTTCTTAACTCTTCTCTGCACTGTTGGTTAAGGGCTTGTAAGTAAGCATTTCACGGTAAGGTCTACACTTCTTGTATTATGCACGTGACAAATGGTTTGATTTGATTCACAAACTTAGAGAATCACTCAGCACAGGAGTACAACAGGGCTCATCCATGCCTCTCCAAATTTGCTACAGTGTGTGATACTAGGGATCTCCATGGGCCTGTGGGGACTTGGGGGCCCAGGTGCAGCAGCAGGTCCCAGACCAGTGTAAGCAGATGCTCTTGTTAAACAGAGTGGCGCATAGTGTGAAGTCAGGCGTGTGCGTCCCTGGGCTCCCTGCTTTGCTGGGGCTGGATTGATGGAGGTTAAAGAGGCAGGTATCAGCACTGCTGCTCCTCTGTGATCGCAGCAGGTCACACTGAGGGAGAGGGAAAATTAGAAAATGAGGGGAGGGTGAAAGAGGCAGCAGAGGGAGAAAGACAGGGAGAGGAAGCAGAGTGAAAAAGAGAGGGAGAAAGAGGGAGATGTAGTGTTCTGGATCCCAGACAGTCTCCCCAGGACCTCCATGGTTCTCCCCAATCAATCAAATGTACCTATAAAGCCCTTCTTACATCAGCTGATGTCACAAAGTGCTATACAGAAACCCAGCCTAAAACCCCAAACAGAAAGCATGCAGAAGCACGGTGGCTAAGAAAAAGTCCCTAGAAAGGCAGGAACCTAAGAAGAAATCTAGAGAGGAACCAGGCTCTGAGGGGTGGGCAGTCCTCTTCTGGCTGTGCCGGGTGGAGATTACATGATAACAGTACATGGCCTGGGGTATCCACTGACCCCAGGCCAGACAGTCTGCCCAGGACCTCCATGGTTCTCCCCAGTATCCACTGACCACAGGCCAGATGTGGGACAATATTACCAATATTCACTGGATCCCCATTATGTCATGTGGGCCTCTTTAGTGAGAAGCCTTCTCACTGAGGGCTAATGTGAAAATTACACTGCTCTAATAATTTTGTTTTCGTTCCCTGCCCTGAAAAACTCTGCGAGAGATGAAGCAATCTGCATCGGATAGCTTTAACCAGTAAAACCGGTTACCATAATAACATTACTCTGACAAGTCCCAATGCGCGGGCCGGGCTGTGAACCCTGCATGGCGTGCTAACCCTGACGAGGGGCCTGAGTTACTGTGCTGAGGTGAAACAGTCCATCCTCAGCTCTGGGGAGGGAGAGTCGGCTGGTCTAAAACCATGCAGACCCGAGCCCAAATGTATGGAAAAGCTCTTTAAAAACAAAATCAGCGTTATTATTATTATTATTAGGCCTAAATGACCACAGCAGTGAAACTAAGTAATGGTGATTATGGACACAGACAGACTGAGTAATGTCTAGCTCATGACCAGAGAGAAGCTTAAACTTCCTGTACTCCTCAAACTGACTCAGATCACCTTCATCGTCCACCTACATTTCCCAACTGTGCTACAACATTATTCTGATTGGAAAAGGCCTCTAAACTGCCAGTATGCATGTTATGAAAGCCGACCAGGAGGTTAGCAAAAAGGTGGGCGGACTGGGGTGAGTACCACTCTGGGTAGAGAGAGAAAGCCCTCTCGTGCCAGCCTGCACGCTGGTCATGTTGGGTTACCGTGTGATTCTCATGGAGTGAGGCATTCCATTGGTCTCCCGGGTGGGTCAGGCCTTAATGAGAGGCGGGACAGGCCAGGGGATCGGGCCATCGCCGGGCCAACACACTGCTTCTCCAAGCCAAACAAACCTAAGACCATTTAACCAAACACATTTTTCTGGGCCAGACAAGGAGAGTGCAAGTGCATGGGCAATATTTTCTCGCTGATACAAAATTAAAACCGCAGAAGTTTACATACCTCTCTTTGCGGGATGGTGTTTAGGAAATGTTATTTGGATTGGAAGCCAACAACGTGGAGATATTTGGCAACATAGGGCTTACATTATCATTGATGGGAGTGAAGGAGAATTAGGACTAAGCACATTGGGGAGAGGTTGCCCTACTTGTGGTGGCGGTTGCCCCTGGTTACATACCTGTTTAGGTGGGAAGTACTGTCCAGATGTTTGCTGAACCTGCGACACCACTGGGGTGATGACTTCAGGCTGTCCCTCAAGCCAAGAGATCTTCAGTGGGTTTGCTGTAAGGCCACTCTCGTTCTTATATGCCAATTCCTGGAGAGAAACAACGGAGTAACGTTAGACCCCAGTGTGACACGATCTGCTGACAGGCCATTTTTCCCCCAGCACCACTAATGGAGCTACATCAACCTCTCTACTCCACTCAGCTCTATAGAGTTAGTTGTGTCTTCCACCCCAGCCGTTGTGTGGGGTTTTGCCTTGTGTATTTGAAACGCACATGTGGGGTGAACTTTAGATACCCCAACCCCCCCCAAGCAGCGTAGGGACCCCGAGATCTCCAGACAGCAAGAAGGCGACCGCAGGCCCAGAGTCTGGCTCCCCAGGGGACAGCAGAAATGTTCTGTTGAGGGGAACCACACATCGCACCAGAGCCCACAACAAAACAGCATGTGACAGCAAAGGAGCAGAGGACTCAGGTGGTCTGAACAATGAGGCGGCTCAGCCCTTCTGTCCTCCTGGTTCCCATCAGAACACTCTGTTCTGTCAACTCCTCTGTTCTGTAACAGACACACACTACAAGATGATGAGAATGTCATCATGTGTGTGGAAAACTAGGGGCCTTGGGCTGGGAAGTTGTTGAGACGCATAATGCTCAGTGCAAACCAAATGGTAAAGAAATGGCCAATCATTAAAATCTGGTGGGTATTGGTTGATTTCAGTGACTTTTCAAAAGGAAATGAGATGAGCGTGTATAATTTATGAACCAGAATACTTACAGCTGCTTTTACGGTTTCAAATTCTACCACAGCACTTCCTCTCTTCTTCCTTGATATGAGAACATTTAAAACGTCGCCATACTGAAACAGCCACAGAAACACAGACAGTTAGTACACAATGTATTCTCAAAGTAGAACACAGAACCAGAAAAATGCAGAAAAATGCAGAAAAAGGCATCATTAAATCAGCAAGAAAAACCCAACAGATGACCAGACAGGACTCTAAAGCTTAAATCCCATCACATCAGTTTATGGACCACCACCTCCAATGACAATGTTAGAGTACACACTTGTAATGGCTGAGTTTTCAAGTTAAACAATAACAACTATACGTAGGACATCCTGTGATTTGGTCCCTTGAGAGATAGTGGGAGGGACCCATACTGTTAGAGGGAATGAGAAACATATCATCCCTAAATGTGATTTTAAAAATTACATGAACCCCAATGTATTTTTTTTAATGATTCATTTCCAGAAAAATATCAACCTCAGTAACATTCTACCACAGCAGAAATGTCTGGGACACGTCAACATAAACGACTTTTAGCATGTTCTTAGTATCAAGACAGTATCCTGGACTCCTTCAGTAAGTCTACTCTATGTGGGGTGAGAAAACTCTATAAAACATGTTTTGGTATAAACTGAAATTAGCCAAGGCCCTTGTCCAGCTGCCTGCCAGTACGTACGTCAGATGCAGGGGAGTACAGGGGAGGAACAGTCCAGCCTGGGTCAACCACTGACCTCTGACACACACACACGGAGAGACAGACAAAGACAGAGAGAGGAGCTGGAGAGTGGAGACAGGATTTGGACTAGGTCTCTGACAGGAGTAAAAGCTGATCTCTCTCAGCTGCACTTATAATTACAGAGGCTCTTGGCTGATTGAGGTTGATGGAGGCTGGGCTCCTCTGGGTAAAGGCCTGCAGCAGAGACAGGGCCCAAGGCTCATACAGTATGTCACCTGAAATACAGGGCCGCTCTCATTAAGCCCACTTCTAGAGAGCAGTCTCAGCAAGGAGGCCTCTGAGAATCCCATTACCAGGAATCTGCTTCTCTGGGAAAAGGACAGGCCAGGAATGCTAATGGACGTGGACACTCTACAGCGTGCCAACAGTGACAAACGGGAGTCTCTGTAGACCCCTATTTCATAAATCCAAATATTTTAATATGTATTTATTCTCCCCTCCAGAGAAGTCGTAAGGTTGCGTGAGTCCAAAACACACACAGTCCCCTTTCCCACACATGGGCGGCTACTCCTACTCAAGCATTACCTGCCACTCATCGGAGAAGCTTGCCATTGCAAATAGCGTTAAGTTGTTTTTTAAATGTCACTCTTTACTTTAGCAAAAACAACAACACTCCTTTTCCCACAATCCTCTGACCCAACCTCCCACGCCTGACTGTACATTGAGTGCGTGCGGAGGAGAAATTCAAAGCTTTCCTTCCGTTTGACGTCAGTGACACTTGGACTTGACCTATCCTCATTCCTGCACGACCTACGCCCCACCAAAACTCCCATTAGCTGGTTGCAGTTCGAGGTGGTACACGGTTGCATGAGAAGAGCACATTTCCTAGCGACTCCCCTGGCACTGCTAAACCCGCCCAGTAGCAGAAACACTAACAATGGCGTGCACCACTAAGAGGGCACTGCATTGCCCTAAGCCCTTTCACTGCTACAAAACTTAATGGGGCTTGTATAAAGGGAAAAATAAAACCATCTAAAACACTGATGTCATGCAGAGCTCAAAAGCGAGCTGGACACCAGGCAGGTCTCATCACAGGCGAGTTGGAGACAGATACAGGTCTGTGATGCAGCAGGGGACAAGCCCTCACAGACAGATACAGGTCTGTGATGCAGCAGGGGACAAGCCCTCACAGACAGATACAGGTCTGTGATGCAGCAGGGGAAAGCCCTCACAGACAGATACAGGTCTGTGATGCAGCAGGGGACAAGCCCTCACAGACAGATACAGGTCTGTGATGCAGCAGGGGACAAGCCCTCACAGACAGATACAGGTCTGTGATGCAGCAGGGGACAAGCCCTCACAGACAGTCTTACACCACATAGCTTGAGAGCTATATTCTACAAGTATGATTACATAACCAGTGTCTCTTCTGCGAAATTACACATTCAAATAAGATCGGAGACATACAGTAGGAGTCTTAGCTCCTTCCAAGAGATGCAGGTGTGAAAAACTGTTGCTCTCAGAAATAAACTGTGTGCCAACTTAATGGCGATGGCCTTTTGAATCATAGCCAAGTGGTGATACTTGGTGATTCAAGTTCAAGGCACCCACCTTTGATAGAAGGCTAAAAATAAAGTCTTGAGAGTAGCCGCCGTTGGTGTCATCCTCTTTTTTACACTTCCACTTCAACTGAAAAAAGAGAAGAAAAAAAAAATTAGGAAAGAAAAACCGAGAGAGACAGATAACCCACTTTGGTTATGATCTTACTTACATGGGGTCTGTACTAATGTTTTCCAAAGCTGCCAGTCTATGGTTATGGATCCTACTTACATGGAGTCTGTACTAATGTTTTCCAAAGCTGCCAGTCTATGGTTATGGATCCTACTTACATGGGGTCTGTACTAATGTTTTCCAAAGCTGCCAGTCTATGGTTATGGATCCTACTTACATGGGGTCTGTACTAATGTTTTCCAAAGCTGCCAGTCTATGGTTATGGATCCTACTTACATGGAGTCTGTACTAATGTTTTCCAAAGCTGCCAGTCTTGGGTTATGGATCTACTTACATGGGGTCTGTACTAATGTTCCCCAAAGCTGCCAGTCTAGGGTTATGAATAGGGTTGGGCGGTATCTAGATTTTCATACTGTCATATCGTTTCTGTACCATACCGGGGTATACGGTATTACCGGAAGTGCACACAAGGGGCGCAATTTTTTTTAAACTAAATCGTTTTGGGGCAACATTGATCTTGATCCAAGAGGGGATTGAATATCTCTGCTATAACCAAGAAACTTGATCTTTACATCTAGCCACTTAGCTAGCACAAAAGCAAACTAAAAACAATGCTGAAGCACGGAACTGGATATATACGGTATATATCCGGGGCTCCCGATATATATCTTAGATTTCTTACAATTATACTTTATTTATAGTCAGTGGTGTAGCACACACTCCTGCAGCCCCCAGGAGAAAAAAACAAACAAACATGTTCTGATGACAAGCGTAGATTAAGCAGGACTGAGCCCGTGCCAGGCCGAGGAGCAGAGCAGCGCTCCAGGGGGACATTGTTCAGCTCTTGGAGCATACCCACCACCACCACCTGGGAGACCTGCAGTCAATTTCCAGTCAGCTTTAGGTGCTTAGGGGAGGGCTACAATTAAGACAGGTCAGACTGGGATCTGGACCGAAGACACCAGACTGACTCACCTGCTGCTAGACAAATACGTGTGGCACGCAGCTAATGCGAGGGTCACTCAATCACACAGAAATATGTGAGAGTTATTCTGAGCAAACTCCTGGTTAGCCAATACCATGTAATAAAGCCATGATCTCTAACGTTGGCTGACAGCTGAAAGTTAACTCTACAGCATTTAAAATTGTAAATGGTTCTTCTTCCCAGCGTCTAGCTCTCTGAGTAAGATGTTACATAACAGGTTAATTTCATTCATAACTCAGCAGTGTCAAGACCGTATCTCGCTAACTAATGGAGCAGAATTAGAAATGGCAAGCAACGAGTAACCGGACCAGGGCAGAACTCTGTTCACTGTCAGGGAGAGCCTTTCTGGGAATTGCACCCCCCACCCACACTTTTTTTTAACAATTATTTCCTAAATGTGCTTTCTCCTTCCAAGGCCAATCTCCTCTACCCAACGATAACCTTGTACCCCATTAATCTTCTAACAAGGCAGAGCAGATCTTGGGTGATACCCAAATGTTCAGGCCGCTCCAGCAAGTTGCTACGGTGTACGTTACTGGCATTCTAAACAACTTATAAGAAATTGGAGTTCCCTGGCAGTACCCAACTGCTCTGGTACATTTAATGCCCACACTTGCAAGCCACAAATAACTAAAGATGTAAGAACAAAAACAAATACCCTCACACAAAAAATAACAATGCATAATCAGAGGTCATATTTCCCTCTCCCCACACTGGGGAGGACAAGAATGGTGTATGGTCAACTTCCAAATAGCACTGTTGAAATCTACTCTTTGAGGACCGTTAGAAACATAAGTGTCAATGTCCCCCAGTAGTTTTGGACTTTATTCCACCCCAAAATAAAATTTGAAAATATTAGCGAAAATTATTACATTTCTGTTGTGGGGAAATTTAAATATGAAGCTATTTTTTTCTGTCTCAGATTGAAAGATAAAGGACTGACAACATAGCCAGAATTGAGCCTGTTGTATTAGAATACTGAGGGAAAGAACAACGCTCTAGGGCCAGGAACAATACCGCTTGAATGTTGTAGCATAAAAAAAGACACAGATGTCATTCATTTACATCTAGCAATATTGTTCTATAACAACATTACTAACTGAAGACTGACTTTTATATTGACATTATTGCATGTTACCAGCTAACAGACACAACTGCCCCTCAGAGTAATGTATGGAATAATATTCACATGCACAGTACATGAATACAATTTGTTTAATACCGTAGCCAGACTCAACACTCAGCCCTGACGTTTGTTTTCCTAACTGAACACACAAACTTCTTTGGGGGATATACTGCTCTTGATGGGCATCAGACATTTTAACAATATTAAATACAGAAACACATTAGCTAACAACCCCAGTTTCCTTTAATAGATGGGGATTGAATAGTTTCCAGAGGAAATTTAATAACCCTCTTTTTACATAGTTGCAGCACTCCTGACGATGGCCTACAGTACAGGAGAGGAACAGGGTGGAGGAGGAGTGTACGTACTCTCCATTAGATCTCAAATGTCTTGGTTTCCATCATAAACCACTTACAAATTAAATACCTTAGGAGATTCCAGCCACTCACTTCAGAGATTCCTCAGGAGGAAACCAGTACGAAGACTCTTCTCCCTCTCCTCCCCCTACTCTCTTGTTCCTTCGCCAAGAATCTCTACCCTAAATACTGACCCCTCTTCCAATCCCCTGACTAAAAGCAATATTAGAACTTACTTTTAATTTGGGGGTCACATTGCTCTTGGAATGCCTTCCAAATGCTGCGTCTGGAAGACAGTGAAGGAAAGGGAGAGAGAGAGAAAGACAAAGAAAAAAATATTCATTCAAGCAGACAAAAAATCTCAAAAGACGAATGAGACGTGCAGTTGGTCGAGGACGGGGAGGGCTCTGTCACAGTGGTCAAAACATTGTTGTCTCTCCGTTGGGAGACGGACAGGATCGGTTGTCTCGCATCACCGCAGGTCATACATGATCAGTCTTGGGTTGTTCATCTCTCCGCAGTACTGTACTCGCCCCGACCCCAAGCCTGCAGACCTGCCGGGTGCCTCGAGAGCCGTAACAGGGCGTTGTTCCAGGAAGGCCTCGCCGCAGAGGCCTGGAGAGGCCCAATAGCGTGCGAGCAGAGAAGATCTCAGTGACGACGTGCTGAACTTGCCTGACTTAATGTGCAGCAGCAATGGGGGGGCCAGGCCAAGACCTCATCTCCCACAACGCTGACTCCCATCACCCTTTACTAGACCATCCATGGTTTCTCATGGCTCCAGCCCAGAACAAGCATCTTTTCCCCCCAAATGCATATGATATTAAGATGTAAAAGGATACCTTGTGGACCAGATGATGAAGCGCTATATGAGTCTGTCAGATCTGTATTATGCAGCCAGGTTATTTCTTTGCTAATGAACAAAAATAGGCCTTTCCTACAAATAGTCCAAACAGTTGTGCTCCTAAGCAACATAACATTAAAAAAGTCAAAGAACATGCCATTGTTGTTCTGTCCAGACGAGCTGTGTACTGTGTAATATCTGGCCAACTGGCTGCTCACTGCCCTGTTGACTGGCCTAGTTCAGTAGACAGACTTAGCAGTGGGTCTGATAGACAGCACCATGTGCAACAGCATATAATTAGAGGTAGTAGATAGGGCGGTGATAGTCATGGAATTTTGGATAACAGTAATTGGCCAGCCAAATGACCTTGGTCTCTGTAATAGCCGTTCAAGGGGTTGATGGCAGGTAGCTTAGTGGTTAGAGTTGGACTAGTAACTGAAAGGTTGCTGGATCAAATCCCTGAGCTGACAAGGTAAAAATATGTCGTTCTGCCCCTGAACAAGGCAGTTAACCCACTGTTCCTAGGCCGTCATTGCAAATAAGAATTTGATCTTAAACTGACTTGCTTAGTTAAATAATTATATAACTAAGCAAGTCAGTTTAAGAACAAATTCTTATTCGGGCCTTTTGTTTAACCCGGGCCTTTTTTTTAACCCCGTTCAAATAGCAAAAACATTTTGAAAAAAAGTTGCTTGAAAAGGCATGAGCACTGCTTTGTTTCTTGCGCAGGCTGTACACACTCCAATAGTCTCTCATTCAATTTGACAAACACTTGATAATATCTTGAATTTCACGGCGGCATCCCCTTCGTGGCCGTAATGCACCCTAAAAGAATCCATGCCTTTTGCGGCCCGGAGTGCTGCATTTTGCCCTTTTCCCTGAGTGTGCTGCACAATCAGAAACGTCTCTCACTCACACGGCTCTCTGTCATGTAATCGGGTCTCTCTCACAGGCTACAAGTGAAGACCGACACATCCGGGATCCAACTGCACACGTCTTTATCCAATTCTGAGGTGCATATTGAAGATATTGGAAGAACTGTCCACATTTACTTTTTGTCGTCAGTCAACAAGATGAGTAGGCCTAAAGAACAGCAAAAGCACTAGCCTATGTCAATCTACTATCCCCCATAGTACAAAAGTTGACCTATTCTATTTTGTGCAAGAAATAAATATTCCAAACATAGTCTGGGACAGTTGTGGGATGTGATAGATCCCAAATTAATACAACCACTAGCATCAACAAAAACTTTTTCATGCAATGTGGTTGATGAAACCGATCAGAACGTTTAGCATAAAATGTTCATAAACTATTAGGCTATTTCTTCACACTATAAGCGCAGCAATGCGCACATGGTAGTAAGCTATAAGCGGGAATGTTCCATTAGCAGAACACACCATTATCAAAAGTGACCACAAATGCAATTATGTATGTAATGCTTTTATTATAAAAGGAACATTTACGGTGAAAATGATCTTCCCCAAACTTGAAAATGGGCTAGGCTCCATGAGATGTGCGACTACTATTCGGGGAGAGAAAAAAAAGGCTTTGTTTCTTATGCTGGGCATCATTCACAAGTGATAATATATAATTCTGCAGGGTAGCCTAGTGGTTAGAGCGTTGGACTAGTAACCGGAAGGTTGCAAATCCCCGAGCTGACTAGGTACAAATCTGTCGTTCTGCCCCTGAACAAGGCAGTTACCCCACTGTTCCTAGGCCATCATTGAAAATAAGAATTTGTTCTTAACTGACTTGCCTAGTTAAATAAAGGTAAAATAAAATAAAAAAATAAATTCACAAGTAATAGGTTATTATTGTCACCCATTCGACTATTCTTGATTTAATCTGGTCTTTATATATACTAAACAATATATATGTGTGACATTTGTTTTGATTTAGAATAGACAATTATCATGCACCGGTATCAAAACAGGGGCAGCGGGGAAAAAATATGTAATATATGCACTTAAATAGCAAATGGAGGAATCTTTTCCCCATGGTTTATTTTCATGTTAGCCAGGTAGGCTGTACTCATGTTGTAAAGACAAGCAATGTGCTTAATATTAGGAAAGTCGAGAAATAAATATAGTAGGCCTAGTCTATAGAAAGCTGATGAGATCCTCGTTTTTTTATTAGCAGCCATCACACTCTTTTCTCCCACAATTACATAACCTATAGAAATGTTGTGCAATATGAGCTCATGGGGTCTCATGAAGTGTTTGATTAGATTTCAGATTACATTTGGGTTGATGTCAGAGTGATTAGAGGGACAATAGAGTGCTGAGTACCAAGCAGTTAGCAAGTTTGGTAGGCTACTAATGACCAGCAGCAGAATCAGAGTTTGGAGAAGCCTAATTACCGTGACTAAACAGTCATGTGGAATTTGACTGCCTTCATGACTTGTGTAATACGGTCACCGAAACAGCCCTAGTCACGGAATGCCTTTTTTGGTGGGAGGCCCTTGCCAGGGTGAGAGGTTCCAAGCCCATTCTATTAATCATTTGCTACAACAACCTTGCTTGTTTCAGCAAGGAGCAACAAAGTTTCATCATGATGTTAAGAGTGTTATTCCAGAAACGGACTCAACGGCACGAATGCTCGGCCGTCCCGTCTTCAGTCAGCTATTCGTTACAAAAATATTGATTTTATCATTTTATGATAGTTATTTTATTTTCATGACAGTCTTCATCCATAACCGTCGGTTACACGGTTATATGGTAAGTGTGCCAGCCATAGAAGTAGAATGAACATTGTAATCCAAACTCTGTGGGTAACAAGGTTGTAAAATGTACTGTGATGATGAGTGACTGGTGTGGTTGAGTAGTGTACCTGTAGCTGTGTAGTCTGCTGTGCCTGTGTGGTGGAGATGTGCTTCGCTCTCCCTCTGGATCTGTTCTTTGATCAGCCTCTGTTCCTCCTGCAGCTGCCTGGAGCCCTCCTCTCGCAGACGGGCAATCTGACAGGACAATTACCTCATGGTTAACAACAAGGAACATCCTTCTCTCAAGGATAGGTTCTGGGCCAGTATTCACAAAGTGTCTCAGAGTAGGAGTAGTGATCTAGGATCAATTTTGTCCTTTAAATCATAATAAATCAGCGCTTTTACTATGCCTATTAAAGATCGTGGTCTTTTACTTGGTTGGACAGTAATCCACGACCATATGAACTGCAGTAACACCAGCCAATGTGCAGTACCACTAGCTCATTACTATACTTAGAATAGAATACTGCCACCCACTGTTGATCACTCCCAGTCAGTCACAACACATGGTCCATAATTGCATGCATTTAACAGGTTGAATGCAAGTCATCATGACTCAAATGAAAAGCATCCCAAAACCTTTTATTTATCATTGACTTCACGAGCAAAGTGTATCACTAATGATATGGCAATGAATCTAGAACCAACAAAAATGTGATCATATTACTCAAGTGCTAGCCTCTCTACACTGGCTTCCTGTTAAGGCAAGGGCTGATTTCAAGGTTTACTGCTAACCTACAAAGCATTACATGGGCTTGCTCCTACCTATCTTTCTGATTTGGCCGTTATTTGCTCGAATCTTTAGTGAATTTCAAGGTCAATCAAAGGAAACCTGTGAAAGCGTGCGTTATAAAAGGTTAATCAATTGAGGAGAGTAGAGGTGGCTGTGTGAGAGGGTGTGAGGGTCGAGGAAAGTAGAGGTGGCTGTGTGAGAGGGTGTGAGGGCCGAGGAGAGTAGAGGTGGCTGTGTGAGAGGGTGTGAGGGCCGATGAGAGTAGAGGTGGCTGTGTGAGAGGGTGTGAGGGTCGAGGAGAATAGAGTAGAGGTGGCAGTGAGAGAGGGTGTGAGGGTCGAGGAGAATAGAGTAGAGGTGGCAGTGTGAGAGGGTCGAGGAGAGTAGAGTACAGGTGGCTGTGTGAGAGGGTTGAGGAGAGTAGTGGTGGCAGTGTGAGGGTCGAGGAGAGTAGTGGTGGCAGTGTGAGGGTCGAGGAGAGGCGGCTGTGTGAGGAGGG
This sequence comes from Oncorhynchus clarkii lewisi, assembly GCF_045791955.1. Classification (NCBI taxonomy): domain Eukaryota; kingdom Metazoa; phylum Chordata; class Actinopteri; order Salmoniformes; family Salmonidae; genus Oncorhynchus; species Oncorhynchus clarkii. The sequence continues at coordinate 44,153,078 of NC_092165.1, forward strand.
TCGAGGAGAGTAGAGGTGGCTGTGTAAGAGGGTCGAGGAGAGTAGAGGTGGCTGTGTGAGAGGGTGTGAGGGTCGAGGAGAATAGAGTAGAGTAGAGGTGGCTGTGTGAGAGGGTCGAGGAGAGGTGGCTGTGTGAGAGGGTCGAGGAGAGTAGAGGTGGCTGTGTAAGAGGGTCGAGGAGAGTAGAGGTGGCTGTGTGAGAGGGTTGAGGAGAGTAGAGGTGGCTGTGTGAGAGGGTCGAGGAGAGTAGAGGTGGCTGTGTGAGAGGGTCGAGGAGAGTAGAGGTGGCTGTGTGAGAGGGTCGAGGAGAGTAGAGGTGGCTGTGTGAGAGGGTCGAGGAGAGTAGAGGTGGCTGTGTATGTCTTACCTTCACTAAGCCAGTGATTGGAACAGTTGTACTCTAGGGCTGACTGTGTGTGGTGCAGTGTTTTGGAGTTAGGGTGAGCTAAGCATCCGTTCTACTTTATTCATTCTCCAGGATGCCTGGAATGGTTTTATCCACCTCACTGCTCTAGGCCCATGTGTCTGGTTGAGGGATTGACATTGAAAGTGAACTGTGCCTGTATGATCTGTTCTGGGGTCAGAGTAGGAAACTAGGATGCTGTGAAGTTGCGTCTTTCTTACCTCCTCCTCTAGTGTTCTGGTGTTTTGGAACTGCTCTGCACTATGTGCCTCAGCCTGGCGTTCCCTGGTCTCCAAGTCTGTGAAAATCGTACACACACAGTAACACACACGCGTGCACACACACACACACAGTCAGGCATCATCCTGATAGCCAGTCTTGTGTTTTTAGGGAAAGAGGGCTCACCTAGCTTGATCTTCTTCCTCTTAGCATCTAGCTTGTTGTTTCTCTCCTCCGCTTGTTTCTTGGCAGCGCATATCTTATCGTAAGCAGCCTGACACAGAGGAGAGCAGGACAGTTTGATGTGATGAACAGTTGGAGAGAAGAGAGAAAGTGGGTCTGGTGATGGTATGGATGGTGTGTGTGTGTCAGACAGACAGAAAGGACAGAAGTCTTACCCTGGCAGCAGCATCAGTCAGCACCTCTAGGGCCTGGGACAGCTGGTGGAAGAGATCAGCTGGGGAGGAAACACCAAGGACACTGTCATAAATCACTTTCGAAAAGCCACCTTTTTAGCCAGGCTTTTTATAAGTGATTGTTTTGCTTTCTATGTTCATTTATACATACTGCGCTGTACTTACAGATAACTGCCAAAATAAAAGACACACTTGAGTAAATGAGTAAAAGCATGTGCTTCCACACAGGTGTGGTTTCTGAATGAATTAAGTAATTAACATCCCATCATGCTTAGGGTAATGTATAAAAATGGCTAGTTACCCATTACTGGATAGAAAAAGAGAGCTCAGTGACTTTGAAAGAGGGGTCTCAAAGGAGCATAGGGGGATGAAAGTGTGTGTGTGGTGTGTGTGTGTGTGTGTGTGTGATGGGAGATTCTGAAGCAGCGCCTGAGACAGCATTTTCCATCAACAAAACACCAAATTATGGAATTTCTCATGGAAAAAATTGTCGCATCCCTCCAAAAGAGTTCCAGACACTTGTCGAATCTACCTCAAGGCACCCATGAATGTGGTCTGGCAGCTTGTGATGGCACAACACCCTATATAAACACTTTTGGTGTTTCCTTTATTTTGTCAGTTACCTGTACATAGAAACATATACAATCTCATATTCCTGCTCAGTGAGGACTTAAAGGTAAGATGTGATCGAGGGGACTGTAGTGTATGTGTAGAATTTAAAAACAACAACCAAATGGAACAAAGGCTAACAATACAAGGTAATGATATCTTAGTGAGGTGCTAACACACAGGGGGAGGTCAGAGGAGGGGAGAGACTTGGTGGAGTGTGGAGGAAAGGACGGAAACGAGGCAGGGTTAAGAAACAAGCCAGCGTGTGCTCTGTGTGGTGTCTGAGATAAACGGAGACATTTCCTGCATTAAAATGTGCCTGGAGTCTAGCGAAATCGGGTTCCTCTAATGATCCACCCGCACTTTTCCCACAAACCCACCCGGGCCTCTCAATCCATCTCCCATTAGGGAGCCCTAAGGGGACACGGGGCCAATCAAGAGTACCACGCAAACCTCTGGTGCTCGCCTCTATCCAACCTTCCAGCCCAAGAACCGCAAACCCCCAGCCCATAACCGGTCCCATTACTGCACTCTACTGCTCCAGCTTAATCACTCACTTATGGGAGTTTTTTCTTCTTCTATCTAACAGGCATATACTTTTACTCCCTGTGAGGAAAGTGGCAAGTGGACGGGTCAACTTACCTACGCACATGGAATAGAGCTAGCTGAATCATTGGCCTGTGCAGCTCAGACTGTCACAGCACAGAGGGTGCATATATAAGGGTGGGGATGGAAGATGACCCCCACCTCACCATCCCCCGCCATCCCACTTCGGGCTATAGTCTCAGGGCTCTTACCCTCTCATGTGAGTGGATAAATCACTGCATGTGATGTGAAAGTGCATATTCCTTACCATCTACTTTTCATTTCTGTGAAACAGAGCGATTTTATGCCACTCAGTCCCCTATTACCCCATTGTTTCCCATTTATTACTTAAATCAGGAAGAGTTAAAAGGCATCCAGCAACCGCACAAATCTCACTTGAAAACATGCCTCACAAATGGGCCTTTTCCAGGGTGCTTTTCTTTTTTCACCTGACGCAGAATTATATAGACATTTCCAAAACTGATTGTTGACATGTTTGTTGGTGACAGGCCGCGATGGGCCAGGGGGCTGACTGGGGAAACGGTGGTCATTAGGGCTGGGACGATACCAGTATTGCGATACTTCTTCCATGGCATAAATTAAAAACTTTTTGGTCCTTTAAAAACCTGCTGTATTTAAAATAGTGTGCTATAGCTTGGAAAATAAATGTGACTTTGGATGACAACATAATGTTTGTTTCCAACATTAGGGCTGTTTTTTAGGGCTGTTTTTCTAAAAGAAGTTAAATCCGAAGTGTTTTGTTTCCTTGTCACAAAACTAACGAGTATCGCGATATTGGATATTGTCCCAAACATACTGGTCATACTTTCTGGCTGGGACTGGACCGGGGAGCTGGAGGGCTTGTGGGAAGGCTCTGCTCTGCTTAGCCGGTCTGTAGAGGCCTGTGGCCGGCCTGTCTGGCAGAATGGCACAGAGGGGAGCAGTGACGGCCTAGGAACAGTGGGTTAACTGCCTTCAGGGGCAGAACGACAGATTTTTACCTTGTCAGCTCGGGGATTCGGTCTTGCAACCTTTCAGTTACAAGTCCAACACTCTAACCACTAGACTACCTGCCGCCCTACGTAGTCTAGTCAAGGGTTAAGGCGTCCTCATGCTTCCCAAACGAAATAGTTCGGAACAGTTTGTGCATACAGTGCCTTTGGAAAGTATTCAGACCCTTGACTAACATTTTGTTACAGACATATTCTAAAATGGATACATTTAAAAATCCTCAGCAATCTACACACAATATCCCATACTGACAAAGCATAAACAGGTTTTTAGAAAACACAAATAACTTATTTACATAAGTATTCAGACCCTTTGCTGTGAGACACGAAATTGAGCTCAGATGCATCCGGTTTCCATTGATCATCTTTGAGATGTTTCTACAACTTGGAGTCCAACTGTGGTAAATTCAATTGATTGGACATGATTTAGAAAAGGCTACCTATATAAAGGTCCCACCTGCCTATATAAGGTCCCACATTTGACAGTACATGTCAGAGCAAAAACCAAGCCATGAGGTCGAAGGAATTGTCCGTAGAGCTCAGAGACAGGATCATGTCGAGGCACAGATCTGGGGAAGGGTACCAAAAATTGTCTGCAGCATTGAATGTCCCCAAGAACACAGTAGCCTCAATCATTCTTAAAATGGAAGAAGTTTGGAACCACCAAGACTCTTCCTAGAGCTGGCCACCCGGCCAAACTGAGCAATCGGGGGAGAAGGGCCTTGGTCAGGGAGGTGAACAAGTACCCGATGGTCACTCTGACAGAGCTCAAGAGTTCCTCTGTGGAGATGGGAGAACCTTCCAGAAGGACAACCATCTCTGCAGCACTCCACCAATCAGGCCTTTATGTTAGAGTGGCCAGATGGAAGCTACTCCTTAGTAGAAGGCACATGACTGCTCGCTTGGGGTTTAACAAAAGTCACCTAAAGACACTCAGACCATGAGAAACAAGATTCTCTGGTCTGATGAAACCAAGATGTAACTATTGGCCTGAATGCCAATTGTCACGTCTAGAGGAAATTTGACACCATCCCTACGGTAAAGAATGGTCGGTGGCAGCATCATCATCAAGGACTGGGAGACTAGTCAGGATCAAGGGAAAGATGAATGGAGCAAAGTACAGAGAGATCATTGAGGAACACATGCTCCAGAGTGCTCAGGACATCAGACTGGGGCGAAGGTTCCCTTTCCAACAGGACAACGACCCTAAGCACACAGCCAAGACAAAGCAGGAGTGGCTTCGGGACAAGTCTCTGCATGTCCTTGAGTCCGGACTTGAACCCGATCGAACATCTCTGGAAAGACCAGAAAATAGCTGTGGAGCAAAGAATGGGTGAAACTCCCCAAATACAGGTGAGCCAAGATTGTAGTGTCATACCCAAGAAGACTCAAGGCTGTAATTGCTACCAAAGGTGCATACAAATGTACTGAGTAAAAGGGTCTGAATAATTACGTAAATGTGATATTTCAGTTTTTATTTTTAATAAATTAGAAAAGATTTCTAAAAAACATTTTTTTCTTGTCATTATGTGATATTGTGTGTAGATTGATGAGGGCAAAACACAATTTAAATCAATTTTAGAATAAGCTGTAACCTAACAAAATGTGGAAAAAGTTGTCTGAATACTTTCTGAAGGCACTATATATTATGACAACATTTTGTGGTGTTTGTTAGTTTTGGACTTCGACAAAGGGTTTTTCAGCCGTTCGGGCACACTACATTTTTTATTGTGCTAAGCCAAGGTCGGTAGCCGAAGTCTAAGCCCCCTTATCGGCGATTGGTCAAAAGGTAGGGATTCTTCAATTAAGTCTTTGTTGTCATTCAACAAGAGACAACTCATCTTCATGCACATTTTTTCACTTGAGAAATATTGTACCAAACATCCTAGTCGGATGCAAAATTGCGCGACCAAGCAAAAAACGTCAAGATTAATAACAGATTTATTGAGTTATTAATTCTGACTATTTTGAGGAAGTGTATACTGGCTACGGCGTCTGAAACTGGACAAACGTTATTATTGCCACTTTTTTCTCGTTTTTGAAGGCAAGGTCTTTTAAGGGAGTCTGCAAGGAAACGAGTCATTCGGTTTGCTGAGCTTGGCTAGGCACCAGCCGAAATGAAGCTTGCTGACACCTTTAGGGTGAGGCTTTAAAGAGGAGACTTCAGCATGGTCCCTGTTGACAGGGACACTGCACACAGGACATAAATATCCATCTTAACCTCCTAGTAATACAAGACACTGAACACACGCTATTCTCTCAATGTGCGTCTGGTCAGACTCATGGATGTGGCTGGTGGTGATGGTGTTCAGGTTTTATAATCATCTACAGAGGAAGAAAGCCGACATACAAGGTGAGGAGAAATGGGCATTGTACCTAAGCTTTACTTGTGCCATGTCTTTTTCACTAACCTGCTTTTGGGTTGTCTGGGTTCTTGTCTGGATGGCATGTCAAGGCTTTCTGTCGGTAGGCTTTCTTGATCTACAGGAGAAAATGGGAAAGTTAAATCAGAGTTATCGAGTATTTACTTTTTCAGTATGCATGGACTTAGGTCAGCACATTATTATTCTCATTGTTATGTCCCAGTCCACTATGTTCAGATGTCTATTGAAACTATAAAAATGTTTATCTGTGGTGAATTTTCCAGTCAAAAAACAAGTCACCCTTGTCCAATAACCTCCAGCCAAAAAAAACTGTCCCTAGAGTGGATGAATATTTTTGTAGATGCATACAGTTAGTTCTTCATTTTTTTCAGCTTGGTTGGACTTTGTGGTAGCGACTGTATACTGTTGTTGTTTCAAAATAACGCCTACAGGGTTGTTTTTCCTGAATATTCTAAACCGCTGTATGCAGCTTGGCAATCTAGAATCGCTGAAATATATCTCCAACACCAATTACTCTTTTGCATGCCATCACTGGCACGAAACGTAAATGTGCATAAAAATTATGGTCCCCTGGAAACATAATAAAAATAGTAAAAGATTGATAAAGCTACGGGGGTGGAAAAGTGTTCAGTGGTTGATAGGGAGTTTAGGTTCAGTTTCACTGGGGGGCCCCCATCAATATCTGCACCCATCCTTTGCTGTGCTTGTGATAATGTACTGTAAATAAAGATTGACTTGACTGCTGTCACCTTTATGCTGACAATGCTTTTTCAAGAAGGATAAATGTGGACTGTGTCGACAGGAGAGGATGAGCTTAGCTTCATTGGGGCCAGGAAAAAAAGTTACAATAACATGCAAACAGCGTGCCATTGTCATCACGAAATTGGGAAGGCAGCCATTCATATCTTGGGTCTCAAGCCAAAACATTTTAAAATATGAGCGACCAAATTAGGAAACAAAACAATACTTTGGAGCATTGCAATCTTAAGTGAGGTTTTAGTCCTTTTTTTTTTTTTACTCTGTTGTTCTCTGGAATGTTAACCGCGTTTCTTCGGCCCTTCTGCACGAGTTAATGACATGTTTTTCATTAGGCGAAGTCTACTCCTCCAGTGAGGAAGTAGGGCACATTGAGAGAGAGAGAGAGAGAGAGCAGCTCTCTGAAGAGACAGGAAGTGCAGAGCACCCAGCTTTTCAAACCACTCCTCTATCCTCAGTACAGACCTCACTAGTAATCAGCCCTGCCAGCATTCTGCATGCTTTCACCTCCCCCCTTTCACCCTTGCTGCCAATCAATCAGATCCCGTCCATTGGAACTAGATAGATCAGGGACTCCTTTCTGTTCTGCAGGCCTGGAACTTTTGCATTGGATGCCATCTACTCCGGCAAATGCAACATTTCCCTGTGTGTCTATTGTTTTGCACTAACAGGAATGTGCCAGAACATACTGTGCAGACCGACCGACTGACTGACTGACTGTTAGTGAACTGAAAAGGATATGGTAATAAACTCAGTAAAAAAAGAAACGTCCTCTCACAGTCAACTGCGTTTATTTTCAGCAAACGTAACATGTGTAAATATTTGTATGAACACAAAATTCAACAACTGAGACATAAACTGAACAAGTTCCACAGACATGTGACTAACAGAAATTGAATAATGTGTCCCTGAACAAAGGGGGGGGGGGGTCAAAATCAAAAGTAACAGTCAGTATATGGTGTGACCACCAGCTGCACTAAGTACATCTCCTCCTCATGGACTGCACCAGATTTGCCAGTTCTTGCTGTGAGATGTTACCCCACTCTTCCGCCATCCTCCTTAATTACACTGATCTGGCCTTAGGAAATGAACAGCTAGAGAAAAAGATAGAGGCAGGGTAAGAAGGAGAAAGAGCACAAGGCACCTGCAAGTTCCCGGACATTTCTGGGAGGAATGGCCCTAGTCCTCACCCTCCAATCCAACAGGTCCCAGACGTGCTCAATGGAATTGAGATCAAGGCTCTTCGCTGGCCATGACAGAACACTGACATTCCTGTCTGTCATGAAATCACGCACAGAACGAGCAGTATTGCTCGAGGTTCATTCTTGTCATGCTGGAGGGTCATGTCAGGATGAGCCTACAGGAAGGGTACGACATGAGGGAAGAAGATGTCTTCCCTGTAACGCACAGCGTTGAGATTGCCTGCAATGACAACAAGCTCAGTCCAATGATGCCAAATCGATCCCGCTCCAGTGTACAGGCCTCGGTGTAACGTTCATTCCTTCGATGAAAAACGCAAATCCGACCATCACCCTTGGTGAGACAAAACCGCGACTCGTCAGTGAAGAGCACTTTTTGACAGTCCTGTCTGGTCCAGCGACGGTGGGTTTGTGCCCATAGGCGTCGTTGTTGCCGGTGATGTCTGATGAGGACCTGCCTTACAACAGGCCTACAAGGCCTCAGTCCAGCCTCTCTCAGCCTATTGCGAACAGTCTGAGCACTGATGGAGGGATTGCGCGTTCCTGGTGTAACTCGGGCAGTTGTTGTTGCCATCCTGTACCTGTCCCGCAGGTGTGATGTTTGGATGTACCGATCCTGTGCAGGTGTTGTTACACGTGGTCTGCCACTGCGAGGATGATTAGCTGTCCGCCCCGTCTCCCTGTAGCGCTCACTTAGGCGTCTCACAGTACGGACATTGCAATTTATTGCCCTGGTCATATCAGCAGTCCTCATGCCTCCTTGCAGCATGCCTAAGGCACGTTCACGCAGATGAGCAGGGACCCTGGGCATCATTATTTTGGTGTTTTTCAGAGTCAGTAGAAAGGCCTCTTTAGTGTCCTAAGTTTTCATAACTGTGACCTTAATTGCCTACCGTCTGTAAGCTGTTAGTGTCTTAACAACCGTTCCACAGGTGCATATCCATTAATTGTTTATGGTTCATTGAAAGAGCATGGGAAACAGTGTTTAAACCCTTTACAATGAATATCTGTGAAGTTACTTGGATTTTTACAAATTATCTTTGACAGGGTCCTGAAAAAGGGACGTTTCTTTTTTTGCTGAGTTTACATCAGCAGTTAGAGAAGACATTTTATTAACTATCTGATTTGAGTCTCCCCTGGCCTGAGGTAGTCTGGGTTTGACCTGGACCTGGTGTGCTGTCCAGAGGTGGATGGGGGCTGAGCTGGCAGAGCTGACAGAGTGAACAGCATGCGTGCATCTCTCTCCTAATGGTGACTTTTGAACCAGTTCAGTAGGATGGCGTTGTGAAGCCACACATTCTTACAGCCCTTCATTCAGGAGAGCATACTACATACAGTAATATGCAGGTCTGTGGAACTATTTCAAGCAGCAACACTTCCCCCTCAGCCTCCTACACCCTCTCCTCTGACTCTGGACTTCCAGTAAAACTGGGATAAACTGAAAACTATTGACACCGACCACTTATCGCAGGCATTTTGCTGATATCATTCATTACAATAAGTAGCCTATACTAGAGAAATGTGAAGCTTGAAATTAAGTAAATTTGCTAATGTGTGTGATGTTAATGGGACAATTGATGGCTACAACCGTCAAACTAGTAGTAGTTTAATTAAAGGATAATATAATTTTTAAAAAACAGATGCAAATTAATGTTTTTAAAGTTATTCTATTTATCATTATCTCATCAATTTAGACAATTTATTGAGATGCAGATTTTCGTCCATATCACCCAGCTCTATCTTCCAGTTACAATTCCCTTTCCTTTCCTCTACTAATCAGTCAGTCACTTTCTGGTCTGCTGCCTTTTTTTGTCTCTTCCCCTCTCTTGGACCACCCCCTCCTCTCTTCATAATCTGTTTCACAGAGTTCAGCACATTGCCTCAGCCGAGGAGTGAGTCAGCGGCAGATGTCCTGTTGAGCAGCGAGATGAGCGACATGAGGAGCTCCTGAGTTACACAGCACTGCCACTGCCCAAGAGAAACACCCGGCCAGCTGAAGAGGTCAGGTCGTGTCTTCAACTCACATAGCAGAGTTTGCCTTCATCAGACCAATTTAATAGGATTACGTGTCTCTGTCATTGTGTAAGGTCAAAGTAGGTTTCTCCAGCTGTCTGGACATCTAAAGAGCTTTTAAACAAGTGCAACCAGTCAACAAGGCCGCTGTGCTGAAAAGCATTCAAGCTAGAAATTGTAACACCGCCAGTCAATCAAATCCCTCCGAGAGTGGCTACCTCACCTCCCTGGGGGAGGAAGAGATCCCCTCTGTATTAATAACAACCCATTTGGTGAATGCGTACCCCCCCCATGCCTCATCTCTCTATCCCTCATCTACCGCTGGCACATGAATACTGCTCCCCCAGCTCGGAATTTAGTTAAATAATACATGATTGCTCCCATCAATGCAGTAACACGCAAGCCCTAATTGAGGTAGAACCAGGATCCAAGTTTAGAGTTTGCTAATTCAGTGCTAAGTGAGAGTAGAAATCTCAGGTTGAGTGGCAGGTCCTCCCTGAATGAGGAGGGTCAATAACTGTGCCAAATAAGAGCCTACCCGCTCATTACAGTTTTTTCCAGTGCTGGATATCCTAAATCAATTATGAGAGAAAGACCTCTTAAAGGATCCAATGAACCATAAGACTAATGAGGCCCAGGCTAGAATCAAGCCCATCCCTCACTCCTAAGCAGTGGGTTACTGTACTTTACTTGCATTACCAGCAGGCACACAGTAGCCCAATGGTTGGTGCCTGATGAAATCAAGCTCTCTCTGCCACCCGCTGCCTGCCACAGTCTTTACTGCATGCCCACACCTTGTCCTCATTACCCCAGTCTGTGGTGACTATTACAGCTGACAACTGGCCCCAGCAACCACAGCATTGCCCCAGCAGGGCCCCAACAGAACCCACATGGGTGGTTGATTTGGTAGCTGCCTGCTTTGCCATGGGGCCATCCTCCTTAATTACACTGATCTGGCCTTTATATGAAATGATCAGCTAGAGAAAAAGATAGAGGGAGGGTAAGAAGGAGAAGGAGTACAAGGGAGAAAGAAAACAACATGATAAGAGCTACAGAGCATGGGGGTATAAAGTGGAAACAGTGCGTGCGTGCGTCTGCCTAGTAAGATATAATTGCAGTTCAGCTCCCAAAATGCACACTGAGCGAGCGTAGCTCGCCTGACAGGAACATTTGTTTGGGACAGTGATACAATTAGCGTGAGTGGGGCCTGCCAAGGGCCAGCTAAGTTACCCACCCACCCACCCAAGGAAAGTGTCTTCTTCTGCATGGATGCAGGCAGCAGAGCACAAGGGTAGGATAAGTGTCACTCTATTCCCCAGCACTCCCTCAGCTAACTACGCTACAGTACCATGAGTTACAGCTGTTTGTGCCATGGAGCCCAAATGTTACTCCAGTCAGGGCGCCAGACACGAAGAGCGATAGGAATGAGAGGAAGGAGCTCCACATGCAATCGCTGCGTGTCATGGTAACGTCCACAGACATCTGCTGGTGAATGTCTGCACAGAACTCAGACAGCTAGATTGTGTCCACATATAAAACAGTCACGCTATATTGTGCTTTATTAGCCAACAGAAATAGCACCAGCAAGCCACATACAGTAGCTAAATCTTATTGAATTTGTTTGTGCCTAAAATGGGTCCAGTCTTTTCCCTTCTTCTGCTCTCTTACTAAGTAAAACAGCCACATGTTTATCCCAGCTGATATGCATGACAATGTGGCTGAAAAGTGATAGCTCAGTGGCGCAAAAGGAACTCCCAAGCTAACAACGAACATTCCCACAACTTTAGAGAATGTTCCCTTAAGAGTCACATTAGGTGATTAATTAACAATTTCATAGGAATGTTCCGGTGATGTGCTAGGAATGTTTACAAGAGACAATTCCCTTAATGTCCAATTTAAATGATCCAGAACGTGTGTAACATGTTCTCAGAACTTAAGATATTAACTAGCTGTCGCCATTGGCGTCGGCTAACGGGGATCCTAATAAATCTAGACACGTTTCATGGGAACATGGCAAGAACATTCATGTGTCCAGTTTTGAGGGTTAGGAGAATATTCCATCAATGTCCAACCAAACACAAACAGAACATGGCTGCCATGTTCTCAAAACAGAAGATATTAACGTTGTAGACACGTTTCTTGGGAAAGTTGCAAAAGCATGTTTATAAAAAAATATACACTACCGTTCAAAAGTTTGGGGTCACTTAGAAATTCTTGTTTTTGAAAGAAAATCAAATTTGTCCATTAAAATAACATCAAATTGATCAGAAATACAGTGTAGACATTGTTAATGTAAATTACAATTGAAGCTGGAAATGGCATATTTTTTATGGAATATCTACAAAGGTGTACAGAAGCCAATTATCAGCAACCATCACTCCTGTGTTCCAATGGCACGTTGCGTTAGCTAATCCAAGTTTATAATTTTAAAAGGCTAATTGATCATTAGAAAAAACGCTTGCAATTATGTTAGCACAGCTGAAAACCTTCTTGAGTAGTTGACCTTCTTGACCTAGTTGAGTATCTGGATAATCAGCAATTGTGGGTTTGATTACAGGCTCAAAATGGCAGCTTCATTAAATGGTACCCGCAAAACACCAGTCTCAACGTCAACTGTGAAGAGGTGACTCTAGGATGCTGGCCTTCTAGGCAGAGTTGCAAAGAAAAAGCTATATCTCAGACTGGCCAATAAAAATAAAAGATTAAGATGGGCAAAAGACCACAGACACTGGACAGAGGAACTCTGCATCCCAGAGTCGCCTCTTCACTGTTGACGTTGAGACGGGTGTTCTTCAGTTTCTTGGCAATTTCTCGCATGGAATAGCCTTCATTACTCAGAACAAGAATAGACTGACGAGTTTCAGAAGAAAGTTCTTTGTTTCTGGTCCTTTTGAGCCTGTAATCAAACCCACAAATGCTAATGCTCAACTAGTCTAAAGAAGGCCAGTTTTATTGCTTTTTTAATCAGAAACAACAGTTTTCAGCTGTGCTAAAAAGGGTTTTCTAATGACCAATTGGCCTTTTAAAATTATAAACTTGGATTAGCTAACACAACGTGCCATTGGAACACAGGAGTGATGGTTGCCGATAATGGGCCTCTGTACACCTATGTAGATATTCCATTAAATATCAGCCATTTCCAGCTACAATAGTAATTTACAACATTAACAATGTCTACACTATTTCTGATCAATGTGATGTTATTTTAATGGACAAAAGAAAAGTGCTTTTCTTTCAAAAACAAGGACATTTCTAAGTGACCCGAAACTTTTGAACTGTAGTATGTATGTATGTATGCATGCACACACACACAGTTTTGTTACTGTTGCCGAGCCAATAAAAGCCCTGATTGGTGAACCAATGATCCATCATCATTAGTCTTTTCTGTTAGCAGGGTTTATTGATACTCACACAGTGGTTTTCAATTGACATATTTTACACATTTTGATATACATGATTGCATTTTGCATGTTCAATTAATCAATAATTATTATTCAACATGTCCTCGCCTGGGATGTGAACTCACAACCTCTTGGTTCATGGTACATGGTACTCTGAACTTCCTGCTACGCCACCATGTAAGGTATCAGTTAAATCTGACTATACTCTCATCATTGATTTTATTCACTTATTTCAGCAATTTAAGGGAATTCTGTATAGTTGTCCAATGTTGGTGGGGCATATTAGCCTGTTTTAATAATACTCCTGAATCACTATTAGAAATAAAATATTTCCCTAAGTAAATCTCAGCTCTGTTAAAAGTACACTTCAAAGTGCATTTTCCCTATTACTTACATCTATCAAGTTGTTTCACATCTACACAAATGCCCAAGGACGAGGGGTTAGGGTTTCTTCTGGACAGTGCCTAACTATACTGGCCTAATAAGCACATGCCCTAGAGATATCCCTTATTGGGAATGTGGTTAGGGCGTTAGTCATTGGTGCTGGTGGCCTGGGTTCGAGACAGGCTAGGGGAGTCACCCTACTGTCACATTCTTAGCACTATACACTCACCGGACCGTTTATTAGGTACACCACCCCATTCACGAAAATGGATCGCTCCTACAGACAGTGAGTCACGTGGCTGGTTATATAAAGCAGGCAGACAGGCGTCGAGGCATTCAGTTACTGTTCGATTGAATGTTAGAATGGGCAAAACGATCCAGTATCTCAGAAACAGCTGCCCTCCTGGGCTTTTCACGCACGGCAGTGTCTAGGGTTTACCAAAAATGGGGTGACAAACAAAAAACATCCAGTCAGTGGCAGTCTTGTGGGCGAAAACTATGGTGCCATTTCAGTCTCACAATTTGAAGTTCGCATGGGGGCATGTCAAGAACATGGAAAAAAAATGTTGAGCGCGGGTGAAGAGGGTTCTAAGTTCAGATAAAAATCTTAAGGGCACAGAGGATCATGTTGAGGAACAGAGATAGTTGAGAGCTCAGACACAAATGTTGATTGGCCAGAAAGTGGAATTGAGAGCAAGAAGTAAAGTGTAGAGCACAGCATCTCCCATTTCTCGGTATACTTGCCTGCACTCTCTCGAAATGTAGCTGTGCTTGTGTGAAATTATCTCTGTGTGCTTGCAAATCTACAATGACATGTTAGTCATGTTACTTTGGTCTTTGGGACCATCAGGTATTGTCCTGACAACTGATACACAGAAATGTTCTTGCATCATTCCCATGAAACGTGTCTAGAACATTAATATGTTCCATTCTAAGGTCATGGCAAACATGTTCTGTGTATGTTTGGTGGGACATTGATGGAATATTATCCTAACCCTCAGAAAACGGGACACTCAAACAGAAGAACATTACGGTAATATACTAATTCTAGGGAGAACGTTTTTTTTTTATCTGGTTCCAGATAACGAGTCACTCAGTGATGTGCATAAACCACAGGTTCCGAGCTACCAACTCCAGCTCCCTGGCTATAATATCAGGAACCCAAAATGAGAGGAATTTCGATACCAGAGATAACGACAGATCATTCAAACCAGGAGGAGTAACAGGAAGCCGGCATACGTCAGGGAATGGTTTACAAGTTGTGGTAAGCCCACATTAACATGTTCCTGGAGGGGTATTTCCTCTCTCAATGATAAACAGCAGTCCTGCTGGTGTAGCATTGGGCAAAAACAACTGTGACAAAGTAGCTGTCTTCATATATTTCACCACTTAGTTTTAAGGCCTTCCAGTCTCCACACACTCACTTGTGTACGCACTACAGCAAACTATCTATCCTGACCATCAGTAGACCTCACAGAACTCTCCATTTCGGGGACTATTTCTGTCAAAGCCACAACCACTAACTTCCCCAACATACTCCTTTGGGGCGGATGGGACTTTGAAATCCAATTAAGAAATTAAGTTCTTCCCTCAATTTGGCAGCAATGTTAATTTTCTTCTGGCCTGCGGATTTTGAGAGCTGGAAACTTAACAAGAAGGTGGTTGTGAAAATTACTGGATTTAGGGACACCCATGTAGGCCTATCACCCATGGAGCATGAATCTGAGCAGCTAAGATGGGACAAGGGAAGGGGAATCTTCACAGAGTAAACCCAATACCCATGTCTGCACATAAAAATAAAATCAGACTAACCTGTTACATTCTGTTTCAATTGGGTGGAGCAGCCTTTTGCTTGAGCAAGCAGTCAAACATGATACTTGTTGAACATACAGATTGCAGTACAATTTATGATCTGCAAACAAAAGATATTGAGGCAGATCATTTGTTTCTTGAATTGATCCAAATGCTGGCTCAACCAGTTCTGTTTTGAAATAACTTGAGAGAATAGTGCTGCCAGAGACAGTGGCAACATGATGTATTGGCTAGGTTTATAAGCATGATTTATTATTTCAAAATACATCTGGTCCAGGTGGTGTTGCCCTGCATCTGCATGTTTCCTTCATATGCTATGCCAGGGGAGTATTCATTACGGAAACCGTTTAAGAACCAAATGGAAGCAAACAGCAAAACAAGCATTTCTATTGGACAAATTCAGGTAGGTCCCTTAGGCTGTTTCGGAGAGTGTATTACCCCCACATCGGCAGTCATGACCGCAGTAAAATCGCACGTTACCATCGAGTCATGATAATCTCCTTCTGCGCACTCTGGACATGCTTTGGTAGTAGCCAACTTGCTAACTACCATCAGGTCCGAAGTCTGGTACTCAGGGCTCTATTGTCCCTCTAAGGAAGCACTCTGACATCAATGCAATGGACATTCACATCAAACAATTATCAAAACAGTAGGCCTATCATACTTTTTAAACTCACCTCACTGTGATAATCAAGTTGAAGAAAGAAGTTCAACAGCAGTTTGAAACAGTGTAAAACATGGTTATTGTGGATGTTGTTTCGAAGCCTAAAACAGACAGTGCTTTCTAAGGTGATAATTAATTTAAAAAAACATCCATCTGCATATTAGAGCTTATGCATATGCAAGATTTATGAGCCCAAGACCCAAAATAAACTGAATTAAAACTATGATTGTGCCATTATACAATACATAGCCTACTGCACATTATGCATGGAAGAAAAACATAAATCAAAATTGATTAAAGAAATCTTTGGTACATAATTGGTCTAGCCTATACTCCAAAATTAAACAAATTTGACTCATCTCCTTTGAGTGAGGACTGCATTATTATGCATACTGAATGGACTGGTTACCTTGTGCACCAAAATGTCTATCCATGAGTCTGGTAGAGGACATGGCCCTAGACGATGCTGTTGGTGTATGGATTATGCAGGGTGGCTTACTGTTAAGACTACATTAGATTAGTGAATTTGTATTTGATTTAGAGTAGCCTAGTAATAAGGACTTTTATTTTATTTTCAGAATTAATTGAGTGACACATTATCTTCAGCTATACAGAATCTCACCACCATGCATTTCCATCTCCTCCTCTCGCTCCTTTATATCCTTCTTCAGCACGCAGACGGATTGAAACAGTTTAGTGAAATATGTTTAGTTGCGAAAACTTTTTACTATTGATGTTCCCGAACAGATTTCACTTGGTTTCCCAAATTAAGCACTGGGTAGCTGTAGGAACAAGATTTGAAAGCCCATGACATACAGAGTTTGAGCGGAATATCAACAGTTGGGCAGTGAGACCATGCTCCTCAAACAGTGCTTTATACGTGGAGTGTAGAGGTCGACTGATTAATCGAAATGGCCGATTAATTAGGGCCGATTTCAAGTTCTGAACAATCGGAAAATCTGTATTTTTGGACACCGATTTTGCAGATGTTATTTTATTTTAATAAAAAAATGACACCTTTATTTAATCTGTATTTAACTAGGCAAGTCAGTTAAGAACACATTCTTATTTTCAATGACGGCCTAGGAACGGTGGGTTAACTGCCTCATTCTGGGGCAGAACAACAGATTTTCACCTTGTCAGCTCGGGGGATTCAATCTTGCTAGTCCAACGCTCTAACCACCTGCCTCTCATTGCACTCCACGAGGAGACTGCCTGTTACGCGAATGCAGTAAGCCAAGGTAAGTATGCTAGCTAGCATTAAACTTATCTTATAAAAAACAATCATCATAATCACTAGTTAACTACACATGGTTGATGATATTACTAGTTTATCTAGCGTGTCCTGCGTTGCATATAATTGATGCGGTGCGTATCGTTGCTCTAATGTGTACCTAACCATGAACATCAATGCCTTTCTTAAAATCGATACACAGAAGTATATATTTTAAAACCTGCATATTTAGCTAAAAGAAATCCAGGTTAGCAGGCAATATTAACCAGGTGAAATTGTGTCACTTCTCTTGCGTTCATTGCACGCAGAGTCAGGGTATATGCAACCGTTTGGGCCGCCTAATTTGCCAGAATTTTACGTAATTATGACATAACATTGAAGGTTGTGCAATGTAACAGAAATATTTAGACTAATGGATGCCACCACTTAGATAAAATACAGAACGGTTCCGTATTTCACTGAAAGAATAAACGTCTTGTTTCCGAGATGATAGTTTCTGGTTTCGACCATATTAATGACCTAAGGCTCGTATTTCTGTGTGTTATTATGTTATAACTAAGTCTATGATGATTTGATAGAGCAGTCTGACTGAGCAGTGGTAGGCAGCAGCAGGCTCGTAAGCATTCATTCAAACAGCACTTTCGTGCGTTTTTCCAGCAGCTCTTTGTTGTGCGTCAAGCATTGCGCTGTTTATGACTTCAAGCCTATCAACTCCCAAGATGAGGCTGGTGTAACTGAAGTGAAATGGCTAGCAAGTTAGCGGGGTGCGTGCTAATAGCGTTTCAAACGTCACATGCTCTGAGACTTGGAGTAGTTGTTCCCCTTGCTCTACATGGGTAACACTGCTTTGAGGGTGGCTGTTGTCATTGTGTTCCTGGTTCGAGCCCAGCGAGAGGGACGGAAGCTATACTGTTACACTGGCAATACTGAAGTGCCTATAAGAACATCCAATAGTCAAAGGTTAATGAAATACAAATGGTATAAAGATAAATAGTCCTATAATTACTATAATAACTACAACCTAAAACTTCTTACCTGGGACTATTGAAGACGTTAAAAGGAACCACCAGCTTGTAACCACCGGCCCTCCCCCGACCTCCTTTCGGCAAATCTGACCACATCTCCATCTTGCTCCTCCCGTCATATAGGCAGAACCTCAAACAGGAAGTACCCGTGCTTCGAACTATTCAACACTGGTCTGACCAAACGGAATCCAAGCCTCAGAATTGTTTGGATCACGTGAACTGGGATATGTTCCAGGTAGCTTGCAAAAATAATCTAGACACATACACAGATACGATGATTGAGTTTATAAGGAAGTGCATAGAAGATGTAGTACCCACTGTGACAATTAAAACCTACCCTAACCAGAAACCGTGAATAGATGGTAGCATTCGCATGAAAAGAAAAGCATGAACCACTGCATTTAACTATGTCAAGGTGACTGGTAATATGGCAGAATATAAACA
The DNA here is from genome assembly GCF_045791955.1 of Oncorhynchus clarkii lewisi. Classification (NCBI taxonomy): domain Eukaryota; kingdom Metazoa; phylum Chordata; class Actinopteri; order Salmoniformes; family Salmonidae; genus Oncorhynchus; species Oncorhynchus clarkii. The sequence goes on from NC_092165.1 coordinate 44,171,636, forward strand.
TTGTAGTTATTCACTCCGCAAGGCAATCAAACAAGCTAAACGTCAGTATATAGATCAAGTGGAGTCGCAATTCAAAGGCTCAGAAACGAGACGTATGTGGCAGAGACTACAGACAATCACGGACTACAAAAGGAAAACCAGCCACATCGCTGAGACCGACGTCTTGCCTCTGGACAGGCTAAACACATTCTTTGCACGCTTTGAGGATAGCACAGTGCCCCCGACGCGGCCCGATACCAAGGACTGTGGGCTCTCCTTCACCGTGACAGACGCGAGTAAAACCCTTGCAGGGCTGCTGGCCCAGACGGCATCTCTAGCCACGTCCTCAGAGTATGTGCAGACCAGCTGGTTGGTGTGTTTACGGACATATTCAATCTCTCCCTATCCCAGTCTGTTGTCCCCACATGCTTCAAGATGGCCACCATTGTTACTGTAGCCAAGAAAGCTAAGGTAACTGAACTAAATGACTATCGCCCCATAGCACTCACTTCTGTCATCACAAAGTGCTTTGAGAGACTAGTCAAGGATCATATAACCTCTACCTTACCTGCCACCCTAGACCCACTTTGATTTTCTTATCGCCCCAATAGATCCACAGATGATGCAATTGCCATCACTCTGCAAACTGCCCTATTCCACCTGCACAAGAGGAATACCTATGTAAGAATGCTGTTCATCGACTATAGCTCAGCATTCAACACCATAGTACCCTCCAAGCTCATCATTAACCTCAAGGCCCTGGGTCTGAACCTGGCCCTGTGCAACTGGGTTTTGAACTTCCTGACGGGACGACCCCCAGGTGGTGAAGGTAGGAAGCATCCCCTCCACTCCGCTGATCCTCAACACTGGGGCCCCACAAGGGTGCGTGCTCAGCCCCCTCCTGTACTCCCTGTTCACCAATGACTGCGCGGCCAAGCACACCTCCAACACAGCCATCAAGTTAGCAGATGACACAACAGTAGTAGGCTTGATTACCAACAATGACGAGACAGCCTACAGGGGGGTGCTGAGGGCTGCTCAGGGAGTGTGGTGCCTGGAAAATAACCTCTCATTCAACGTCAACAAATCAAAGGAGATGATTGTGGACTTCAGGAAACAGCAGAGGTTGGTTGATTTTCAACTCATTCCCTATTGAAGATACAGTGGGATATTGGTCATGTTGCACTTCCTAAGGCTTCCACTAGATGTCAACCGTCTTTAGACACTTTTTTGAGGATTCTACTGTAAAGCAGGGGCTTATAAGGGCTCTTTGAGTCAGTGGTCTGGCAGAGTGCCACAAACTCGTGACGCTCGTTCACGTGAGAGGTAGCTCCCGTTCCATTTCTGAAGACAAAGAAATTCTCCGGTTGGAACATTATTGAAGATTTATGTTAAAAACATCCTAAAGATTGATACTATACATCGTTTGACATGTTTCTACGGACTGTAACGGAACTTTTTGACATTTCGTCTGCTCCTAGTGAATGCGCTTTGTGACTTAGGATTTGTTTACAAAGCGCGCTAACAAAAGTAGCTATTTGGACATAAATGATGGGCATTATCGAACAAAACAAAAATTTATTGTGGAACTGGGATTCCTTGGAGTGCATTCTGATGAAGATCATCAAAGGTAAGTGAATATTTATAATATTATTTCTGACTTCTGTTGACTGCACAATATATTTTTGGCTTGTTGCGTCTCTGAGCGCCGTACTCAGATTATTGCATGGTTTGCTTTTTCCGTAAAGCTTTTTTGAAATCTGACACAGCGGTTGCATTAAGGAGAAGTTTATCTAAAGTTCCATGTATAACACTTGTATTTTCATCAACATTTATAATGAGTATTTCTGTAAATTGATGTGGCTCTCTGCAAAATCACCAGACGTTTTTGGAGCTACTGAACATAACGCGCCAATGTATACTGCGATTTTTTGATATAAATATGAACTTTATCGAACAAAACATACATGTATTGTGTAACATGAAGTCCTACAACTGTCATCTGATGAAGATCATCAAATAATTCATCACTAACCTATCTCTATTTCTGATTTTTGTGACTCCCCTTATGGCTGGAAAATGGCTGTGTTTTTCTGTGACTTGGCTCTGACATAACATAATCGTTTGTGGTCCTTTCGCTGTAAAGCCTATTTGAAATCGGACATTGTGGTGGGATTAAACAACAAGATTACCTTTAAAATTTAATAAAATACGTGTATGTTTGAGGAATTTTAATTATGAGATTTCTGTTGTTTGAATTTGGCGCCCTGCACTTTCACTGGCTGTTGTCATATCGATCCCGTTAACGGGATCTCAGCCCTAAGAAGTTTTTAAGAGACAAAGACAAGGTCGCCCATGACCTTAATGCTATAACTGCATTTTCTATTGCATCAGGATTCATGCTGAATGTTTCTAAATGTGAAATCTTATGTTTATTTGACTCTGATGATAAAGAAATAGAAAATATTCCTGTAAAGGACTGTGTTAAATATTTAGGAATAAATCGGTCAAAAAAAACACTTAGTCAGACAACATTTGAATTTCTCTCCTAAATGTAAGAGAACTAACAAAAGAGCTGAAGGCGGTCTAGAAGTGTTGGATTTTGTTGACATAAATAACACTTTCAAGATAAACTAGTTGAAAAAAGGTTTGATCAATGCTGATTCAATATGGTATTTCATTCCAAATAATGTGTTTAATAAATTGGGAGGTCTTCAAGTTTTACTGAAATGTAATTATATTCCTTAAAGATTACCTGCTAAATTGGCTAGGTTTCACCAACAAGCTTAAATGGCCTGGAAAATGTTTCCTGCACAATCTTTCCCCACATAACGCTCTTTTGTGGAATAATTCAGACATAACTGTAAGGAATAAGTCATTGTTCTACCCCAGCTGGCATGAGAGGAATATTGACTTTGTTCTTGATATTTTCGACAACAAGGGTAATATTCTCACATATTAATAATTTAGAACATTGAAAGAGTTTCCAATACCTTTCAGAGAGTTTATTTCTGTGATCAACGCCATTCCCAGTGGTCTAACTACACTTATGAAAAGTCATCTTAATTTTGGGAATGATCACAAAGTTTATCCAGAACTCAGATGTGAAGGCGTGGGCTTACTTGAGAGATCTTGTTGTAATAAATATATAAGACAAATTCTTCATTCACAAAACCAATTTACACCGAGAGGAAAGTTTTTCTGGAACATGCTTATTCCTGACATTGTCTGGAAAAATGCATGGTTAAGGCCTTACAAATACTGTATACCAAACAAAGTTAAGGAAGTGCACTTCAAAATTGTACATAAGATATATCCATGAAATTCCATGATATCCAAATTTGTGGCTATTGATGATATCTGCGTTTTCTGTGAAAAAGGTGAGAATCTGTCTTTGTTCTTTGAATATAAATTTGTGTCAGAATTTTGGGAAAACATTGCAAAATACTTATTTACCATTATGAACACTGTCTATGTTTTTGACATGAAAGATATAATATGTTACTATTGCAATGATAACAAGACCACTGAAATGATTGTTCATTTTTTTTGTTCTTGTTGCCAAATACTTCATACACAAACAAAAATTCCAAAATTCTATACCAAAGTTACACATTTTTCTGATTGAAGTTAATTATCTTATTAAAACATTAACCCTAGTTAATAACAACAAGAATAACATCTTCCTGAATCATTATAATAAGATTTTTTCAGAATGAATACAATTGCACTAAAACTGTTTAGTTTTTTTGTATTATATTATTGATATTTTTTGTATGTTTGAGTATTTTCTTGTTAATACCTGTGTTTTGTTTTGTTAGACATGTTTGATGTAGCAATGTAAGTTGATTTTTGTATTATTATTATTAAAAAAATGTAATTTAAAAAAACATAGAATTGTGAATGGTACTATGCTGCCACTTAGTGGCCATGCGAAGATATTTTACTCGTAGAACACACAGGGCAAGTTGTACCGATGCACCAAGTCTAGAACCAACAGGACTCTGAATAGCAGTTTTATGGCTTGGGGTAGAAGCTAAATAGTTAACCAAACAGCTACCCCAGACTATCTGCATTGACCGACCCATTTTTGCACTAACTATTTTGACTGCTGCTACTGTTCATTATCTGTCACTTTATTCCTATTTTTATGACCATATATACCTTGTACATCGACTCGGTACTGGTACCCCGTGTATATAGCCAAGTTATCGTTTTACTCATTGTGTATAATGATTAACGTGTAGTTACGTGTTTTACTTTCAATTACGTTAACTAGCTAGCGTAGTTAGAATCTTAGCAAGTTAACTAGCTATCACTCACCTCTTTCGCCGTCGCTGTGCCTTCTATACCCAGTAGACCATACAGGTCCATCTGCAAAAGGTCTTTCGCCTTATTTCCTGTCATTTTATGTTTATTTATTACAATAAATTGGCAAAACAAACGTAATATCAACGTCCTGAAGATGTTTGTTGTTGTAGCATTTGGGTTGGAGGTTTTGAACTTTCAACTCGGACGCATCCACTTCCTGAAAAAAATGCATCATGGGAGGTGTAGTTAAAGTGCACTAAACAATTTATTACGGACTCGCATGATAATTGTGAAATATAATTGTAGGTTTTGACCTTTGCAAGCATTTTGATTATATGTTTTTTAGTTAGTTATATTCAAATAATTTTCCTGACATTAATGTGATCCGTTTCAGATATCATTGTTATATGGAAACTTTGAAAATAATGAAAAAATGTGTTATATGTAAACTGTACCAGACTGGCCATTATAGTAATATTATATTGATCAGTCTGGTACAGTATGGTAGTTGGTAGAAGATGGTGCTTGCAATGCCAGGATATTGGTTTCGATTCCAGGGACCACCTGAATGTGAAATGTTTGCCAAATGACTGTAAGTTGCATTGGATAAAAGTGTCTACTAAATGGCATATATTATATTAACATACATTTGAAAAAACTGTAAAACAACGTTAACAGAATGATGACGCCAGAAGAAATGGCTGATGTTTTACGGGCTCATAACCAATTGTGCTATTGTGTGTGTGTGTGTGTGTTTTTTTTTTTTTTTTTTTTACATAAGTACAAAATAAGCCAGCAATTGTTATGACCGAAAATAGCTTCTGGACATCAGGACAGTGATTACTCATCTCGTACTGGACAAAGACTTTTTCTTTAACGAGTCGGACGTGAAGGATTTTCTTCAGACACCCGACAAGGCCCAAATCCCCGTCATTTGCATGAAGAAGAGACGGAGATATCAGGGACGTAGTTCGGGGTGCCTATAAGTATCCGACGGCGAGTGAGTAATCCCCCTCTACCATTGGTCATATTAGCCAACGTGCAATAATTGGATAACACAATGGATGAGCTCCGATCAAGACTATCCTACTAATGGCATATTAAAAACTGTAATATCTTATGTTTCACCGAGCCGTGGCTGAACGACGACATGGATAACATACAGCTGGCAGGGTTTTCGATCCATCGGCAAGATAGAACAGCTGCCTCCGGTAAGACAAGAATCTTAGCAAAAACTAATACATTCTAAAAGCTTTAACAAGAACAAGGTATTGTGTTTTATTTGAAAACAGCATAACAGTTTGTAAAAGCAGAATATTTCACCAGCTATTATTTTATTTGTAAATAATAGCTGGTGCATGAAATCTAATATTAAGGAAGTCCCAAGGTTTTGCTCACCTGAAGTAGAGTATCACATGATAAGCAGTAGACCATACTATTTACCAAGAGAGTTTTCATCTATATTTTTCGTAGCTGTATATTTACCACCACAAACCAATGCTGGCACTAAGATGGCACTAACAAGCTGTATAAGGCCATAAGCAAACAAGAAAATGCTCATCCAGAGGTGGCGCTCCCCTAGTGGCCGGGGACTTTATTGCAGGAAAACTTGAATCCGTTTTACCTCATTTCTACCAGCATGTGCAACATGAGGGGAAAAAAACTCTAGACCACATTTACTCCACACACAGAGACGCGTACAAAGCTCTAACTCGCCCTCCATTTGGCAAATCTGACCATAACTCTACTCTCCTGATTCTTGCTTACAAGCAAAAACTAAAGCAGGAAGTACCAGTGACTCGCTCAAAAAGGAAGTTGTCAGATGACGCAGATGCTAAGCTACAGGACTGTTTTGCTAGCACAGATTGGAATAAGTTCTGGGATTCTTCAGATGGCATTGAGGAGTACACCACATCAGTCACTGGCTTCATCAATAAGTGCATTGATGACGTCGGCCCCACAGTGACCGTACATACATACCACAACCAGAAGCCATGGATTACAGGCAACATCCGCACTGAGCTAAAGGGTAGAGCTGCCGCTTTCAAGGAGCAGGACTCTAACCTGGACACTTATAAGAAATCCCGCTATGCCCTCCGACAAACCATCAAACAGGCAAAGCGTCAATACAGGACTAAGATTGAATTGTAATACACCGACTCCGACGCTCATCCAATGTGGCAGGGCTTGCAAACTATTACGGACCACAAAGGGAAACACAGCCACGAGCTACCCAGTGACACAAGCCTACCAGATGAGCTAAATATATTCTATGCTTGCTTCGAGGCAAGCAACACTGAAGCATGCATGAGAGAATCAGCTGTTCCGGACAACTGTGTGATCACACTCTACTTAGCCGATGTGAGTAAGACCTTTAAACAGGCCAACATTCACAAGGCCACAGGGCCAGAAGGATTACAAGGACGTGTACTCCGAGCATGCACTGACCAACTGGCAAGTGTCTTCACTGACATTTTCAACCTGTCCCTGACCGAGTCTGTAATATCAACATGTTTCAAGCAGACCACCATAGTTTCTGTCAGGGTTGCACATTTTGAGGAATATTCAGAGATGGAAACTTTCCACGGGAATTAGCGGGAATAAATGGGCTTTAACGGGAATGTATGGGAATTCATGGAAATATATGCAAATTAATATTAATACCATTTAAATGTAGGTGTTTTTTGCATTGTATATATTTACCATATTATATGGAGACAGAAACATAAACCTTTTACCTTATCATAAGTAGACATAATTGCAAATGATTAAATTCTTCCAATAGAAATTTTAAAAAACAATTTAGTTACGAATTGAACTTTAATTAAACAAGTCAACTCTTCACATGGGATGATTTACAACAAAAGAAAGGGAATATTGAATGATCCCCAAACATCCATCGCATCTCTCAAAAACATTTTCAAAATACTGTACATCTGTAAAATGATAGCCTAGAAACTAAAGCTTTGGTTGTCTTCCTCTCAGGCTTCCATGTCTTCTCCCTGGACCTCCTCAATGTCCACGTCTTGAACATCAGACTCTGAGACCTCATCTTCACTGTCACTTTCCAACCTTGTTGAGAATGGCTCGTTGTCAGGCTCAAAGCATCAAATTTTCCCAGATGGCCACCAATTTCTCAACCTTTGTATTGGACAGCCTGTTGCATGCTTTGGTGTGTGTGTTCCCAAACAAGGACCTGATGCGCTCTGAGGCGACTGATGTTGGTGGGATTTGGAAGATGGAAGCATGGCTGATGAGATATGTTGGCACGACTGCAATATTGCATCTCGGCGATGTCATTTACAAAATAGGCTCCAATACCCTACTCAATACATTCGATGCAGTCTATCACAGTGCCATCCGTTTTGTCACCAAAGGCCCATATACTACCCACCACTGCGACCTGTACACTCTAGTTGGCTGGCACTCGCTTCATACTCGTCGCCAAACCCACTGGCTCCAAGTCATCTACAAGACTCTGCTAGGTAAAGTTCCTCCTTATCTCAGTTCGCTGGTCACCATAGCAGCACCCACCTGTAGCACGCGCTCCAGCAAGTATTTCTCTCTGATCACCCCCAAAACCAATTCTTCCTTAGTCCGCCTCTCCTTCCAGTTCTATGCTGCCAATGACTGGAACAAACTACAAAAATCACTGAAACTACCTTTCCCCCTACTGTATTTATTTATTTTGCTCCTTTGCACCCCATTATTTCGATCTCTACTTTGCACATTATTCCACTGCAAATCTACCATTCCAGTGTTTTACTTGCTATATTGCATTTACTTCGTCACCATGGCCTTTTTTTTGCCTTTACCTCCCTTATCTCACCTCATTTGCTCACATTATATATAGACTTATTTTTCTACTGTATTATTGACTGTATGTTTGTTTTACTCCATGTGTAACTCTGTGTTGTTGTATGTGTCGAACTGCTTTGCTTTATCTTGGCCAGGTCGCAATTGTAAATGAGAACTTGTTCTCAACTAGCCTACCTGGTTAAATAAAGGTGAAATAAAAAAAATAAAAAATAAAAAACTACAGCTCAGCGTTCAACACCATAGTAGTATTCATAAACGTAGTCTAGCCTGGGCTAAAGCAAGGAAATCATGTTCTGATGCAGATTAGCTTCTTTTTAGGCAGTTACGAAACAAGTGTTATTTTCTTCTCAGGAAGGCCAAGTCTCAATATTTTATGTCTGTTACCACTGATAACCTGAATGACCCTATAATGTTTTGGAAGGCTATTAAGTCTGTCTGGTAACAGCAATGTTAATTAATTACCATCATGTGTATTGAAGGACACTGTTGCTGTATATGACAAAACTGAAATGCTGAATTGTTTTAATGAGCACTTTGTATCATCTGGTAGGCTGTTTGATTCAGTGTCCTCTGTCTCTGTACAACCCTGTGTGGATGAACCAGTAAGAGCTGGTCAAACGTTTAGCTTTTTGCCATTCTCAGTGCAGGAGGTACATAAAGCCCTGAAATCCTTAGATCAGAGAAAGCCTGCAGATACTGATCTTCTTGATCCCTGCTTTTTAAAACTGGCAGCTGATTTCATAGCTGAACCAATTACATGTCTATTCAATCTAACCCTGGAATGTAATGAAATTCCAAAGATTTGAAAATCAGCATTTGTCCTACCTCTTTTAAAAAGGGGGATCCAACTCTTTTAAATAATTATAGGCTAATCTCAAAGCACTCACCCCTGGCGAAAAAAATGTGAAACTCTTGTTAGTGAACAGCTAACAGTTTTTATATACTTACTCTATTTTATCAATGTACCAATCAGGCTTCAGGAAGAAGCATAACACAACTACAGCAGCCATGAAGGTTTTAAATTATATCACTGAAGCTCTTGACAAAAAACAGCACTGTGTCTCTTTTTATTGATGTCGCTAAGGCTTTTGCGTCACGTCCTGACCATAGAGAGTCCTTATTTCCTATGGTGGAATAGGTCAGGGCGTGACTGGGGGGTTAGTCTAGTTTATTATTTCTATGTGTGTGTTCTAGTTTTCATGTTTCTATGTTGGTGATTTGTATGATTCCCAATTAGAGGCAGCTGGCAATCGTTGTCTCTAATTGGGGATCATATTTAAGTAGTGTGTGTTCCCACCTGTGTTTGCGGGATATTGTATTTTGTGTAAGTGTATGTAGCACCGCTGTAGTCACAGGTCGTTGATCGTTTATTGTTTTGTTAAGTTTCACCATTAATAAATGATGTGGAAGTCAACATTCGCTGCACCTTGGTCCTTCTCTACACACGGTTGTGACATTTTGATACTGTTGATCATGCTATAATGAGGCAGAGATTGTCGAGCTTTGGTCTTTCGGGGCATGCAGTTGCATGGTTTGCTAACTGCCTAAAAGTCCAGCATCCCGGAGTTGCCTCTTCACTGTTGACATTGAGACTGGTGTTTTGCGGGTACTATTTAAAGAAGCTGGGGAAAAAATGGGGAAAAAATGAGAAATGTGCTTTTCTTTCAAAAACAAGAACATTTCTAAGTGACCCCAAACTTTTAGCGGTAGTATACATATTACCTCAATTACCTCAACTAACCGATGTCCCCGCACATTGACTCTGTACTTGTACCCCCTATATATAGACTCGCTATTGTTATTTTATTGTTGCTCCATAATTATTTGTTAATTATATATTTTTATTTTTTACTTCAGTTTATTTCCGTAAATACTTTCTTAACACTTAACACAAGGCGCATGTGACAAATAACATTTGATTTTGAACAGAGGGGGAACATTCATGAACATTTCATATGGTTTATTATGGCATAATATGCTCTGGTTTCACTTTTGTATATCCGGATGTGGGCTTGCAGGGGAAGATAATGCATCCATTTTCCTGTAAAAATCCCATTGTTGCAGCATTTCCTGAGTGGCTGATAGGTGATAAGAGGAGTCTAATATGGGCTAGTGTAATAGGAACTAGTCCTGACATGGTAGAGTCATTTCAATAACCTCTCATTTTCTGGAACAGAACCCAAACATGCACCCTCAAACACTTCAGAACATACTTTGGAACATCCTTGGGAAAATGTTGGCAGTCTTCTTTCAGGCCCAAAATCCCAAGGGATGCTCTTCAAAGTTAACATGTAATTCTTAGAATCATCCAGTGAATAGTTTAAAAACCCAGTCTTGTAGTAATGGACTGAAAGTCCACTCCAACTTTCCTTAAATGACAGAATTAATGTAGGAGTAATTGTAACCTAATAGTATAGTACCTAATAGCATGTCACTTCAGTTTATTTAGTAAATATTTTCTTAACACTTATTTTTCTTAAAACGGCATTGTTGGTTTAGGGCTTGTAAGTAAGCATTTCACAGTAAAGTCTAAACCTGCTGTATTCGGCATGTGACAAATTAAAGTTGATTTGATCTGATTCCATACCATGTGTATTTAAATGCAAGAGGCTCTGTTCGTGTCTATCCAGGTAGCGAGCTGGGCATCACTAGCCTCAGGCATTGTATTGTGATGAACCCCACTGTCTTTCTTTCAACCTAACTGTTTACTGTAGGCCTACCATAGTCTATATGACCATCTGCCTTGATTATGAATGCATTAAAATGAATTCATTATTCAGCTCGTAGTGTAGGCCTATACTGCCCTAGAAAAGCAAAGAGCAGTAAATGCGAAAAATGTTTTAAAAGTTTTTTTGATGTCCTGCCAAATATGGTGTAGGTAGATAAATGATGATACACTGATGAAATATATATTTATATGAAGTCATTTTTATGCATATCACAGCATATCACATATCACAGCCCTATAATAATGATACAAGTTAAATCAGCTTAAAAGGGTTTATTTGCAACCTATAAGATGTTGGAAATAGTGGTATAGGAGAGTCTGAAATTAATTAAATACCGTAACCCTAAGTAAGCTATGCTAAATGTCAGCAGCAAGTTCCAGTAAGAAATGCTCATTCTAAGGCCATTTGGCAATGGGTTTCACAGCCCTATAATAATGATACAAGTTATATCACCTTAAAAAGGGTTTATTTACGGCCTCCCGGGTGGCGCAGTGGTTAAGGGCGCTGTACTGCAACGGCAGCTGTGCCACCAGAGACTCTGTGTTTGCGCCCAGGCTCTGTCGTAACCGGCCGCGACCCGGAGGTCCGTTGGGCGGCACACAATTGGCCTAGCGTCGTCCGGGTTAGGGAGGGGTTGGCCAGTAGGGATATCCTTGTCTCATTGTGCACCAGCGACTCCTGTGGCGGGCCGGGCGCAATACGCGCTAACCAAGGTGGCCAGGTGTTTCCTCCAACACATAGGTGCTGCTGGCTTCCGGGTTGGATGGTGCTGTGTTAAGAAGCAGTGCGGTTGGGTTGTGTATCGGAGGACGCATGACTTTCAACCTTACGGGACGTACGGGAGTTGTAGCGATGAGACAAGATAGTAGCTACTAAACAATTGGATACCACGAAATTGGGGAGAAAACGGGGTAAAAAAAATTACAACATTTAAAAAAAAAAGGGTTTATTTACAACCTCTGCATGTTGGGCAAAGTGGTATCGGAGAGTCTAACATATAACCCTTAACTTGAGTTCAGTCTTCGCCAATAAGAACCAAGAGTGGCTTAGCTTCATCCTTCATGTCTGTGAAAGGCCTCAATTCTAGGCCGTAGAAAATCCTACATCCATATCATTAGATCAAAACAGGATGAATCAACAGTGATTCATATAACTGGTTTGCATCCTAGATTAGCAATAGTTGCATTATTTGTCTACCCACATGATGTGGATCATTGTCAGGTTATTTGATATACAGAGCATTCAGGAAAGTATTCAGACCCCTTGACGTTTTCCAAATTATTTTACCTTACAGCCTTATTTTTCCCCCTTACAGCCTTATTTTTCCCCCTTACAGCCTTATTTTTCCCCCTTACAGCCTTATTTTTCCCCCTTACACCTTTTTTTCCCCCCACATCAATCTACCTACCCCATAACGGTAAAGGGAACACAGGTTTTTATACATTTTTGCAAATGTATTAAAAAAACACACAAAAAACAGAAATACCTCATAAGTATTCATAAGTATTCAAACCCTTTGCTATAAGACTCCAAATGTATCTCAGGTGCATCCTGTTTCCATCGATCGTCCTTGAGATGTTTCTACAACTTGATTGGAGTCCACCTGTGGTAAATTCAATGGATTGGACATGATTTGGAAAGGCACACACCTGTCTATATAATGTCCCACAGTTGACAGTGCATGTCAGAGCAAAAACCAAACCATGAGGTTGAAGGAATTGTCCGTAGAGCTCCGAGACAGGATTGTTTTCGAGGAAGAAATGACAAAGTCTTTCTCACTTGATTTGGATTTTCCACGACATTAACAATATTGGCTTGTTAACATCTTTGTTTTTGATATAAATAAATGTGGGACACAAAAAAGGCAGTGTAGAACACCATTGCCCAAAATGCATTGATCCAATAACTTTCAAAAGATTGTTCTGAAGTTTGCTCCCAAAATGTATTTTTCTACGAATTAAGTCGCACAAAATTGTGTGTATTTTCACACGAATTAAGCCAAACAGAAACGCACAAAATCTGCTGAAATATTTTTGTAAATTGAGTGTGAGATTGTGTTGCTGTAAACGTGCCCTGCCTCAAGCAGGAAACAAGTTATGGACTAACCAGAAATGTGGGATATCTGTTTATTGCAGTGGAGGCTGCTAAAGGGAGGATGGCTCATAATAATGTCTGGAACGAAGCACATGGAATGGCATTAAACACATGGAAACCATGTGTTTGATGTATTTAATACCATTTCACTTATTTCACTTATTTCGCTCCAGCCATTACCACGAGCCCGTCCTCCCCAATTAAGGTGCCACCAGCCTCATGTGGTTTATAGCAACCCTCATCTTTTTTGGCTAACTGCATTGGAATATTCTAATCTTTAAAGGGTCCATCTGTAATAACTATGTACATTTTCAGACTTTTTAATTAATTATATATACACATTGATTCTTAAAGAATAGAACTGATCGAACGGATGACTTTAGTTCGAATGTCATACCCCATCCAAACCCAAAACAAGCTTTTTTTGACTCTGTTGTTTGTTAACTATGTAATGGTACACGACCGCTGTATAGCTTTAAAACATAGTGGACATTTGTATTTTAATCTTATGGATGGTCAGTCCTTAAATCCATTAGCCTTGCTACCCGAACTCCTTGCTCCGGCCAAACACTAGGCCAAACGCTATGCCACGCCACAGATGTTAGTTTGTTCTCTGCAATGAGTCTGGATCTGAGTACCTCCCCAACGATTTCTAGAATGGAAAACCATTTTAGACCATCTAGTCCCAGAAACCGTTGGGTTGGGCCAGAGCCAGAACACACATGGGTATAACACGTTTTTTTATTGTTTTTTATCGGAATTGGCTTTAATACTCTGATTTGTTCGAGATAATCCAATGTCTGATGACTTTGCTTTCAACAACACCCCTAATTTTGAAGTCACCACAAATAGGTTTAAGCAAAGTATAGTGTCATTGTTTTCAGGAAAGTGTACCCATGGCGATAGGAGGGGCAGGAGGCAAACTAAGGGCAAGAGCAGGGCAGCCACCGTATCTAGCCTTTCTTCCACCGCAACATACGTGAGCTTGGACCAAGTTTAGTGAGACTTTTAGATCAAATAAAATCTCAGTAACTTCGAAGAGATGAAAAGAAGCATGGAAAGCTTTCTGGAGTTCTCAGATAATTTATACCAATATTATATTATTTTCTAAGTAATAATAATAATTTTGGTATAAGGTTGTTTTTGTCTCTATTCCACTTGTGTAATAACAATGACCAAACATTCTACATTTGTGTGAGGTCTGCCTATCTTAAAACCCCATGACACAATAGAGCAGGGCGTGGGAGGGGCCATCCAGTTGTGCATGCAGCGTCGTCACATTGTGCTCATGTGTAAACGATGAGGTCCACGACCAAACTGAAATTCCCCTAACCATCCTCACTCATTCTCCACTTAACCTCTACATACATTGTACAGAGGTATCCTGGTAAAGCACGAAATAAAAAAGGCGCTTGGAAGCTGGAAAGATACGTTGTCTGTCCGCAATCGGAGGACGCGATTCTTCAAGTGGTTATTTTGGCATAAGATCAGGTAAGCAGCGCAGCTGGAAACGCGCGATTTAAGGGGAATTGTCTTTTAGCTCATCGGTGGGCTATTTATGAGAACTTCAGACAACGAAGTGAATTTTTTAAACGATAAATTATCTGAATTCGACATTATAAACCGGTGATAGGTTTTCCCGTTATGTTCCCAGTGACACCATGAAAATGGGAGCAGTCGAGAGCGCAAAATAAAGACAGTTCCACAACATTGGAATCCGTAGCACTAGAGTACTTACTTCACTTGATTATCAAACAGAAACACATTTTCACATCTGTTCGAAAGAGTAATATTACTGACATAAGTCTAGCCTACCTGTATTGATAATTATTAACATCACCTTCTGGTGGCCCTTTCACGCAAGCATGATCTCAGGAATGTTGTATGCACCTCTATTAATTTATTGTTCAAGGCAAGGCATGCTCAACGTCATCATTATAACCAGCATGGCCCGTTCTAGGCATAAGGGGGGCCCCTGACCAAAATAATATAAATAAATATAGAATTACATTTCCTTGTGCATCAGCAGTTTCTCTCGTGTTATGCCAGTCACTGAATTAATCAGCCATGTCAGCTAACAGTTTTAAGATTGGTAGTTAGTCTAGCCAGATATCTAAACTTGTAGTAATCATGGCGGAATACCGACCAGGCACACAGGGCACGTGCACAGGGGCCCTGACCTCCAAAGGGCCCACATTGATTTTGTTCGTCATTCCCACACAGATGTCATATTAACATGGCATAAGTCATTGCAACATGTGTAGAATTGCAGAAAATGTGTTCTAAATCTGAAACATTTTCTCTACACCCCAGAGCAATTACAGTGCCTTGCGAAAGTATTCGGCACCCTTGAACTTTGCGACCTTTTGCCACATTTCAGGCTTCAAACATAAAGATATAAAACTGTATTTTTTTGTGAAGAATCAACAACAAGTGGGACACAATCATGAAGTGGAACGACATTTATTGGATATTTCAAACTTTTTTAACAAATCAAAAACTGAAAAATTGGGCGTGCAAAATTATTCAGCCCCTTTACTTTCAGTGTAGCAAACTCTCTCCAGAAGTTCAGTGAGGATCTCTGAATGATCCAATGTTGACCTAAATGACTAATGATGATAAATACAATCCACCTGTGTGTAATCAAGTCTCCGTATAAATGCACCTGCACTGTGATAGTCTCAGAGGTCCGTTAAAAGTGCAGAGAGCATCATGAAGAACAAGGAACACACCAGGCAGGTCCGAGATACTGTTGTGAAGAAGTTTAAAGCCGGATTTGGATACAAAAAGATTTCCCAAGCTTTAAACATCCCAAGGAGCACTGTGCAAGCGATAATATTGAAATGGAAGGAGTATCAGACCACTGCAAATCTACCAAGACCTGGCCGTCCCTCTAAACTTTCAGCTCATACAAGGAGAAGACTGATCAGAGATGCAGCCAAGAGGCCCATGATCACTCTGGATGAACTGCAGAGATCTACAGCTGAGGTGGGAGACTCTGTCCATAGGACAACAATCAGTCGTATATTGCACAAATCTGGCCTTTATGGAAGAGTGGCAAGAAGAAAGCCATTTCTTAAAGATATCCATAAAAAGTGTCGTTAAAGTTTGCCACAAGCCACCTGGGAGACACACCAAACATGTGGAAGAAGGTGCTCTGGTCAGATGAAACCAAAATTGAACTTTTTGGCAACAATGCAAAACGTTATGTTTGGCGTAAAAGCAACACAGCTCATCACACTGAACACACCATCCCCACTGTCAAACATGGTGGTGGCAGCATCATGGTTTGGGCCTGCTTTTCTTCAGCAGGGACAGGGAAGATGGTTAAAATTGATGGGAAGATGGATGGAGCCAAATACAGGACCATTCTGGAAGAAAACCTGATGGAGTCTGCAAAAGACCTGAGACTGGGGCGGAGATTTGTCTTCCAACAAGACAATGATCCAAAACATAAAGCAAAATCTACAATGGAATGGTTCAAAAAATAAACATATCCAGGTGTTAGAATGGCCAAGTCAAATTCCAGACCTGAATCCAATCGAGAATCTGTGGAAAGAACTGAAAACTGCTGTTCACAAATGCTCTCCATCCAACCTCACTGAGCTCGAGCTGTTTTGCAAGGAGGAATGGGAAAAAAAATTCAGTCTCTCGATGTGCAAAACTGATAGAGACATACCCCAAGCGCCTTACAGCTGTAATCGCAGCAAAAGGTGGCGCTACAAAGTATTAACTTAAGGGGGCTGAATAATTTTGCACGCCCAATTTTTCAGTTTTTGATTTGTTAAAAAAGTTTGAAATATCCAATAAATGTCGTTCCACTTCATGATTGTGTCCCACTTGTTGTTGATTCTTCACAAAAAAAATACAGTTTTATATCTTTATGTTTGAAGCCTGAAATGTGGCAAAAGGTCGCAAAGTTCAAGGGGGCCGAATACTTTCGCAAGGCACTGTATGTGTAGAATTGCAGGAAATAAATGTCAAGAGGGGGGGCACTGTTTTTCCGCGAGGTGGGGAACCCTCCAAGTAAATCTCAGGGTCCCCAAAAAGCTAGCGCCAGTCCTGAGAATCAGGATGAGAGGGCTCTGAAATATCACTATGTATAATTGCCACTAAGCAAAAGCAGCCCACTCAGGGCTTTGTGACTCACAGCATACCCTCAAAGGAAAAGGCTATATGGACCTGACCTGCAAACCAACATTTCATTTCAGAATTGGTTAAAATTAGGTAAAGGGTCAGTTTTAGATTTTGGTTAGTCATTTTGCAGGTCAGCAGCATTCTTATAATCTCTCTCATCCTCACAGCTGTGGGTTGCTATAGTATTCACATAGCTTTACTGCATATCTCAAATTCCCACTGTAAGGCATTGCCATAACAGATCATTCTCTTCGGGTTATCGTCACAACCGTGTATCTTTCCCCTCACGCCGACACCATGATGGCTCTCAAGAAACTACACTGGACTTTGTGCAAACTGGAAACCGCATATCCTGAGACAATATTTATTGTAGCTTGGGGACTTTAATCAAGGAAACCGGAGGAAAACGCTACCAAAGTTTTATCAACACAACGCCTGCAGTATTAGCTCATCAAGAATTCTAGACGATTGTTACCCCTCCTTTCAGACATCTGCTCTGAACTCACAGGTCTTAACATTGAAGTCAATAACATGAACAAGGTTTAAATTCAACCTCTTCAAATTCGCAACATCACTGAAGATAGTGATACATTTATTACAGGCTACTAGTTCTAGAAAATTAATACCAGATGTGAAATCTCTCATTACTACTCCTAGTAGTGCAAGTGAGGAGATGGACATCGCCAACACATTATTTGGGGGGGGGGCAAATAAGTCACAGATACAATTATGTTGAGGAGGCTGATTGGAGATGCTCAAACAACATAGAGATAATCCCAGGTAATCCATCTTGATCTTTTAGAGTTATATATTTTTGAATGAGCTTTTCTAGTGAATTAAGTCTGCATTATGGAAACACGACAGTCAACTAAACTGTAGGCAGCAATGTTTGCTCTGAGATGACCTGGGCCTGTCACTCATGGTCAAGTCTGGCATTCCAGCGACAACAAATACGATAAATTCCATAAACACTGGGCTTCATGTGGCTCAATTCTTACCCCAGCCATGTTGTAGTTTATTTACTTTCTTCTGTTTGGCTTACACAAAAAATACCTGCACTCAAAGTGATAAGAACAAAATCTTTCCTTTGAAAATACAGGGAGATTTATCTACGCTGTATGCATGAGCTGAGTGCTTACAAGGAAATCAATAGGGATAATCTTTTATTATATAATAGAACATAGTTTTTACAGTAGAATAGTGGGTTGAGTTGTTTTAATGTAGGCTGCTTCCCTTGAGTACAGTATGAGTGTATTCCTGACCTGCAGTGAGTAAGCCAATGTGAGTGTGGCTATGTTGCTGTCACTGAGCATAAAGAATGTGCAGAAGCAACAAGCTAAAAAAGAATGCCCCTTTCTCCCTTTTTATCTAGATGACCCACAACTGGTCCAGATGTATGTTTATAAACATAAGCTCTCTCTCTCTCTAACTGAGATCAGGTCAGCATTGTGTGAGGAACAACATTTTAAAAAGAGGAACACCAAATCTTGCTGTGGCAGCATGTTTTTCTTGTGTTTCCTGTCTCAGGAAATTCCCTTCCTTCCTAATTCCTACTGAAAACTGCATGACCCATGTTGGAAAGTCCTGCTGACTTATCTAGGGAACCCTACATGATGTTCATGGATTTCTGATGTGTCCATGACTGTGTTCATGACTGATGTTGTGGAATTCACCTAGACTAAATCATTCTGGGTCATTCCAAGAAATGAGTTTCTTTTGCATTCATTTGATATTTTAAGTAGAAATTGTGCACAAATATAGAATTTTAAAAGGCTGTTATATTAAATGAAGTGTCCTTTATTATAGACCACATGGACAATTCTATAAATCTGAATGGAAGACCTCCTTCCCTAAAGGCTTTCTCATCCAAACTTAATGATGGTGTTGGTGTCGTACGCAGCCACGCAGTCGTGGGTGAACAGGGAGTACAGGAGGGGACTAAGCATACACCCCTGAGGGGCACCCGTGTTGAGAGTCATTGTGGTGGATGTGTTGTTGCTTAGCCTGACCACCTGGGGGTGGCCCGTCAGGAAGTCCTGGATCCAGTTGCAGAGGGAGATGTTCAGTCCCAGGGTCCTGAGCTTAGTGAGCTTGGAGGGCAATGTCATGTTGAACGCTGAGCTGTAGTCAATGAACAACATTCTCACATAGGTATTCCTTTTTTCCAGGTTGGAGAGGGTAGTGTGGAGTGCAATAGAGATTGTGTCATCTATGGATCTGTTGGGGTGCGATGCAAATTGGAGTGGGTCCAGGGTTTCTGGGATGATGGTGTTGATGTGAGCCATGATCAGACTTTCAAAGCATTTTGTGGTGTTAGGTTCTAATTCTCAGAGTAAAACTCAACGGGCACTATGCAAGCTTTAGACCAAGTTTATTCATCCCAAAGGGTTAATACAGCTGCATTAGACAAAAACATTTTCACACAAGCACTGATATTTAACCCTTCCTCCTAGGCTGAATCACCTCCTACACATCTGCACAAACATTGTATCTTTACTACTTTGCAGGACACTAAATAATCTGGGCCATAAACTTTTCTTTCTCCCTTAATGTGACCTGACCTGACCTCGACCCCCCTTCATCACTAATCTATGGCTCTCTTCCCTTATCAATGCCTGCCACATGTGATCGCTTCCATGCACTCAGCACATTCCAAGCTTAATTGCACACACTATATACCTTCCTCCTACAGATAACCATTAACTTCTGGTGTAGACCCTCTAAACCTAAGCACTCCCTCAGTGACACGAATAAGTATATTTCATATTCTCATAACCCAACAGTGGCTACAGATGTGAGTGCTACTGGGCGATAATAATTTAGACATGTTACCTTGGTGTTCTTGGGCACATGAACCATGGTAGTCTGCTCGAAACATGTAGGTATTACAGACTGGATCAGGGACAGTTTGAAAATGTCAGTGAAGACACTTGCCAGCTGACCAGCATATGCTTTGAGTATGCATCCTGGTAATCCATCTGTCCCCGCGGTAAATCTTAACCTGTTTAAAGGTATTACTAACATTGGCTACAGAGAGTGAGATCACACAGTCGTACGGAACAGCTGGTGCTCTCATGCATGGTTCAGTGTTGCTTGCCTCAGAGAGCATAGAAGATATTTAACTCGTCTGGTAGGCTAGTGTCACCGGGCAGCTCGCGTCTGGGTTTTCCTTTGTATCCATGATAGTTTGCGAGCCCTGCCATATCCGACGAGTGTCAGAGCTGGCATAGTAGGATTTGATCTTAGCCTTGTATTGACACATTGCCTGTTTTTATGGCTCGTCGGAGGTCGTAGCGGGATTTCTTATAAGCATCCAGATTAATTTCCCACAGCTTGAAAGCGGAAGCTCTAGCCTTTAGCTCAGTGCAGATGTTTCCTGTTATTCATGGCTTCAGTTTTGGATATGTAAGTATGGTCACTGTGGGCAAGATGTCGTCAATGCACTCATTAATGAAGCAGGTGACTGATGTGGTAAACTCCTCAATGTTATTGAATGAATCCCGGAACATATTCCAGTCTGTGCTAGTGAAACAGTCCTGTAGCTTAGCATCCGCTTCATCGGACCACTTCCGAATTGAGCGTGTCACTGGTACTTCCTGTTTTGAATTTAAGCAGGAATCAGTAGGATAGAGTTATGGTCAGATTCGCCATATGGAGGGTGAGGGAGAGCCTTTTATGCATTTCTGTGTGTGGAGTAAAGGTGATGCTAACATGCTGGTAAAAATGATTTCCCTGCATTTCCCTGCAGTTTCCCTGCATTAAAATCACCGGCCATGAGAAGCGTCGCCTCTGGATGTGCATTTTCTTGTTTATTTATGGTCCTATACAGCTCGTTGAGTGTGGTCTTAGTTCCAGCATCGGTTTGTGGTGGTAAATAGACAGCTACGAAAAATTGGTGAGTAATATGGTATGCAGCTTATAATGAGGTATTCTAACTCAGGCGAGCAAAAACTCAAGGCTTCCTTAATATTAGAGATTGTGCACCAGCTGCTGTTGACAAAGAGACACACCCCTCCCCATTATGCTTACCTACCCGAGGCTGCCGTCTGGTCTAGACAATGCATGGAGAAACCCGCAAGATATATTTTATCCATGTCCTTGTTCAGCCAAGAGAAACAAATAATATTACAGTTCTTCAGGTCCCGTTGATAGGATTGTCTCGAACGGAGTTCATCCAGTTTGTTCTCCAGTGGCTGCACATTCGACAACAGAACACAGGTCAATGGCGGTCTATTTGTTTGCCGAACTAATCTCGTTAGGAGACCGCCTCACCTGCCTCTTTTTCGCTACCGCCTCCTCTTTTGAGTCCCGGGGATTAGAGCTTGGTCTGGAGTAAACGTCCAGAGCTGTCAACTCGTTGAAGTAGAAATCTTCATCCAAATCGAGGTTAGTGATCACTGTTCTGATGTCCAGAAGCCGTTTTGGGTCATAGGAAGTGATGGCAGAGACATTATGTACAAAAAAAAGTTAAGATTATCATTAAAAACGAAATAGCAGAATTGGTCAGGAGCCCGTAAAATGGCCACTATCCACTGCAGCAGCATAAAAATAAAATAAAATAATAATACATTTTTCGATTCCCCCTGTCACAAGGGGATTTGTGGATGATTTAAATCGTCAACTCTGTTACTTTATATGGCACTTAATAGGCACTTACTGATATGGGAAAATGTGTTTTTTATTGAACATGTACGTTTTATGACAGAATGGTAACATTTGGTGAAATACAATTTTTAAAATGTACTACTGAAAAGGCACAGAATTGGTGAAACAACCCTTCTATTTACCATGGACCCTACTGTACATCACTTTTTACAGTTGAATAGATTGTAGATCCTTGTAAGGTGTTCAAATGCTTGAGTATAAATATCATTAGATATCAGAAATCAGCCAGTGAAGCAGGAGACATTCCACCCATTCTGTAGCTAATGAACAGAGCTTTTTGACGGAGGATGAGAAGGCCTGGCTACCATGGTAACATTGTCACACTGGCAGCCCAAATCGGGGGTGGAATCAGCCACGCCACAAACGTGTCTGGAATAGAACAGCTCCTTTTTTTATAGGGATTATTATAGGGAACTTGAGAACTGAATGGAAATCCAATTTGTAGGAGTTTACAGTTTCTTACATTTCAGGGTTGACTTGAGTTCCATCTAAATTCCCACTGTGGTGGAATCTTATCATCTGTACCCAGTGTTTTTACCCCTTTGTTATTCTGCGTAGATTGTTCGAGAGCCTTTAAACTCAACACAGAAACATTATTTACATAGCCCAGATTCCTTAGCTAAGGCCATGTGTTGGAGAGCTGCGTGCAGAGCTGCAATTTGGTTGTTTATATTTATCCTCTCCAATACCATCTCTTTAGGTTAGTCTTGGCAAGTGTGATGTAATTAAAGGCATTTTGGGAGGAAAATTCTACCTCTAATATGTTCATTAGATTGCTAGATCATCACGTCACACTTTGCAACTACAGATGAAGTATTTCTGGGAATTTCGCCCTTTTTTAGACTCAATCCCTACCCAGTCAGTGTAGGCGCTTGCATACACCAATTACCAGTGGTGGCTGGTGGCACACATCTCTTGCAATGTGTAACCAGCAGAGGAGGATGGGCTCATAGTAATGGCTGGAACGGAATAAATTGAATGGTCTCAAACACACCTAACGCCTGGTTCCATTAATTCCATTCTATTCATTATTATGAGCCATCCTCCTCTTACCAGCCTCCTCTGCTGGTTACACATTGCAAGAGATGTTGTGCGTATCTGGTAGTGGTGCAGGGTACTGTGAGGGAGCAGTGTTCTGGGGCTATCCCAGAAAAGGTCACTTGTGTGATCAAAATGTGCCACTCACGGTCTGAGATCAGATGAGCTTATTAATATCCTGGGTGGTATTTTTCTCTTCACAGTGATACTATTACTCAAAACCTTGTTTACAGTTGGATGTAATTGAAAATAGAGTATATACACAGAATAATATCTCCCATAAATATGCACAGTCTTTGTCATGCCTGTCTTTGTGTTTGCTGTTGATTAGCTGACAGCGAGTCGCTTCCCTTTCACTGCAGGAGTAAGTTTGGATGTTTGGCAGGACTAATGACGACAGGACTGCTGACATATCACTCACTTGTCCCACAATGTGCAGAGCTGTCATTTCTTATGAATGTGCTATGTTGTGATAAAGGCCTGCATCCTTTAGACAGGAATGCCCTGAAACAATTCTAATGGGGACTAGTTGTCCTGCATATTTATGCAAAAGTCCATCTGCAGGTCAAATAGTTAATGGCTTGTTTGCACAAAACGATGCCAATAACAGTTTGGCTATGAACGGCAAAGAAAATTCACTTTTCACCCTTTTCAGCACTTTATAGTAAACAGGTTTATGTTCACTATGATGCTGAACTGAACCTCTTGCCCCCTTAATTAATTAAACTACCTTAACTTCTGTCCACAGACCCTCTCCATCACCATGTCAGTGAAGTCGGATGGGAAGAGGAAGTGGGCGGTGGTGAGGGGCCATCTGGGCTCCTCCCAGGACTCAGACACCCAGCTGGAGGCCAACCTGGAGAGTGCCGACCCAGAGCTGTGCATCCGCATGCTCCAGGTGCCCAGTGTGGTCAACTACTCTGGGCTGAAGCGTCGTCTGGAGGGCAGCGAGGAGTCCTGGATGGTCCAGTTCCTGGAGCTGAGTGGGCTGGACCTGCTGCTGGAGGCCCTGGACAGGCTATCTGGGAGGGGCTGCTCCCGCATCACAGATGCCCTGCTGCAGCTTACCTGTGTCAGCTGTGTCCGGGCCGTCATGAACTCCTCTGCTGGGATCCACTTTATCGTGGAGAATGAGGGCTACATCCGCAAACTCTCCCAAGGTTCTACATCACCTAGGAATGAGGAGAAATGCAGTGTTTAAAAATGTGTTCCACTGATAATTTAATTATTTTATTTCCGCGTCGTACACCAATTGGTGCCCAATGGGCTTATGGAACAGGATATCAAGTATGTGTGCACAAAACAAAAACATATATACAGTACACATGGCACGTTGTGTTAGTTCAAAAGTTTGGTGTCACTTAGAAATGTCCTTGTTTTCTATGAAAACGTACATAAAATGAGTTGCAAAATGAAAGGAAATATAGTCAAGATGTTGACAAGGGTATAAATAACAATTTTTAATTGAAATAATAATTGTGTCCTTCAAACTTTGCTTCGTCAAAGAATCCTCCATTTACAGCAATTATAGCCTTAAAGACCTTTGGCATTATAGTTATCAAGTTGTTGAGGTAACCTGAAGAGATTTCACCCCATGCTTCCTGAATCACCTCCCACAAGTTGGATTGGCTTGATGGGCACTTCTTACGTACCATACGGTCAAGCTGCTCCCACAACAGATCGATAGGGTTGAGATCTGGTGACCAGTGTGTGTTATTTTGCCCATCTTGATCTTTTCTTTTTATTGGCCAGTCTGAGATATGGCTTTTTCTTTGCAACTCTGCCTAGAAGGCCTGCATCCCGGAGTCGGCTCTTCACTGTTGACGATGAGACTGGTGTTTTGCGGGTACTATTTAATGAATCTGCCAGTTAAGGACGTGTGAGGCATCTGTTTCTCAAATTAGACACTCTAATGTACTTGTCCTCTTGCTCAGCAGTGCACAGCGTTGTACGAGATCTTCAGTTTCTTGGCAATTTCTCGCATGAAATAGCCTTAATTTCTCAGAACAAGAACAGACTGACGAGTTTCAGAATTTTTTTGTTGTTGTTTCTGGCCATTTTGAGCCTGTAATCGAACCCACAAATGCTGATGCTCCAGATACGTAACTAGTCTAAAGAAGGCCAGTTTTATTGCTTATTTAATCATAATAACAGTTTTCAGCTGTGCTAACATAATTGCAAAAGGGTTTCTAATGATCAATTAGCCTTTTAAAATTATGAACTTAGATTAGCTAACACAATGTGCCATTGGAACACAGGAGTGATAGTTGCTGATAATGGGCCTCTGTACGCCTATGTAGATATTCCATTAAAAATCTGCCATTTCGAGCAACATAAGTAATTTACAACATGAATAATGTCTACACTGTATATCTGATCAATTCAATGTTATTTAAATGGACAAAAAAATAGCTTTTCTTTCAAAAACAAGTAAACTTTTGAACAGTAGTGTATATACAGTACCAGTCAAAAGTTTGGACACACCTACTCACTCAAGGTTTTTCTTTATTTGACTATTTTCTACATTGTAGAATAGTAGTGAATACATCGAAACTATGAAATAACACATATGGATTTGTGTAGTAACCAAAAAAGTGTTAAACAAATGAAAATACAGTTTATATTTGAGATTCTTCAAAGTAGCCACCCTTAGCCTTGATGACAGGTTTGCACTCTTATTTTTTTTGTTATTTGTAAAAAAAAAAAATTAGGGGGTGGATCGGCTTTAATATTGCTGATAGATTGTTGCTTCCATCAATGTAATTGTCTGCATTTTCCTATCCACCATATAATTTTTTTTGTCAATATATATATATATGTATATATACACACATAAGCATTCAGACATTTACAGTTGAAGTCAGAAGTTTAAATACACCTTAGACAAATAGATTTAAACTCAGTTTTTCACAATTCCTGACATTTAATCAGAGTAAAAATTCCCTGTCTTCTGTCAGTTAGGATCACCACTTTATTTTAATGTGAAATGTCAGAATAATAGTAGAGAATTATTTATTTCAGCTTTTATTTCTTTCATCACATTCCCAGTGAGTCAGAAATTTACATACACTCAATTAGTATTTAGTAGCATTGCCTTTAAATTGTTTAACTTGGGTGAAACGTTACGGGTAGCATTCCACAAGCTTCCCACAATAAGTTGGGTGAATTTTGGCCCATTCCTTCTGACAGAGCTGGTGTAACTGGGTCAGGTTTGTAGGCCTCCTTGCTCACATGCGCTTTTTCAGTTCTGCCCACAAATTATCTATTGAGGTCAGGGCTTTGTGATGGCCCCACCAATACCTTGACTTTGTTGTCCTTAAGCCATTTTGCCATAACTTTGGAAGTATGCTTGGGGTCAATGTCCATTTGGAAGACCCATTTGTGACCAAACTTTAACTTCCTGACTGATGTCTTGAGATGTTGCTTCAATATATCCACATAATTTTCCGCCCTCATGATGCCATCTATTTTGTGAAGTGCACCAGTCCCTCCTGCAGCAAAGCACCCCCACAACATGATGCTGCCAGCCCCGCGCTTGGTTGGAATGGGGTTATTTGGCTTGCAAGCATCCCCATTTTTCCTCCAAACATAAAGATGGTTATTATGGCCAAATAGTTCTATTTTTGTTTCATCAGACCAGAGGACATTTCTCCAAAAAGTACGATGTTTGTCCCCATGTGCAATTGCAAACCGTAGTCTGGCTTTTTTTAATGGGAGTTTTGGAGGAGTGGCTTCTTCCTTGCTGAGCAGCCTTTCAGTTTATGTCGATATAGGACTCGTTTTACTGTGGATATAGATACTTTTGTACCTGTTTCCTCCAGCATCTTCACAAGGTCCTTTGCTGTTGTTCTGAGATTGATTTGCACTTCTCGAACGTGGTTGAAAAACAAGTTTTAATGACTCCAACATAAGTGTATGTATACTTCCGACTTCAACTGTATATATAAACTCAAGTCGTACTTTATCAAAAGCCTTTTCAAAATCAGCTATGAAAACCTGTAACTATCATCTGTGGAAGAAGATGTGGACCAAAGTGCAGCGGCGCAGCTCCGGACAGGAGGGCGACTCTGGCAGCTCCGGACAGGAGGGCGACTCTGGCAGCTCCGGACAGGAGGGCTGGTCCGTGGAGGAGGCACAGGACAGACCGGGCTGTGGGGTAGCACTGGAGATCTGGTGCGTAGCCTTGACACCACTCCTCCAGGCTGAATGCCCACTCTAGCCCGGCACGTGCAGGGAGCTGGAACAGGCTGCACTGGGATCTCCTGGCGAACTGGGGAAACCGTACCTAGAGCCGGCGGGTGATATCCTGGCCCGAGGACACGCACTGGAGGTCTGGAGAGCAGGGCTGGCACCATCCTCCTGGCTGGATCCTCACCCTAGTCCGGCAGATGCGGGGAGCTGGAATGTAGAGCACCGGGCTAAGAACGCGTACTGGAGATCTGTAGCGCCAAGCTGGCACAAGACGTGCAGGGCTGGGGAGGAGCACAGGAGGCCTGATGCTTGGGGCTGGCACAGTCTTCACCAGACCCCTAGCACGCACCTCAGGACGAGAATGGAGAGCTGACTCAGGTGACATCAAATCGAGGACATGCTCTATCGGGCGGATGTCGTGCCTCATGCACCAACACAGCAACTCTCTCATTCCTCTCTCCTCCAATCTCCCCATCAACTCCTTCACTGTTTCTGCTTTGCTGTCGTCGCTCACCTCCAATTTCACCCTGACTGGCTCTGGTTCCATCCTCTGCTCCGCCGACCGTCCCGTGTGCCCCCCCAAAATAAATTATTGGGGCTGCCTCTCCTGGCCACACTGCTTGGTCCTTTGGTGGTGGGTAGTTATGTAACGATCATCTGTGGAAGAAGGTGTGGACCAAAGCGCAGTGTGGTACATGTTCATACTTTTATTTGAACTGAACACTGAAATAACTAAAATAACAAAGCGAATGAACGAACGAACGAACGAACGGACGAACGGACGAACGGACGAACGGACGAAAGAACGAAAACCAAAACAGTCCTGTCATGTCATGTGCAGAAAGACACAAAACAGAAAACAACTACCCACAAAACACAGGTGGGAAAAGGCTACCTAAGTATGGTTCTCAATCAGAGACAACGATAGACAGCTGCCTCTGATTGAGAACCACACCCAGCCAAACACACAGAAATAGAAAACATAGAACACAAAACATAGAATGCCCACCCCAACTCATGCCCTGACCAAACCAAAATAGAGGCATAAAAAGGATCTCTAAGGTCAGGGAGTGACAAAACCATGCCTGGTTTCCCCGATAATCCATAGTATTCTATTGTTTCCAGTACTCGTCTTAAATGATCGCCAATGTATCGTCCATGTAAAAAATCTGTCTGATTAAAATGAATAATATCTGACAAAATCCTTTTAAATTCTATGTGCCAAGCATTTAGCTAGAATTTTTCCATCACAACACTGAAGTTTAAGAGACCTCCAATTTTTTAAATGGACTGGATCTTTATATATACCACTTGGATCCTGTTTCAGTAATAATGAAATCAGACGTTCTTGTTGCGTGTCCGATAATCTGTTGTTTGTATAGGAGTGATTAAAACTTGCTAATATTGGTCCTCTGAGTATATCAAAAAATGTTTGGTATACTTCCACTGGTATGCCATCCAGGTTTGCACACGCTTGGCATTCTCTCAACCAGCTTCACCTGGAATGCTTTTCCAACAGTCTTGTAGGAGTTCCCACATCTGCTGAGCACTAGTTGGCTGCTTTTCCTTCACTCTGTGGTCCAACTCATCCCAAACCATCTCAATTGGGTTGAGGTTGGGTGATTGTGGAGGCCAAGTCATCTGATGCAGCACTCCATCGCTCTCCTTCTTGGTCAAATAGCCCTTACACAGCCTGGAGGTGTGTTGGGTCATTGTGCTATTTAAAAACAAATGATAGTCCCACTAAGCGCAAACCAGATGGGATGGCGTATCGCTGCAGAATGCTGTGGTAGCCATGCTGGTTAAGTGTGCCTTGAATTCTAAATAAATTACCGACAGTGTTAACAGCAAGGTTCGTTCACCTACTCTGCGTCTCACAGCGGTTGGAACCAAAAATCTCAAATTTGGCCTCCTCAGACCAAAGGACAGATTTCCACTGGTCTAATGTCCATTGCTCATGTTTCTTGGCCCCAGCAAGTCTCTTATTATTATTTGTGTCCTTTAGTAGTGGTTTCTTTGCAGCAATTTGACCATGAAGGCCTGATTCATGCAGTCTCCTCTAAATAGTTGATGTTGAGATGTGTCTGATATTTGAACTCTGTGAAGCATTTATTTGGTCTGCAATTTCTGAGGCTGGTTACTCTAATGAACTTATCCTCTGCAGCAGAGGTAACTCTGAGTCTTCCTTTCATGTGACGGTCCTCATGAGAGCCAGTTTCATCATAGCACTTGATGGTTTTTGCGACTGCACTTGAAGAAACTTTTAAAAGTTATTGTCTTAAAGTAAGGATGGACTGTCATTTATTTTTGCTTAGTTGAGCTGTTCTTGCAAAAATATGGACTTGGTCTTTTACCAAATAGGGCTATATTCTGTATATCACCCCTAGCTTGTCACAACACAACTGATTGGCTCAAACGCATTAAGGAGGTAAGAAATTCCACAAATTAACTTTTAACAAGGCACACCTGTTAATTGAAACACATTCCAGGTGACTACCTCATGAAGCTGGTTGAGAGAACAAGGCAACGGGTGGCTACTTTGAAGAATCTCAAATATAAAATATATTTTGATTTGTTTAACACTTTTTTGGTTACTACATGATTCCATATGTGTTATTTCATAGTGTTTATGTCTTCAATACTATTCTACAATGTAGAAAATAGTACAAATAAAGAATTGAATGAGTAGGTGTGTCCAAACATTTAACTGGTACTGTATAAATAATGTAAAGGCCATAGTGAGCATAAATGCACATACATAACATTTTTATTCAGTTGTAGATTTAGGAGTGGAACAATTCAGGTCAGATATAGGCTATTATGTCAGACAAAGTGTATGGAGTGAGACACTGTGTGGAGAGACAGTGCATTGCAACATCTTCACATACACTGACACACTTATCACAAACACAAAACGTTTTCAGAAAAGTGGCAAAGTTCGCGTCACGTTTCCTTAAATTAAGCCATAACATTCTAGAGGTCACCAGACAAGGGAGAAAGAAAGAGGCAGGATGTAATATGAGGACCATGACCATGGTTGTATTCATTACATCTTGCAACTGAAATCAAACCAAACAGAGCAAACGGAACAAAACAGGGAGGGACCTACCTGAATTTGTCCAATAGAAACTTTCAATTAAAAACATTTTCCGTTCCATTTCGGTTTTGCAACAGACAAAATGTTTTGCAACACGGTCAACATAATGAATACACCCTATGTGTACACTGACTGTGACAATGTCTTACCACAGCCTTGGACACGTCCAATACCATGGTGAAGAAGCAGGTGTTTGAGCTGCTTGCTGCCCTGAGCATGTTCTCCTCTGATGGGTACCGTCTGGCCCTGGATGCCCTGGACCATTACAAGGCAAGTGTCATACAGCCAGACAAGCTTTCACTAATGGACAGAGGCTATGGAAATATATACCATTCATCTACAGGATAAGTTGCCTGATTGTGATTTAGGAAGGATAATGAGAGAAAAATGCTGGGGGGAAAGTACACATAACAGTATGTGTGATTTTGATGAAAGCTGACAGAAATGACAAAAAAAAATGTTACATGCTATTTCAGCTCAAATATCATTAAATAGGATAATTAAAGTCATTTTTATTAATTCCATACATTACTGAATAACCATATGACTTAGCCCCCAGAAATGTATTCTAGTGTACAGATGTTAGACTGCCTAAGTAACTTAATTCTGTTATCTAGTTACATCCATAGTTGTCAATACATTGATTAATGTTACTTTCTGATCAATATTAAACCATTCCGTGTATGGGGTGGGGGGTGGGGCTGTCCTCACACAGTGTGAGTGAATGATATACAGTATGTCTAATGTGTTCATTTGTCCCGTAGGGTGTGAAGACCCAGCTGTATCGCTTCAGTGTGATCATGAACGAGCTGCAGGCCACAGACAACATGCCCTACATTGTCACCCTCCTCAGTGTCATCAACGCCATCATCTTTGGGACAGACGACCTGCAACAGAGAGACAAGATCCGCAAGGAATTTATTGGTACAGCGCATTGTTTACCTTCATTACTCAGCCACTTGGCAGAGATTCAGTTCATCTGCAAGGTCACACAGTGGCACATTGTTAATGACAAAATGTATATTGAACAAAACTATAAAACGCAACATGCAACCATTTAAAAGATTTTACTGAGTTATAATTTAAATATATTCATTAGGCCCTAATCTAAGGATTTCACATGACTGGGAACACATATATGCATCTCTTGGTTACAGATAACTTTAAAAAAGGTACAGGCGTGGATCAGAAAACCAGTCAGTATCTGGTGTGACCGCCATTTGCCTCATGCAGCGCGACACATCTCCTTCACATAGAGTTGATCAGGGTGTTTATTGTGGCCTGTGTAATGTTGTCCTACTCCTCTTCAATGGTTCGGGCTAGGCCCCTTAGTTCCCGTGATGGGAAATCTGAATGCTACAGCATACAATGACATTCAAGACGATTCCGTGCTTCCATCTTTGTGGCAACAGTTTGGGGAAGACCTTTTCCTGTTTCAGCATGACAATGCCCCATGCACAAAGTGAGGTCCATACAGAAATGGCTTGTCGAGAACAGTGTGGCAGAACTTGACTGGCCTGCACAGAGCCCTGACCTCAACCTCATTGAAAACCTTTGGGATGAATTAGAATGCCGACTGTGAGCCAGGCCTAATCTCCCAACATCAGTGCCCGACCTCACTAATGCTCTTGTGGCTGAATGGTAGCAAGTCCCCACAGCAATGTTCCAACATCGAGTGGAATGCCTTCCCAGAAGAGTGGAGGCTGTTATAGCAGCAAAGTGGGGACCAACTCCATATTAATGCCCATGATTTTGGAGTGAGATGTTTGACAAGCAGGTGTCCACATTCTTTTTGTCATGTAGTGTATGTCACTAGGTCCTTCTAGCTACTGTATATGCCTGTCCTCAATCTGTCCCCTATCTTGTCCCCAAACACCTGAATCTTGTGCAAACCTCATATTCAGGGATACAATTATGCATTTGTGTCTGGCATAAATGGTGTTACATTAATCTTTTTTTTGTTTTTGAAAAATATGTGTTTTAATGAAGGGGAAATCAAGATTAGGCCTAGCTAC
The DNA here is from genome assembly GCF_045791955.1 of Oncorhynchus clarkii lewisi. Lineage (NCBI taxonomy): Eukaryota > Metazoa > Chordata > Actinopteri > Salmoniformes > Salmonidae > Oncorhynchus > Oncorhynchus clarkii. Next base: position 44,203,711 of record NC_092165.1, read on the forward strand.
AGTATGCTGTAGATTTGTGTGCTGAAATTGTTGAAGAAATATTGGCATAGTGGGCATATCAAAATTTGATAAACTCTAGTCTGTCATATATGCTATGCATAATATTATGGTTCTTGACAGGTTACAGTATTGTCTATCCCAATATTAGACCTCTGATTATTTATTTCATTAATGAGAAGAAGTCTAAGAGCATTCCAAAGCGGTCTAATGTCGCGTTCAAAACCACTCAGAACTCACCACTCAAAACTTGGAAATCTCCGACTTCTGACTTCAGTGCATTCAAGACAACTGGGAACTCAGGGAAAAAACTAGCTCCGAATGGTCATCCAACTCGAAATTCCATGTCAGAAACTCGGGCATCTTTCTAGAGCGTCAACCTAAAGATCACTTACGTCATGATTTAACTTTTTTTTTTTTTGAATTCCCAGTTGTCTTGAGAGTACCATTATATTGGGCTACGTAGGCTATTCTCTATGAACAGACTTTGATTTGTGCCTACCTTTTTATAATGGCCTATTGGCGGCAGTCTAACAAAAGCTTGTCTGAAGTCAAGTCGCCATTCCCTTTCTTTGTGATTTTGCTATTCACGGTAAATGTGAAATACATTTTTGATTTTTTTCAAAGAATTCTGTAAATGTAGCCTATTCGAAGTTGTTCCACATCACCACTCTACTGCAAATAGATTTTTGATGCATTCAAAACAACTGGGAACTCGAAAAAAGCGAGCTCACAGAGAGAAATTGAGAAGTCATTGATCTTCAGGTAGGAGAATGCTGCATTAGTAACCAAGTGGGAAGGGGAATTTACCACATACGACTGGGAAAATTCCTTTGAACGGACCTCCGACTGGTGGGAAACTCATCTATCATCCTGAGTTCCCACTTCTCCCACATGCTGACCTCTGACGTCACCTAATAAGGAAATTACCTCGATATTAGCATTTCTGGCAGTTAAATGCAGCAACAAAACATTATTTATAAAATGCAATCTATTAATATGATTTTTGAACACTATAATTTGTTTACAAGCATGATAGCTGTACTTTTAGTTTATGGTTTACACAGCTTGTTTGCCATTCAGTGTTTCTCAATGAATTCAACCACCTGAATGCATCCAACTGGTAAATTCCCACCTTCCACTTGGTTATGAACGCAGCAGAAGTCAAAGCTCTGATATGATGTCTGAGTTTTCGACTTGTATGCCACGCTCAAAACAACTGGGAACTCGGAACTCAGAAATATCAGACTTTCGTCTTTAGTGGGTTGGAAAAAACGAGCTCCGACTGGGAAAAATAGTTTTGAACGCTGGTCATCCAACTCGAGTTCCCAGTTGTCTTGAACGCACTGAAGTCAGAGGTCGAAGATTTCCGAGTTGTCTTGAACGCACCATAATTATGTCCTAATCGCTCACCTGCAATCGACTTCACTTGCTGATTCCAGATCATATTTCACAGTGTTCCAACTTTTTAATAACCTACTACAAAGTAGGAAACTGATCAATTGGGAGATGGATCGTTGTTTTTGTGACTGTCTTTATTAAATGCAGTGTTTCTGTTTTATAGGATTACAATTACTTGATATACTGCCCAAATTTAGGTGAGTGCCTTGACTTACTTCCTCATTTCATTGGGACTTTTTTGTCATGTGCAGATAAGAAATGCCCATGCATTGGTCAAGTACAATATAGTTTGAGTGAAATGTTAAACAAAACCTTTGTTACCTGCACATTTGTCAATAATTTTGTTGATTTGATGTGCAAGTGGGAAATAAACATTGTAAACAGGCTACTTGTTCAATAGGCCCTTTTTAATTGTGTGTGTGTGTGTGAGACAGAGATGAGGAGGATGAGGACTTGATCATTCAGTGTGAGGCGTTTGAAGAGGCCATGTCTGAGGATGAGGAGGAGCTGCTGAGGGTCTATGGAGGTATAGACATGAGCAGTCACCAGGAGGTGTTCATCACCCTCTTCAACAAAGTGAGCACAGCTGCACTGCCATAACACTGCATGTCACCTAGTCATGGCTAGTTCCGTAAACAACAACAATTATAAGTGCACTCAAAATAAGGTTTGGTTGTGTGTTGTTCAACCTCAAGGTGAGCAGCTCTCCGTCGTCCCGCCAGCTGCTGTCCATCCTACAAGCCCTGTTGCTGCTGGGGCCCGAGAGGGCTGACATCTGGCAAGCCTTGGAGGCCATCACTAACCGGGCCATTCTGCTGGATCAAGACTGTGAGTCATCACGCTCCTGACACATTCAATAGTTCAATAAGCTGACCTCTAAGTGAGTTATGGGCAAAGGACTGCAGTCTGGGTGAACAGCGTGCGTAGGAAAAATGTTTGTCTTGGTTACATGTCAACAAAATTCAGTAGATTTGAGTGTTTGTGTGTGATTTCTGTGCTCCAGCTCATATGGACACTCGTGAGATTATTATGCAACGCCTGGTGTTCTCCAAGCGCAGGACAGCTGGTGTCGATGCTGTGGATGGTCCGCCACCCAAGAAGATTGATAAGGCTGTTCAGACCGACATGGTGGACGACGACCAAGAAAGACTGACCAAATGCTCCACAAAAGTGTCCTCTCCACCTTTCCTATATCCCAATTTGATGGGACCAGGTCCTCTTCAATGCCCACCTCCCCCTCCTCCACCATTACAACACATTGGAGGTGGAGTACCCCCACCACCAACTCCTCTACCAGGGATGCAGGTGCCCCCAGGGTGCCCTCCCCCTCCTCCACCCCAACCAGGAATGGGCGGTGGAGGACCTCCACCACCCCCACCCTTGCCCGGTATGCCAGGCCTGCCTCCTCCACCACCACCTCCCCCTGGCATAGGTGGCATTGTGGTGGCCCAGAGTTGCCAGTCCCTGAGGTGTGCCTCTGCTGCTGCCTCCAAGGCAGGCCGTTGCCCCACCCTGAGGATGAAGAAGCTCAACTGGCAGAAACTCAGAGCTGTCACTGGTGAGTGGAAAACCTTGGCATCTCTCTTTAATGATCCTCCCCTGTGTTTACAGAGGCAGTCTGCTCTATGTAGGATGGGAAAAGATTGTCTGGTTGGATACTTTTTTGTGAGGTAATTCCAGATGTGTTGTTGTTATTCTGTCCCTCCTTTAACATACACACAGATGGTCATTCCATGTGGACTTCAGCTCAGAAAGACGCTCCTCTGGAGCCCAACTACTCCAGCATTGAACAGCTGTTCTGTCTCCCAGTGACCGAACACAAAGACAAGGGGGCAGCTGCTCCTGTCAAAAAGGAGCCTAAAGAGGTGCACTGGTCAACACTCATTACAGCTCTCGTATCTGGAGCACACCAGAAACATGGCTCATTATGAATCCTAAAACAACCTCCCTAACAAAATGTCTATTCCCCTCTTCTCTCTACAGATCTCCTTTATTGACGCAAAGAAGAACTTGAATTTGAACATATTTCTCAAGCAATTCAAATGGTAATTTGTCATTAAGTCGGTATTGATATCAATGTTTTTACCCCATTGAGCTTACTTTTTTTCTCCATGCTTCTCTATCTAGCTCTCATGATGAGTTTGTGGTGTTGATTCAGAGTGGGGATCGCTCTAAGTTCGATGTGGAGGTCTTGAAGCAGCTTATTAAACTCTTACCTGAGAAACATGAGGTACCAGAGACTTTCACAATGTTTGCAAATCATCTTTATTAATACAGCAAACATGGTGGTCTGACTAAAGAGCCTCCCTTTTATGTCTCAATTTAGATAGATAACCTGAAATCCTTCCTGGGAGAAAAATTAAAGTTGGCCAATGTAGACCGATTCTACATATCTCTCCTGGCTGTACCATGGTAACTGCTGTTCCTTTTCTCGTTTTCATAATTCCTGGCTCCTCACTGGGAACTGGATGTAGAGAAGAATCTCTGGCTGTGATAGTTAACAGAATCTGGTGTCTGTTTTTGTTTGGCACTTCCATGACTTGTCTTTCTTAATTCCCAATGGTATCTCTCTTCCCTGCCATGCCATCCCTACTTCGTATCCTCGCTCTCGTGTCTACCCACAGTTACCAGCTGAGGATAGACTGTATGTTGCTGTGTGAGGAGACCACCTCAGTACTGGACATGCTCAAGCCCAAAGCAGAGGTGGTTGAATCAGCATGCCAGTGTAAGTCAACACCAACTTTCCTGTATAAACACCAGTGGTGGAAAAAGTACCCAATAATCATACTTGAGTAAAAGTAAAGATAACTTTTTTTTATAGAGAATGACTAATGTGAAAGTCACCTAGTAAAATATTACTAAAGAAAAAGTATTTGGTTTTAAATATACTTAAGTATAAAAAGTACATTTCATTTCTAAGATATACGTAAGGATCTATAGTAAAACATTCCTTTTATTAAGCAAACAAGGCGGTACAGTTTTAAAAAATGTATGGATAGCCAGGGGCACACTCCAACACTCAGACATAATTTACAAACGAGACGTGTTAAGTGAGTCCACCAGATTAGAGGCAGTAGGGATGACCAGGGATGTTCTCTTGATAAGTGCGTCAATTGGACAATTTTTCTGTCCTGCTAAGCATTTGAAATGTACCAAGTACTTTTGGGTGTCAGGGAAAATGTTGGAATAAAAAGTACATTCTTTTCTTTAGTAATGTAGTGAAGTAAAAGTAGTCAAATATAAGTAGTAAAATACAGAACCCCAAAAATGACTTAAATAGTACTTTAAAGTGTTTTTACTTAAGTACTTTACACCACTGAAACACTCATGTTACAATGATTTCCTTATGAATCCATTGCGTATTTTTGTAAGCTAGCAGAGGACACAGTAAGGTTTATTATGAAGAATTGTGTTTGTTAGAACAAATTGTTGCTTTGTGCTGGAAATGTTTTAACTATTCAAGTGGTGGTTTTTCAAAATGTCTAAAAGAGTATTTTTTTTTTGCGTAGAATGTTTCATTAAAAAAAAAATCTCCTCAGGTCTCAGAATGAGCACTCTCATGCCTAGTTTCTGCAGGCTCATCCTTGATGTGGGAAACTTCCTCAACTATGTAAGTAAGGACTCTCCAAAGGATGGCATTCCTACCTGACAAAGTAATGTTAGGATATCAGTTAGCCTGCAATAGTTTTCGTGCCGAACCCACAAGTGTTTCAGGTGCCAAGCTTATGGTCATTTTTCAGTTGGTAGGGAGATTCCTAGATGTGTGCAGGAGGGCATGGGACTAAGGAATGTGTAGTATTGGTGGAAAAAAGGTATGTGTTAACTATAGAGGTGCCCATGTTGCTGAGGATCAGAAGTGTCCGGTGCGAGAGAGACAGGTTGAGGTTGTCAGTCAGTTGTTCTGAAGGCGTCGTATCCTGAGGCAGTGAAGAAAATAGAGGAAGATGGGTCAATGTTGAGGGATGATAAGAGGCTCCCAGTGGGTAGTAGACTTTTGCCAGTACAGAATGATAGGTCTACGAATTAAATGTGCTTCAGTAAGGCTGGCTTTTTGGTGTTCATTGCCATGGTTATCAACTGTAACGCTGAAATGGAACGTAAATCACAGAAAATAGGTTTTGTTGTGGCAGCTGCAGAGAAGTACTTGGGTTTACGAGATTTTACTGCAGAAGAGTTACAGGGAGTGTTGAATGGGAGTGTCCCGTTCTCCCAGACCGTCAATCAAATAGGGTGGTGGGTTTTTAATGAATGTAGGGTTAGTTGGCAGGCTAATTTGTTTTTTTTCCTTTTTCCTCTTTTTGCATCACAAAGTATAATGGATTTATACTCCAGTCCAGTTGGTGGTGGTAATGTACCATTAATATTGAATGTCAACAATCGTTAAACCCCACCGATGAAGGATGATGACATTCCACTCACCCGTAAACATGCAACACTTATGCAGTCTGAAAAGCTCTAACTCCTGACTCTCTGCTTGCTCACAGGGAAGTCACACAGGGAACGCTGAGGGCTTTAAGATCAGCTCTCTGCTGAAGCTGACTGAGACTAAGGCCAACAAGAGCCGCATTACCCTGCTCCATCACATTCTGGAGGTAACGCTATCATAAATAATAGCGCTTTAGTGCTTTTCTGAGGATAAAAACAACTTTGTGGTCAGTGCTCCTCACAGAAACCAAACATACTTCACATGGACAATGAAATGAAAGTTGGAAATCATAAATAAACTCATGACTTGTTTACAGGAGACAGAGCTGAACCACCCAGAGCTGTTGAACCTTCCTGACGACATTGAGATTTGTGAAAAGGCAGCTGGGTATAAAACCCTTTTTATTCAAACAATTGTTATGAGCTCTGCAATTGATAAACAAATGATTAAATTACATTAAAACATTTATAAATATTGCCTTTTATCCATCAGAGTCAACCTTGACTCCATTCAGGCAGAAGCCAGTGCCTTAGTAAAACGACTGAAAGAAGCGGCAAAGAAAGTCACCAACTCTGTGGACGATGTAAAGGAGCAGTTCGAAAAGGTCATTGAGGTATGAAACCAGTGGATTGTATTCTATTGTGGTTGCCTCCCAATAATGATTTTTTTTTTAAACTATTTTGGAGGTCAACTATACACTAGTGTTCTTTAAAAGGCAATGGTTCAACCTCGTTTCCCTCCCCAAGGAAAACCTGGAGGCCTGCCTGGATTTGGAAAAGCGGTTTGCAGAGATTGTGAGGAAGAAGGGTGACCTGGCACTCTACCTGTGTGAGGATGCAAACCAACTCTCCCTGGAAGAGCTCTTCGGCACCATTAAGACCTTCAGGGGGCTTTTCATCAAAGCCTTAAAGGTCAGAGGAGCACATCACTAATAGACGGAATTCCACAAGTTTTGATAAATGTTGATAATGCATACTGATTTCCATCACTAGTATATTGAAAACAGAGGTTTGGTTATGAAGTTGCCTCACATCGTATTTCTCAATGTTCTATGTACGTCAATGTTCTATGTATGTTCTATGTTCTATGCACAGGAAAACAAGAGCAGAAAAGAGCAGGCTGTGAAGGCGGAGAAAAGGAAGAAGCAGCTTGAGGAGGAGGAATCCAAGAGACAGAAGGGGGAGAACGGAAAAATAAGTGAGTTCTTCTGATGGTCCATATCTCCTGTCTGTCAGGAGTCTATGTTTTGTATTCTCACTAAGACGATAGAGTAGCCTGCCATGTGGTATCTTAATACATCTCTCTATCCTCTGTCACCAGTCCGAAAAGGACCCCCGCCACAGGACGATGGCTGTATTATCGACCACCTCCTTAATGATATCCGGAAAGGCTTTCATCTCAGGAAGACCCGGCCCAGGTGCGAAACGGATAGCCCCCTCTCTTGTGAAATGAATAGGGATACGGGCCAGCCTGGTAAGGACAAGACGACTCTGACCCTGTCCTGTTTCCAGCTTCACTCCTATACTGAACCATAACCAGGCTTCGCCGATATATAGTACCAGTCAAAAGTTTGGAAACGCCATTCAATTCTTTATTTTTACTCATTTCTACATTGTAGAATAATAGTGAAGACATCTGTCGTGTCTTTGGCTATGGCAGATTAAGTGATATGACATGCTATTCTATAAAGCAGGGGTGTCAAAGTCAAATGGACGGAGGGCCAAATAAAAAAATCAGCTACAAGACGAGGGCCGGACTGTTCGAATGTTCATTGAAACATTTTTAAATGACGCATATAGTCTAGTGAACCTAATTGAACCTACTGAAAACCTAACAAATATATTACAATATGATCAGATAAATAAAGCAATATTTTCTTATGGCTCTGTCAGTAATCTTTAATTTTCAACAGACACAAAAGACAAATTTCCTTTATATAAATATCCCCATAACATGAACATTAAATGAAAGAAACCGGTATTCAAGGCACCATCAGTAGACTATATTTTCTATTTTAGCAAAAGTGGGCTAAATTTACTTCAAAGAAAAAACAATAATAGCAATTTTCTATCATCCACTCAACTGAAATATTTTTAAAATATAATTGGATTGAAATACAAAAAAATAAAGTGCAAAAATCTATTAATCAAAAACAACACTTTGTTTAAGGAGAAGTAACATGCAGTGAAAACAAATATTAAATTTTAACTTTTAAACTTGAACTGAGTAAAAACTCTAAATATGTGATTGCACAGTAATGTTCACTTGTTTGAGGTTGAGGGTGATACTTGGTGGTGTCCCATCTTTTCCACAAGTTCATCAATGTTCGGGGTAAGGCTCTGAGCTGAAGAAATCCTCAGAATTGAGTGGAGGTGTTCAGCAGTAAGTCGACTTCTGTGTGATGTTTTGTTCAGGTTCATCAAAGAAAACAGTTGTTCACACAGGTATGTGCTGCCAAACATAGACAACGTTTGAGCAGCCTGGATGCGCAGCTGGGGCATTGTGCCGGGGAGGAAACGGGCAAACTCCGCAGCACCCACTGCCGCATATTTTTCCCTCAGTGCATCATTGCATTGGAGGTCAATCAACTCCATTTGGAGGTTTGGTGGTGAGCTTTCCACGTCAACAGCAAATGGGTTACCGAGCAGTTCCAACCTGCTTTTTTGTGCTTCAAAGTCAGCAAATCGGCGTTGAAAGTCAGTGGTAAGCATACCTATTTTATCAGCCAACTGTGTGCTCGGGAACGCACTGGTAGAGAGCTTCTCTTTCATGGTCTGGCAGCTGGGAAAGTGGCTCAAATTTTCTTTCCGCATCTGCGTCTCCCACAGAGTCAGTTTGGTTTTAAATGCCTTCACTGTACTGTACATATCAGAGATGACACGATCCCGACCCTGCAGCTGCAAGTTTATTGCATTCAGATGACTCGTAATGTCACACAGAAAAGCCATTTCACACAGAAACATTTCGTCTCGGAGTTGTGTTGTGTCTTTCCCTTTGCTGTCCAAGAATAGACAAATCTCCTCACGAAGCTCGAAACATCTTTGAAGCACCTTTCCCTGGCTTAGCCATCGCACCTCTGTGTGATAAGGCAAATCACCATGCTCCGTTTCTAACTCCGTCAGAAATGCCTTGAACTGGCGGTGATTCAAACCTTTGGCTCTGATAAAGTTAACTGTGCGCGTGATGATGCTCATTACATGCTCCATTTTCAAGGCTTTACCGCACAACGCTTCCTGGTGTATGATACAATGATAAGCTGTCAGCTCACCTGTCGCGTTTTCCTCTTGCATCTTTTCCCGTATCTTCGCCACCAGTCCGCTCCTGTGTCCACACATCGCAGGTGCTCCGTCGGTTGTCAAACCCACAAGTTTTTCCCAAGGCAGCTCCATCTCATTTACACATCTTGACACCTCTTCATACAAATCATGCCCCGTAGTTGTGCCATGCATAGGACGTAAAGCCAAAAACTCCTCTGTCACGCTTAGGCTGGAGTCCACTCCGCGGATGAAAATTGACAACTGGGCAATGTCAGAAATGTCGGTGCTCTCATCCACAGCCAAGGAATATGCAATAAAATCTTTTCCCTTTTTCACAAGCTGCTCTTTTAGATTGATGGACAACTGGTCTACTCTCTCGGCAATGGTGTTTCTGCTCAGACTCACATTTAAAAAGAGTTGCCTTTTTTCTGGGCAAACTTCGTCACAAACTTTAATCATGCAGTTTTTGATGAAATCCCCCTCCGTAAATGGCCGGGCTGATTTAGCGATCTCTTCTGCCAAAATAAAACTGGCCTTGACAGCAGCCTGGCCTTGTGATTTGGCTTTTTTGAACAGAGCCTGTCGAGATTTGAGGCCTCGTTTTAATTCCTCTGCCTTTTGTAGCCTTTGTTCCATGTCCATATTCTTGTTTTTGTCCGCGTGTTTCGTTTCATAATGTCGTCTCAGATTATACTCTTTCAGTACCGCCACACTTTCTCCACACAGAAGACACACAGGTTTTCCAGCTACCTTCGTGAACATATACTCCGACTCCCACCTTGTTTGAAACCCCCGGTTCTCAGTATCCACCTTCCGTTTTGCCATTTTTGATGGGTATCTGAAAGTTAATTTTACTGTGATGCTGACGACTGCTGTGCCAATAAATATTGAAATGAAGCAGCCTACTGCTCGGTGCGTCACCTTTGCATTGTGGGAAATGTAGTATTGGTGCGTGTAAAAGATCTGCGGGCTGCCGGCTTGCTGCGGGCCGGTTCTAATAATAAATCAAGATCATCCCAGGGGCCGTAAAAAACCTTCTTGCGGGCCGGATGTGGCCCGCGGGCCTTGACTCTGACATATGTGCTATAAAGTAATTTCTCCGTAATGAATATTACCTGATTTAGCTAATCATGTAAATGTAATTAACTAGAGAGTCAGGCACCACAAAATAATATTTATAGAGCTGTTATCTTCCGAATAAACTCTTAAAGACCTAGTAATATTTTACATCAATAGCAGTCAATATTAATCGTCATCTTAATTCAGTCTAATCTGAAAGTTGTAAATTCTTGGTTATCTGCACAAACCCTGGCTAACAAGTTGAATCAGCAATACAAAATTGGGTTTATTTATTTACTAAATACCTAACTAATTACACATACACATAATTAAATCATAACTTGATTACAAATACGTCATAAAGGAAAACGTCCCTGGCGGGCGGAACAGATATGACAGCTTGTTACACAAAAGAAAAGGGGCTGGGTTTGAGTGAAGGAGCGGGAAGACTGAGGAACAAAGGCCGAAGCTGTGCTATTGTAAATATAGTACCTTATGCATTCTAAATTACCGCCCATTTGGAAAAGGAAAATGCTATAAATATTTACTCTGAGCTGAGCTTCGGTAGGTTGGTGGTAGATGGAAGGCCGTTTTGCCCAACCGAGTCCTTTTGAAGAATGTCTCTGGTGGTCAATTGGATACATTGTAGTAACGTCGTTGTGTGATAGATGGAATACTCTGTCTGTTCCTTCCTAACCCTTGTTTGCATCTGCTGTTGTTAACTCAACGGCTAGGAGGTATCACTTCTGTAGTGAATAAGAGATCAAAGTTCATACCATTCGCAACCAAAGCTCACGCTGATGTTGGCTTCGTTCTGTAGTTATTATCTGAACCATTCTGACATAGGACCGTCGTCCTCACGTCCTCGGAACAGGAGGTTATATTGTGGTCAAGGGCCTATATAGGAAGGGAGAGGAGGGCGTGTTTGAAAAGTTTATTGCCCATGTCCCTTCACAGGGGAGGGCCACTGATTGAGCAGAAAACCCAAATCACACATTTTAGAAGCTAAAATCACATTTCATCCCATCACGAGTAATTTCATATTCAAACATTTAAATTGAACAACAATTCTATGTGAATCCGATAACTCTGATGTGTAGACTTTCCACTGTAGAGTTTGTCATCTTATCATTGATGAGAATGTCTCAGATGACAACCGAACTGACAGATTTGCCTTGACAGCTTTGCACACTCTTGGCATTCTCTCAACCAGCTTCAGCTGGAATGCTTTTCCAATGGTCTTGAAGGAGTTCCCACATGCTGAGCACTTGTTAGCTGCTTTTTCTTCACTCTGTGGTCCAACTCATCCCAAACCATCTCAATTGGGTTGAGGTCAGGTGATTGTGGAGGCCATGTCATTTTATGCAGCACTCCATCACACTCCTCCTTGGTCAAATAGCCCTTTACACAGCCTGGAGTTGTGTTGGGTCATTGTCCTGTTGAAAAACAAATGATAGTCCCACTAAGCGCAAACCAGATGGGCTGGCGTACTGCTGCAGAATGCTGTGGTAGCCATGCTGGTTAAGTGTGCCTTGAATTCTAAATAAATCACTGACAGTGTCACCAGCAAAGCACCACCACACCGCTCCTTCTGCATACTTCACGGTGGGAACCACACATGCGGAGATCATCCGTTCCCCTACTCTACGTCTCACAAAGATAAGGCGGTTGGAACCACAAATCTCAAATTTGGACTCCTCAGACCAAAGGACATATTTCCACCGGTCTAATGTCCATTGCTCATGTTTCTTGGCCCAAGCAAGTCCCTTCTTCTTATTGGTCCTTTTAGTAGTGGTTAATTTGACCATGAAGGTCTGTCTGTTACTTGAACTTCATGAAGCATTTATTTGGGCTGCAATCTGAGGTGCCGTTAACTTTTAATGACCTTATCCTCTACAGCAGAGGTAACTCTGAGTCTTCCTCTCCTGTGGCGGTCCTCATGAGAGCCAGTTTCATCATATCGCTTGATGGTTTCTGCGACTGCAATTTTCCGCATTGACTGACCTTCATGTATTAAAGTAATGGACTGCCGTTTCATTGCTTATTTGAACTGTTCTTGCCATAATATGGACTTGGTCTTTTACCAAATAGTGCTATCTTCTGTATACCACCAATACCTTGTCACCAACACAACTGATTGGCTCAAACACATTAAGAAGGAAAACAATTCCACAAATTTAAGGCACACCTGTTAATTGAAACGTGTTCACCTCATGAATCTGGTTGCGAGAATGCCATCATGGCAAAGGGTGGCTACTTTGAAGAATTGCAAATATAAAATATATTTTTATTTGTTCAACACTTTTTTTGGTTACTACATGATTCCATATGTGTTATTTCATAGTTTGTTTTCACTATTCTACAATGTAGAAAATAGTACAAATAAAGAAGCCCTTGAATGAGTGTGTCAACTTTTGACTGGTACTGTATATTAGGGGGGGTAGATTAGCTTTAATATTGCGGCTGGATTGTGGCTTCCATCAATGTAATTGTCTGCTTCATTTCCAGTCTCCCATATATTTTCCCCTAGCCCTACCATACCTCCCCTAATTGGAGTAAACTAATGGACAACAACACTTAGGCTTCTACTTCCAGCATATACATACTATATACAGTGTATATTTTACAATAGTTGTTTTGTTTTTAATCCCTTCAGCTACATTTCAGCCCCTCCACTCTCTGACCACCATCTAGTTTTGATTCATATTTTTCAACTCTGTGATGTTTCACAAAAGTTCTGAACCTTTCTATTCTCAAAAGTTTCTACAAATTGTAAATTAAACATCTTTGCTAAGAGTTATTGCTCTATTACTTTTTAAATAATCCTCTGTGCTTACATTTGAGCTTTATTGCAGCCACTACCAATTACACCTGCTTAATTTCATCAATAATGTGTGCTTGGTTGTGCTTCTTTGTGTATTTTATTTAACAGCACTTGCTAGATTTAAACATTGCCTGCTTAATTAAGAATGATGGAATGTTAGGAATGCCTGGTACAGTAGACCTGCTCTTCCTCTCTTCAAGCATTAACAGAACCTCTCACCTGCAGGATCAAGTGTCAAGCCTGTAAAAGAAGATGTCGAAGCCTCGGTCTCAGAAGTCTCCAGCACTCCCATTCCCACCCAACCCCAGGCAGAGGAGAGGGCACCAAGAGAAGGAGTGAACGGATTCCCCAGCATACCCAAAGAAATATACCCCCAAAAAACAGCTTTGTCAAAGACTAACCGGCTCCCAGCTGAATCCCAGGATGGAGGGGAGCCTCTGCGAAGCCTCCCCACAGACAATTCGCCACCTCCGGCAATACTAGGAATGGATGTCCTAAATAACACCCCAAGCCCCTCTACCTTCACAGACCTGGCTGAAATCAACCAGAATGTCAACAGTGGCCTGGTGACGGAGGAATTGATGCCTGAGTGCTCACAGAGCAATGGAGAGGGTCAACTTAATGGAGCCTGCACACTGGCTGTCGCTGATATGGACATGATTATAGAGGGCAAGCTGATGGGAAAAAACATTGGCCAAGATGACATTGAAGGTGAGAGCAGCAGCATGATGGTAAAGACTCTTAGACCAGTTGAGACTGGGGATGACATGGTGGTGAAGATGGTGGCACAGGATAAGGGTGTAACTAACGGACAACAAGACACCAATGGCAACACAGACACCAATGGCAACAAGTGTTTGATCAGTGCGGTGCAAAGCGTTGGAGTGGACTCTAAAGATCTGCTCTCATCGGTATCCGAAGCTCTGCCTTTTGAGTCGGGACCCCTAACACCAGAGGATAAAAAACAGCAGAAGCTCTTTAGAAGAAACAAAAATAAGAGTAATGAAGGTAATGTATTAATTCATTCTAATAAAGATGTTTGGAACTGTGGTCTCCTGACGTGTATGAAAGGGAGATGTTGTCCCCTTTTTTTATGTGGTTTTATTGCATTTTACTTTTTATATAGTGTCTGATCATTTGGTGCTGTTTTTAAAAGTTAAGTTTTAGCATGAATGTACTGTTTTTGGAAACCGATCTTAAAAGCTTCCCATTTACATCTTATTGAGTCCTTTCATGATCAAATAGTTTGTTTTTCGTGTTTGTTTTTTTCTTTGACTCTCTAAAGCACAAGGTAACACTGGAAAGCGACACCCTAAATGTAAAAAGGGGTGTGTGTTGCAGTGAGGTAGGTCAAACGACTGGATGGAAAACTAACTGGTGCAAGAGGGACATTTTTATTCAACCCATCAGCACGTGCGTCAGTCTAACCAGGATCTGGTTTAATCTGATTGTGTCTTGTCCTGCTATTAACACTGTCCTCTTCAGTAAAAATCTTTAAAATCCCTGGTAAACCACTTTGTCTGGCATTTTGGCTGCTACTTTATGCCTTTTTGTCAGCCTGAATCTTATATCTTGACAAGTCTTAAAATCAACCTGACACCTCATAAACGCCACAGTTGAACATTTATCATTTATATCCAAGTACACTTCAATGTCATACCTCAGTAGGAAGAACTTGCTTAGCATTTCTGCTCTGTGTGTAATATTTTTGAAGGAGTTTGTCTTTGTTTCCTGTACCTCCGTACCCATATGTTGTTGAACTGCCAAACCTCACAACAACCTAAACAGCTAAATGGATTATTTAACCTACTAACACAATTACTTTTTTTGTGCTTCCTGTAAACTGTGTCGTTTTGTAAGTCTGTCTTTGCTGAAAGATGTTTTAATTTAAATTAATTTAGTGCTTTAATGATCTAGAGATTGATGCAACCAGTAGCACTATGAGATTATTTTGGAAATGAAATGGCATAAGAAACATAATAAAAGTCCATTCTCACCCCTGCCAAGCCTCTTTCTGATCCATCAAATGCAATCGTAACTACAAATGTCGGGATATTATCGGCATACTATTTTAAAGTCATTGGTATGTCATTTTTATTCCTTCAATCTATTAATTTCAGTCTGTCCTCTCCCTAGGCGATTCCCGGAAGAGGAAGTCAAGAGGGAAGGAAATGTTGAGATGATATTTTTTTCTTCTTCTCCCATACATGGTTTGTGCACATTGCAATGGACTAGGTCTACGTTATATTGGACTAAATTGATTCCTCCAAGATGATATTGGCATGTTCTTTCTTCCTTTGGAGGATTTAGAGTTCTTAAAAATATTGAAATCAACTGAAAAGCTGCCATTGTTCCCTGGCCAGGTTGATTTGTAGCCGACCAAGAAGCTGAGTCATGAACACGTTCCCATGCAGCCTGTTATGTTCCATTAGGCTACTACTGTCTGTGGTCTCTGCACAGCCACAATCCCAGCAAACCTACTGTCACTTGAAAAAAATAAATGATATATGTTGAAAATAATATAAAATTCCCTTATTTTTACATTATGGATTATTTGAACATCTATAACAGCTGAGTTCATCTGACTCTGGGGAAGTAGATAAAGAGCCACATTGCCAAAATCCCAAAGTATCCCTTTAACTATGATCTGTCTTTAGCCTTGCAGTTCATGCCCTCTACCTCTTTATAACCTGTAGTCAGTCCACATGTGTTTAGGGTCGAGCACCTCTAAGGGCTTAAAATGTGAGCAGGGATTTGATTATTGGCCTGGGTTTCCCCACTGGGAGCAGTTTGCAGCGGGTTAAAAGAGATTGCCTACTGTAGGCTAGACTAAGCACATTGAGTAATGAGTAGGTCCGTGTTTTCACATGTGAAAGTGATTGCTTTTGATAAAAATGCACTATCTGCAATCACAATGAAAACAACTAGTTTGAAAATTCTAACATATTTTAAGGGAAAAAATATTTCTGAAAGATGCACCATGCTGCCTTGTCGACTACATGACAGAGTGGCACAAATTACTGTTAGATTTGAGAAGGGCACTCCTCCCTCACAGATTTGTCCCTTTCACGCCATGGGTCATAGACCAGTGCACCGCGGCTCAGGTTAATAGAACTCCCTCGTTGTTTACCAACTCCGGTCTTCAAGTACCCCTAACCGCACACATTTTCATTGTAGCCCCCAGACAAACACACCTCATTCAACTCAAGGGCTTGATGATTAGTTTACAAGTTGAATCAGATGTGCTTGTCTGGGGCTACAATAAAAATGTATACTGATGGAGGACTGGAGTAGGGAAACACTGTGCTAGGGCAACAAGCAGATAAGGCGGTGACGTAGGAAGGCCAGGATGTTTCGCTTCCTCTTCCGTCTCTGGTGAAGCTCTTGATTCACCTGGCTAGAGGTTATGCGGTGGGTTTCCAGCTGACCAGTGGAGTCCAGCCGAGGCCACTATGAAGAAGATGGGAGATCACCCGGAACCTAGGGTGGAGATGAAATAGTGGGGGTATCTGAGTAAAGTTCTGTCAAGATAATGTCAAGTTGAATTTGAGTGTGTCTCTGCATGCCTGACTGTCAGTCAGTCCGTTGCTACTCAAAGCATAGTCTACCTCGGTAGAGTGTTGCATGGTGATACACTTGGCTCCTACTTCGGTTGACAGACTTTTTCCTGGCCCCAGTGATGGTCAGCAGACTGCACCAAGGGGTGAAGGACAGCAGAGGATCTGATAGGTGCTCAGCTCTTCTGCAATCGAAGTGTTGAATGCAGAATAAAGCATATTTAATGGTGATTAGGTGTCAAATTACTCCTTGCCAATAGTTGAGAAGAACATCTGTGGCTAGGCTAGTCCCAGATGTGTATGTCCACTCACCCACATCTACTAATCATAGAACAGGGGGTCAAAAAGTTATAGAAAGGATGAGTGAGAGATATTTACCATCAGAGTAGGAGTGCTGATCTAGGATCAGGTCGACTGTCCATATAGTATTCATTATGATCTTAACTTTAGCACAGTGGTGGCTGGTGGGAGGAGGTATAGGAGAATGGCCTCATTGTAATGGCTGGAATGGAATGAATGGAACGGTATCAAAAACACCAAATATATGGAAACCATGTTTGACTCCATACCATTTCAGCATTAAAATGAGCCTGTCCTCCTATAAATCCTCCCACCGGCCTCCACTTCTTTTGAAAATTCTTAGTCTGGCGTGTTCTCTTGGGTCACAGTGAACCATGTACATTAATGAAATATGAGTTAGTACTGTAAATCCATATGTTCCAGCTAGCTAGCTTGCACAGGCATATTAGCTAACATGGGACACCTACTTGTATCACCTGTTATAGATTAACTCAATGACAATGAGCACCCACATGTGCTCCAGTAAAGTTGCCCTCCAAGGCTCTGTGATGCCAATTTAGCAATTTTGTTGCTAGATTTAGCAACTTTTCAGACTACCCTGTCAACTTTCTTTTTTCAAACAGCACCTAGCAAAATATTTAGCTACTTTAAAAATGTAGTTTAAACTTTTATCAACTTTTGAAAAGTGTCTCAAACGCTAAAATGCACGCATTTTACTTCTAAATGACACAAAACGATCTTCTCTGTCAAACACTCAGTCACAACACACATGCCTGTGGGCAAAAGTGCGTTGTGATTGACGTCAGCAGCAGGCTCGTGCACAGGCAGCAGCAGGCCAGCAGCAAATTGCAAGTCATTGTTGCCTGACTGCAGCAATAGTACGGGTTTCTACGAGCCAAACCAAATTATTAATATAGTTGGTCACGAATGTTTGATCTTGAACAGAACTTACATCAATCAACATGCCTCAATCAAAAATGTACAGAAAAGAGTGGGAGTCTGTACCTGAACAAATGTCAAATCAAATTTTTTGCCGAGATGGCCAGTCAATTTGAGTAACGTTAATGTGTATTCTACGTAATGACGCAAACTTACGTTGTCACGCAATGACATCACAACGTCATTTAGCAACTTTTAGCAACAAATCAACCTGCCTCTAGCAACTTACCCTGAAAATTAGTTGGCAACACTGCAACCACTCCTCCAGTAGGAACTCCTACAGACAGACATACAGTTTGAGAGCTGGGCAAAATAGACAAATGTCGCTATCTTATCACTTTACAAAGTCCCTGTAACACCTAAAGATTTTGCAATTGTTTTAGATGCCATTCCCTCAGGTGTTGCTATGTTATTCAGGAACGTGTCAAAACCTGACCCTCAGAGCCTACCTTCTATTGACTCATCAGTAGGAAAGATTTGTTTCTCATTTGGTCCATTCAACAACAGAGTGATACGAACCTTGTTTCAGCAGGATGTTGTGCCTTATTGGAATGGATTTATTGATAATATCTGTTGGAAAAAGTTTGGATGTTGCCACACATACCTACATGTTAACCAAATTAAGGAAGTTTCCTTTTAAATTATTCATAATTATTATCCTGCCAACCACTATATGAAGAAATTTAAGGAAAACAACTCAAATTGCTCCTTTTGTAATGTAACATTTTGTAATGTTGCATCTTTTTTGCCATTGTATTGTAACGTAACGACCCTGGGTTTATAACCGCGGAAATCGACTCTGCCGTTCGAGCATTATTTTGCGGCACAGTCGATAGCGCCGGACCTCGGGCTCGAAGGTCGAGGGTTCGAGACCTGCTCCCTGCTGTTCCATTACATTGGTGTCAGAAGTGATCGGACCTCGCATCCACGACAGTGCGTGTGCTTGTCCGGTGAGCCCGTTCCTGTAAGACGTAGAGTCGCAAGTTAGCGCGCTCTTTGAAAGGAGGGAGTAATGTAACGACCCTGGGTTTATAAGCGCGGAATTCGACTCTGCCGTTCGAGCATGCTCTTACCGCACAGTCGATGGCGCGCCGGACCTCCGGCTCGAAGGTCGAGCTCCCTGCTGTTTCATTACAGTATGCATGTAAGACAGCTGTGGCAAGACATCATCAGTAGGTTTATAATTGAACACTTTTATGAAGATTTTACACTATTATGGAGAGATGTACTGTTTGGATTCTTTACATACAATAGAAATAAGCTGAAACATTTTTATGTAATTAATTTCATTATTCTTTTGGCCAAATTTCATATACACAAATGTACATTTACAAACAGAAAACCACATTTTCGTACAATACAAAAATAAATTGAACTGTATTTTAAGACGGTTAAATGCTCTACTAACAGAAAAGCTGTTAGAATTGTAAGTATATGTATGGGACTTAAAATTCTAACCGCGTTTTTGTTAGTAGAGCATTTAACCGTCTTAAAATACAGTTCAATTTCTTTTTGTAGGGTACGAAAATGTGGTTTTCATAAAAGTGTTCAATGTTGCTTTTCATAGCTTGCACTTCCGTCACTGGGCACGTCATGCCATTGTTATGAACGTTTTCAAGCCGCCCTCTGCCAAAAATAAAAAAAATAAAAAAATAAAAGCCGCCCTCTGCCGGCGGCGCCATAGTGGTGCCCAAAAGTCGTGATAGACGGAGGCTAATGACTGTTTCATCTAAATTACACTATATGGGCATGGACATATGATGACATTGCTAAAGTAGACAAATGTTTTGTAGGAAACAACTTTGCCATTATTATCAAGTTATCGCTATTCATAACTAGCTACAATAGTGATCCCCTCAAGAGTAGCTCATTTCAGTTCATCATTCATATAGCTTGCTAGCTAGATAGCTGGCTGTGCTAGAAATGATAAAGTCATGCTAATAGTTTCATGCACCTTCCAAATGGGAAATTACAACACAAAAGGACACTTACCAAAGGCTGTTCGTCTATGTCATCTTGGTTGTGAAGGTAGTTAGCTTAGTGAGGGAATGCAAAATAATATATACAGTACCAGTAAAAAGTTTGGACACACCTACAATTTTTTTTATTTAAAATTCTAAATGTATTTATTTTTACTCTTTTCTACACTGAAGAATAATAGTGAAGACAACAAAACTATGAAAGAACACATATGGAATCATGTAGTAACCAAAAAAATGTTAAAAAATATTTGTTATAGTTGAGATTCTTCAAAGTAGCCACCCTTTGCCTTGATGACAGCTTTGCACACTCTCAGCATTCTCTCAATCAGCTTCATGAGGTAGTCACATGGAATGCATTTCAATTAACAGGTGTGTCTTGTTAAGATGTAATTTGTGGAATGTCGTTCTTTCTTAATGCATTTGAGACAATCAGTTGTGTTGTGACAAGGTAGGGGTGGTACACAGAAGATAGCCCTATTTGGTAAAAGACCAAGTCCATATTATGGCAAGAAATTTCAGCACAAACAAATGCTTCACAGAGTTCAAGTAACAGACACATCTCAACATCAACTGTTCAGAGGAGATTGTGTGAATAAGGCCTTCATTGTCGAATTGCTGCAAAGAAACCACTACTAAAGGACACCAATAAGAAGAAGGGACTTGCTTGGGCCAAGAAACATGAGCAATGGACATTAGACTGGTGGAAGTCTGTCCTTTGGTCTGAGGAGTCCAAATTTGAGATTTGTAGTTCCAACCATTGTGTCTTTGTGAGACGCAGAATAGGTGAACGAATGATCTCCGCATGTGTAGTTCCCACCGTGAAGCACGGAGGAGGAGGTGTGGGGGTGCTTTGCTGGTGACACTGTCAGTGATTTATTTAGAATTCAAGGCACACTTAACCAGCATGGCTACCACAGCATTCTGCAGCGATACGCCATTCCAATCTGGTTTGCGCTGCATGCTGTGTAAGGGCTATTTGACAAGAAGGAGAGTGATGGAGTGACCTGGTTTGGGATGAGTTGGACCGCAGAGTGAAAGAAAGCAGCCAAAAAGTGCTCAGCATATGTGGGAACTCCTTCAAGACTGTTGGGAAAGCATTCCAGGTGATGCTGGTTGAGAGAATGCCAAGAGTGTGCAAAGCTGTCATCAAGGCAAAGGGTGGCTTTTAAAGGATGGCTACTAAAATATATTTTGATTTGTTGGTTACTACATGATTCCATATTTGTTAATTCATAGTGTGGTATAAGTAGATGTGTCCAAACGTTTGACTGGTACTATATATACACTACCGTTCAAAAGTTTGGGTCACTTAGAAATGTCCTTGTTTTTGAAAGAAAAGCTATTTTTTTGTCCATTTATATGACATGAAATTGATCAGAATACAGTGTAGACATTGGTAATGTTGTAAATTACTATTGTAGCTGGAAACGGCTGATTTTTTAAAATGGAATATCTACATAAGCATACAGAGGCCCATTATCAGCAACTATCACTCCTGTGTTAGCTAATCCAAGTTTATCATTTTAAAAGGCTAGTTGGTCATTAGAAAACCCTTTTGCAATTATGTTAGCACAGCTGAAAACTGTTATTCTGTCACGTTCTGACCTTAGTTCCTTTGTTTTGTCTTTGTTTTAGTATGGTCAGGGCGTGAGTTGGGGTGGGCAGTCTATGTTATTTTTTCTATCATTTGGTATTTCTGTATTTGGCCTGAAATGGTTCTCAATCAGAGGCAGCTGTCAATCGTTGTCCCTGATTGAGAACCATACTTAGGCAGCCTGTTTTCACCCTTGATTTGTGTGTGATTATTTTCTGTTCTGTGTTTTGCTGCACTGTTCTGGGCTGTTAGTTGGTTGTTGTTTTATTGTTTTTGTTCGAGTGTTCAGTATTTGTATTAAATACAATATGGACACCTACCACGCTGCGCATTGGTCCTCACCTTCTTCAACCCACGACGAACGTTACATATTCTGAAGCAATAAAACTGGCCTTCTTTAGACTAGAATACGTGGACAACTACAAATACCTAGGTGTCTGGCTAGACTGTAAACTCTCCTTCCAGACTCATATCGAACATCTCCAATCCAAAATCAAATCTAGAATCGGCTTTCTATTTCGCAACAAAGCCTCCTTCACTCACGCCGCCAAACTTACCTTAGTAAAACTGACTGTTCTACCGATCCTCGACTTCGGCGATGTCACAAAATAGCTTCCAATACTCTACTCAGCAAACTGGATGTAGTCTATCACAGTGCCATCCGTTTTGTTTTCCAAAGCGCCTTATACCACCCACCACTGTGACCTGTATGCTCTAGTCTGCTCTAGTTGGCTGGCCCTCGCTACATATTTGTCACCATATTTGTCACCTGGCTCCAGGTCATCTATAATTCTATGCTAGGTAAAGCTCCGCCTTATCTCAGGTCACTGGTCACGATAACAACACCCACCCGTAGCACGCGCTCCAGCAGGTATATCTCACTGGTCATCCCCAAAGCCAACACCTCCTTTGGCCACCTTTCCTTCCAGTTCTCTGCTGCTAGTGACTGCAACGAATTGCAAAAATCGCTGAAGCTAGAGACTTACATTTCCCTCACTAACTTTAAACATCAGCTATCTGAGCAGCTAACCGATCGCTACAGCTGTACATAGTCCATCTGTAATTAGCCCACCCAATCTACCTACCTCATCCCCATATTGTTTTTATTTACTTTGCTGCTCTTTTGCACACCAGTATCACCACTTACACACCATCATCTGCTCATCTATCACTCCAGTGTTAATCTGCTAAATTGTAATTACTTTGCTACTATGGCCTATTTATTGCCTTACCTCCTCATGCCGTTTGCACACACTGTATATAGACTTTCTTTTTTTCTATTGTGTTATTGACTGTACGCTTGTTTATTCCATGTGTAACTCTGTGTTGTTTTTTCTGTCGCACTGCTTTGCGTTATCTTGGCCAGGTCGCAGTTGTAAATGAGAACTTGTTCTCAACTATCTTACCTGGTTAAATAAAGGTGAAGTATATATTTATATTTTTTAATTTAAAAAATCTATAGTTTAGTATTTGGAGCATCAGCATTTATGGGTTCGATTACAGGCTCAAAATGGCCAGAAACAAATAACTTTCTTCTGAAACTCGTCAGTCTGTTCTTGTTCTGAGAAATTAAGGCTATTCCATGTGAGACATTGCCAAGAAACTGAAGATCTGGTACAAAGCTGTGTACTACTCCCTTCACAGAACACTGCAAACTGCAAAAATGAGCTGTGCACACACATTATGATGAACATCTGGGAAAGCAGTACAATGAGACAACGTTGGTGGGAAGCTCAGGAGACAATGACACTCATGGTACACTGTGGGCCTATGCGCCCTTCCACAAGTGTGGCTTCATATTGCTGGTGTCGGCAACCTTTTTCATGTGGAGTGCCAATTTAGGTCTACAATTGATCCTACTTTTCGAAAGATTAGAGTGCCAGTTATGAATTTCATATAAGCATTGTAATCTTCCTAACTTCCCAAAAAATGTTTAACTGCCCACCAACGGAATAATTCTATTTGCCTTTATTTTTATTGACATCAAACAAGTGTTATATTAACATGTGGACTTGAGAGACAGGGCTCCTCCCAATGCAGCCGCTGTTCGAGATCTGGGGGGAATTCATTACGCCGAATCTGTTGCAAAACGTTTCTTGAACAGAAGCTAACAGAACGACACGGGGCGGGACCTACCTGAATGTGTCCAATAGAAACAACTGTTTGAACTAATAATTATACCTACTGCGGTCCGTGCGTCCTGACATCACGGAGACATTGATATGACAATACTACTCTTGGAAACATTCTAGTCTGTTTCGGACGGACAGCATAAGCAACATCATGTCGTTTAGCTGGTCAGCAAAAGACCACAAGAGTTATACAAATCCGCCCTCCAACCCAACCCAAGGGCTGAAGCGGCCACGGAACGAAACAGGGAACAAAGTGACAGTAGTGCTCGGTGCGCAATGGGGAGATGAAGGCAAAGGAAAAGTCGTCGATTTATTGGCGACTGAGTCTGACCTTGTTTGCAGATGTCAGGTAATATCGTGTGTATATGATACGATATTAATGCAACGTTCACATACTTGGACTGACAAAAGTTATATCATCATGTCATTGAATTATAAGCATGGTTGCTGTAAAATTTATGGTGAGTCTTTAGCAAATCGTGTGTCCAACACATCGGAATCAGTGACTGTCACTGTAGCATACAGTGTGACCGGTGTGGGGTAGGCATTGGAAAATGGTTGAAATAGCACATTGTTTTTTGCCTTAAATGTTCTATTATGTGATGTCCTCGAGGTTATAAGGGAATTTAGGATCAATAAAGTTCCGTTGTGTTTTCTATTTTATCATTGCAGGAAATTGGTTTAGATTGAATTGTTTAAAGAATTAAAAAATTCCTTGGTGGACTATTACCCGTTCTTCAATTTCAACTGAATTTGTATTTATTTACTTGACTGGAGTTTAAATTAAACTTTTCAAATTGGAATGCTATTGACTGGTTATTTGTCTCTTCTTACGACATGATCATTACAAGCATATTCTCTCAACTGGGGATCCATACCTCACACATCACTAAATTGTATCTATCTGAAGACCAATACAGTAAAATGCTCAAACAGACCAAAGTACCAACATACGGCAAAAAGCTAAATTCACACAGTACTGCTGGGGGAAGGAAGCATTAGAGCACAATTAGACCAATACTCATAGAATTACAAAGGGTTATTGATATCATAAACAGTCATAAACTATTCTACTATATAGAGCTTGACCTCCTTAATGAAGATGATGTCAATAATGACACTTAGGCAATGTTTCTTAAGATCAAAGTTTCTCTTTGACCAGCAAAGAAAAGCAAAACTTGCTCATAAATCATTTATTGGGGGACTAACAGTGTAAAGTCCATTACACAATTGTTGTGTTGTACTCTCCATTGACAGTAGGTCACAACACTGAGCACTCTGTGTACTTCTTCAGCCAGCCCCACCCACTGGGCTGGTGCAAGGTCACATTCCCAGTGTGACTTGACATTTAGAAGGCCAGGTCTTAGCCGGGGAGACGGAGTGTAGGGTCTGGCAGCCAAGTCTGTTAAAATGGTTGGTAGGGGGTAGCTTTGTGACAAGGAGGGGGCTTAGACTCCATTACACACGGACTAAAATAAGATTCTACATTTGCTCTGGATGCATGGCCAGTGGATGTCCTGACAGTTTTATGTTCATGTTCTGCTGACCCTTTTTGCAAAACAGCCATAAATCAAATCAATAACTGTCCTTTGGTGAAATCAAGCTGCTTGACTCTGGTGACAGTTGGAGGTTTGCTAAACACAATCTTGTTTTGATCTTCTAGGGCGGTAACAATGCAGGCCACACAGTGGTAGTGGAAGGCAAAGAGTATGACTTCCACCTTCTCCCCAGTGGAATTATCAACCCCAAAAGCATATGTGTCATTGGTGAGTGTTTCTCTACTCTTTATCCCCATTTCCACTAATTCCAGTAGGCAATGGTCAGTATGCTCTTATCTAGCATATGTTCCCTTGTAGGTAATGGCGTAGTAATACACCTACCAGGTTTGTTTGAGGAGGCGGAGAACAATGAGAAGAAAGGTAAATTAAATATTTTTAGAATAACAGTCAATGCTGTAGTTGTCAAGTGACGCGGAAGCCATTACATTACTTTTTTTTCTCAATTCTCTGACCAGGTCTAAAAGGCTGGGAGAAGAGACTAATAGTCTCTGACAGAGCTCACCTTGGTATGTGTGTATTCTTCTGGTTTCACAAATGAAGCGAAGATGTATACAGAATATGTGATATTTTTATCTGCATAATGTACTAAGTATACAAAACATTAAGAACACCTGCTCTTTCCATGAGATAGACTGACTAGGTGAATCCAGGTAAAAGCTATGATCCCACTTCAATCAATGTAGATGAAGGGGAGGAGACAGGTTAAAGAAGGATTTTTAAGCCTTGAGACAATTGCGACATGGATCATGTTTGTGTGCCATTCAGAGGGTGACTGGGCCAGACAAAAGATTTAAAGGAAAAGTACATCTTTGGGTATTTGTTTCATTAGTCCATTGTTGACTTAGTCCCAAAATGTTTTGCTTGTCACCAATCAAGTTTTCAAGATATATAACTTAAAAAATACAGAAATCATCCCCGTATGATGCATTTTGCATTATATGATGCTGAATTTTGAAAAATACAAAATTAAGCATACAGGAATGATTTCTGTATTTTGCAACTCAATATTAGAAGGTGTTCCTAATGTTTGGTATACTCAGTGTATATTTGTGTATTGTGCTTGGAGAAAGGATGACATTTATTTTGCTTTTATCTTTCAACAGTGTTTGATTTCCATCAGGTTGTGGATGGAATTCAGGAGACCCAGAGACAAGCAACAGAGGGAAAGATGTAAGGGTAGGGAAGGCAATGGTTGCTTACATAAAGGTAGAGACTACAATGGCTCACTGTCAATAGAAATCCCAGGACTTCAGTCAATCACTTTCACAGCTGATGTAAAATTGCAAATGCTACTTTGTAATCCCCTCAACTAAAACAGGTGTGTTTTTATCATGACAGAATTGGAACAACCAAGAAAGGCATTGGACCCACCTATGCCAGCAAGGCATCTCGCATAGGACTGCGTGTCTGTGACCTGCTGGGAGACTTCAAGGAGTTCTCTACCAAGTATGCTTACTGACAGACAGGACACAATATAAACATCTGAACTTGACATACAATAAACATTTTGAGAGTCCAACAGTATATGGTTGTAGCTGTCTCAAGCCTTTACTCTTGAACTAAATTGACCCACTAAAGTGAAAGGTAATAGAGATTGAGATGATTTGGGAGTTTCTTTCAGATTCAAGAACCTTGTCGAACAGTACCAGTCCATGTACTCATCCCTGACAGTTGATACTGAAAGTCAGCTGAAAAAACTGAAGGTATGTGGTAAATCCTCTCTGAATGAATAGTCATGGGCTACAGATATATTAGATCTATGATAATTCTTGTTGTCTTGTACTGTGCAGGAGTATGGAGAGAGGTTGCGGCCGATGGTTCGGGATGGAGTCTATTACATGTACGAGGCTCTTCATGGACCCCCAAAGAAAATTCTGGTGGAAGGGGCCAACGCTGCCCTCCTCGACATTGACTTTGGTAAGAAATGTCATGGTCCCATTGCGGACTGTTATAAAAAATAAATAGAGTCCGCACACTCCTAAGCTCCAACGTGGGCCTTTATTCACAAACAAACAATCTTACATTAAGGATCGTGCCAATGATAAGATGGATAAGAAAGTGTGATGGTTACATGGACAACTCATCTGTATGTACATTTATTTCCACTTTCTCTCTTCCCTTCAGGCACATATCCTTTTGTGACCTCATCAAACTGCACCGTTGGTGGGGCATGCACTGGTCTTGGCATCCCTCCCCTGAATATTGGTGAAGTGTATGGTGTATCAAAGGCCTACACCACCAGGGTGGGAATTGGTGCCTTCCCCACAGAACAACTCAATGTAAGAGCTCATTCATCTATATAGACATTCTTGACTCTCTCAATAAGGAGATTCTATTGTAACGATTAAAGATGAACAGCCATAGCAAGACTTGAACCGGTGACCTTGAGTGAGAGAGTACACTATCACCTGTGCCATGAAGGTGAAGACCTCTTAGCAGAGGTTGTAGTGCATTTACATACAGGAAGGGTTAGTAGTTTGATATATACAGTTTGTTTGGACATGTTCTTTTCTTTTGAGGTACAAGTTGAGTTGGATATGTATAGTAAACCTAGTGTTTAAGATCATATGACTCTCACACATGTAGGAAGCCTGGTATTAAAAGGCGCTGCCTCTGTGGCCAGCTGTCAGATTGTGTGAGAGGCCTGTTACAACACTCTTCAGCTCTCATGCTGATCACATGTTCAAGGCCTAAATTTAGGCCAGAGTCAGGGTTCAAGATAGACATACTGTCTGGTCTGGGGTTATGTAACCTAACATGAGAACTGTCCATGGGGTTTCTGGTCAACGTGTTTCAGCTTGATCCCTCACTCCAACTGTAAATGTATTGCTTTACTAAGCTGTTACTGAAATCAATCACATTTATTTTATAAAGCCCTTATACAGATACCCAGTCTAAAACCCCAAAGAGCAAGCGATGCAGATGTAGAAGCACAGTGGCTAGGAAAAACTAGGAAGAAACCTTTTGTAAGAGTACATGGTCATTAAGGCCAGATCGTTCTTCAAGATGTTCAAATGTTCATAGATGACCAGCAGGGTCAAATAATAATTACAGTGGTTATAGAGGGTGCAACAGATCAGGAGTAAATGTCAGTTGGCTTTTCATAGCCGAGCACTCAGAGGTCATTGAACAGGTCAGGGTTTCATAGCTGTAGGCAGAACCGCATGAACTGGATCAGCAGCACGACCAGGTGGACTGAGGATGGGGACAGCCAGGAGTTGTCAGGCCAGATAGTTCTGAGGCATGGTCCTAGGGCTCAGGTCCTCCGGGAGGGGAGACAGAGAGAGGAGAGAGAAAGAGAGAGGAGAGAGAGAAAGAGAGAAATAGAGGGAGCATACCTAAGATCACACAGAGCACCATATCAGACAGGATAATTAAAACAGATGGGACAGACTGACCCTAGCCCCCTGCACATAAACTATTACAGAATAGATACTGGGGACTGATAATGTGACTCCGTCCAAAGTTACCTCTGGACAGGGCCAACCAGGCAGGATGTTACCCCACCCACTTTGCCAAAGCACAGCCCCCACACCACCAACATTATATCAACAGACCACTAACTAACTTCCCTAAGACAAGGCTGAGTATAGCCCACAAAGATCTCCCCCACCGCACAAGTGTTTATTTTTAATACTTTTTTGTAATAAAAACTATTAAGACTGGTGACCATAAGTGGACAACACAGAAGTATTTGACTATTGATCAATCAAATGATCTATTCTAAACTGAGTGGGTTTTGTGCAGGTGACAGGTGAGCTGCTGCAGACAAGGGGTCATGAGGTGGGCGTGACCACAGGCAGGAAACGTCGCTGTGGCTGGCTGGACCTGGTCATCCTGAGATACGCTCACATGATCAATGGCTTCACTGCGTGAGTGGATATGACTGAAAGGCAGGCTGCCAAATCTTAACTCTTTTTGAATATCCCCTACTCTTTACTACATTGACATTCTACATGTTAGTCATTTAGCAGACACTCTTATCCAGTGAGACTTACAGTTAGTGCATTCATTTTCTGATAGCTAGGTGGGACAATCACATATCTCAGTCATAGTAAGTATATTTTTTCTAAATAAAGTAACTATCAGCAAAGTCAGTGCTAATAGGGGAGAAAAAAGTCAGGGGCGAGTGTTAGTTCGCGAAAGGCAAGTTATTTTATTTGTTATTTCTTTATCTACCCTGTTCAATGTGCTGTATCTGTCTGTGACTGCTCCTCTGAATGTAACTCTTGTAGTAGTTTTCATCTCTTTCCTGAAATGTGTTAAACAAATAACATTGCTTCCTTAAAGCATTGCTTTGACAAAACTTGACATCCTTGATGTGCTGGATGAGATCAAAGTAGGAGTGGCCTACAAAATCAATGGCAAAAGAATTCCCCATTTCCCAGGTATGCTCTCTAAATTCGATTCAAAAGTACTGTACCAAACTAGGCCTACCCTGTAAAATAGACATGTATAGAATTCATGAAGTATTATCTATACAAAAACATTTAATTTCTCCTCTGATTTATGATCTTCATCCTTCACTCACATAGCTGACATGGAGCTGTTGCACAAAGTGGAGGTAGAGTATGAGACCTTCCCCGGCTGGAAGAGTGACACGTCTGCAGCCAGGAAGTGGAATAATCTCCCCCAGAAGGCTCAGAACTACATCCGCTTTGTGGAGAACCACATTGGAGTACCCAGTAAGTTACATATAGGATAGAGGGTGTTCCTGCTGACCCAAACTGATAACAAAATAAAGCCTTCTTATTGGACAAGTATGCCTATAGGTCGTAGTAGTAGTACCTCCTTCATTTCAAAACATTTTCTTCAGTTGCATGTCTACTGAACATGACCCAGTTTTAACCATACCATAGTCCAGCATACTATTACTCATATAGGAAACTGAAGATCCAAATGAGTACCAAGGACATGGCTTAAATGTGCCAGTAAGGGGCACTATTGTCTATATCATCACTAGTACCCAGTTCTGCAAAGATGATACTTGTCTAGTGCAAATGTTTTGGGGATGTGTTCATGTTTTTTGAAATGTCCTTTGTCATTTCTCTCTACAGTTAAGTGGGTCGGTGTAGGAAAGTCCAGAGAGTGCATGATCCAGATGTTCTAAAGAGTTTACATCCTCGCTCCTCAAGATGGACGCACAAAGATATGGCATGATGTGACATATGTTTGCAACCCCCAAACTGTCTAATATTGGGTAAAAAAAAAAAGTATGCCAACAGATTTGTGTAGCTTTGAAACAATGTTGACTGGTAATGTTGGTAATTTTACATCTATCTATGCAGTGCTTCTCATCAGTAAGTTGCCTTGTGATGATGTCGGCCAGAAAGTCCTATTACTGACCAAGGAGTAAATCTTACCTTGTGCCACACAACAAACATGAAAGATAAAAACACATCCAATAACTTTTCCTCCTGTGTAACCTTACCTGCCTTCCATCTACTGTTTCAGTCTTCTTTACTCATTTATCACACCAGCAGACTACACATATTTTGTATCAACCAGCTGTTTGTTTGCACATGTTTAGGAGTGAAACAGTGTGATAAATAATTGTCATCCTTGTAAATGCAAGTCATTTTGTAGTAGGCTAATATGGAATTTGATATGTCTTTGCTAGCTACAATTTCATAAGCAAGACCTAACAAAGCATGAGTAAATGAGATGCTGCCTCACTGGAAGCTTTAAAATAAAACGTATATGATAGCTACATAACTTGGTATTTTTACATTTTATGCATTGAGGAATGATAGTATGTAACTAGTAGTGATATTAAAACGTGAGTTTTCTTAAACATTGTAACAGAATGCATCACTAACATTCATAAACTTGCGATTGTGGTTTGAGACACTGGTTTGAGCAGGGTTTGCGTGAGAAAACACACAGTGTCATGTGATAAGAGGTCCAAGATCGGATTGGTTAGTTAGCGTGCTAGTGTATTTTCCGCTGAGGTAGCTGGCTATAAGAACGGTATTTATTTATTTTATCCCTGTGTTGAAGCAAGCAAATTTGGTCGCGTGTTCTTCGTAGAAATGACTAAAAGAGCGTATCCTTTCGCTGAGTCATTCTCATCACAGTATAAAATTCACGTTGGACAAAAGGAGTTGAATCATCACGGCGTATTTGGGAACACGTACAGGCAAGAGGTCTTCGGTAATGTTTGCTGGCTAGCTAACCAATTATTCAGCTATTCGCTAACTTAGCAATGCTAGCTAGCTGGCCCTACGCTGTTTGATGTTGTTTAGCTAGCTTGTACCAGATAAAACAGTATTAGCTAGATTACATACTGTTAACTAGCTATCTACGCCAAATATTCATGTCAAGTGATTAGCTACTTGATAGTAACGTTGGCTATATAGCTAATCCACCCATGACACCCATACCTAGTTACAAGTCTTAACAAATCGCTGGGTGGATCTTTAATCTAGCCAACTTTAGGTGAATGTCTCATGCGCGACAGTACTGTAGTTAACTAGCTAATACGAGGGACGTTTGAATTTGGCCATGCTTTCTGTCAGCTAGTTAACTATGGTGTCTTATTTTGTCACTTAGTCAGACTACATTACCAAAAGTATGTGGACACCCGCTCGTCAAATCTCATTCAAAGTCATGTCCATTAATATGGAGTTGGTCCCCCCCCATACTGCTATAACAGCCTCCACTCTTCTGGGAAGGCTTTCCATAGCAATGTTCCAACATCTAGTGGGGACTTGATTCCATTCAGTCACAATTCATCCCAAAGGTTTTTGATGGGGTTGAGGTCAGGGCCCTGTGCACGCCAGTGAAGTTCTTCACCGATCTCAACAAACCATTTTTGTGTAGACCTCGCATTGTGCACGGGTCGTTGGGGGGAGAGAAACGGACCATTATTTTTCCAAACCTTTACAGTTGGCACTATGCATTCCGGCAGAATCTTCTCCTGACATCCATCAAACAAAAAGTGTGGGAGCTGCTTTGTTAGACATCAGTGCGGCTTTTGACATTATCGATCATAGTCTGCTGCTGGAAACTTGTGTTATGGCTTTACACTAGAGGTCGACCGATTGATGATTTTTCAACGCCGATACCAATTATTGGAGGACCAAAAAAAGCTGATACCGATTAATTGGCTTCTTTATTTATATATATATATATATATATATATGAAATAATGACAATTACAACAATACTGAATTAACACTTATTTGAACTTAATATAATACATAACAAATTGTCTCAAATAATGGAACATGTTTAAATAATGCAGAAACAGTGTTGGAGAAGAAAGTAAAAGTGCAACATGTACCATGTAAAAAAATCTAACATAAGTTCCTTGCTCAGAACATGTGAAAGCTGGTGGTTCTTTTTAACATGAGTCTTCAATATTCCCAGCTAAGAAGTTTTAGGTTGTAGTTATTATAGGACTATTTCTCTATACCATTTGTATTTCATAGACCTTTGACAATTGGATGTTCTTATAGGCACTATAGTATTGCCAGGCTAATCTCGGGAGTTGATGGGCTTGAAAGGCTCTGCTTCGAGCATTGCGAAGAGCTGCTGGCAAACGCAGGAAAGTGCCGTTTGAATGAATGCTTATGAGCCTGCTGCTGCCTACCACCGCTCAGACTGCTCTATCAAATCATAGACTTAATTATAATATTATAAACACACAGAAATACAAGCTTTAGTTTCCAGATTTGACCATATTCATGACCTATCATTTCGAAAACAAAATGTTTATTCTTTCAGCGAAATACGGAATAATTCCGTATTTTATCGAACGAGTGGTAACCTTAAGTCTAAATATTGCTGTTACATTGCACAACCTTCAAAGTTATGTCATAATTATGTAAAATTCTGTCATTAACTACGGTCTTTGTTAGGAAGACATGGTCTTCACACAGTTCAATGAGCCAGGCGGCCCAAACTGCTGCATATACCCTGATTCTGCTTGTGCTGAACGCAAGAGGAGTGGCACAACTTCCCTAGTTAATATTGCCTGCTGACATGAATTTCTTAAATAAATATGCAGGTTTAAAAATATATACTTGTGTATTGATTTTAAGAAAGCCATTGATGTTCATGGTTAGGTACATTGGTGCAATGATTGTGCGTTCTTTGCGAATGTGCTTTTGTGAAATCATCACCCGTTTGGCGAAGTTGAAGTAGGCTGTAATTCAATGATAAATTAACAGGCACCGCTAGTTAAACTAGTAATATCATCAACCATGTGTAGTTAACTAGTGATTATGTTAAGATTGGTTTTTTTTATAAGGTAAGTTTAATGCTAGCTAGCAACTTACCTTGGTTCCTTGCGGCACTCGCGTAACAGGTGGTCTGCCTGCCATGCAGTCTCCTCGTGGATTGCAATGTAATCGGCCATAATAGGCGTCCAAAAATGCAGATGACCAATTGTTATGACAACTTGAAATCGGCCATGCCGATTAATCGGTCGACCTCTACTTTACATCCCCTGCTATATTGTAGATAAAGAGTTACCTGTCTAACAGAACAGAAGGTTTTCTTTAACTTCTTATGGCTTAGATCCTGCTAACGGGATCGATATGACAACAGCCAGTGAAAGTGCAGGGCGCCAAATTCAAAACATAAATCTCATAATTAAAATTCCTCAAACATACAAGTATTTTACACCATTTTAAAGATGCACTTCTTGTTAATCCCATCAGTGTCCAATTTCAAAAAGGCTTTACGACAAAAGCACACCAAACGATTATGTTAAGTCTGCACCTAGTCACAGAAAAACACATCCATTTTTCCAGCCAAAGAGAGGAGTCACAAAAAGCAGAAATAGACAGAAAATTAATCACTAAGCTTTGATATTCATCAGATGTCTCTCATAGGACTTCATGTTACACAATACATGTATGTTTTGTTCGCTAAAGTTCATATTTATGTCCAAAAATCTGTTTACATTGGCGTTCAGTAATGTTTTGCTTCCAGAACATCCGGTGATTTTGCAGAGAGCCACATCAATTTACAGAAATACTCATCATAAATGTTGATGAAAATACAAGTGTTATGCATGGAACTTCAGATACACTTCTCCTTAATGCAACCGCTGTGTCAGATTTCCGAAAAAGCACACCATGCAATAATCTGAGTACAGAGACCAGAACAAGCCATACAGATATCCGCCACTTTGTGCAGTCAACAGAAGTCAGAAATGGCATTATAAATATTCACTTACCTCACTCCCAGGAATCCCAGTTCCACAAATGTTTGATTTGTTCGATAAAGTCCATTTATGTCAAAATACCTCTTTTTTTTGTTCAAGCATTTAGTACACAATTCAAACTTACGAGGCGTGGGCAGGTGCAAGTTCAGACGAAAAGTCATACAGTTTGTAGAAACATGTCAAACGGAAGTATAGAATCAACCTTTAGGATGTTTTTATCATAAATCTTCAATAATGTTTCAACCGGAGAATTCCTTTGTCTATAGAAATGCAATTGAATGCAGCTAACTCTCATGTGAGCGCGCATGATCAGCTCATGGCATTCTGCCAGACCCCTGACTTAATCAGCTCGCATTCCCCCCTCCTTCACAGTAGTAGCCTCAAACAAGGTTCTAAAGACTGTTGACATCAAGTGGAAGCCTTAGGAAGTGCAATATGACCAGGCAGTTTACTCTGGGCACCTTATTCATCCAAGCTACTCAATACTGCCCCCAGCCATAAGAAGTTAATGGAAGCCTCCCTAATAGTCCAGGTATAATCAGGAATTCCCTAGGGAAGCTGTCTAGGCCCATTACTTGATTCAACCTCTACTAATGACATGCCACAGGCTTTGAGTGAAGCCCGTGTCTATGTATGCGGATGACTCAACACCTATACATGTCAGCTACTACAGCGACTGAAATGACTGCAACACTCAACAAAGAGTTGCAGTTTCAGAGTGGGCGGCAAGGAATAAGTTAGTCCTAAATATTTCTTAAACTAAAAGCATTGTATTTGGGACAACTACGTCTTGTAATAAATGTATCAAATTGAGAAGACTAAACTGCTTGGAGTAATCCTGGATTGTCATGGTCAAAACATGTTGATACAACAGTAACTAAGATGGGGAGAAGTCTGTCCTTAATAAAGGACTGATCTACCTTAACAGCACTATCAACAAGGCAAGTCCTACAGGCCCTAGTTTTGTCACACCTGGACTACTGTTCAGTTGTGTGGTCAGGTGCCACAAAGGATTTAAGAAAATTGCTATTGTCTCAGAACAGGGCAGCACGGCTGGACCTTGGATGTACACAGAGCTAATATGAATGTCAGTCTCTCCTGGTTAAAGTGGAGGAGAGATTGACTTCATCACTACTTTTGTATTGACACGTTGAAAGCACCGCACTCTGTTTTGAACTACTGGTGCACAGCTCGGACACACATGCTCAGACACCCATGCATATGGCTCTGAGGCGCACAGTACCTCAGAGCCATGACTACATGGAACTATATTCCACATCAAGCAACTGATGCAAACAGTAAAATTAGATTTTAAAAAGACCTTATGGAACAGCGGGGACTGTGGCGCAATACAAAGACATGCATACACATGATAACATACGCTATACACATACACATGGATGTTTGTACTATAGATATGTGGTGGAGTAGGGGCCTGAGGGTACAGTGTTGTGAATGTATTGTAATGTTTTTAAGATTGTATTAACTGCCTTAATTTTGATGGACCCCAGGAACAATAGCTGCTTCCTTGGCAGCAGCTAATGGGGATCCATAATAAATACAAACTCCATTTGTCCATCAGACTGCCAGATGGTGAAGTGTGATTCATCACTCCAGAGAACGCGTTTCCGCTGCTCCAGAGTCCAATGACGGCAAGCTTTACACCACTCCAGCCAACGCTTGGCATTGTGATCTTAGGCTTGTGCGGCTGCTCGGCCATGGGAACCAATTTCATGAAGCTCTCGACCAACCGCTATTGTGTTAAAGTTGCTTCCAGAAGCCGCTTGGAACTCGATAGTGAGTGAAACTGAGGACCGACTACTTTTACGTACTTCAGCTCTCACGACTGAGCTGTTGCTCTTTAGGTGTTTCCACTTCACAATAACGGCACTTACAGTTGACCGGGCAAGCTCTAGCAGGGCAGAAATTTGAAGACCTGAGTTGTTGAAAAGGTGGCATCATATGATAGTGCCACGTTGAGTCAGAGCTCTTCAGTAAGTCCATTCTACTGTTAACGTTTGTTTACACCTATCAAATCAAACTTTATTTGCCAAATGCACAGAATACAACAACAAATGTAGACTACCATGAAATGCTTACTTACAAGCCCTTTAACCAACAGTGCTATTCAAGAAGAAGAAAATATTTGCCAAGTAGGCTAAAATAAAAAGTAGTAATAACACAAGAATAACAATAACTAGGATATATACAGGGGGCACCGGTACCGAGTCAGTGTGCAGGGGTACAGGCTAGTTGAGGTAATCTGTACATGTAGGTGGGGGTGAAGTGACTATGCATAGGTAACAAATAAACAGCGCGTAGCAGCAGTGTAATGTAAAATATGAATTGTAAAGCAGTCTAATGGCTTGGGGGTAGAAGCTTTTGAGGAGCCTTTTGGTCCTGGACTTGGCACTCTGGTACCACTTGCCATGCGGTAGCAGAGAACAGTCTTGAGACTTGGGTGACTGGAGTCGCTGACAATTTTATGGTCTTTCCTCTGACACCGCCTATAATATAGGTCCTGGATGGCAGGAAGCTTGGTCCCAGTGATGTACTGGGCCATTCGCACTACCCTCTTTAGCGCCTTGCGGTCAGATGCTGAGAAGTTGCCATACCAGGCAGTGATGCAACCAATGCTCTCGATGGTGCAGCAGTATAACCTTTTGAGGATCTGGGGACCCATACCAAAGCTTTTCCTTCTCCTGAACGGGAAAAGGTTTTGTCGTGCCCACTTCACGTCTGTCTTGGTATGTTTGGACCATGATAGTTCGTTGGTGATGTGGACACCAAGGAACTTGAAGCTCTCAATCTGCTCCACTGCAGCCCCGTCAATGTTAATGGGGGCCTGTTCGGCCTGCCTTTTCCTGTAGTCCATGATCCGCTCCTTTGTCTTGCTCACATTGAGGGAAAGGTTGTTGTCCTGGCACCACACTGCCAGTTCTCTGACCTCCTCCCTATAGGCCGCCTCATCATTGATCAGGCCTACCACTGTGTCGTCAACAAACATAAGGATGGTGTTGGAGTCGTGTTTGGCCGTGGGTGAACAGGGAATACAGGAGGGGACTAAGTACACGCCCCAGTGTTGAGGATCAGTGTGGCAGACGTTGTTGCCTAGTCTTTCCGACTGGGGGCGGCCCGTCGGTAAGTCCAGGATGCAGAGGGAGGTGTTTAGTCCCAGGGTCCTTAGCTTAGTGGTGTGCTTTGTATGCACTGGTTTTGAACGCTGAGCTGTAGTCAATGAACAGCATTCTCAAATAGGTGTTCCTTTTTTCAGGTGGGAAAGGCTAGTGTGGAGTGCGCTTGAGATTGCGTCATCTGTGGATCTGTTGGGGTGGTATGCAAATTGGAGTGGGTTTAGGGAGTCCGGGAGGATGCTGTTGTGAGCCATGACCAGCCTTTCAAAGCACTTCATGGCTACTGACGGGAGTTCCACAGGGCAGTAATCATTTAGGCAGGTTACCTTCGCTTCCTTGGGCACAGGGACTCTGGTGGTCCGCTTGAAACATGTAGGTATTTCAGACTTTGTCAGGGAGATTGTAAATGTCAGTGAATACACTTGACAGTTGGTCCGCTTGCTTTGAGTACACGTCCTGGCAATCCGTCTGGCCCAGCGACTTTGTGAATGCTGACCTGTTTAAAGGTTTTGTTCACATCGGATACCGAGAGCGTTATCAGTCATCCAGAACAGCTGGTGCACTCGTGCATGCTTCAGTGTTGCTTGCCTCAAAGCTAGCATAAAATGCATTTAGCTTGTCTAGTAGGTTCACGTCACTGGGCAGCTCGCATCTGGGTTTTCCTTTTGTAGTCCGTAATAGTTTAAGCCCTGCCACATCCGATGACCGTCAGAGCCGGTGTAGTAGGATTCAGTCTTAATCCCGTGTTGACGCTTTGCTTGTTTGATGGTTCGTCTGAGAGCATAGCTTGATTTCTTATAAGCGTCCGGATTAGTGTCCCGCTCCTTGAAAGCGGCAGCTGTAGCATTTAGCTCAATGCGGATGTTGCCTGTAATCCATGGCTTCTGGTTGGGATATGTACGTACAGTCACTGTGGTGACGACATCATCGATGCAGTTATTGATGAAGCCGGTGCCATTGGATGAATCCCGGAATGTATTCCAGTCTGTGCTAGCAAAACAGTCCTGTAGTGTAGCATCCGCGTCATCTGACCACTTCCGTATTGAGCAAGTCACTGGTACTTCTTGCTTTAGTTTTTGCTTGTAAGCAGGAACCGGGAGGATAGAATTATGGTCAGATTTTCCAAATGGAGGGAGAGCTTTGTATGCGTCTCTGGAGTAAAGGTGGTCTAGGATTTATTTTTCCCCTGGTTGCACGTGACATGCTGGTAAAAATTTGATGAAACTTATTTAAGTTTGCCTGCATTAAAGTCCCAGGCCACTAGGAGTGCCGCTTCTGGGTGAGCATTTTGTTCTTTGCTTATGACCTTGTAGAGTTGGTTGAGAGCGGTCTTAGTGCCAGCTTCGCTTTGTGGTGGTAAATAGACGGCTACGAATAATACAGATCGTGTGGTCGACAGCTTATCATAAGGTACTCTGCCTCAGGCGAGAAATACCTTGATACTTCTTTAATATTAACCTGCTGTTATTGACAAAGACACACACCCCCACACCTTGTCTTACCAGAGGTAGCATCTCTGTTCTGCTGGTGCTTGGAAAATCCCGCCAGCTGTATATTTTCAGTTTCTTCGTTCAGCTACGTCTTGGTGAAACATAAGATAGAACTGCTAAAGGGGTCGTAGTTAGCCTGCAGAGTTCTGTCCTACTATCCAGGTCTATGCCCATCTTCAATAAGCATGCCCCTTCCAAAAAATGTAGAACAAAGAACAGATATAGCCCTTGGTTCACCCCATACTTTACTGCCCTTGACCAGCACAAAAACATCCTGTGGTGCACTGCACTAGCTTCGAATAGTCCCTGCTATATGCAACTTTTCAGTGAACTTAGGAACCCAAATATACAGGCAGTTAGGAAAGCAAAGGCTAGCTTTTTCAAACAGAAATGTGCATCCTGCAGCACAAACTCCAAAAAGTTCTGGGACACTAAAGTCCATGGCGAATAAGAGAACCTCCGCTGTCCACCACACTGAGGCTAGGAAACGCTGTCACCACCGATAAAGCCACTATAATCCAATTTCAATAAGCATTTTTCTACGGCTGGCCATGCTTTCCACCTGGCTACCCCTACCCCAGCCAGCATCTCAGCACCCCCTACAGCAACTCCCCCCCCCCCCCCCGACTCTCCTTCACCCAAATCCAGACAGCTGATGTTCTGAAAGAGCTGCAAATTCTGGATCCCTACAAATCAGCTGGGCTAGACGACCTCTTTTTCTAAAATTATCCACTGAAATTGTTGCAACCCCTATTGTTCAACCTCCTTTCGTTTCGTCTGAAATCCCCAAAGATTGGAACGCTGCCGCAGTCATGCCCCTCTTCAAAGGGGGAGACACTAGACCCAAACTGTTAGACCAATATCCATCCTGCCCTGCCTTTTGCTAAAGTCTTCGAAAGCCAAGTTATTAAACCGATCACCAACCATTTAGAATCCCACCGTACCTTCTCCACTATGCAATTTGGTTTCCGAGCTGGTCATGAGTGCACCTCACCCACGCTCAAAGTCCTAAACCATATCATAACCCCCATCAATAAAATACAGTACTGTGCAGCTGTCTTCATCAACCTGGCCAAGGCTTTCGACTCTGTCAATCCGCATTCTTATCGGCCGCCTCAATAGCCTTGGCTTCTCAACTGACTGCATCGTCGGGTTCACCAACTACTTCTCAGATAGTTCAGTGTGTCATGTCTGGACCTCTGGCAGTCTCTAAGGGGTTGCCACAGGGTTCAATTCTCAAGCTCACTCTTTTCTCTGTATATATCAATGATGTCGCTCTTGCTGCTGGTGATTATCTGATCCACTTCTATGCAGACGACACCATTCTGGCCCTTCTTTGGACACCGTTAACAAACCTCCAAACAAGCTTCAATGCCATACAACCCTCCTTCCGTGGCCTCCAGCTACTTTTAAATGCCAGTAAAACTAAATGCATTCTCTTCAACCAATTGCTACCCGCACCCTCCCGCCTGACTAGCATCACTACTCTGGACGGTTCTGACTTAGAATATATGGACAACTACAAATACCTAGGTGTCTGGTTAGACTGTAAACTCTCCTTCCATACTCGCATTAAGCATCTCCAATCCAAAATTAAATAAATCTGCTTCCTATTTCGCAACAAAGCCTCCGAGGCCTCATGCTGCAATACATACCCTCGTAAAACGGAATATCCTTCGGTGATCATGTACAAAATAGTCTCTAAAACTCTACTCAGACTACATCCAATTTGCTATCACAGTGCCATCCGTTTTGTCACCAAAGCCCCATATACTACCCACCACTGCGATCTGTATGCTCTCGTTGGCTGGCCCTTGCTACATATTCATCGCCAAACCCACTGGCTCCAGGTCATCTACAAGTCTTTGCTAGGTAAAGCTTCGCCTTATCTCAGCTCACTGGTCACCGTAGCAGCACCCACCCGTAGCACGTGCTGCAGCAGGAATATTTCACTGGTCATCCCCAAAGCCAACACCTCCCTTGGCTGCCTTTCCTTCCAGTTCTCTGCTGCCAATGACTGGAACGAATTCAAAAATCGCTGAAGCTGGAGACTTATACCTCCCTCTCTAACTTTAAGTATCAGCTGTCGGATCACCTTACGATCACTGTACCTGTACACCGCCCATCTGTAAATAGCACACCCAACTACCTCCTCCCCATATTGTTACTAATCCTCTTGCTCTTTTGCACCCCAGTATCTCTACTTGCACACCTCACTCCAGTGTAATGCTAAATTGTAATTATTTAGCCTCTATGGCCTATTTGTTGCCTTACGTCCCTAATCTTACTGCATTTGTACACACTGTACATAGATTGTTCTATTGTGTTATTGACTGTACATTTTGTACATTTATCCCATGTAACTGTTGTTTTTGTCGCACTGCTTTATTTAATCTTGGCCAGGTCGCAGTTGTAAATGAGAACTTGTTCCCAACTGGCCTACCTGGTTAAATAAAGGTGAAATAAAAATAATAAACTGCTAGTATGTGTTAATGTCTCGGCACTTCTCTTCCAGAAAAGACGAAGGACCTGCTCTTCAATGGGACCAAAGCTGTCATGGGGAAAATCTGGAATATAGATGCAGAGAAGTGCTCAGCAATACAGCCATCGGGGTCAGGTATGAAACCTGATGTGAGCCAGACACTCCTGAGGGGACAGACACTGATTGGGCAAGATGGCAGACTACAGAGAACTACACCTGTTCAAGGTAATGAGCTTCTCATGTAAACTGCAACCTTTCACCCACATCTGAGAGTGGGCTGAAGGAAACCACTACTATCAGACTTGGAATCACCATTCCAACTTCATTTCAGGAAATGATTGCTGTTTAGTACAGGGGTGTCAAACTGCTGGTTGTGTAAACAAAATAATTAAGACTTAAACATCTAGGGCCAGGACAATACCAGTATCGCACAATTTTTTAGAGGTAAAAAATAAACACAGCAGATGACCGGGTCCTTTAGAAACCTTCTGTATGTAAATATTGTGTGCCATGGGTTGTAAAATAAGTTAATGCAACTCTGGATGACATGTTTGTTTCAACATTAGGGCTGTTTTTCCTAAAGAAGTTAAATCCACTTCGTGTTTTGTTTCCTTGCCGCGATACTGGTATTGTCCCGGCCCTATATACAACCAGTTGATGTGATTTTCGGACTCATCTGTAATCTTACAGGGGAGTGTGAACTCACAGATACTTGGCTCTCTGTGTAATGAGTTTGACACCTGTGCGTTAGTACATGAGACGGACACTTGCCCACAATTGGGATATTTTGACACATTTCCAGAATGGTCTGTGTGTATGGTTGTCTCAGGTTCAGCGTTGGCTCCAGTGGGGTGCTGTGTGTGTCAGAAGGCCCAGGGCACCAGGAGGCCGTGCTCCCAGTGTGACCGCCCAGCCTGCCCCTCCTGCATCCAGCAGTGTGCCAGCTGCTCCAGATCCTGCTGCTCTGTCTGCACTGTCATCGAGTAAGTGACTCCTCACCCTTCTCCTTTCATCCACTGAATTTGCCCTTTCTTTAATCGAGTCAGAGGGAGCATCTCTTCCGAGTTGAGTAAAAACGGCAAGCACTGCATCTACTGCGATTTCGCTACCGTAGTGTAATGACCTCAGGAAGTTAAATAAGTTAAATAATTTCCATGGTATATGGAGTTCTCGACTTAGTTTATCCTCAACGCTCACACAGGGTACCGTGTGGGCAACGCCAAATCTAATAAAATCAACAGGAAGCTCACTTTGTCAGGATGTACTAAAGGGGCAGAACAATAGACTGCATGGTCATATAACATAACCTGCACTGCCCCCACAAATGCCTGTATCGCAAGAATCAAGGTTTCTTTGAATTCATGTTTATGCATTTTATATTGGCTTGTTCTCGTATTTTTGGTCTCGCCGCTTTCACTCCTGTGCTGTGCTCCTTCCCATTTACACAAGAGTTCTGTATATAATGGTGAGAGGATCATGTCTCTGCCCTAACAATGAAAGTCGTTGTCCCAAAGGCACGTGACAAGCTTAGGTCCAAAATAAGCCCATAGAAACGCATTGGGCTTATTTTGGCGAGAGTGAAACCTCTCGCTTCGCCTCTTCCTTTGTTTACACACCAAACCCCTCCCTCTGCAACTCACACTAACAAAATTGAGAGGTTACCTCTTCCCCTCTGACAAGCGGTTTCAATTCGCTATTTGCATGAGCGGTTTGGTCCAACAATCGGTCATGGACACTGAAACAGATTGAGGCATTTTACTGTAATAGAAAATGTACCTTTCTAACGATACATGTTTGTCTCAACTACTCAAATTGCGCGCAGAGCACACATTACTAAAGAGTATCAATGAACGTTGATTCTGGAAATGTAATGCTCAGTTTGTCACATTGTGGTACCGCTAGCAGCATTTTAGTCTGTATAGTCTGTTTATAAATGTGCAATAAGCATAACACTACTGTAAGGATTTGGCAACATGTTCTCATTCTGAGAAATAAGGTAGGCATCTTGATTTTTACGTCTGAACAAAGTGGACAGTCTAGCATGCTGTTCAGTTGGAGACATAACAATTCAACTGTTCTGCCTCACTAGCACGTTTACTTGAGATTGCGGCGTGTTAATTTCCTATAATGCCTGTTACAATAAATGAGTAATTATTAGTGAATGTGCATCATTCAATGGTTTTGGTTTTAAATTTGTAACTGGGCATTTTCACAGACTTGCAAGCCTCATCAGTGATTATTGCAAAAAAGCAGGTTAAACTAATTTGATAAAATAAATTGATTAGTGAGGCTTATTTAGCTTAATTTCACACGCCTTGAATTCATTAGATTATTGCTGACTGAAATGCCTTGTATTTGAGCTTTAAATGTACAAGAGCTTATTTATTAAGTCTCTAGTGAATTGCCTAAGTTTAAAAAAAAATTTAAATCAATGATTTTTCGGCCCTATCACCCAGCCCTAGACTGGACTCTGCTAAACCCTGCATAACTGGTACATGTGTGC
The DNA here is from genome assembly GCF_045791955.1 of Oncorhynchus clarkii lewisi. Lineage (NCBI taxonomy): Eukaryota > Metazoa > Chordata > Actinopteri > Salmoniformes > Salmonidae > Oncorhynchus > Oncorhynchus clarkii. The sequence goes on from NC_092165.1 coordinate 44,247,522, forward strand.
TGACAACACAGGCGCAACTTTCCATGAGGGTACCTATGATGGTATGCAGTATTTTATGATGTAAGCAAGCAGTGCAGAGCATCTACTCTCTCTTGAACTTTATTTAGCCTGTTACTCATTGTTTTCTCTTTATCCTCCTCAGCTACAGTGGACAGTATGATCAAGTGCTGTGCTGTGGCTGCACATCATAATCAAGGATCAAGGATTGTTTTTATACATTTTAGTTGTCATTTCACATTAAATGTTAATTCTCAAATGTTATACATGTGTATTTTTGTATATATGTAGTTTGTAGAATAAATACTTTGCTTGCTTCTTTGCTTGTCATGCACAGTTTACCAACAGCTCTCATGAATGTTCAATATCAATCATGACTTCTTATGCTGCCCAAAACAAGTGTATGTAGATCAAGGTCCCACCAAGTAATCTAGTGGACCAGCAGGTGGCAGTGTACATCAAGGCCTGATTTCAGACATAGCTGGGAAAAGATTCCTGTGACAGCTAAATACACTGGCAACACTTTCTTCTTCTTTTTTTTCTTTCTTGCCTTCAATCAGTGACTGATTTCAGGGTCACTTATTATGCTCTGGGTAATTGTTCACAGTTGTGGACATACCCGGATGTGCAGTCTAACAGGATTCAGTCATGTCACCCAGGCCCTAGCCTGCTCCCTTGGACACTTGTGTAAATCATAATGGATTGTAATACTCTAAAACCCGAATAAGGCACTAAAGCCAGTGCAAAATATACCTGCTAAATCTTGACTGGAACCTCAAATGCGGTCATATTACTCCAGTATTAGCATCTACGCTGGCTTCCTGTTATGGCTAAGGCTGATTTCAAGGTTTTACTGGTAACTTACAAAGTATTTCATGGACTTGCTAAGATTTGGTCCTGCCCTACATATACTTACTCTACGGTTATAGATGCAGGCCTCATTGTTCCTACAATTTCTAAGCAAACAACTGGAGACATGGCTTTTTCCTATAGAGCCTCTTTCTTATGGAATGTTCTGCCGATCCATATGAGAGACGCAGACTGTCTCAACCTTTAAATTAAAGTTCTGGGATGCTGGCCTTCTAGGCAAAGTTGCAAAGAAAAATCTATCTTGGACTGGCCAATAAAAATAAAATATTAAGATTGGCCAAAGAACAGACACTGGACAGAGGAACCCACAAATGTTGATACTCAACTAGTCTAAAGCATGCCAGTTTTATTGCTTCTTTAATCAGAACACAGTTTTCAGCTGTGCTAATGTAATTGCAAAAGAGTTTTCTAATGACAAATTAGCCTTTAAAATGATCAATTGGATTAGCTAACACAACCTGCCATTGGAACACAGGAGTGAGAGTTGGTGATAATGGGCCTATGTAGATATTCCATTTTAAAAAATCTGCTATTTCTAGCTGCAATAGTCACGACATTAACAATGTCTACACAGTATTTCTGATCAAGTTATTTTAATGGACAAAAAAATGATTTTCTTTCAAAAACAAGGACATTTCTAAGTGACCTCAAACTTTTGAACGTGTGTGTGTGGAAGCCACTTGAAATGAGTGGTTTTGGCTATTTCAGCCACACCCGTTGCGGACAGGTATAAAATCGAGCACACAGCCATGCAATCTCCATAGGGAAACATTGGCAGTAGACTGGCCTTACTGAAGAGCTCAGTGACTTTCAATGTGGCACTGTCATATGATGCAACAATTCAGTTCATCAAATTTCTGCCCTGCTAGAGCTGCCCCGGTCAACTAAGTGAAGTTGGAAGTCTAGGCGTGACAATGGCTCAGCAGTGAAGTGGTAGGCCACACAAGCTTACAGAACGGGACCGCCAAGTGCTGAAGCGCGTAAAAATCGTCTGTCCTTGGTTGCAACGCACTGCTGAGTTCCAAAAACGTTTGGGAGCTTTATGAAATCGGTTTCCATGGCCGAGCAGCCACATACAAGCCCAAAATCACCATGACAAGTGTCTGCTGGAGTGGTGTAAAGCTCCCTGCCATTGGGCTCTGGAGCAGTGGTAATGTGTTCTCTGGAGTGATTGTCGGCTAATGGGGATCCTAATAAATCAAATTAATCATGCTTCACCATCTGGCAGATCGAAGGATGAATTTGGGTTTGGCGGATGCCAGGAGAACACCACCTGCCCAAATGCAAAGTGCCAACTGTAAAGTTTTTTGTTCGGGCTAGGCCCCTAAGTTCCAGTGAAGAGATCTTAAAGCTACAGCATACAATTCTAACTTTGGCAGCCGTTTGGGGAAGGCCCTTTCCTGTTTCAGAATGACAATGCCCCCATGAACAAAGATCGGTGTGGAAGAACTTGACTGGCCTGCACAGAAGAGTCTTGACCTCAACCCCATCGAACACCTTTGGGATGAATTGGAACCCGACTGCGAGCCAGGCCTAATCGCCCAACCTCACTAATGCTCTTGTGGCTGAATTGGAAGCAAGTCCTCGCAGCAATATTCCAGCATCTAGTGGAATGACTTCCCAGAAGAGTGGAGGCTGATATGTAAGCAAACTTCATATTAATGCCCATGATTCTGTTATGAGATGTTTGACTAGCAGGTGTCCACATACTTTTGGTAATGTCGTGTATCTACCTGAAATGACATTATCTAAGTGATTGATATATTGTATTCAGCAGTCATAAAAGTATGCCTTATTTACTTTGAAGAACTACAAAATAGTGATTATCAGACCGCATAGGCAGCAGCTCTATAGAGATGAGATGCCTTGGAATGAAATAGTCATCAAATAAAACAAATGTAATATACACAACTAAAACATTTGAATAAAGTAATGTGAATAAATGATTGTTAATAAGTGAAGCAGAAATGGGTAGTCACTAACATCATTGGACTTTTATTGTTTTATTCTGTGTTACAGCATTCAACCCACAAAATGCATTTTATGTTAAAAAAAATATTTTGTATTACGAACTGGCTGGTTCAAGACCTGAATGCTGATAAACTGACAGCTGTGGTATATCAGACCGTATACCACAGGTATGACAAAACATTAATTTTTACTGCTCTAATTACGTTGGTAACCAGTTTATAATAGCAATAAGGTACCTCGGGGGTTTGTAAACTCAGCAAAAAAAAGGAACGTCCCTTTTTCAGGACTCTGTCTGTCAAAGATAATTCGTAAAAATCCAAATAACTTCACAGATCTTCATTCTAAAGGGATTAAACACTTTTCCCCCATGCTTGTTCAATGAACCATAAACAATTAATGAACATGCACCTGTGGAAGGGTTGTTACGACACTAACAGCTTACAGACAGTAGGCAATTAAGGTCACAGTTATGAAAACGTAGGACACTAAAGAGGCCTTTCTACTGACTCTGGTAAAACACCAAAATAAAGATGCCCAGGGTCTCTGCTCATCTGCGTGAATGTGCCTTAGGCATGCTGCAAGAAGGCATGAGGACTGCAGATGTGGCCAGGGCAATAAATTGCAATGTCCGTACTGTGAGACGCCTAAGACAGGGAGACAGACGGACAGCTGATCGTCCTCGCAGTGGCACACCACGTGTAACAACACCTGCACAGGATCGGTACATCCAAACATTACACCTGCGGGACAGGTACAGGATGGCAACAACAACTGCCCGAGTTACACCAGGAACACACATTCCCTCCATCAGTGCTCAGACTGTTCGCAATAGGCTGAGAGAAGCAGGACTGAGGGCTTGTAGGCCTGTTGTAAGGCAGGTCCTCACCAGACACCACCGGCAACAACATCGCCTATGGGCACAAACCCACCATCGCTGGACCAGACAGGACTGTGAAAAAAGTGCTCTTCACTGACGAGTCGCGGTGTTGTCTCACCAGAGGTGATGGTCGGATTCGCGTTCATCGTCGAAGGAATGAGCGTTACACCGAGGCCTGTACTCTGGAGCGGGTTCGATTTGGAGGTGGAGGGTCCATCATGGTCTAGGGCGGTGTGTCACAGCATCATCGGACTGAGCTTGTCATTGCAAGCAATCTCATACTGTGCGTTACAGGGAAGACATCCTCCTCCCTCACGTGGTACCCTTCCTGTAGGCTCATCCTGACATGACCCTCCAGCATGACAATTCCACCAGCTATACTGCTCGTTCTGTGCGTGATTTCCTGCAAGACAGGAACGTCAGTGTTCTGCCATGGCCAGCGAAGAGCCCTGATCTCAATCTCATTGAGCATGTCTAGGACCTGCTGTATCGGAGGGCTAGGGCCATTCCCCACATAAATGTCCAGGAACTTGCAGGTGCCTTGGTGGAAAAGTGCAGTAACATCTCACAGCAAGAACTGGCAAATCTGGTGCATCCATGAGGAGGAGATGCACTGCTGGACTTAATGCAGCTGGTGGCCACACCAGATACTGACTGTTCCTTTTGATTTTAACCCCCCCTTTGTTCAGGGACACATTAATCAATTTCTGTTAAGTCACATGTCGGTGAAACGTATTCAGTTTATGTCTGTTGTTGAAACTTGTCATGTTCATACAAACATTTACACATGTTAAGTTTGCTGAAAATAAATGCAGTTGACAGGGAGAGGACGTTTCTTTTTTTTGTTGCTGAGTTTGGTATATGGCCAATATACCATGGCTAAGGGCTGTATCCAGGCACACTCCACCTTATGTCATACATAAGATCACCACTTAGCCGTGGTATTTTGGCCATATACCCCACCCCCTCGTGTCTTATTGATTAATTATACCATGGCATTGTTGAATACTCGTTTCTGATTGGCTTGAAGGGAATTCTAGAGCGTGCATAATTAAATAATTATTATTTCTAGCGGCAAATGTGTTCAATTATAGCCATTGTATAAAAGGGATAATCAACACGTGGCTGTGCGTTCTCTGAAAAATAATGCAACTCCGTGGAAGGTCAGTTCCACTCTGCTAGCGCGTCGTGGAACACACCTTCCACGTTGTTCATTATTTTCCATAGAACGCATAGATCCTCTTGATTATCCCTTACATAATCGAACTGAAAGCACTAATCCCTCAGCACTAGTTAACGGTAAGGCACTGGAGTGATGAACCACTCTTTCTGCCTCTGAGTCACTGGCCTTGCTCACGCTATCCCATGCCGTCCCTAATATTCCATGCCGTCCCTCACTTCATGCCAGGCTTTTTTCGCTATACTCAATTTGAGTGGGTTGAGTCACTGACTTGATCGTCCTGTCCAGGTATGCGCTCCTCATGCTTGTTCGGTGGGGGAGATATTTGTGGGCCCCAGAAATCCAAATCAAATTTTATTGGTCACATTTAGCAGATGTTATTGGAGGTGTAGCGAAATGCTTGTATTTTTAACAAAAACATTTCTGGGCTAATAATGTAAGAAATAGCACACCGGGCCTACTCTTTACTCTGTATTTATCAATGATGTCGCTCTTGCTGCTGGTGATTCTCTGATCCACCTCTACACAGACGACACTATTCTGTATACATCTGGCCCTTCTTTGGACACTGTGTTAACAAAACTCCAAACAAGATTCAATGCCATACAACACTCCTTCCGTGGCTTCCAACTGCTTTTAAATGCTAGTAAAACTAAATGCATGCCCTTCAACTGATTGCTGCTCGCACCCTCCCGTCTGACTAGCATCACCAAAGGCCATATACTACCCACCACTGCGACCTGTATGCACTCGTTGACTGGCCCTTGCTACATATTCGTCGCCAAACCCACTGGCTCCAGGTCATCTATAAGTCTTTGCTAGGTAAAGCCAAGCCTTATCCCAGCTCACTGGTCACCCACCCGTAGCACACACTCCAACAGGTATATTTCACTGGTCATCCCCAAAGCCAACACCCCCTTTGGCCGCCTTTCCTTTCAGTTCTCTGCTGCCAATGACTGGAATGAATTGCAAAAATCACTGAAGCTGGAGACTTATACCTCCCTCTCTAACTTTAAGCATCAGCTGTCAGAGAAGCTTACCAATCACTGTACCTGTACACAGCCCATCTGTAAATAGCACACCCAACTACCTCATCCCCATATTATTATTATTTTTATTTTTTTGCTCTTTTGCACCCCAGTATCTCTACTTACACATCTGCATCTGCACATCTATCACTCCAGTGTTAATGCTAAATTGTAATTATTTTGCCTCTATGGCCTATTTATTGCCTTACCTCCCTAATCTTACCACATTTGCACACACTGTACATAGACAGTGAATTTACCCCTTTTTCTCCCCAATTTCGTGGTATCCAATTGTTGTAGTAGCTACTATCTTGTCTCATTGCTACAACTCCCATACGGGCTCGGGAGAGACGAAGGCTGAATGTCATGCGTCCTCCGATACACAACCCAACCAGCCGTACTCCGGAAGCCAGCCGCACCAATGTGTCGGAGGCTACACCGTGCACCTGGCAACCTTGGCTAGCGCGCACTGCGCCCGGCCCGCCACAGGAGTTGCTGGTGCGCGATGAGACAAGGAGATCCCTACCGACTGGGCGCGAACCCAGGGACTCTGATGGCACAGCTGGCGCTGCAGTACAGCACCCTTAACCACTGCGCCACCCGGGAGGCCTTACATAGACTTTTCTATTGTGTTATTGACTGTACATTTGTTTATCCCATGTGTTACTCTGTGTTGCTTTTGTCACACTGCTTTGCTTTATCTTGGCCAGGTCGCAGTTGTAAATGAGAACTTGTTCTCAACTGGCTTATCTGGTTAAATAAAGGTGAAATAAATAATAAAAAATAAAAAGTGCTCCCTATAATTATCCTGTCTGTCTCTCTCAGTCTCCCCTCCCGGAGGACCTGAGCCTTAAGACCATGCTTCAGGCCTACCTGCCCCTACCTGGCCTGACAACTCCTGGCTGTCCCCAGTCCACCTGATTGTGCTGCTGATCCAGTTTCTGTTGTTCTGCCTGCGGCTATGGAACCCTGACCTGTTCACCCGACGAGCAAACTTGTCCCGGACTTCCTGTTTTGACTTTCTATTTTTCTCTCGCTCGCTCTCTCTACCAGACAAGCTGCCTCGACCTCTGAATGATCGGCTATGAAAAGCCAACTGACATTTACTCCTGAGGTGTTGACCTGTTGCACCCTATGTAACCACTGTGATTATTTGACCCTGCTGGTCATCTATGAACGTTTGTTCTTCAAGATATTCAACCTGGCCTTAATGGCCACGTACTCTTATAATCTACACCCTGCACAGCCAGAAGAGGGCTGGTCCTCTAGGTTTCTTCCTAGGTTCCTGCCTTTCAAGGGAGTTTTTCCTAGCCACTGTGCTTCTACATCTGCAACGCTTGCTCTTTGGGGTTTTAGGCTGGGTATCAGTATAAGCACTTTGTGACAACTGCTGATGTAAAAAGGGCTTTAAAAATCTATGTGATTGAATTTGATAGGCCAGATGGAATTATCACCATATTGCTTATCAGAGACGACAGTGGTGCCACTTCTGTATAGATTTTTACCTATCTAATCCTTTGTTCACCTCAAGTGCTTTGGGGGTTCATCAGTCGAAGCACATTTGTTGGAAAATAAATCTTCAAAAACTGGCAACACATCACTGGGGCTGTCTCAAGTTAGGCGTGAGTCAAATATTAGCCATCCTAGTAAACACATTGCAGAGTGTACATGCCTGGCTGTCATCTGAAACATTTACTTGAATTATTCTCTGTTCATTTATTATAAGGTGGATGCCAGAGCTGGGGTTATTCTCCCTTTGCTCGCTCTGAACTCTGTAATGACATTGTGTTAATGCACTCTTAAAATGGGAACGTGCAGCTGTCAGGGTTCAACACATCCCTACATCTGTCACTCTAATGTAACTCTGAAGTTCACAGTTTTCCTCCTAAGATTGTTCCTCTCCCCCTAGCATATGTATGGGGCCCTATGAGGAGAAGAGGCCGACTGGTCAGGCTTGGACACCAACTGCAGTGGGAGCGTGTGGCTTTGTCTTTCACCCATTCTTTTGGGGACCAGCTGTGCCCGGAGTGCGAGTGCCGACCGCAGCGATGCTACTGCTATAAATATGCGTCAGTGAGTGAGTGACAGCTGTGCAGTGGACCAAGGACACACTGTCTTGGCACTCCACGGACGAGTCACTCCAAACAAGGCAACCCCAGCATGACCTGAACACCAGTGATATATATCCAACTGTCTAGCTAATTGTCATTCATGTATTCAATTTCATAATGTAAGTTATGTATTGCAGAAGCATTTGAATGAAGCCAAACCAATTCTGTGACAAAATAAAAGGAAATGTAACTGAGAAAAACATTTTACGACAATGTCTATTTTTATTGTTACTGTTTTTGAGAGCAGTGTGATGCTGAGTCGATGTAAGTGAAAATAATGTCTATACCGCAGATTAGTGTCTATATAGAGAAACGAGGCTGGGTTTTTGTACCAAGCTGTTTGTTTCTTTGTGTGTGTGTGTGCCCTTTTCAAGTGTTACCACCTGTCTTTTGTTAAGAAATAAATAAATAAACATGGACCACACCAGCTGTCCCTGGCAGTCCGTTCAGAGGTCAAGGGCTCCCACCGCTGGCCTTGTGAGGTGGTGGACACTTACAACTTTCATCTCAACAACTTCCTCCAAGTCTGCCTCTAAACTGGGGAATAAATAAATACAGAGAGTATTGTAGAGGTCCAAAACCATCTAAATGTACCAGGCTTAAAAGCCTTAGAAAGGAATGTTTTCAATATTCCATGATTTAACTCAGAGCCCACATCACAGCGCTGACATCTAGCAGTTAATCCTTATCACATGGACCATACTTTCCATACTCAGGTTTGGTCCATGTAGAAATCCATGTGATGGCCAAGTGCAGATATAACATGCTGATAGTGATGTGAATACCCTGAGAACTGAAGAAATGTTTACAGTGTGAGGTCCCTTATTTACTGGGAGGTAGTGGAGGCCGTTTGGTGTTTTTGAATGATCTTGGGAGGACATTGTTGTCTTTGTGCTGTGGTTGGCTGGTCAGCGCGGGCGGCAGTGTCGTCTGTTTGTGCATAAAGTTAGTGCTCGGAAGTGGGAGAAGACAGAGTGCCTGAGCTACTACCCAGTGACTGGATGAGGCCAAGGATGGGGCCGTAATTCGGGGTTGGTGGATGCTGCCATGTCTATGCACCACAGAATTGATGTGCTGGGGAGAGTAGTGGGAACTCCCAACCCATCCCCGAATGCATAGCAGAGTAGCTTTGCAGCGGGGGGATAATTAATACCCCTCCGCAAAGAAAATGACCAGTGAATGGACATGGAGATCCCCAATTAGACACACATTTTTTTGTTTGTTTGCTCACTTATGCAGTTTACTTTCATTAAAGAAAATTAAAAGGTGATTAATATGACACAACAATTGAAAGTTCTGGAAGAATGACATGCTCCTGCTAAAGATCCCCTGCAGGATATGGGTTCAGTGGGATAGAGAAGACCCACAATATTATCACATTGTGTTGTCTGTATACAGTCCTCTCACTACCAACACACACTTATCGGGTGTTGCTTGTGCAAAGGCAACAATGAAGACTCTCCTTGACAATATCTAAAGGTCGACAATGGAAAATCCTCTTTCACCAGTTTGAATGCGTATTTCAATTTCCCATGCCAATTATTATATGGATTTATTGCCACAAATCCTGTCTTAGTTTAGTGTCAGATAATTTGGTGTGTCTTGGTCAGTAGAACACAAAACATAGGATTGGACAACTAAATCCCAAAGTGGGAAGAGTTGTGCCCCTAAACATGTTAACATGGTAATATCAGGAAACGCACAAGAAAGACATCCACACGAGGCACAGAAAAGTATCCTGTTTAATCTATGCATAATCTTAATAAAGACCTAACTCAAGATTGTCACATCTCCACAGCACGCACACACACTCTCTGAAAGCGCAAACAAAACACAAAAAAAGCACATACAATTACAGATCAAAATAAATTGCCTCAAGTTCTACACAATGTCAATTCTGAATAAGATTGACCCCTAATCTCTAAACCACTAACACAGAAGCAATTGATTACTATAAAATATAACTTTCTTATTAAAAAATTATATTAAATTCTAATGGCACTTCTACAAATTCTAATATTACCATTGACATTTATCAGCATCTTTCATTTTACAAATCAAATAATTGAGTCAAATGTTGCACAAGAAACAATTCAATAAATATTTCTCATGATTGTACACAATTTCACAGTCTTAACCTGCCAAAGACACAAATTCCAGTATTAATGTAACCCAATACTCAGTTTTAGACTTAAATCCTACAGCATGAATTAGGAAAACAGAACCCCACTGATCAGGAGCAGTAGCATGAGTGTTCATTCGTCGTAAATATCTCTCTGTTTCACATTAAACATGACATCTATGGAAAACAATTAGGTTAATTCCCAAAACATGGACCTAGCTTAGAGCCAAACAAAAATACTTGCATTCAGTTTGCTTAACATTAAATTGAATTCCAGATTAAAAACCTTTACAAAAGAGTAATTCATTTAACAGTAGCAAAACTCCAACCCTGAAACTCGTCTCTAAAAGCAGCAGAAAACAGGCTTAGTTGACATTTTGATAAGGTGGAAAAAAAAAAAAAAATTGTATAGCCTGAATATCATCACAGCAGTCTGTGGCAAATGTACAGTGTATGAAAGGGGCAACTCCAGGTGCAACACTTGTCTGTGTTTCTACAAGGCACATTCTGTAACAATCCTGGAGATATAAATAATGACTGAGAAACCATCAAAACAAGAATTTACTGTTAGTTTTCTAAGCCTGTACAACTACATGTGTACATTAGAAAAAACAATACATCCATGTTTCAACTGCATCACATAAGAAATGTTCCTTTCAAAAGAGTGAGAAAATATGCAACAAACTACATTCCTGTGTTTTGATTGAAATACCACAAATTGAACACTATATGACATCTAAAAAAAAAGAAAAACACAGCTTCATGAAATATTGGGAAACTCATTCCAGGGGGAGGATGGGTACATAATTGGATGTTAATAAATACTACCTACATACTAAAGTTCAGATGAATCAGTGTTGCGATACCTCATCTCAAAAAGGTTCTTGAAAATCAGGCAACACCAACACTTGAAAAGAGAAATACGCTTACAATTATAGTGATTGTGTTGCTAAAGACGCTATGGAGTCACTGTAGTATCCTCTCCACATAAAAGAACAATGAAGCACTTATCTAATGCATGCTGGGAATCGAGGGCTGTTCTTCGATGCCTCCAGACAATGCACCTGTTTACCGTCTTCCAGGTCTCCCTTTGCCCAATACATTTCTCGCATTCCAACGGCTCCATTCAATACAAAAAGTGCAAAGAGAGACTCATGGTGACTTTTTTCCCCCCACAGTGAGGGCAGACATGCACAATGATCCCTTGAGAACTACCTGGGACAGGAGAACAATGCTTGTATTGTATGACTTCTATAGATATTCTACACCATATCGGTGTGTTTGTTCTTGTGAACAACTGCTTCCTCTGCCGGAACAGCAGTCATAGCAGTATTACTCCCTGTTTTGTTCTGGAGTGAAGACATGGCCTGTGAGACATTACATCTGAAAAGGAAGCCAAGTTCACTGGAGTGAGACAGGAAAAGGAAACCCAAATCACGGTGGGAGGGAAGACATGAAACTCTTACCTAAGAGATTGAAGCCTTAGTAAAACACCTTGATAATCAACTCTACTGTGTTCTTCTAATACAGAGAAACAGCATACATACTGATAAATATAATATATATTTACATTAAATATACAAATAGTAAGAAATAGCAGCCTAGACAATATCAGTGTTGAAACTATATGCATGCTCAAAACAAGTGCTTCGGTGAGAATACGCAATTTAAGATTTCTGTGTAAGATACATTAACAGACCATTTCTTTACAGTAACAGGATTTGCAGAAATGAATAAACGACCCCAATATCAATTCCATAGTACCAAGATGACAAGGCATCAAGTCTCTAAGCTTAGAGAAATCAGCTCATCTTTACAGGTCACACCTAAAGTAAACCCTGAACCAAGTTAAACTAATAAATCCTTCAGATCAAGTCTTCTCAGGACAGATGAAACCAATATCTTGGACTTTTAGTGCTACTCACCTTGTAGGAATCATATGTATAGCATCAAAATGAACCCAACTACAATGAAATCTTTCCAACACACAACAGGCCCATTAAATCCACATTCTGTCCAAAGATTCTGTCAAGCAAAGTTCCACCAAAGGATTCACTCAAACATTAAATCAGACATCAGTAGTACTTCAACATGAACAGAAAAATAGATAGGATACTTTATAAGAGCAACCACAAGGGGCAAAATGAACTCAGTAGATTTAGCATTTTGAGCTACGTGTTCTGATGAACGGACAGTGTGGCAACAAGACATCCACAGGACACCATCTCCTCAGAGAAGCACTGAGGCACACCGAGAGTATACTTTGACCATCTCTCCCACTCTCTGCCCTGTCTATCAGGGCATGTCTCCAGCATTATTATATGGACAGCAAAGGAATATGCAAACGTGGTTACCCTTTCTTTTACAGTGCTGTAATACAGACAAATAACCCAGAAATTGAACTTACTAAATAGAAGTCAACAATTGTTAATTAATAAAAGAGCTTGATTTTATACCACATGTATTACATTATTGTATGTACACTCATGAATCAATTGGCATACAAGTGCCAAGGGCTATCACTGAGTGACCAAGTTACTTCCTGGTATTAAGGCACTGTAAAGGGAAAGTGCTGATCACATTTTTGAAGGCCCACAGATTAGTTGTATTGAAGGCAACAGGTCCTATGCTTGTATGAGAACAGGAGTGTCAATCATTTCAGTAGGCACCAGTGTTACAGGCATTAGCTGCAATCTTTAGTAATTACCACCCAACCTGTATATGCTAGAGCATAACGGTGACAAAACAATTCACTTCTAAATGTTCATACAGCAAACTGAACATTGAACATTGAAAGGCCAGTGCAGCAAAAAAAAGTAATTCCTTCAGGACATGCTCCATCTTACTATATGAAAAACCCTTGCAACTCCTGTATTTATTTTCGTCCTCTATTATAAAGAAACATCATGTTGTCTGCTTCATTCCTACCATAAAGAAAACGACAATACTAGCTACCCCCAAAAAATTATCCAGTAGTCCAACTTCAAGTATTTTTTCACTGCCTTGTGATATTTCTTCCTGTTAAGCAGGTTGACTAATAAATAAGGTTGGATATAAAATAGATTGCTACTCTTGGGCAGTTTTAGTTTCCTCTTCCACATGTGCACTAACCAAATGTTAATCCATTCAGGAGTGTGCGCCATATTCACTTGCAGATATATGCGTAGAAATGTGTTTCTATTAGCAGAATACACTCTTCATCAAGTTCAGCAGTTTTGCACTACCAAGACAGACAGAAATAAACAAGTGCAACTGATTTGTCCACCTTCAACATATATCCAGCTTGAGTGGAAAAGCACCCCATCTTATTATTGTAAAACAAAATTATAAAGTCCAACATCCTTCCAGTGAAGTCCAGTTTTGTGCATTATAAAGTTGCTACACTTTAACTTAAGAAATGCCACATGGATTAGAATTCCAAAAGGATATGTCTTTAACAATTTGTGAATATGTATAACTAGTACTTTACTGTGGAGGTATATGCAGTAGTAGTACTCAGGGAGTGATAAGACGTTACTCGGTCTTATTTCATGGCACTGGTGAGAGGGGTTTATCCAATGGCGAGGGTCTTGACAAGGCCACAGTGGAACTTGCGGATGTGGCGGTACAGGTCCCCAGATTGGGTGAAGCGCCGCTCACACCACTTGCAGGCGTGAGGCTTCTCACGTGTGTGAACCACGGCATGCCGGCTCAAGTTATGAGAGTACTGGAAGCTCTTGCCGCACTGGCCACAGGTGTATGGTTTCTCGCCAGAGTGTGTGCGCTCGTGCCGCTTCAAGGTGTACATGCAGGAGAAGGTCTTGCCACACTGTGAGCAGGTGGGAACAGAACCGTCGGGGGAGAGCTTGGAGCGTGCTCCGTCCTTCTCACGGAAATGTGAGCTGAGGTGCAGTTGGAGCACATGGGGACTGGGGAACACCTTGCTGCATAGTGGACACACACACACCTGTTGCCCCGGGGGCAGCAGGACCCCACTGGAGGTGGAGATGTCCGAAGAGGCCAGGTCGTCCTCCTCCTCACTGTCCCCCAACAGCCTCCCCCTCCTCTCATCGCCCTCTCTGCCCCTCGTGCCCCCCCTTCCTCCACTGCCCACCCCCTCCTCCATCAGGTCTTCCTCCTGGGAGAGCAGGGCCGATGTGGAGCCGTTGTTGCCTGGGAAGAGGGCAGCGAACCCTGTCACCACTGAGCTCCTGGCACTATTCCCAAAGCGCTGGCTCTCCGGGCTCATCGCCTCACTGTCCTCCTGCTCTGACAGCAAGTCGTGTTCATCTTTAACAAGTGGCTCAGTGCCCTGCTGCTGGCTGTCGAGGGCCAGCTGTCCCGAGATGTAGGTGGGGTGTATGGGATCTCTGCTAGACAGTGGCTTGAAAGACAAATCCAGAGCACAGTCCATGTCAACTGAAGCCCGGGACCTCTGGGACAGCAATACTGTGCAACTACTGACATCAGCTTTTGTTTTTCCAGCTGTTTGGACGCAGGGCTCGGCCTCTGCTGACACATAATTGACACCTACAAGGTCCGGGGACCTGCCAGGGTGACCGTTTGCCTTCTGCCTGCTCTGTGCAGACCTATCACAATCTGTGACAGCCAGCCTGACTTCGCTGTTGTCGATGTCAAACTCCTCTGCCGGGGGGGCTCTCTGGGGCAGCTGCTGTGTCTGTCGCCGGCCTGGCCCTGGCTGCTTGCTCTGCAGCTCGCTGTCTGAGGAGCTCTCCTTTTCCAGACAGCTCAGTGCTATCACCTCGCTAACCTTCTCATCCAGGTAGCACAGTTCCTTATCTTTCAGCTTGCTTTTGCACACTTTCACTATATCATACATGTGAAGGTAACTGGCCGCAGCCAGGACATCCTCCACTGGCAGTGTGTTGAATTCCAGCTTCCCCTCATACATAAACTCAAGGAGCAGACTGAAAGCCGGGGCTGTCACAATGTCACTGTTCAGATGCACAACGTCCCTTTTGTCTGGCTGGTCCCTGTAGAAGAGATGGAAGTACATGCTGCATGAGGCCAGCACGGCTCTGTGTGCTTTGAATCGTGCATCCCCTACGAGAACAGTGCAGTCACAGAGGAAACCTTGGTGACGCTGCTGACTCAGGCACTGCAACAACTGGCGGCTATGGTCTGGGAACTCCATTCTTCCGTCATAACCTGATGAAAAACAGGAAAAACTGTGTATTAAATCAACGAAATACTGCCATATAGAGGGCACCACAGAGCGTCAGCAACACATCTGGTGTTCAAGGAAACTACAAACAAAAGTAAACCAACCCCAAACGAAATGTACAGGAAAATAATATAACTTGCAGAAAATGCCACAAAGTAGTCTATCAATGCAAACATTAGCAATTCAAATGCGAGACATAGTTGTTTAAAATGTTTAAGACTACATTTCCATTGAATGTTAAATAGAAGCGCCATCACTATTACAATATGATAAAGGGGTCCTTTTCAGATCGACTTCTTTACGCATCAATAGGGCTACTTAAATCAAAATAAATATTGTTATTTTATTCTCGATTAGCCTGCAGATTGAGGTGTGTGTGTGTTTTTCAGTGTTGTCCTTTTGAACTCTCCTACCTTTCTCTCAAGTTACCAACAGCAGTCTGATTAGTCGCACTAGTTCTTGAGCTTCACATGGAAATGCGAAACGGACGGACCGGGTACAGTCGCACGCACGCTTCCACACAGACAAAAACGATCGCTACTCAACCGTTGTTCGTGTATACTGAACAATGATCAGGAACCGTTCATTTACCAAGCATGCAAACAGAGACAGGCAAAAACTCAGGCTTGTGGATACCAGCACTCGCCCATCGGGCAAGGTTAAGAAAGACGCCAGGGGAGTGAGTAAACTGGTGCTCTGTTAGCTAATTACACTGCAAGCTGTAGAGTCAGCTGCTCTGACATCACCGCAATGGAAACGCTTCCTCCAGCTGTGCTCCCCTTTAAGCCATATGTTACTCTGAGTCGAGTTACGTACAATAGACACGCAAACTTGTTTCAGATGTTGCATCAGTCCCAACACTAAAATATTATACACTTAATAAGAAAATGTATTTTATTTTAGGATTAAAGGACACTTGACAACAGTCGAAATATGGATAACTTTATAACGCATCGTTGTTCCTTTTGCGCACTAGTCAGCCACAACTTTAATGGCACATACTTGTATTGGTGTAAAAACATTTGAAGTTCTTAAAATAACAATGGACCAGACTACAGACAACAAACAAATGTCCCTATGAACTTTTAATTAGGCCTAACCAATAATAAACCGAAAATACAAATGTTTGCTTTTCGCGAACTAGTTTGCCCTGTTTTAACGAAAGGAAAACTACAAGCAGAGGCAAGAACGCAGGAAGATAACGCTACATGGTCGTAATTCATGGCTAGAAGCCTTTACACAGCAAAGGAGCTCAGCAACTGTCGCTGACCAAGCCAGCTGCGCTGCACGGAGGTAGCGCTTGATATTATAACTTTCGGTTTCAACATTTTCATTGTCAAAACGCAATACTTACAAATATTTTCCTTGTCCCCGTGTTTTCTTAAATGTTCTTACGTCCTTTCATGATGTACGGACAGATGTTCGCCTTTCCTGTCGTTTATTGAGCTCAGTTCGACCCTGGCAGGCAAGCTGCACTCAGTGCTGTGTGTCAAGCAGGTTGTTAATGGACCAGTCTCGCGATAACACCGACCACAATACGTTCTGTACTACTACATGAACTCACACAGTGGCAGCAAGTAGCAGTATTCTTTGAGAACATAATTTGACCTACCTTAATCTTACTCCTTTTTCTGGGATATGTCCACCTGGGAATTGATTGATGCTTTGAACGATGTCTGTTCACACAGTGCATAATGTGTATCAAATGTTTTGATAATTTCCTTTATTCTCTTTAATGTATATGGAAAAGACAATTATGCTCTCATTCTATATACAGTATTTTTTTGTCTGAGGGTGCAGAACAGAAGATCTTTTTGATATTCCAACAGATATGTATTTTTATCTTGTTGCTACAACTTATATTGGGTGAGACCAGGCTGCAAGAAATGGGAAGTCCAAAAGGAAGAAAGTTTATGTAAATAGAACAGGAAAATACATTTGGGGGCATCGCAACTTGCCGTACCCCCAACACTCTGTCACATCTATAATAAAATATACACTTTGATATTTTCTTTAGGAATGATGGAACCTGCTCAATAAACATGCTGCATTTATCTTTCAAAGAGGAGATGATCATAAGGTTTCATTATGGAGAGTAATTAAGACCAAAATACAGATGTTTCTCATTTTCACTGGTCGTCATAGATTTCTAATTCCATATTTTCAAAATACATATTTTGAGGGAAAGAAGTGGCTTCAAGTTGCAGCTGCTCTTCTTGTGGCCCCCTCTCCACCCACCCTGCAACTGCTTCAGTCACCTTTGCCCTGTGTTCCAGCTGTCGTGTGTTTTGAAAGGGCCATTTGCTGTTACTCTCTGCCCCTTGACAGAAAGGGGAGTGAGCAATGTGACGGGAGACGGCAGGCACTGGTCAGAAGGGGACACTGGCTAAAGATCCAGTTACTGCTTTATTCCATTTTTAGTCTACCGTTGACAATTAAATCTATAATCACCATGGAATCTTGTCCCAAGCCTTAGCAAAGCTCAAAAGAACAGCAGGTTTATTTTTTTGTGTTCTCTCATCTTGTCGGACAATATTGATTTTAGTGGTAAAATATATATGATCTATTAAAGGCATGTACAATTTTTCTGTTTGGTCAAAAGGTCCAAATATGAGGAACTAGTAATATAAAATACACATAAGAAAGTAAGTATTATTGAGTGAATTTATATCATTTTCAAATACTTATTGCAATAAAAATGATCTAAAATGATTTCTAACATGTGTGCCAAATGCCAACAATGTTAGTTATTTAAATTTGTTAGGCCAAGCCATGTAAAGAACAGCTATGTGTATAAGAATGGGACCACTGGCAGCCCCTGGGTCCCTGGCCACACAGACCCAGGCAGCAACCAGTAGAGGACAGGTGGTGGTGGTGTGGTATGTGTTTATGGGGTGAGACAAAGCAGTGGATGTGCCCAGGGATTGTGGCCTCCGAGAGAGGCTCAGCATGGTCAAGTCTCTCACACAGAGAGAAAGAGAGAGGTATGGAGAGAGAGATGGAGAGAGATGGAGAGAGAGAGAGAGAGAGAGAGAGAGAGAGAGCACTTCCTGGAGGTTCTTTCCACCTCTCTGCAATCATCAATGGCATTCTCCC
Source organism: Oncorhynchus clarkii lewisi (assembly GCF_045791955.1). Classification (NCBI taxonomy): domain Eukaryota; kingdom Metazoa; phylum Chordata; class Actinopteri; order Salmoniformes; family Salmonidae; genus Oncorhynchus; species Oncorhynchus clarkii. The sequence continues at coordinate 44,265,938 of NC_092165.1, forward strand.
TCTGACCCACTCTTCGCTCAGATAGACAAAGGCCCTGCATTCCTCTGCAGTCTGACTGCCAGGCCTAGCCAGGTCCAATTTAAGCATATCACTCATTCCCCCTGGACCAATGGGCTCATCAGGGGGCTGGTCATGAATGATAATTCACAGGTTTTATGCATTTTAATTGTTACTATTTATATCAAACAATTTGTTCTACTGGTTTCCCCCCAATGTATTAAATTGTTTCTAGAATAACATTAATATGACAACTGTGGTTTTGTTACAGAGTTGAATGTATGAAATGTCATACTTTCTCTTCATCTAAGCCTTTGACATAATAAGCTGAACACTTTTATACACCTATACATACAGTACCAGTCAAAAGTTTGGACACCTACTCATTCAAGGGTATTTCTTTATTTGTACTATTTTTTACATTGTCGAATAATAGTGAAGACATCAAAACTATTAAATAACACATATGGAATCAAGTAGTAACCAAATAATTGTTAAACAAATCAATATATATTTAAGATTCTTCAAAGTAGCCACCCTTTGCCTTGATGACAGCTTTACACACTCTTGGCATTCTCTTAACCAGCTTCATCTGGAATGCTTTTCCAACAGTCTTGAATGAGTTCCTACATATGCTGAGCACTTGTTGGCTGCTTTTTCTTCACTCTACGGTCCAACTCCTCCCAAACCATCTCAATTGGGTTGAGGTCGGGTGATTGTGGAGTCCAGGTCATTTGATGCAGCACTCCATCACACTCCTTCTTGGTCAAATAGCCATTTACACAGCCTGGAGGTGTGTTGAGTCATTATCCTGTTGAAAAACAAATGATAGTACCACTAAGCACAAACCAGATGGGATGGCGTATCGCTGCAGAATGCTGTGGTAGCCATGCTGGTTAAGTGTGCCTTGAATTCTAAATAAATCACAGACAGTGTCACCAGCAAAGCACCCCCACGCTATCTGTTAATTGAAATGAATTCCAGGTGACTGCCTCATGAAGCTGGTTGAGCGAATGCCGAGAGTGTGCAAAGCTGTCATCAAGGCAAATGGTGGCTACTTTGAAGAATCTCAAATAGAAAATACATTTTGATTTGTTTAACACTTTTTTTGGTTACTACATGATTCCATATGTGTTAATTCATAGTTTTGATGTCTTCACTATAATGTAGAAAATAATAAAAAATAAAGAAATCAGGTCTTTTTTTACATTATCTCAGATGTTGAATACAGTTTTCAAACCATTCCAAACCAAGTAATGTAGCACCAAACAGATGAAAAGCTAAGCACCGTTAGAGCAAAAGTATTTGAGTAAATACCTATACAGAAACACAAAGAGACAATGTGAGATGGCAGTACACTGTCTGCTTTTCTCTGCCCTGTGTGGTGTTTATGATCAAATAGAGAGGAAAAGCGAGACAGGCTGTGAAGAAGTAGGATGTATGCTTGTCTGGTAGTAGAGACTGAGGCAAAGAACTTAACATGGTCTTTTGACCTTATTATAGAAAGATCAGTTACATCCCAGGGTGCACAACTTCACTACTTTCCACTGGGACAAAGTTTCAAACCAGGGAGGACGGGGTCATCACCTAAAACATCAACAGCAGGTTATTGGTGGAGAAAAAGGGGGAGGAAGGCTTGTAAGAATTCGCAGACGAGTAGGTAAACCGCCAATACCCTCCGTATTATTGGCCAACATGTAATCATTGGAAAACAAACTGGACGATCTACGATTAAGGCTATCCTAACAAAGGCGTATTAAAAACTATAATATCTTATATTTCACCGAGACGTGGCTAAACAACGACACGCAAAATATAGAGCTGGCTGGCTTCTCCGTGTATCGGCAGGACAGAACAGCTACATCTGGTAAAAATTAGGGGCAGGGGTGTGTTTATTTGTCAATAACTGCTGGTGCGCGATGTCTAATATTAAAGAAGTCTCGAGGTATTGAGGTAGAATACCTCATCAAAAACTGTAGACCACACTATCTACCAAGAGAGTTCTCATCTATATTATTCGTAGCCGTCTATTTACCACCACAAACCAATGTTGGCACTAAGAACGCACTCAACGAGCTGTATAAGGCCATAAGCAAACAAGAAAATGCTCATCCAGAAGCGGTGCGCCAAGTGGTCGGGGACATTAATGCAGCCAAATTTAAATCCGTTTTACTTCATTTCTACCAGCATGTCACATGTGCAACCAGAGAAAAAAAACTCTAGACCACCTTTACTCCACACACAGAGATGCATACAAAGCTCTCCCTCGCCCTCCATTTGGCAAATCTGACCATAATTCCATCCTCCTGATTCCTGCTTACAAGCAAAAAGTAAAGCAGGAAGTACAAGCGGCTCGCTCAATACGGAAGTGATCAGATGACGCGGATGCCACACTACAGGACTGTTTTGCTAGCACAGACTGGAATATGTTCCGGGATTCATACAATGGCATTGAGGAGTATACCACCTCAGTCACCGGCTTCATCAATAAGTGCATCGACGACGTCGTCACCACAGTGACCGTACGTACATATCCCAACTAGAAGCCATGGATTACAGGCAACATCCACACCGAGCTAAAGGCTAGAGCTGCCGCTTTCAAGTAGCGGGACACTAATCCGGACGCCTATAAGAAATCCCGCTATGCCTTCAGATGAACCATCAAACAGGCAAAGCGTCAATACAGGACTAAGATGGAATCCTACTACACCAGCTCTGATGCTCGTCGGATGTGGCAGGGCTTGAAAACTATTACGGACTACAAAGGGAAACCCAGCCTCGAGCTGCCCCGTGACGTGGGCCTTCCAGACGAGCTAAATGCCTTTTATGCTCGCTTTGAGGCAAGCAATACTGAAGCACGCATGAGAGCACCAGCTGTTCTGGAAGACTGTGTAATCATGCTCTCCGTAGCCGATGTGAGAAAGACCTTTAACAGATCAACATTCACAAAGCCCCGGGGCCAGACAGATTACCAGGACATGTACTCAAAGCATGCACGGACCTACTTGCAAGTGTCTTCACTGACATTTTCAACCTCTCCCTGACCGAGTCTGTAATACCGACATGTTTCAAACAGACCACCATAGACCCTGTGCCCAAGAAAGCGAAGGTAACCTGCCTAAATGATTACCGCTGTCACGGATCCCCCCGGTACTGATGCTCATTCTGTTCACCAGTTCTGGAGGTCCATGTCACCGGCTTTCCAGGCTTCACTGAACGGTATTCATTATCATCAATCCCGGACTGTCTTGTCTGATTACACACACCTGGTTCCCATTTCCCCTGATTATTATGTCTTTGTCGGTTATTGTCGGTTATTGTTCCCATATCCGTTGGTCGTGTGAGTACCTATGCGTTGGTGCAGCTGTTATTCTGCGTGCTTTATATATTGTGTATTACGGGTATTATCCCATGTTGTTCACCGAGGTTTCCCCTCACTCTTTTGTTTGGGTACAGCCCAGTGTTTTTGTATACGTGTTTGTTTTGGGTGTATTAAAAACTCCTGTTGTGTATTCCTGCGCCTGTCTCCAAATCCTTTATACCAGCATGACAACCGCCATATAGCACTCACGTCAGTAGCCATGAAGTGCTTTGAAAGGCTGGTCATGGCTCACATCAACACCATCATGCCGGAAACCCTAGTCTTACTCCAATTCGCATACCCACCCCAACAGATCCACAGATGATGCAATCTCAATGGCACTCCACACTGCCCTTTCCCACCTGGACAAAAGGAACACCTATGTGAGAATGCTGTTCATTGACTACAGCTCAGCGTTCAACACTATAGTACCCACGAAGCTCATCACTTCAACTGGATCCTGCACTTCCTGATGGGCTGCCCCCAGGTGGTAGGGGTAGGCAACAGCACATCTTCCACGCTGATCCTCAACACTGGGGACCCTCAGGGGTGCGTCCCCTCCTGTACTCCCTGTTCACCCACGTCTGCGTGGCCAAGCACGGCTCCAACACCATCATTAAGTTTGCTGACGACACAACAGTGGTAGGCCTGATCACCGACAATGATGAAACAGTCCATTGGGAGGAGGTCAGAGACCTGGCTGTGTGGTGCCAGGACAACAACCTCTCCCTCAATGTGAGCAAGACAAAGGAGCTAATCGTAGACTATAGGAAAAGGAAGGCTGGACATGCCCCCATTAACATCGAGTTTCAAGTTCCTTGGTGTCCACATCTCCAACAAAACTATCATGGTCCAAACATACCAAGACAGTCTTGAAGAGGACATGACAACACCTTTTCCCCATCAGGAGACTGAAAACATTTTGGCATGTGTCCCCAGATCCTCAAAAAGTTCTACAGCTACACCATCGAGAGCATTCTGACCGGTTGCATCACCGCCTGGTATGGCAACTGCTCGGCATCTGACCGTAAGGCGCTACAGAGGGTAGTGCGTACAGCACAGTACCTCACTGGGGCCAAGCTTTCTGACATTCAAGACCTATATACTAAATAGGCGGTGTCAGAGGAAGACCCAAAAAAACTGTCAAAGACTCCAGTCACCCAAGTCATAGACTGTTCTCTCTGCTACCGCACGGCAAGTGGTACCAGAGTGTCAATTCTAGGACCAAAAGGCTCCTAAACAGTTTCTACCTCCAAGCCATTAGACTGCTGAATACTGCTGCTACTTGGTGTTTATTATCTCCAGATAGTCACTTTACAAATGACCTTGACTAACCTGCACCCCCGCACTTTGACTCGGTACCGGTACCCCCTTTATATAGCCTCGTTATTGTTATGTCATTTTCTTGTGTTACTTTAGTATTATATAATTTTTTTTTTACTTTAGTGTATTTAGTAAATATTTTCTTAACTATATAATGAGATGCATTGTTGGTTAAGGGCTTGAAAGTAAGCATTTCACAGTAAGGTGCATTCGGCGCATGTGACAAATAAAATATGATTTGATTTGGCCACAGTCGGTCAGCCCTGTTTCTATTATGTGGAGTAGCATGGAAGTATGAGTTGTGAAGAGCTCATTTACAGTACAAGTGACAATGAGAGGAAATGGCACAGAACTGGAGGGAGGAGGCAGTGGGTCAATATATCTTTCATCAAGGGGAAGGATTTCCAGCAGCCCCATGCTCCTCCACCCCCCTGCCGTTGTGATATTACTCAATTATTACACAACCTTTCACCAAGTCTCTGTCAAAACAGTGGTGTTATTAGGGACAGCACAATAACATGCCCAATCTTAAACATACAGTGCATTCGGAAAGTATTCAGACCTCTTGACTTTTTCCACATTTTGTTACGTTACAGCCTTATTCTAAAATGGATTAAATCTACATCAATCTACACACAGCACCTCATAATGACAAAGTGAAAACAGGTTTTTAGAAGATTTTTTTTCTTCAAAATGATTTTAAAAATAAAAAAAATAAAAAAAATAACTTATTAAACTATTCAGACCCTTTGCTATGAGACTCGAAATTGAGGTCAGGTGCATCCTGTTTCCATTGATCATCCTTGAGATGTTTCTAAACTTGATTGGAGTCAAACTGTGGTAAATTAAATTGATTGGACATGATTTGGAAAGACAGGATTGTGTCGGGGCACAGATCTGAGGAGGGGTACCAAAACATTTCTGCAGCATTGAAGGTCCCCAAGAACACAGTGGCCTCCATCTTTCTTGAATGGAAGAAGTTTGGAACCACCAAGACTCTTCCTAGAGCTGGCCGCCCGACCAAACCGAGTAATCGGGGGAGAAGGGCCTTGGTCAGGGAGGTGGCAAAGCTCTAGAGTTCCTCTGTGGAGATGGGAGAACCTTCCAGAAGGACAACAATCTCTGCAGCACTCCACCAATCAGGCCTTTATGGTAGAGTTTCCAGACGGAAGCCACTCCTCAGTAAAAGGCACATGACAGCCCACTTGGAGTTTGCCAAAAGGCACCTAAAGAACTCTCAGACCAAGAGAAACAAGATTCTCTGGTCTGATGAAACCAAGATTGAACTCTTTGGCCTGAATGCCAAGCGGCACGTCTGGAGGAAATCTGGCACCATCCCTACAGTGAAGCATGGTGGTGGCAACATCATGCTGTGGGGATGTTTTTCAGCGACAGGGACTGGGAGACTAGTCAGGATTGAGGGAAAGATGAACAGAGCAAAGTACAGAGAGATCCTTGATGAAAACCTGCTCCAGAACGCTCAGGGCCTCAGACTGGGGTGAAGGTTCACCGTCCAACAGGACAACAACCCTAAGCACACAACCGAGACAACGCGGAATGGCTTCCGGACAATCTCTGAATGTCATTGAGTGTCTCAGCCAGAGCCCGGACTTGAACCCGATCAACCATCTCTGTAGAGATCTGAAAATAGCTGTGCAGCCACGCTCCCCATCGCACCTGACAAGGCTTGAGTGGATCTACAGAGAAGAATGGGAAAAACACCCCAAATATTGGTGTGCCAAACCTGTAACGTCATTCCCAAGACGACTCAAGGATGCTGTGGTCAATGCCTAAGGTGCTGTAACAAAGTACTGAGTAAAGGGTCTGAATACTTATGTAAATGTAATATTTAAGTTTTCTAAAAAACTATTTTTGCATTGTCATTATGGAGTATTGTGTGTAGATTGAAGAGGGGAAAAAAATGTTTTCATCAATTTTAGAATAAGGGTGTAACGTAACAAAATGTGGAAAAAGTCAAGGTGTCTGAATAATTTCTGAATACACTGTAGGATTGGTAGTAGCATACGCAGCAAGACATTACTTTCCTTGGAACCTCTGCCTTTGTACATTCATAACAAACATGTGGTGCAAATATGACATACATTCTGATTGGATCAGCAGGTTATGATATTTGTTCAGTTACATGTAATCTGATTACAAAAAACTAACTGTAATCAGTTATGTTACATGCAAAAATGTTGTAATCAGATTACAGATACTTAAAAAAAAACTTGAGTATTACTTCTTGGAATACTTTTAAATTCAGAAAGGATGTTTGCAAGAAAAAAATACTTTCACACCTTTCACCTTGTTTTCTCAATGAGATTCAATTTACATTTGAAAAAAGGTAAAAGTTTAAGTTTGTTCTGACCACAAATCAGAACAATGATGACACAGCAAATGCTTTGATGGATCCTTTTTGCCTTTTTCTAATGCCTCTTAAGGGGAAAGTAATCCAAAGAAACTGAAAGTAATCAGATGACGTTAATTGAATTTGGGTAATCCAAAAGTTACATTACTGATGACAATTTTGGACAGGTAACTAGTAACTGTAATGGATTACATTTAGAAAGTAACCTACCCAACCCTGCAGACAGAACATCTATTGGTTTTACTTTTCTCATTACTTATGGACTACAAGCATTCTGTAGACTAGGCCATACATTCATTTAATTTTTTATTTAACCTATATTTAACTAGGCAAGTCAGTTAAGAACAAATTATTATTTACAATGACGGCCTACCAAAAGGCAAAAGGCCTCCTGCGGGGACGAGGGCTGGGATTAAAAATAAATAATCTGCATATAAATGGATGAAAGAGCTTCCTACTGCCTGAGCTATGTTGTTGATGTAAATTGAGAAGAGCGTGGGGCCTAGGTTCGAGCCTTGGGGTACTCCCTTGGTGACAGGCAGTGGCTGAGACAACAGATGTTCTGACTTTATACATTGCACTCCTAGTTATTAAACCAGGCCAAAGTCCCCTCAGAGACACCAATAATGGAAGAATGGAAGAATGGAATGGTCTACCATGTTAAAAAAGGTCAATAAAAATAGCAGCACAACATTGCTTAGATTCAAGGGCAATGGTGACATCACTGGGGATCTTATAGGTTTCAGTGATATATCCATAACCTGAGCGGAAACCTGATTGCATACCAGAGAGAGTACTATAGACATCAAGAAAGCCAGTCAGTTGATTATTGACACGTTTTTCCAACACTTTTGATAAACAGGGCAAAATTGAAATAGGCCCAGATCAGCTTGATCTCCCCTTTAAATAAAGGACAAACCGTGGCTGCCTTCCAAGCAATGGGAATCTCCCCAGAAAGGATAGACAGGTTAAAAAGGTCAGAGATAGGCTTGGCGATGATAGGCGCAGCAACCTTAAAGAAGAAAGGGTATAAACCATCTGACCCAGATGTTTTTTGGGGGTCAAGATTACATCAGCTAATCAACATGATTACAGGTGAAATGATGTGAAGATGAACTCAAACAAACCATATTTTTAATGGGATGGTTTTGATGGCTCATCCTACATAAAAAAACATTTTACCTTTATTTAACTAGACAAGTCAGTTAAAGAACAAATTCTTATTTTCAATGACGACCTAGGAACAGTGGGTTAACTGCCTGTTCAGGAGCAGAACGACAGATTTGTACCTTGTCAGCTCGGGGGTTTGAACTTGCAAACTTTCGGTTACTAGTCCAACGCTCTAACCACTAGGCTACCCTGCCGCCCCATAAAATGATTTATTTATTATGAAAAAATATATAGATAAAACATATGTCTGGAATCTTTATCCGCCTCTGTGTGTAGCCGCCTCTCTGGATCGCAAACAGTTCAATCGGCGCTAGGACCTAGGAGATGCCACAGAAGCGTTGCAGACAGAACGTTTGGGAGGTGTTGTAGAAGAAAGGCAAAAGAAACCGAGTAAATGAGAGCACTTTTTGTACAGATTATTGAAGGATTTATCAGCTAAATAAATCGCCGAAACAGCTCATTATAATGCAACGGACACACTATTGAAATCCTGTCCAGGTAAAGGCCTGCATTTTGTTTTTCGTGTTGACCTAGGTCGATTGCTGCTAGAGCGGTTAGATCCCATTGTATAAAATAGGATGCGGTTATTCTCACTCAAACTGCCTTGCTAGGCCCCATATCCAGACTAAAATGAAGTGCATTCCTGACATCAGTTTATTCTCGGGTATATGTATGTTTACGGAAGAAGTTAGTTAAGTGTCCAAACTTTAACATTAGCAGAGACTGTGCCTCATAAACAAAAATAAAATATCGTATAACATTGTCATTTACTGACTATGCTTTTGAATTTGACACAATGTCCGCCTTTGAGACAGCCTACAGGCCGAACATGTTTATGTCGTTTTTACTGTACATTACTTTCATACAATTATAAGTCACCTATAGGAACGAACTATACGTTTTAGAAATGAACTTTATGGACATATAAATGCATTTGCAACGCGTCTTAAAAACAAACTATGTTGTGATCTTGCGGGTGGCCAGTTCAACACTACAACTCACTCATTAATTTATCTGCACGTTCGTCAACAAGACAATTGATTTTGTTTTCTGATATGTTCTTGTTTGTCTGTATGTCACACAAGATGAAACATCTTTTACTGGCTTCATTCAAAATTCCACGACTTCTAAACCGAATATTTTACGTTTTGATTATCTGAAGGTAGGCAGTCACGTTGTTGCATTGTTGTTACAGTGTAGCAATGACGGAAACAGAAATTGATACAAAGTATCCACCTTTTGCTTTGTTATGGTGTGTGGCCCAACCTGGTCCGTTCTGTCAGGCGAATACATGTATTGTATAGTAGATCTACAGTTGATGACTTTTGAAAGCATACTTCCTTTATTCTTGGATGACAGTTGTATGCTCTCTGGGACATGCCTCAGTAATTTTCCTTTATTTCCCATTAGCACAATTATCCTTGAATAAGCATCCCCCAAATCCCCTAACATTCAATCCCCACTGTGCTCCCTATTTTCCATCTTTTAGATGTCATTTTTCATAACATATTTTACATTTTGACTAAATGATGAATACTCTTATGATTCACTGTACGCTTAAAAAAAAGTTTTGGGTAGTCATTTTCAATATTTTTTGTTGTTGTAATGTGTGCATTTAAAGTAACTCTCACACTGAACAGTAGTCATCCCCAAGCATGTTGTGTGCCATGCATGTCTTAAATGTGATAATTTGTTTTGAGTCATGAGGCCGACCATGACTAGCCACAGTCTGAATGTGAAAGGACCCAGGCAGGCAGCACAGCAGCAACATGTGACATTAGTCTGAGGGTGGTTAAGTGATGTTGTTACTGTTTGACTCACTCACCCTGTTCTTCCTGGGAGATGTTGACATCCTTGGCTCCCATTGGTATGGGAAAGGACTTTGAGTTCCTCTGGCCTTGTTGATGCAAATGTGCCACCGGTTGTATGCAGAATCTGAGGAATGCTGTTTGAAATCTGCCCTTACACAGTCAGGTGTATTGTGGCTAATCTGAGGGCTGTACGCCACAGGAGCTAGGAGACTTTATCAGTGTAATGGGTCCACACACTTCCTGGCCCTCCATGCACATCATATGACTGTCCTCTCCCTGCTCTCTCTGTGTCACAGTCATAGACAGCACTGCTTCCTCTGCTGCTGTCCATGTGGCTGCAAGCAAGTTGTTTACATTCTGAACTTCAAGCCCTCAAGTCAGAACCAATAGCATAGATGGAATTAGGGGATGACATGAACGGATACAAGATGTTGATGAAGTGTCACCAACAGTAATATTTTTGAAGAGGAGACTGGAGAACAATAGGAGGGTTTCTGCCAAGTTACACCATATAAAAGGTGCCTTTTCTATTCAAAACAGACTTTACCCAACTCTCTTTCTTAGTATGTGTAGATCCATTGGAATGGGCTTTCATTTTGTCTGTCTGTGAATTTGTATACAGTACCAGTCAAATGTTTGGACACACCTACTCATTCAAGGATTTTTCTTTATTTTTACTATTTTCTACATTGTAGAATAATAGTGAAGACATCAAAACTATGAAATAACACATATGGAATCATGTAGTAACTAACTAACTAAATATATTTTAGATTCTTCAAACCCTTTGTCTTGATGACAGCTTTGCACAGTCTTAGCTTTCTCTCAACCAGCTTCATGAGGAATGCTTTTCAAACTGTCTTGAAGTAGTTCCCACATATGTTTTCCTTCACTCTGCGGTCCAACTCATCCCAAACGATCTCAATTGGCTTGAGGTTGGGTGATTGTGTAGGCCAGGTCATTTGATGCAGCACCATGACTCTCCTTCTTGGTCAAATAGCATATACACATCCTGGAGGTGTGTTTTGGGTCATTGTCCTGTTGAAAAACAAATTAGTTCCCGAAGTCCCGGTTGGAGATTTCCCAGAATAAGCAGGAAATCTGTAATTCTCCAACCAGGATTTCTGGAAAACCAGGGAATTTATTGAAAGTTCCCAGAATTTTGCTACTCTAGAACCAACACATGCAGAGATAATCCGTTCACCTACTCTGCATCTCACAAAGACACAGCGGTTGGAACCAAAAATCTCAAATTTGGATTCATCAGACCAAAGGACAGATTTCCACCAGTCTGATGTCCATTGCTCATGTTTCTTGGCCCAAGCAAGTCTCTTCTTCTTATTGGTGTCCTTTAGTAGTGGTTTCTTTGAAGCAATTTGACCATGAAGGCCTGATTCACGCAGTCTCCTCTGAACAGTTGATGTTGAGATGTCTCACAGTTAACTCTAATTAACTTATCCTCTGCAGGTAACTCTGGGGCTTCCTTTCCTGTGACGGTCCTCATGAGAGCCAGTTTCATCATAGAGCTTGATGGTTTTTGTGACTGCACTTGAAGAAACTTGGAAATTTCTTGAAATTTTCCAGATTGACTGACCTTCATGTCTTAAAGTAACGATGGACTGTCGTTTCTCTTTGCTTATTTGAGCTGTTCTTGCCATAAAATGGACTTGGTCTTTTACCAAATAGGTCTTTCTTCTGTATACACCCCCTACCTTGTCACAATACAACTGATTGGCTCAAACGCATTAAGGTGGAAAGAAATTCCACAAATTAACTTTTAACAAGACACATCTGTTAATTGAAATGCATTCCAGGTGACTACCTCATGAAGGTGGTTGAGAGAATGCCAAGAGTGTGCAATTCTGTCGTCAAGGCAAAGGGTGGCTACTTTGAATAATCTCAATTATAAAATATATTTTGATTTGTTTAACATGTTTTTGGTTACTACGTGATTCCATGTGCTATTGCATAGTTTTGATGTCTTCACTATTATTCTACAATGTAAAATAAAGAAAATCCCTTGAAGTGAGTAGGTGTGTCCAAACTTTTTACTGGTACTGTATATTTGTGTATGCTAATGTTAGTTGCTTTATGCTCTTCTCTCTCCCTGTAATTGTGATTGTCCTGCTGGAACAGACACCAGGAATAAACTTGATTGTGTGTGGAGGCATGACTGGTCATTTGACCTGTCTACCTTTTTATTTGTACGTCTTGTTTGAAGGAAAATTGCATAGATGCATATTGGTATTACTATTTAGTAAACATTTCCTTTGATGCACAGTAGTATTGGGACACTGCTTACCTGCACCCTTCTACTAGGACTCCAAGACAAAGCCAATATAGGCACAGAGAATGGATTCACGTTGTTGATATAGAAGACAATACAACAAATGATATAGGTCAACCTGCTGCCTCCATACACAGCCTCTTTGCTTGAACCCAGCCAAGTCTCAAGACTAGTCTGGGATTATACCCAGTGGACTACATTAATCAACAAGTGTTTGTATGACTGGCTCTGTGTGTGGCTTCCATACTGCATGACACTGATTTGCATTGAGGGGGGCCCTGGAACGAGAGCCAGAATGATGAATGATTGAAAGTCAAGCAGGCAAGGCAGGCAGTCAGGAAGGGACAGCATGAGAGAGTGAAGCAGGCAGGTAAGGAAAGAGCGAGTGAAGCAGTCAGGCAGTGGCCCGGGCCCCTGGACCATGTGACCTGCTGTTATGGTACTAGGTTCATTCACTGGCTACAGTTCTGGCTGCGGCCCAGCTTTTCCACACAGCCCACAGTAGCGACGGCTCGGTCACATTAAACATCAACACTGTGTTGTGGCTCCAGAGCCGGACCTCGTGTGTGTGTGTGTGTGTGTGTGTCAAAGTCAGAGAGTGCATGCTGAGAGCACAGAGGCTTGGTTTGCGTTTGTGATCAAAGTTTGAATTGGTCTCAGTAGGGTATACACTGCTCTAGTGGACAGGCCTGCTCTCAGTCAGTTCTCCAGAGCTCATCTCTCTCTATCTCTCTCTCTCTACTGTGACAGGCCCAGCCACAGCCAGAGATGACTGGAGCACAACGCACTGCTGGCCCAGCCACAGCCAGAGAGGACTGGAGCACAATGTGCTGCTGCCAGTACTCAGAGCATGTGGGACCAACTGGCAGGTGTAATTTTCAATCTCTCCCTGACCGAGTCTGCAGTAACTACATGTTTCAATCAGACCACCATAGTCCCTGTGCCCAAGAAAGCGGAGGTAACCTGCCTAAATGACTACCGCCCCGTAGCACTCAAGTTGGTAGCCATGAAGTGCTTTGAAAGTCATGGCTCACATCAACACCATCATCCCGGAAACTCTAGATCCAATTCGCATACGGCTCCAATAGATCCACAGATGATGCAATCTCAATGGCACTCCACACTGGTCTTTCTCACCTGGACAAAAGGAACACCTATGTGAGAATGCTGTTCATTGACTACAGCTCAGTATGCAACACCATAGTGCCCTCAAAGCTCATCACTAAACTAAGGACTCTGGGATTAAACACCTCCCTCTGCAACTGGATCCTGGACTTCCTGACAGGCTGCCCCCAGGTGGTAAGGGTAGGCAACAACACATCTATCACGCTGATCCTCAACATGGGGGCCCCTCAGGGGTGCATGCTTAGTCCCCTCCTGTACTCCCTGTTCACCCACGACTGCGTGGCCAAGCACGACTCCAACACCATCATTAAGTTTGCTGACGACACATTAGTAGTAGGCCTGATCACCGACAACGATGAGACAGCCTATCGGGAGGAGGTCAGAGACCTGGCTGTGTGGTGCCAGAACAACAACCTCTCCCTCAACGTAAGCAAGACAAAGGAGCTTATCATGGACTACAGGAAAACAAACAAGCCCCCATTAACATTGATGGGGCTATAGTGGAGCGGATCGAGAGTTTCAAGTTCCTTGGTGTCCAAGGAACTTCATCAACAAACTATCCTGGTGCAAACACACCAAGACAGCCGTGAAGAGGGCACGACAACACCTTTTCCCCATCAGGAGACTGAAAAGATTTGTCATGGGTCCTCAGAACCTCAAAAAGTTCTAAAGCTGCATCATCGAGAGGATCCTGACTGGTTGCATCACCGCCTGGTATGGCAACTGCTCTGCATCTGACCGCAAGGCGCTACAGAGGGTAGTGCGTACGGCCCAATACATCACTGGGGTCAAGCTTCCTGACATCCAAGACATATAAACTAGGCGGTGTCAGAGGAAGGCCCATAAAATTGTCATAGACTCCAGCCACCCTAGTCATAGACTGTTCTCTCTGCTACCGCACGGCAAGCGGTACCGGAGCGCCAAGTCTAGGTACAAGAGGTGACTCCTTAACAGCTTCTACCCCCCAAGCCATAAGACTGCTGAACAATTAATCAAATGGCCACCCAGACTATTTACATTGATGACCCCCCCCCCCCCCTTTGTTTTTACACTGCTGCTACTCACTGTTTATTATCTATGCATAGTCACCTTACCCCTAGCTAAATGTACAAATTACCTCAACTAATATGTACCCCATGTACATTGACTCGGTACCGGTACCCCCTGTATTGTTATTGTTATTTTGTGTTACTTTTTATTACATTTTTTACTTTTTTTTATTTAGTAAATATTTTCTTAACTACATTTATTGAACTGCATTGTTGGTTAAGTGCCATTAAGTAAGCATTTCACGCTACGGTCTACACCTTTTGTATTCGGCGCATGTGTAAGACATTTCCAGGGAGTAAAAAGTGTTTCCAATTAATATGAGTTCACTCAACAATTTGTAAACACAATGGATGTTAAAGGCTCCTATCATGCTGGTTTAATGGGGGATGTATTAGGCCTGGGGCTCTAACTCCCAGCCTGTCAATAGCCACTGCTTCCTGTTGTTTTCCTCTGCAGTCACTGATGAGGTCACATTAACAGGCCTGTCTTGTGATGATGAGCTCTAGAGGATAAATTGATTTCAGTGGATGGTCAGAGATAGCCATCCGCACGCTGGTCACAGAACTTAGTCATTAGTTTTGAAGTGTTTGGCCCTGTGGTGAGTTTGTGGATACTGTCTTTAACTCTAGTTCCTCATTTAGGAGTGATGCCACATGCTCATACTGAACTTGAATAATACCCATCTGGTGTGTGGCACTATTTTCCACTGTCTGGACAGACCACAGAAGTATGGAACCAACGTGTTTCCAGTTTCCACTGAGTTGCACTGATGTTGACTGTTGAAGTTAATATTCAGACAGGTGAAGAGGAAATGTTTTACTTCCAGATGAGGCTAATTTTTACTCTTCCCTTTACGCTAAAAGGAAACTGGTGAAAAGGCGACTACAGGCTCCTGTCCTGGACTGAGTGAAGGACGCTTGGGGAACAGAGCTGTGTCTCTCCCTGTCAGAACCCTGGACACACTAACCTGCCCACCAACATGACCGATGTGGCGATTGTGAAGGAGGGATGGCTGCACAAAAGAGGTGAGTGGGTTTGGACTATTTCCTGTATCAACAAAAGCTTTGCTCCGTATTTGACTACAACATGAGCATGAGTGCTGATGTGATTTTGGTATTATTTGTATAGTTTCCAGTATGTGATTCCTATTTCCTAGTCAACAGTATACAGTATGCCCCAGTATCCCTCTTGCCCAGCTAGCTACTTTGTGTGGTATGGCAGGCGTGAGTGCCGTTGTTTGGATGAGGAGGCATTCCTCACATACCTGCTGTCTTTGAGCGGGGGTGGTGTGTGTGTGTGTGTGTGTGTGTGTGTGTGTGTGTGTGTGTGTGTGTGTGTGTGTGTGTGTGTGTGTGTGTGTGCATGCGGACTCCTCTGGCACAGAGAGAGAGCAGGGGTGTGGTACCTGGGACAGAGACACAGGCTCATGGGACAGACAGACATGGGGAACACGTCACTAGGAGTGGAGAGTCCCAGATGCTGTAACCCAGGGAACAGCATTCTACTCAGTACGCTCTCCCTCGAAGGCCTCAGCAGGAACACAACAGGGGCTTGTGTCTTAACAGAGTCATCCTGGGTTAGCTACGCAGGCTGACCCAGGCCCACGCAGACTGATGCAGCCCCTGGTCCTGACAACGCTTCCCTGGAGTGGAAAGAGCAATGCTAGCTGGGTACTACTGACTGCTCATTTAAAAAATAACCTTTACTTAAAACAGCAGATCGCCCTGGGATTCTTGGTACATGTATAGAGGCTGAGGAACACATATCAGTCTGATGTTTTCTGATGTAAGAGATATTTGTCTAAATAACAAGGAAACAGGAAACAGCATTTGCCTTATTGGAAGGAAACGGACCAAAGTTGATCATTTAGAAAAGTTCTGATTTAATAACAAACATGCCAGCTAAGGGAGGGTCTTTCCAAGGGTGTCTAGTTCTTCTGAAACTTTTTTGAAATCATGCATGTGATTTTACCTTCTTTACCTCACCTTATGCATGGTCTGTTGGCACATTTGACGTGCAGTATGTGATGCAGTATAACATGCACTATGCTGTTTCCACTGCTCCTTGCCAGAGTGATAAGAAGGGAAGCAGGAAGGTTTCTGACAGATTGCAAGTGTAAAATGTAATGGCCCAAGGACTGTCAAATAGTGACCAGTGAGAAAAACAAACTCCTTTGATCTCAAGTCACATCTTAACCTTGAATTATTGAAGAACAAAGCCAACACACAAACAGACTGAACAAACAAGCCTTCAGGAATACTGAGTTGGCATGCTGTCATACCCTAGCAGCTGTGCCCGGTGAAATGTCACCCAGAGCAACACTGTTTTGATTGGAGGGCTTCTGCCTGCTTGCTGAGCGTATCTTGACAGGACGGGTTTTAATGTCACGTCACTGTCACCCAGTCTTTGTCCCAGTGCAACAGCACAGAAGGTGAGTCTGCAATAACAATGTTCTGCTGCCCATCACTTCAGCCAACCACCCACTTCCTGTGAATCTTTTCATTTTAGCCCATCCTCTAACCTCACTACTAAGATTTTGGACTGCAGTCACAGAACATTTCACTGACTGATTGCATTGTGTGTTTGATGGCATGGGATTGAGGCAGGCCTCTGTGGCACTGAAGGGTCATACAGGTAGGTGGTGGCCTGCCTGGGAGCTGAGAACGTCCATGCCGCCCTTAACCCTCTTAACACTGATTCCTATCTGATTAGTCATGCTGGGCATGCAACTGTAAGCTGGTTTTGTGGTATCCTTTTGCTGCCAGACAATGGCAGAGTACAGAAAGTGGAGCAGCAAACTTGGTTTCTTATGTGGACTAAGTCCAGCCAGCCTATTCCACAGAACAGCCAGATTCCCAACCTTGGAGTGTTCGGTTCTGTGCCTTTTTTCCCCAGGCAGGCCCAGCTGAGTCTGATGATCCCCAACGTCAGGCCACACATTTCCACTCAATCAGCCTTGTACTGCTGGGCAGTGGGATTGTCTCAGCCATTTACGTCACCCATCATGATATAAATCTGTTCAAGGCCAGGTTTGGACTTCCAATACATAGCACTAGGGAATAGGCCAGTAATCCTGTGCTGTATACCAAGTCACCAATGGCTCCTCTATAGGCCCGTGTGTGTGTCTATCCGGAAGTGTGTGTCTGCGGAAGTGTGTGCATGAGGTAAAGCATACAATTGCAGGGGTAACAGTGGTTGAATGTTGAAATTATTTCCCAGTGCCCACATGTACAGGTTGCCTAGCACGCAGAGGCTTGTAGTTCAAAATCCGCTTGTATCTTGTTGCATCTGTTACAATCCAGTTGTCATGTCCCTAAGGGCCACACAGACAGTCATCCAGCAACGGATGACTCCCATTAAAAAAACCATTGGCTCAATCTGGGTTTGATTAATCCGTAAATATGTTGGGTCTACTTTGCACCATCCACACAGTTTACATTATGCCTGCAGCCTCTAGTGGTCAGTCTGTAGTTTATTTCCTAAAGTTTCCATCAAAGGCAGAGCATCATCCAACATCAAAGAAGCAGATTGCAGGTGCTCTAGATTCCATCTGAGTGCTGTGTCCAAGAGCCTAGTGAAGTGCAACAGAACTGTGCTTGTTGGCCCTCTCTCTTCCAGGCAGCCCTTGGCCCTCTCTCTTCCAGGCAGCCCTTGGCCCTCTCTCTTCCAGGCAGCCCTTGGCCCTCTCTCTTCCAGGCAGCCCTTGGCCCTCTCTCTTCCAGGTAGCCCTTGTTCTTTTGACTCATTTGCTCCTTGACAGGTATAAAGAGCCGGCCTCCTCGTTAGGCTAACGAAGGTTACAACAACTGTTGTATTTTGGTAGCACTCTCAGCTGGCTCAGAGGCAGGAGTGAATGGATCTTTGTCTTTGTGATATTCCCAGAACATCATCACTCTGTGTGCAGTCCTTTTCTCACAGACCAAGCCTGACTTAGAAACAGGGTGTTCTGTGTGATGTGTCTGACGAATAGGTTGATGCTTATTGGATGATTTACTCCAAGGGGTCACATGATTAGTCAATGGGGTCGTGTATTAGAGGACACCTTTGAGTCGTTCCACTAAGAATAACAAAAAGAGTGCGTGGTCAAAGAGTGTGTGTGAGAGTTTGTTTGTGTGTGTGTTGGTATGCATGCATGCAAGATGTTGAGTACCTAATACCTCATACAATCACATACCATTTTGAAACACCTCTTTAAAGAATTTCTCAATTTCTCAGAATTTCTGTATCAAAGCAGTAAAAGGGAACTGTGTGTGGGAGTTATATTTTCACTCTTCAAAGGAACCAACCCACCTGATTAACTCTGTCTCATGACACTGCAATGCTGATCGCACAAGGACCTTGTCTGGCTGCCAGCTTTGCTGCCAGCTTTACCGCCAGGCTCGCCTTGCTTAGTCTCCTTCACACATACCCCTTCATTAGGTTCCAGCCTGCCATGGACCACACAGCGGCCCTGCTACCACACACACCAACAGCCTCACTACAACGGCTCCAGCAGCAGGGGATGCCCCAGAGCCATTATGCCCTGTCCACACTCCCACCGCCCAGCTAACTACATAAAACAATACCAGCAGGAAAACTTTGAGCGACAGAACCAGAGTCACGAGGTGAAGCCCCAAGGCAGGGCCAGCAGCAGAGGGTGGCTCCCCAGGAGGGGAGGGCTCTGGCTGGTGTCTGGCCGTCAGCAGGGTCCCCTGCTCTCAGTAATGGGAATCAGCCTCCTGCTAAATGTGGTGGATAAAAATTGCCTGGGTGCAGCTGTCGACAGGCAGGCTGGATGAGAGGGGACCAGTAGGCCAGAGAGAGCCACCTCCATCACTTGTCTCTGCTCGCAGTGAGCCTGCTGTGTGCTTACTTTTCTGTGCAGAATCCTCCTGCTCCACAACTGGCGCTTGGTTGTGCTCCCCCTGCCCCCTACCCCTCTCACTCTCGTTCACTTCCTCTCTCTCTTTCTTCAATTCTCCATCTCTGTTCCCCTCTCTTTTTCTTTCTTTACCTCATATCCTGCTTCCTACTCCCACTCTACTCCTCCTCTCCCTCTTTCTTAATCCCCATCTCATTTCTTCTCTGCCTCTGCCAGTCGTCCCCCACCACCTTCTCGCCCACTCCCCCCCCCCCCCCCCCCCCCCCTTGCCAGGATAATGACCCTGCTGACAACACCGAGGCGGAAGCTGCTTCCGACTGCCGTGGCGCTCCCAGTCTCAGACATCAATCACATCACTGGCTCGCTGGCTCTCCCTGGCAACTGGGACAGACAGAGGGGTAGAGAGAGAGAGAGAGAGAGAATGAGAGGGAGTGGTGGAGTGTGGACAGGAAGGGGCTGCTCAGCTGTCCATAGAGTCTGACTGTATGTTCAGACTGCTGTCACATTCACATCAGACCATCATCAGGATACACACCCAGATCACACTTAGCCTCTCATCCGGCTCAGGGACAATTTGTCATTATGGATCACAGACAAATATAACAATGTATTTGACTTGGCCTTAACTCTCCTAAAGGTTGAAATTTAATCTTAGGTATATCCCCCTTTTATTATACATGGTTGTATATTTTAAGAGTGATGGACTGTTCCCTGGTCCTTTAGTGTTAATTGGCACTAATTTGAACTAAATAATGTGTTTATTTGTTTGTCATGCAGTAACACAGTTAACTAATCCATGGGCTGCTTGTTTACCGAGAGGAGGGGCCAAATTAATCACACAGAAAAGCAGGGTGAACTTCCCACAGTGTCTCTATGGTAATCAGCAGGTGTCACTCGCTATGGAGAAGAAGTGAGGGCTTTCTTATGAGCGTGAGAAAGAGGGGCTCCACCACCCCCCTCCCCACTGTTCACCACCCCCCCCCCCCTTTTTTTTTTCCTGTAGCGGCAGATACCGCATCAGAAGAGAGAGAGGGGAAGGGAGGGTGATGGAGAGAAAAGAGAGGGCTGCAGTGGAGGCTGGGGCAGCCCTTCCCTGTGACCTGTTGATGCTGTTGCCAAAGCCCCGGCAGTGCAGTCCCATCCAGCTGCATGAGAGAAAGAGAGACGCCAACAAAAGAGGAGAGGGACAGCAGGAAGAAAAAAAAGAGGGGGGAGAAAAGAAAGAATGAAGAAACCCAAACTCCTGGGCGGTTTAGCCTGGCATGTGAGAGGCCTGTTGTGAGCCTGGACAGCCTTATATGGTCATGGGGAGAGGGGCAGCCTGGCGGCGCTGTCTGCCCTGAGTCCCAGAGCTGGGAAGGAGATGGGACGGGGAGTGTTATTGGGGTGGTGGTACAGAGTGGTGACCCTTCCATCAGGGAGCCCCCTCTCCTCTGGAGCGGGTGGCGGCACAGAGGCTCATTGAGATGCAGGGCACATGGCGGCAGGTTGCAGCTGCAGGCTACAGGCAGGGCCCAACAGAAAAGGGCCGAAGGGAGCAACCGAGGAAAAACGAACAAAATACACTGCCTCCCCTGCTCTGGAGTTTTAATTCCCTAATCCTCAATCCCCCCCTCGACACTCTCACACATACACACTCTCACACATACACTCTCACACATACACTCTATCACACAGTTACCACGGGCTCCCTTCCTCCCTCTCATCCCCAAACTATGAATGAGTGGCCAGGCAGAGACAAAACACCACAGCAGCCCCCTCAGGAAGTCCAATCACTGGGCACTGCGCTGAGAAGGGCTTGTTTTGTCTGACCTCTTCTTCTCCCCTTCCTTAACATTTTATTTTCTGCTCTCATTCCTCTTTCTTTCTCTCTGTGTCTCTGTCTGTCTGTGTGTGTGTGTCTCTCTCTCTCTGTGTCTGTCTGTATTCTATGTGCCTGTGATGCCAGACAGAGCACAGCGGTTGGCCTCTCCTTTGCAGTGTGATGAATGTTGCATGATGTGTTTATTAAAGAGCTGTGGCAGCTGGGACCTTAGATTCCTGTCGTTGTCACAGAGAGACAGAGAGAACACAACGCTCCTCAGACACACAGGCTAACCTCTGACACACTCTCTTGCATCCTCTCCTTTTTACATTTAATCTTCTTTTTAATGACACAGACTGCCTGGACTCTAAAGCCAAGCTGACTTGCAAATGGCCTCTGTGTCAAATGGTAGTATTAACATGGATCCGAATTGTTCGCATGCTCGTTCTTTTACAACGGACTGACCTTGAAAACCGTAACTTGGTACAGTCTGACCATTGAGTGAATTATTTTAGTCTGATTGCAGACGGTTCGCCTTTGGTCAATCAAGATGCTCTTATTGCCAGTAGAAGGTTTTTGATGAATAAGCTGGTTTTCATGTGTCTGTTGAGAGCTCTATGGAACTACGCTGTCAACTCACAAACCATTCAGACACATACAGCTTATTCAGTAATAGCTCCAGTTCTGAAGAAAATGACACGGTAGCATACAGTATTTGGACAGTTGGCCCTCTGCAGCTGTAAGTCATTGAGTGTGTGTGTATGCATATGCGAGAGCATTTGTGCATGTGTGTGTGGGGGGCATGGCACTGGTACAATTTGGCTGTCCACACATAAGCCATGCAGCAGTTGGGAAATAAAGATGAATTCTCTTTTGTTTGGCAGAGGCTCACTGTTCATTATTTTCTACTTTGCCCAGTGCGCATCCCAGACCTCAGCAGCTGTTTGACATGTAAAGACACTCCAACAGCCTCTGACAGCTCCTCGCATGGCCCTCGTCTACACACACACACAGTCAAAATTGTAGTTGAATTTGCCTATCCCAAAGACTGTTCTGTTCTTGATCTTATCTGCTATGTGGTCACGCTGTCAGGTTGTTTCCGGTTTTCTACAATTAAAATGTTCTAGTGAGATGAAAAGGGCCAGCTGAAAGACTTTGAAGATGGATGGATGGATAGAGTTGATAGCAGGGGACTTCTGTGTCTCAAGTCCCTTCTGCTCTTAGTCAGCATGTTGTCTTCTCTCTCAATCTGTATTCTGCAATTTGCCCATTTGGTCCATTCTGTCAAAATATACTGGATCAAAAAAGCATATAAATATTTAGTGAGTAATTTAAATAGTCTACGAATGAGTCTTTTGGCATCTCCTGCTGTTGTCTGTACACCCTCTGCTTCCTATTCCTCCTAAGCCCCCAGTTCCCAGTTGTGGAGTATCATGGTAGGATGTCATCATAACATCAGAAGCAGAGTGAGAAAAGTACAGTACGGTAATGGGCTGGGTTTTTAGTTTCAAGTCTAGTCAGTGAGAAAGACAAAGTCTTAGTAAATAGGAAAGACATCTGGGTCATGTCTGTGGTTTTGTAACGAAGAGATGGACTGCAGATGTAGCTGACAGAAATGATAAGACAGTTTCTTCAGTTACATGACTCTCCATGCCCCAGCCAGGATGACGTTTGCCTGGTCAGGATATCCTCTCCAGCCAGCCCAAAAACGATGTTCTCAGTAATTTAGCTGATAACATGCATACTGCCAATTTCTCCACAGCCATTGTTTTCTCCACACCCACATTTTGGGAAATGTGTAACGTTATGCTTTATTTGGAAGAGCAAAAGAAGCACAAAGACAATTATGTTCTGATAATTGCACCAATGTCAGTCCTGCTGTGCTCAGAGCATGCTGTGGAGTCTTTAGGGTGGGATTAGGTGGAGGGGTATGGGGGGGTGGAGGGGTATAGGGGGGTAGAGATGTGCCCTAGGTGTCACATTCCACCATGATGAGCTTGTTCAGTTCACTGAACTCTACTCGCTGGTCTTTACAAGCTGTGGTCTCTGAGAGGAAAGGAAACACTATTAAAAGTGTCCTTTACCAATGACATTTGCATTACAGTGCATGGTGACCATTAAGTGACTGTCCCCATGGCTTTGTTGCTGTGTAGTGACACTGTGAAAGGCTAGCGACCCACGTGACTCAGAGCAGGGAGAGCTGTGACCACACTGGTCTGAAAAGTAGACCGTTTGTTAATGCAATATTCACTTAGAAATTGCGTGACGGGTTTGATTGGTTCTCTAAACCCCCAAAAGATCTTCATGGGTTGAGAGCTTTTGTTGTTTGGATTTGAAATTGGAATGGGGCGGTGCCAGGGGGCTGTATGTGGGTGTTTTGAGGAGAGCCAACCAGTAAAAGCACAGCCTCCTTCATTATCGATGCATTGTGCCGACAACAACAAAGAGCCATTCCAGACTCTGAAGTCAGGAGAACTTTGAGAGTTAGGTGTTAGCTAGACTAATGAAAGGGTACAGTGCGTATTCATTGTCACCTCATTGAGAGCCATGTGACAGAGCCCGCCTCTGCGTGGAGGAATGTCTCTGCAGTGCATGCCACGCACGGTGGCATCATCACAAGGCACGGTGGACGCCAACTCTTGCCAGCCTGGGTGGGCTTCGTGCGTCAGAGGGGCTTGCAGGCCAAATCAAATCAAATGTTATTTATCACATGTGCCAAATACAACCTTACCGTGAAATGCTTACTTCAAGCCCTTAACCAACAATGCAGTTTTAAGAAAATAAAGTTAAGAAAATATTTACATTAATAAACTAAAGTAAAAAATAAAATTAAAAAAGTAACAAGGAAATGACATAACAATAACGAGGCTATATACAGCAGGTACCGGTATATATGATCGATGCCCTATCCAGGCCCTCTGTGCTTGAGGATGGCAAGACCTTGCTGTCGTCAGATATACATTCACACATACACACTGTAAAGTATACGTTCATACACGCCAGTGCATATAAACAAACATCTGTCTTTGCTTGTCAGTGTCTGTGTTGGGACCATGGTCTTGATGCCAGTTTGTGGCCACAACACAATTACAGTAAACAATCAGCCTTTCAGCGTCATTGTTGGAAGCACCAAACACGCGCTTGATCTATTTCCTGAATCTCTCTGTATTCTTCCCTAAAGAGGTGAGCAGAGCGCTGCCAGTGTGTAGGCTAACCTATTTCCCAATTTTTTGGGGCTCCATTGTGGCGCAGTGGTCTAGGCAGTGCTAGAGGCATCACTACAGGCCCTGGTTCGATTCCAGGCTGTATCACAACCGGCCTTGATTGGGAGCCCCTTAGGGCGGCGCACAATTGGCGCAGTGTCGTC
This sequence comes from Oncorhynchus clarkii lewisi, assembly GCF_045791955.1. NCBI lineage: Eukaryota > Metazoa > Chordata > Actinopteri > Salmoniformes > Salmonidae > Oncorhynchus > Oncorhynchus clarkii. The sequence goes on from NC_092165.1 coordinate 44,290,465, forward strand.
CAGGTTAGGGTTTGGCCGGGGTAGGCCGTTATTGTAAATAAGAATTTGTTCTTAACTGACTTGCCCAGATAAATAAAATGTAACAAAAAAACTCCCTCTGATGTCACTGTGCTCGTATGGTGCATGGCTGGAGGTAGGGAGCTTATTATGCTGCCTTTGCATTGTGCACATACTGTCCCCAGCCTGCCCTGCCAGGGGCTCTGAGCCTAGGGTGGGGGAAATGGATCAGCCAAGACCTGACCACAGACTGACAATCTATCTAGAGCAGAAGTCAGGCCTTGATTTATGGTAGATTGAGGCTGAGGGTGTTCTGTCCATAATGCATCGCAGGTTTAGGATGAGTCTGGAAATGGTCTTGGATATGGAGGCTGGGGTGTGGGTCCCGGTGTTGTAAGCTGTTGGCTTCTCAACCATGAGATTGCTCCAGTCGTGCCTCAATCTACCATAAATCAAGGCCTGACTTCTGCTCTAGATAGATTGTCAGTCTGTGGTCAGGTCTTGGCTGATCCATTTCCCCCACCCTAGGCTCAGGTCTTGGCTGTATCTCTGTTTCACCTTACCAATGCCCACCACTGTGCTGACGTAACAAGAAATTCAGTCAGTCGTGTGAAGCTGCTGTTGACCCGTAGTTGTAAATTACATTGATGTTGATTCTCTGGGGACCTGTGTGTGTGTGTGTGCGTGTGTGTGTGCGTGTGCGTGCGTGCGTGCATGCATGGATTAGTGCTGTGAATGTTGATTCATGAGCCATGTAGTGTAAAATAGACAAATGACTCATCACTGTAATTGCAGCATATTGAACAGACATGGGGAAATCCACAGAGCTTTCCTCTTTATCACAGTGATTTTTTTCAATGAGGACGGTGCGTGCTCGGCTTTGTAGGCAAGCAGTAAGCATTGCAATCTGAAGTCTGACAAAGTCTAACTAATTTCTAAATGAGCTGCGTTTGTGTAAAAATACTTAGCCAGCAGAATGGAGATGAAAAATGTCCTCCCGTGCCGTTCTGAAAAATGACAACAGCCGTAGTAACATATTGGGCATCTGCTGCAGACTGACATCTAAAGTATACAGTGCTCTGAGACAGATGTTTTCTCTAGTGCTGGGATTTGTGCTGTCACCTCAATTGTTGCAGTAAATCAGGTGCTTTACACTGTGTGTATTTCTGTATGTGTATATGTGTGTGTGTGTGTGTGTGTGTGTGTTCCTGCTGTAATGGTTGCACCCTGTGGTGTTTGAATGATGTAGCCCCTCTCACGTGGGATTCCACTAGTCAGACAGTTGAACCATCACATTGAGGTGAGACATCCTAGAATATGGAATACAATCCACTTAGTGATTGTCTACATAGCCTCTTCTCACTAAGAGGAGTTTATATGAGGTGTGTTAAGTTGACTAGAGGTAAATTAGGTTCTGTTATCGAGGGATTCTGGTCAGTCTGCCTCGTCACAGACAGGTCTGGGATCAGTTTCCTCAGACTGGAGCCAGTGGTGTGCCAGGCGAGGCTTGGGGAGAGGAGGAACAGGATCTAGCATTAACAGATCTCCACTTTCCCCAGACTTCTGTGTCGGAGGAAATGGGGCAATTAAGGACAGCTTGCTCAGACACTGCATGGGGTTAATACCCGGCTCTCGTAATTAAAAATAAATGAAATTTTTCCTGTATAAATATTCAAGCCCCTCTCCGATCTGTGCTGCTGACTTTTTATGTGGCGTAAGCTGTTTTTGCACATTTCAGGAACATTTGGCACAATGTTTCCTGAACCGTCCGCGGAATAAATAGAGTTGCGTTGTCTCTGAGAGATTCATCTGTGGGTGTCTTGTGTTGGAGGAGATAGGCAAGGATGGAGACATGGATTCCTGTATAACCTCTGTATGGGAACGAAGGCGCAAGAGGCAAGGGTCCTGAGTCCAGCTAAAACAGCTATTTGTCCTGGCTTTGACCTACTATAGCTGAAAGTGGGTGACGACATGGTCATTTAGGTAATGTTGGTGAACATCTTAGCAATTAAATCACAAGAAATGGGTCAGAACCGCTGTGAATAAGGATGTTGCCTTGAAGATAATAGCTTTGTGTATCATAAACCATCGAACCGCACAGCTTAATTTTCATAGACCGATCAACAATTTAAAGAATGTAACCTTTTGAAACCAGCACATTATAGCAACCAATTATCCTCATCCCTTTGTCCATCTCTCTTTGCAGGAGAGTACATTAAGACCTGGAGGCCCAGGTATTTTCTACTCAAGAGTGATGGTACGTTCATTGGCTACAAGGAACGACCACAAGATGTTGACGCGTTCGAAACCCCCTTAAATAACTTCTCAGTAGCACGTGAGTATCTACGCTTTCAAGAACCTACTATCTACATTACTTCACCCATTAAGATTATACGCCACTTTATATTGCATAAACACCAATAGAAAATATTTGTGGTCAGTAGCTCCTATGACAATGTCTTGCCTTAATGGTTACTTCAAAGCCACAAAGTTGTGGTTAGAAACATCAGAATAGACTGGTGGTACATTAGCAATATGCCAGTATTCTACCTGGCTGTGTGTAAATTCCAGTTTTGTCTATGGGACTACTCCCTACATGACAGGAAGTTGTTGGGACAAGCTCGGCAGATGATTGAACAGAGTAATTAGAGAACATACTGTTTGTTAAACAAAATGTTTCCTGACATTCTTGAGTTATAGTGGTTATTAACCATCTGATTTCAATTATTTATCTGTGGGCTGCTCTGTCTCCATCAGCAGTACAGAGAGGGTGGCACAGTTTGTCACTGAGCAGACCTGCAGTAGACCCACAGACAGAGGGGCCATGTGATGCTGCTGATGGGGCTGATGAGGTGGTGGGGCTGAGTTACACAGCCACACTGACAGGGCCCTGCTGGAGCTCAGTGGTGGCCCAGCCCCATATCTTCCATCTAATAGACTTCCTGACAAACTCTTCCATGTTTTTTTTTGGCATACGCAGTTTGTTGACTGTGTGAAAGAGCTGTACTGGGAAACTGGCTGCTCTCTAAAAATTGTAACTTAGTTTCAAGCTAATTGAAAAATTGAAATTCCTTTTATTTTTTTGTGAATGTCATAACTTGGACACATTTTCTGGAATTGACTGAAACGACTGCCCAGATCACTGCTCACAGTCCCATGTATTGACTAAATCCTGAGGTAAAAATACACTATATTTACAAAAGTATGTGGACACCCCTTGAAATTAGTGGATTCGGCTATTGTGCCAACTGTAAAGTTTGGGGGAGGAGGAATAATTGTCTGGGGCTGTTTTTCATGAGTCGGGCTAGGCCCCTTAGTTCCAGTGGAGTGAAATCTTAACGCTACAGCATACAATGACATTCAAGATGATTCTGTTCTTCCAACTTTGTGGCAACAGTTTGGGGAAGGACCTTTTCCTGTTTCAGTATGACAATGCCTTCGTGCACAAAGCGAGGTCCATACAGAAATTATGTATTGAGATCGGTGTGGAAGAACTTGACAGGCCTGCACAGAGCCCTGACCTCAACCCCATCGAACACCTTTGGGATGAATTGGAACACCGACTGCAAGCCAGGCCTAATTGCCCAACATCATTGCCGACCTCACTAATGCTCTTGTGGCTGAATGGAAGCAAGTCCACTCAGCAATGTTCCAACATCTAGTGGAATGCCTTCCCAGAAGAATGGAGGCTGTTATAGCAGCAAAGGGGGGAAAAACTACATATTAATGCCTATGATTTTGAAATGAGATGTTTGACGAGCAGGTGTCCACATACTTTTGGTAATGTGTATTTAGTATGAAGGAAAAGCTATGATCAGGGTTTCCTCCTCCATCCTTCCCCCATAGTGCAGCTGTTCAGTTCCCTATGTACGGCTGCATGGTGGCTGTCCCAGCCGTGTCTGTTACGGTGGCGATAAAGATAAATGGCTGTAACTGCGGGTCTCTGTCTCCTCTCCTCCTGGCCCCTCTCTCCCGGGATGTGGCCAGAGTGCCAGCTGATGAAGACGGAGAGGCCCAAGCCCAACACATTCATCATCCGCTGCCTGCAGTGGACCACTGTCATCGAGCGCACCTTCCACGTGGAGACCCCCGAGGAGAGGCAAGCTCATCCACAACCCCTCCCTTACACATACACACAGTCAAATACACACACACCACAAGCATGTGCATACACATTGTACACAGTACACTAGTTGTTGGCTGACCCTACAGTCTAAATTGCCTTCCTGTTGATAAGATGACAATTACATGATTGGGCTGAATTAAATCATGTTAAATGAGGTGTTGTAATCTCCCTCTCCTTCCTCTCTCAGGGAAGAATGGACTAAAGCCATTCAGGCTGTAGCAGATGGCCTACAGAAACAGGAAGAGGAGATGATGGACTCCTCCCCAGACCCAATGGACATGGAGATGTACCTGACCAAACCCAGACTCAAAGTGGTGGGTCCCCGCCCTCCTCACCCTGCCTCACCCCAAACCTCACCCTACCCCTTCCTGCCTCACCCCAAACCTCACCCTGCCCCTTCCTGCCTCACCCTAACCCTCACTGGCCCTTCCTGCCTCTCCCCAACCCTCACCGGCACTTCCTGCCTCACCCCAACCCTCACCAGCCCTTCCTGCTTCACCCCAACCCTCACCAGCCCTTCCTGCTTCACCCCAACCCTCACCAGCACTTCCTGCCTCACCCCAACTCTCACCAGCCCTTCCTGCTTCACCCCAACCCTCACCAGCCCTTCCTGCTTCACCCCAACCCTCACCGGCACTTCCTGCTTCACCCCAACCCTCACCTGCACTTCCTGCCTCACCCCAACCCTCACCAGCCCTTCCTGCCTCTCCCCAACCCTCACCAGCCCTTCCTGCTTCACCTCAACCCTCATCGGCACTTCCTGCCTCACCCCAACCCTCACCAGCCCTTCCTGCCTCTCCCCAACGCTCACCAGCCCTTCCTGCTTCACCCCAACCCTCACCGGCACTTCCTGCTTCACCCCGGCGCCCTGACACTTTCCTAACAAATAAAATACAAATGATATTTTTGTCACATGCGCCGAATACAACTGGTGTAGACGTTACTGTGAAATGCTTGCTTACAAGCCATTCCCAACAATGTAGTAACACAATTAAATACACAAGAATGGAGCTATATTTATCCTTTTATTTAACTAGGCAAGTCAGTTAAGAACACATTCTTATTTACAAATACAGCCCAGGAACAGTGGGTTAACTGCCTTGTCAGCTTGGGGATTTAATCTAGCAACCTTTTGGTTACTGGCCCAACGCTCTAACCACTAGGATACCTGCACGCCCCATATACAGGGAATACCAGTACCAGATCTATGTGGAGCTACAGTTGAAGTCAGAAGTTTACATACACTTAGGTTGGAGTCATTAAAACTCGTTTTTCAACCACTCCACAACTTTTCTTGTTAACTATAGTTTTGGCAAGTCGGTTAGGACATCTACTTTGTGCATGACACAAGTCATTTTTCCAACAATTATTTACAAACAGATTATTTCACTTTTTATTCATTGTATCACAATTCCAGTGGGTCAGAAGTTTAGATACACTAAGTTGACTGTGCCTTTAAACAGCTTGGAAAATTCCAGAAAATGATGTCATGGCTTTAGAAGCATCTGATAGGCTAATTGACATCATTTGAGTCAATTGGAGGTGTACCTGCGGATGTATTTCAAGGCATACCTTCAAACTCAGTGCCTCTTTGCTTGACATCATGGGAAAGTCAAAAGAAATCAGGTGTATAAACACCTTGGGACCAGGCAGCCGTCATACCGCTCAGGAAGGAGACGCGTTCTGTCTCCTAGAGATGAACGTACTTTGGTGCGAAAAGTGCAAATCAATCCCAGAACAACAATAAAGGACCTTGTGAAGATGCTGGAGGAAACAGGTACAAATGTATCTATATCCACAGTAAAACGAGTCCTATATCGACATAACCTGAAAGGCCACTCAGCAAGGAAGAAGCCACTTCTCCAAAATCACCATAAAAAAAGCCAGACTACGGTTTGTAGCTGCACATGGGGACAAAGATCGTACTTTTTGGAGAAATGTCCTCTGGTCTGATGAAACAGATATAGAACTGTTTGGCCATAATGATCATCGTTATGTTTGGAGGAAAAAGGGGGAGGCTTGCAAGCCGAAGAACACCATCCCAACCGTGAAGCACGGGGGTGGCAGCATCATGTCCCCACAACATGATGCTGCCACCCCTGTGCTTCACGGTTGGGGTGGTGTTCTTCAGCTTGCAAGCATCCCGCTTTTTCTGCTTTGCTGCAGGAGGGACTTGTGCACTTCACAAAATAGATGGCATCATGAGGGAGAAATTATGTGGATATATATATTTTGTGGGCAGAACTGAAAAAGTGCGTGAGAGCAAGTAGGCCTACAAACCTGACTGAGTTACACAAGCTCTGTCAAGAGGAATGGGCTAAATTCACCCAACTTATTGTGGGAAGCTTGTGGAAGGCTACCCGAAACGTTTGACCCAAGTTAAACAATTTAAAGGCAATGCTACCAAATACTAATTGAGTGTATGTAAACTTCTGACCCACTGGAAATGTGATGAAAGAAATAAAAGCTGAAATAAATCATTCTCTCAACTATTATTCTGACATATCACATTCTTAAAATAAAGTGGTGATCCTAACTGACTGAAGACAGGGAATTTTTACTAGGATTAAATGTCAGGAATTGTGAAAAACTGAGTTTAAATGTATTTGGCTAAGGTGTATGTAAACTTCTGACTTCAACTGTACTGTATATACAGGGAGTACCAGTACCAGATCTATGTGGATCTATTTTTAGGGAGTACCTGTACCTGATCAATGTGGAGCTACATGACCGGTCAAACGTTTTAGAACACCTACACATTCAAGTTTTTTAAAACATTCTTACCATTTTCTACATTGTAGAATAATAGTGAAGACATCAAAACTATGAAATGACACATATGGAATCATGTAGTAACCAAAAAAGTGTTAAACAAATCAAAATATATACAGCTTTGGACGCTCTTGGCATTCTCTCAATCAGCTTCACCTGGAAGGCTTTTCCAACAGTCTTGAAGGAGTTCCCATATATGCTGAGCACTTTTTGACTCCTTTTCCTTCACTCTGTAGTCCAACTCATCCTAAACCATCTCAATTTGGTTGAGGTCAGGGGATTTTGGAGGCAGGTCATCTGATGCAGCACTCCATCACTCTCCTTCTTGGTTAAATAGCCCTTACACAGCCTGGAGATGTGTTGGGTCATTGTTCTGTTGAAAAGCAAGTGATAGTCCCACTAAGCCCAAACCAGATGGGATGGTGTATCGCTGCAGAATGCTCTGGTAGCCATGCTGGTTAAGTGTGCCTTGAATTCTAAATAAATCACAGACAGTGTCACCAGCAAAGCACCCCCACACCATAACACCTCCTCCTCCATGCTTTACGGTGGGAAATACACATGCAGAGATCATCCGTTCACCCACATCGCATCTCACAAAGACACAGTGGTTTGAACCAAAAATCTTCAATTTAGACTCCAGGCCAAAGGACAAATTTCCACCGGTCTAATGCCCATTGCTTGCGTTTCTTGGCCCAATCAAGTCTCTTATTGGTGTCCTTTAGTAGTGGTTTCTTTGCAGCAATTTGACCATGAAGGCCTGATTCACACAATCTCCTCTGAACAGTTGATGTTGAAATGTGTCTGTTACTTGAACTCTGAAGCATTTATTTGGGCTGCAATTTCTGAGGCTGGTAACTCTAATGAACTTATCCCCTGCTGCAAAGGTAACTCTGGGTCTTCCATTCCTGTGGTGTTCCTCATGAGAGCCAGTTTCATCATACCGCTTGATGGTTTTTGCGACTGCACTTTAAGAAACTTTCAAAGTTCTTGAAATGTTCTGTTTTGACTGACCTTCATGTCTTAAAGTAATGATGGACTGTCATTTCTCTTTGCTTATTTGAGCTGTTCTTAACATAATATGGACTTGGTATTTTACCAAATAGGGCTATCTTTTGTATACCCCTCTACCTTGTCACAACACAACTGATTGTTTCAAATGCATTAAGAAGGAAAGAAATTCCCCAAAATAACTTTTTAGAAGGCACACCTGTTAATTGAAATGCATTCCAGGTGACTACCACATGAAGCTGGTTGAGAGAATGCCAATAGTGTGCAAAGCTGTCATCGAGGCAAAGTGTGCCTATTTGAAGAATCTGAAATATGAAAGATATTTTGATTGGTTTACACTGTTTTGGTTAATACATGATTTCATATGTGTTATTTCATAGTTATTTCATAGTTTATTCTATAATGTAGAACATTTTAAAAACTTATAAAAACCCTTGAATGAGTAGATATTCTAATACTTTTGACCAGTAGTGTATATACAGGGAGTTACAGGACCAGGTCAATGTGGAGCTATATACAGGGAGTTCCAGGACCAGGTCAATGTGGAAGCTATATACAGGGAGTTCCAGGACCAGGTCAATGTGGAGCTATATACAGGGAGTTCCAGGACCAGGTCAATGTGGAGCTATATACAGGGAGTTCCAGGACCAGGTCAATGTGGAGCTATATACAGGGAGTTCTAGGACCAGGTCAATGTGGAACTATATACAGGGAGTTCCAGGACCAGGTCAATGGGCAGAGGTACTAGGTATTAGAGTCAGTGATCGAGTCAGTGCAGATTGTTCAGGTACCATTACCTGACTATTTAGCAGTCTGGCTATTTAGCAGTCTTATGGCTTTGGGGTAGAAGCTGTCTAGGAGCCTATTAGTCCAAGAGCCGATGCTCCGGTACCAACATCAGCCATGGGAGGCTTAGCACCAGATGGCGTGTCCACTCTGTTTCATCACCACACATCTGTGCTCTTAAGTCATGACACAAAGGTCTAAGGGCACCGGATTGCATGTCTCCTACACAACCGTTTTCAACATTCTCACCAGCCCTGAGGGTCAGAGGTTAAACAAGTCACTGCAGCATATAGTCCCACCATTAGAAGAGTGGAAGTTGCAGAGTGGATGAAATTGTACCTTAAATGCTTCTGTGTTGTTGTCAGTGGGATTATATGTCTTGACTAGTTAGAGCATGAATTTGTTATAGACGCTGTTTGTAACCCGATGCTGCTTTTTCCCCCCTCGCTCATAGACTATGGACGACTTTGAATACCTCAAACTCCTCGGAAAAGGTACTTTTGGCAAAGTGATCCTGGTGAAGGAGAAGGCCACAGGACGCTACTATGCCATGAAAATCCTGAAGAAGGAAGTGATCGTAGCGAAAGTGAGTAGAGGCCACTAACCATTAGGAGAAGCATGAGAAAACGAAAGAGGGAGAGACAGCATGGGGGCGGTGAGGGGCGATCATGGATACCTAAACGGCAGCCATTGTGGGAGTTGCACAAACACTCTTTATGATCTTTTTCAGGATGAAGTGGCACACACACTCACAGAAAACCGAGTGCTCCAGAATTCCAAGCATCCGTTCTTGACAGTGAGAGACCCCGCCATCCACTCCATCTACCTAACCCAAACTCTTCTCTGGCCACAAAGACTGAGGAGCCACTCCACTTCAGCCTGAGAGCTTCCATTCAGGGGGAGATGCTGAATCTGTGTTGGGAGAGTTTGAGCAATGTTTGCAAAGACGGCAATAGACTTGGCTAGACACTAGACATCTCATTGTTAGTTAACCACCTTTCTCAAAGTCTGTGATGGCTCACAATGCGAAACTCTTCCACATTAAGTGGCTGGAGTAACACATGCATCTACTGTCCATCCCACTGTGGTGAATGGGGCTAGCAGTTGTCACTCAACAGTTATATCCCAAAGGCAGATATCACTTCAACAAAGACTTTGGTTTCTTATGGAGAACTTGCAATGGCGGGCTTAATTTTTTGATCCATTGCAGTTGTTTAAGTTATTGGTGTACAGTGCCTTGCGAAAGTATTCGGCCCCCTTGAACTTTGCGACCTTTTGCCACATTTCAGGCTTCAAACATAAAGATATAAAACTGTATTTTTTTGTGAAGAATCAACAACAAGTGGGACACAATCATGAAGTGGAACGACATTTATTGGATATTTCAAACTTTTTTAACAAATCAAAAACTGAAAAATTGGGCGTGCAAAATTATTCAGCCCCTTTACTTTCAGTGCAGCAAACTCTCTCCAGAAGTTCAGTGAGGATCTCTGAATGATCCAATGTTGACCTAAATGACTAATGATGATAAATACAATCCACCTGTGTGTAATCAAGTCTCCGTATAAATGCACCTGCACTGTGATAGTCTCAGAGGTCCGTTAAAAGCGCAGAGAGCATCATGAAGAACAAGGAACACACCAGGCAGGTCCGAGATACTGTTGTGAAGAAGTTTAAAGCCGGATTTGGATACAAAAAGATTTCCCAAGCTTTAAACATCCCAAGGAGCACTGTGCAAGCGATAATATTGAAATAGAAGGAGTATCAGACCACTGCAAATCTACCAAGACCTGGCCGTCCAACTAAACTTTCAGCTCATACAAGGAGAAGACTGATCAGAGATGCAGCCAAGAGGCCCATGATCACTCTGGATGAACTGCAGAGATCTACAGCTGAGGTGGGAGACTCTGTCCATAGGACAACAATCAGTCGTATATTGCACAAATCTGGCCTTTATGGAAGAGTGGCAAGAAGAAAGCCATTTCTTAAAGATATCCATAAAAAGTGTTGTTTAAAGTTTGCCACAAGCCACCTGGGAGACACACCAAACATGTGGAAGAAGGTGCTCTGGTCAGATGAAATCAAAATTGAACTTTTTGGCAACAATGCAAAACGTTATGTTTGGCGTAAAAGCAACACAGCTGAACACACCATCCCCACTGTCAAACATGGTGGTGGCAGCATCATGGTTTGGGCCTGTTTTTCTTCAGCAGGGACAGGGAAGATGGTTAAAATTGATGGGAAGATGGATGGAGCCAAATACAGGACCATTCTGGAAGAAAACCTGATGGTCTGCAAAAGACCTGAGACTGGGACGGAGATTTGTCTTCCAACAAGACAATGATCCAAAACATAAAGCAAAATCTACAATGGAATGGTTCAAAAATAAACATATCCAGGTGTTAGAATGGCCAAGTCAAAGTCCAGACCTGAATCCAATCGAGAATCTGTGGAAAGAACTGAAAACTGCTGTTCACAAATGCTCTCCATCCAACCTCACTGAGCTCGAGCTGTTTTGCAAGGAGGAATGGGAAAAAATTTCAGTCTCTCGATGTGCAAAACTGATAGAGACATACCCCAAGCGACTTACAGCTGTAATCGCAGCAAAAGGTGGCGCTACAAAGTATTAACATAAGGGGACTGAATAATTTTGCACGCCCAATTTTTCAGTTTTTGATTTGTTAAAAAAGTTTGAAATATCCAATAAATGTCGTTCCACTTCATGATTGTGTCCCACTTGTTGTTTATTCTTCACAAAAAAATACAGTTTTATATCTTTATGTTTGAAGCCTGAAATGTGGCAAAAGGTCGCAAAGTTCTAGGGGGCCGAATACTTTCGCAAGGCACTGTATATCCCCAGGGTCCCATCTGGCTCAGTTGGTAGAGAGAGCATGGCGCTTGCAACGCCAGGGTTGTGGGTTCGATTCCCATGTGGCACCAGTACGAAAGAAGTATGAATGGCTAAATGACTCAAATATAAATATATATCCCCAGGGCCTGAAATACTCCTTCCAGACCCATGACCGGTTGTGTTTCGTAATGGAGTATGCGAACGGCGGAGAGGTGAGCTTTTTAAACAGTCAATAACACCTGACACACAAGATCCAATTTAGCTAGTAGTAGCCAATAATCCTCCCACCCCTCCTTCTGTGTACGCTAACCTTGTTCCCTCTGTCTCTCCTCTCCCTCTCTCTTATCTTCCTCCCTCCTTTAGCTGTTCTTCCACCTCTCCCGAGACCGGGTGTTCTCGGAGGAGCGGTCTCGGTTCTACGGGGCGGAGATAGTGTCAGCGCTGGACTACCTGCATGCTGAGAGGAACGTGGTCTACAGAGACCTGAAGGTAAGGCGGAGGAGCACAGTCTGCGGACCGAGATATAAATAGTGTCCACAGCAGCAGCAGGCCTACCCCGATTCAGTCCTCACTGCAGCTGGAGACCTAGACCGCCCCTTTCTACAGCTGGAATATACTAACCACCATCTCCTTCTGGGCAGATGTTCGATTCCTTTATTTATCTTTGTGTTACCATTAATGTAAATAAGCAGTGATGAAAAATGTGTATTTTAGTATTGACAGTCATATTTTACCCCCGTCATCAAACTTATTCTGTCCAGCTGTAAATTGTTTGTACCAGAAGAAAGAGACTAGTACAGAAACTCAGTGATCTGTATTCATAGCATAAGAGCAGAGGTAGCAGAGGCATGATATGACTGGTTTTAAGGGGGGGGCTGTAGCCCTGTTTCTTCCAGCTGATGAAACTATACCAGCCAGGTCAGCATAGCCTCCACCCTCCTCGTTCCCCCCTCCCTCTGCTCTCCCCATGGGTTAATGAGGCAGGCTCCCAGCCTGCTAAGGTTCTCCTGAAAATGCCAGGGTAGCAGTTTTTGGAGGATGTGCTGACTCTGGCCTGCCTGCCTGGTGCTGCTGGCCACGTGTGGGCTACAGTTGCCAGGTGACTTTTACTCAGAGGACACACTGATATTAAAAGGACATGCATTGCTAGCTCATGCCTCTCAGAGCTGAGGCCAAATCAGCTGTGCCTCAATCACACACTCACACAGTCACTCCCCCTCCTCCTGTTGCTGATACGTCCTGTCTCATTCTGTCTCCTTGTCTCAGCTGGAAAATCTCATGCTGGACAAAGACGGACACATAAAGATCACCGACTTTGGACTGTGTAAGGAGGGGATCACAGACGGGGCCACCATGAAGACCTTCTGTGGGACACCAGAGTACCTGGCCCCAGAGGTAGTGTATTCTCACAGTCCATTCACAATATGGGGGTCAATAAATCGTATCATTTTTTTTGACATAAAAAATGGGAGGCCTTTGGAGCCCAACCCATGTAACCTTCCTCTTCAGTGCACACTCTTTTGGCATGTTCTCGTGAGTATTTTTGTCTATTCAAATTTGAGTGTAAATCAACTGAAGAGAATAAAGTCACATCATTGGTAAATAACTAAAAGAATTAACAGACCTAACACGGTTTGAAGAGAGGAACTGTATTGCAGTGAATATATCCCACTACACACATCATCGTAAATGTCTGTTGTCGGGCATATTGTTAAGGCATACAAGCTATGTCACATTTTTTCTGGTGTATTTCCTATGTTGAATGTAGTTGTGTAATTAATTGTAAGATGCAAGGCTCCCTTGCAAAAGAGACCTTGGTCTCAATGGGACTCCCTGTTAAAATAAAGGTAAAATAAACTGTTGAAGAGTGGCTTTGGGACAGTTGTTCCTAAATGCCTGTCTAATCTCCAGTATAAGACATGCAGCTAATGAGTCTGCAGTGTGACTAGGGCAGGACAGGTTGTTCCCATATTTTTGGTTTGAGAAGGCATGTGTCCAGGGGTGTGGCTTCTCCCCATTGCGTGCAGGTATGACGTGGGGTGTATAACACGATAGGGCATTGTACAGTGTGTGTGTGTGTGTGTTGCTAGTCCCCTTGCCTCTTATTGTAAGAAGGTTTTCTGGGAGAAGGGTGCCCATGTTAACACAGCTGCTGACTCGTTGTTTTTAGCCTCCATTTGGAATTTGCTGGGGGGTTTGGCAGTGCCTCAGGAAACGTGAGTTTCCGCCCTGAAGAAAAGGTTACACTGGCTACAGCTGCTCCTGGCACTGAGGGGGCTTCTAGCCGACTCCTGCCCAGGATGCCTATCCCGACCTGGGCAAAGCCAGGGCCACACTCTGGGCCTGTTGTCCTCAGTTCTCCCCTGTAACAATCTCCCATGGCGTTTTCATCTGACATCTTTATATTCCTCTCTCTTAGACTCTTAGCTGTTTATAACTTGTCTGAAATGTCCACATCAACTAGCCCATGTCAGCTAACGTTTTTTAAAGTTTTGTTTTTTTATCCTATAGATATTGTTGTAAAAAAAAATTGTCACTCAAATATCACATGAATACACATTAGACTGGCAAAATGTATGGAATATGAAGAAAAGAATAGCTGAAACCTGTCAAATTTCCTCTCCAACAACAAGAGGGGTGTGGACAGTTTGTGTCATGAACAGTGCTTGTGCCCATGGAAATAGACGTGGCGCGTGCTCATGCAGGGGGGAGGGCCCACTGCTGGAAGGGGGGCCCGAGTGAAAAAGTTTGGGAACTCCTGCTCTAGAGAACCATCCTAATTTACGGCATACAGTAGCCATCATCACCAAAGCCAACTAGGGCATGAATTACTATATAACCATTATGTCACGTCCCTCACACTAGGGCAAGCAACAGGCAAATTATAATTTAAAGGAAAGAATCTGTTTGTCATTTTTGTCCATGTGTGGTATGTCATAAATGTGCGGTATGTCATAAATGTGCTGAAGAACAACCCTCCCCCTCTTTAGCATTCTGAACACAGTAACATAGCTAGTGGCACCATATACCAGCCCCAGCTCTGCTCCTCCTCTGGCAGTAGAGACATCAGGGGGCGTTTCCGTGGAGACGGGGTCGCCATAGAGCGTCTCTATGGGAACCAGGGCCAGGCAATGTTACAGGTTGTTCTGCAGTAAACAATGACCTTGTTGTGTGTGCTGCACAGGAATGCTGTAACGTCTGGGAGTATTCCACAGGCCAGACCCACTGCCCAGACCAGGGCTGTAAGCCTGCATCTTGCGAACACCCATGGAACAAGTTTCACCTAATCCACTGTGAAATATAGTCATTTTATTGAAATGAAGTTGATTTGTGAAAGTAATGAACAATGAAAAGGAGAGTGAAGGGCATGTGTTTGGGAGAGGGACAATAGCTGTGTTTGTGTTAGAGGGAGAATAAGGCCAGAGAAGTAAGATAGAGGGCAGTATCAAGTGGAGGAAAAGTACAGCAAGTGTACGTTTCACTCCTACCTCCTCCCTGCACTGTGCTGTCCTTTGGGCCAGTGTAACAGAGCTGGTCCATGCAGCCCTGGTTACGTGTGTGAGGGATGAGCTTGGCTCCTGTGGTCCTGGCAGCTCCACAGCTGTGGTACTCTTCTACATATATGGGGCAGCTGCAGGCCCAGCTGTCGTGTGGTGTGAATCACACGACAGCAGTGCTGGAAATAGAGACGGTCCAGTAATCCTAGCACCGTGCCGGCTTCACGTTACCCCTGCCCTCCGAGTCCTCCTCGCCCCTAACCGCAGCGCCAAGCAGCGTGCCCACAGATGCAGGCACACACCACCCGCTCAAACACACACAAACACACTCTGGTTTTGTTCCATTTACGGTCACATCTGTCCATCTGTTCTGCCCGCCTCTTCTCTCTGGGTCTGTGTATCTTCATGTCCATATGTAATTATATTAGGCTGCCCTTTTACCTATGAATCTATTCCTGGACCAATTTATCTCACCTCATATAACCTTGTTTTAAAGAACAGTCTGTTCTCATTGGCTTGATTCCACCTACAATATCCTTCCTGTACTGTTGACCCAACTACACTTCCCAGAAGGCCTTGTTTAGTAACAACTCAAATACTATGTTTGACATTCAACAGGCTGCCCAGTTAGACAGCACAGAGGCAAATCGAGCCAATTGATTAGAACGTGTGAACACGTCATCTTCCAAGATGTGTGAACCTCCACTTCCGTGACTAAGGGCTGTGGCAGTGGTGTGGTGTATGTGGTTGCTGCTATGGGGACTCTGCTTCCACTAACTGGCCCTAGCCTCTCCAGCCTCCAGCCCCTGCCCAGCCTATCCCTCTCTCATGATGGTGTGTAGTGTGTACTGCAGACCTCTAGTGATTAAATATGCAGGGCTCCAGGGGAAACTCTATCCCTGCTCCTAATGTGAGATGTGAGTCAGTGTTGGCTGTGGCTGCTTGGAATCCCAGACCAGGAGAAGGGGGGTGGGGGGTTCACTGGCCTCACTCAGGGTTCTTTATACAGCCTGGAGAGCTGCTGACCTCACTACCTACCTAATGTCCATCCACTTAGCTAATAGCTAGGTTTCAGAGATCTAAACCAACAATGTATAGTATGTCTCTCTTGATGCTATCATAGGGAAGAATGTACATTTGAACTCCTGCTAGCCCTTGTCCTGTATGCTTCCAAGTATGATTGCTCCTAATGGTATTATATTGTTTTGAGTTGTGGTTGTCCTGTGTTGTCCAGGTTCTGGAGGACAATGATTACGGTCGTGCGGTGGACTGGTGGGGTCTGGGCGTGGTCATGTACGAGATGATGTGCGGTCGGCTGCCCTTCTACAACCAGGACCACGAGAAGCTGTTTGAGCTCATCCTCATGGAGGACATCCGTTTCCCACGTACCCTGGGTCACGAGGGCAGGTCCCTGCTCTCCGGCCTGCTCAAGAAGGACCCCAAGCAGCGGTGCGTAGACCCTCTTGCCAGCAGTTATCCACAGAATCCCGTGGAATATAATGGCATGGATTGATTTGGCCACTTATTTACTTTGTTTTGGTTCCTCTATCTTCCAGGTTAGGTGGAGGACAGGATGATGCTAAGGAGATTATGCAGCACAAGTTCTTTGCTGGGATTGAATGGCAAGATGTTTATGAGAAAAAGGTAAATTAGTGTTCCATTTTCCATTACTTCAGTGAACAATCAATAGATTTCACCAGGCCTGCAACTGTCTACACTCTGATTGGCACATCTGTCCTGTCAATGTGCTCATGGTGTCCTCTCTTCTCTCACAGCTGGTCCCGCCCTTCAAGCCCCAGGTTACCTCGGAAACAGATACACGGTATTTTGACGAGGAGTTCACAGCACAGACCATCACTATTACACCGCCCGGACAAGGTACTACCTGACCCACTGCGTATTCTGTATCTTTACAGAATACACGCACCACACTCAGAGAACAGTATTACACACCCAGACAGACAATCATACTTGTTTTTTTGTTTTTCACTGACTCTTTGGACCTGAATGTTTTTGTTTAGTAGGGGTGATCACAGTCTGACTCAGAATGAACTGGAAACGCAAGTGGTTCTAAATGTCATTACTGTAAAGAATACCTATTGCGTTTCAGAATCTCACATAAATTCATCTCCCCTCTTCAGAGATTTTAAACTTTAAATTATCATTTGGCTCTAAAGGTCAATGTTTATTTTTGGGGTTCCAGAATTGGAGTGTCTCAAACAAAAATAATTTTGATTGAAGACAGTAATATTCTTCCTCGTTGTCATGGTCATGAGAGAATGTAATATTTCCACGTGCCCTTGATGTATATGATACATTATACAGTTGCGGACAAATATATTGGCATCCTTGCACTTTTCTTAAATAATTCCCTATTTCTAAAATGAGTTTAAATTGAAAAAAAAACATTTTTTCTCCACACAATATTGAATTTTCATCATTGTAGATCAAATTTTTATTTTTGTAAACTTAAGTTTACAATTTTAATTTAGAAATTAAATACAAATGGCATGGACAAATGTATTGGTACCCCTTGTACTTGGTTGCACAGCCTTTGGCCAAGATAACTGCAGACACACCCTTTTTGTAGCAATTTGGCCCACTTTTCAGCAGCATACTGCTCCAATACTTCAATGTTTGAGAGGTGACCTCCACCAACTGCTTTTGTCAGATCTCATCATAGGTTTTGGATGTGATTCAGATTTGGACACTAGCCACTCTAGAACAGTCCAGCGTTTCTTCTCAAACCATTCCAGGGTGCTTTTGATGTGTGTTTGGGGTCATTGTTCAGCTGGAAGACCCACAACCTTTAACAGAGACAGAGCTCTTTGACAATACAGGTCAGCGCTTTGTTTACTGACAACCAAATGAATATTCAATGGAAAGAACACCCTCCCTACAATCAAACATGAGGGAGGTTTGATAATGCTGTGGGGTTGCTTTGCTGCCTCTGGTACTGGGGGCCTTGAAAATGCACACGGCATCATGAAATCAGCAGATTATCAGGTGTTTTGGAGTCCAATGTTCAACCCAGTGTCCAAAGACTGGGTCTCCATTGGAGGTTGTGGGTCTTCCAGCAGGACAATGACGCCAAAAGCACATACAAAAAACACCAAGGAATGGTTCAAGAAGAGATGCTGTTCTGGAGTGGCTAGCCAAGAGTCCAGATCTGAATCACATCCAGAACCTATGGTGAGATCTGAAAACAGCAGTTGGTGGATGGCACCCCTCAAACATGGAAGCATTTGAGCAGTTTGCTGCTGAAAAGTGGGCCAAGGTGCAGCAAGATCACTGATGGCTACAAGAAGCATTTGTCTGCAGTTATCTTGGCTGTGCAACCAAGAACTCGCAAATCATTTTGCCGTTTGTCATTACTTTCAAAATTAAAAATTCTAAACTTAAATTTACACAAATAAAATAGCTTATGCAATGTTGAAAATCCAATAAGGTGTGGAAACCAAAAGTAATTTTCCAATTTCATCTTATTTTAGAAGACATAGGGAATTAAAGAAAAGTGCAAGGCTGCCAATATATTTGGTCGCAACTTTATATCTGTACAGTAGCACTCAAAGAATTAAATCCCACGAGAGAAAAATAATAGATCGTTTTGAACATCATTCAAGGTATAGATTGCACTCCAAGGCAAATATTGAAATGATAATGGGGAAGGTCCATCTTCCCAGTGCAATTAATGTGAGGTCAAATTACGTAGTGCTTATTCAATTCCTCTGGGGGATTTGTGCCCTCTCCTGGAACGTGTGTGTAACGTCTGTTATTCCATAGTTCACTGTGTACCTCACATGGAAGTGCTAGACCCCTAGCAGTGTGTGCCAAACTGCGTCCTGGCTAGTACTAGGTACATTATGCATTAGGACTCAATCATAAGGGTTTTTGTCACTGGGAGGAAAATATATATTTTGTATTAAAGCGGAAATCAGAACGTGTATATACTAATGGAGTTTTCTGTGACATCCCTCTCTCTCTCTTTCCTCCCCACTCATTTTGTATTCCAGAAGACAGCATGGAGTCGTTTGACAGCGAACGGAGACCCCACTTCCCACAGTTTTCCTACTCTGCGAGTGGAACAGCTTAAACACATCCCTTTATTCCTCTGGTCCCACCATTTCCCCTCACCCCACCAGACTGCACATCCAACTACCTGGGTTTTCGCCACATCCTTTCCTTACTTCACCAGTGTTTCAGATAGTATTGTTGAACAGACATTTGCAATCTGCAGGTTCGGTAATTATATGGGAAAATACTCCATACTACACAAATGAAAAACCACTGATTTGTTTCTGTGGCCTTTTAAGACTTTTCTAATGGTGAGAGAGAACACTACAGTGCATTTCCTGCTTGTCTTGATGTGTGCAGTCAGACAAGCTTGATGTTCATACAACCTAATTTATAGGAAAAGAGTGGTCATGCAGCGATGTGGTATATGAATTTAGAATGATAAGGCTACACGTTCTTAAACTTTTGTCTTGCTTTTGTCAGCACCTGTTACATTTGTCACATACTATTCACAAAGTGAACGTTTGCCTGGAAAATGTTACGGGACCATAAGGACTATATTGGAATTAGCCATTTAAAATTGAAATGTATTTTGCTGTTCTTTGTTTAAAGGGGCGATCTGCAGTTGTTACATACATTTTTTTGACTCATGAATAAATGATATGTACCCATTGATTCTTGAAGAATATAACTTATGAATGCCTAATGAACTTAGTTGAACTGTCATACCCTATCACAACCCAAAATATAAGATAATTTAGCTCCAAAGTTTGTAATCAAACACTATATAGCCTCACACTATGGTTAAAATTATCATTTTGGATATGATGGCATCCATAGCTCTGTCTATGAATTTTAGTGGTTCCATTTCTCCAACCCATCCTTCAGCTTTTTACATAAACAGGGATGGGGAGAACGCTTTGTTTCAACTGCTGATTTCCGCTTTAATACCAATAAATATTGTGGCCCAACGGCAATAACAATAGATGACCAATGACTTCGTTTTCAATGAAGTGGGAGATTAGTCTGATATTGATTTTTTTTATCAAGACTTTCACACTATCACTATTTGACCAACACTTTGAATCTCCTTGGGCTGCCAGTATACCTAATCAATAAAATGTATTATTCTGTATATCTAACTGTTAGTAGAACATGGTTGATTCTTATAGGACTTCCAATGCTCAAAAAACATTCTTATCAGAATTTGAAAGCCCTAAAACATTAGAGAACAAGGTGAGAATTACCCAATGGACCACTGTCAGTCTAATAGAGAAATGATGTAATAGAGTGGCAGAAAGGGGATTTGCAGATACTTATATAACGCTTATTCTGGGGGCAGGCATAATCTAAATAGATTAAAGCTTGCTGTCAATGAATCTCAGAACTGTGTACACATGGTCAATTAGATATCCATTTCCTGTGGTCCCATTGAAAAGACAGAGTTCGTCTAACCCCCCTGGACTATCATGTGCTTGGATTGTGGTGCCTCCCTGTCTGAATGTTGTATTCCAAACACTCTAGGCTGCTTCCCTCTGAACTTGCCAGTCAGGTACTGATCCTTTCTGCCCAATCAGGGAATCTTTTCTCTCTTCTGGATTTTCCTCTTCTACAGTATTGGGTGTTTTTCTCCCAGTGTACTCACTGCAGCCTCAATGAGGTCACTATAACAATATAGTCCTTTAGGACTTACTCCATAAACAAACTGGGCTGTGGTTCAGGGGGAAACAAGTTGAGTCAGCTTTGATCTCTATAGGTTTGTGTTCCATTCCTCTGTACATGGCTCTGAGTTGTTATTTATAGAAAACCAGCAATGAAAATGGATTTGACTGTGCCAATGATATGCACTTTCCTGCCCCAAAACATGTATGTATGTATTTGTACACTTGTACTTGTTACACTTTGCTGTCAGAAATGACTGAAACAGCACCTCTCTAGACATCAATTCTGAAAGGTGTGAACTATGAAAAGATAATTTGCGCAATTAACCCCCATATACAGATTGCTGTAGATAAACTGGTAATCTTGAAAATGGAACACAGTTCTCCAATGAGTTTCCAGAAAATTCTGCTGTGTTTTCAGATGACTGATAATCACGATACAAAAGTTAATCATACAAATGAATGTAACAGCTTTTTATTTTTATTTTCATATCAATTCCTCTTTCTCAAACAATTCTTAAATTGTTAGATCTGATTGTTGCTTAATCCTATGCACACTCATCATTTGCTGTCACCCTCTGAAAATAGGGAAATGTATTTTATACCTTTTCTTTTTTAAACTTTTTTTGTACCTCCTCTTTCCTATTCCCGAGACTGAGGACACCAGCTTTAGTAAATAAATGATATCCACTTTGTACACTGTTTTTACTGTTTTGTTTTTTCTTTCAAATTGATTAAATAAAAGGTCTTAACTAAACCTGCCAACTAGTCTTTCATTGTCTTTCGTTCAGTTGATCATTCAGCCATTCTTACAGACCTCAAGAACTTCTCGGAAATGCTTTTAACCCCACAGTCATAGCACAAGCTTGACTTGCTAATGCTTTGATCTGACTGAGGTATTTAAAAAAAAAAATGAAATAAAAAATAAACATCCTTGAACGAGGCGAACGTCTGAAACATAGGAATATACCTAAATACTGAGTGGGCTGCATAGGTCCATGTTTGTCTGTGACTCTGCAGCTGGTCAGAGATGGAGGAGAAGCTCCCCTGGGCCAGACCCAGATGGTACAGTCTCCTGAGCAGATGTTGACAGCCAGAGCTCTGTCTGTCTGTGGCCAGCTGCACTGCTCTTCACTGCAGGATCATGGTTGTGCCCAGCGTGGGACTCACCTGACAACCGTTCCTCACCTGGCTCCAGCTGCACAAACCACAAAACACCTTTGTGCTAGCAGTGATGTTCTGCCCTCTTGGGGAATGTGTCGTGGGGAACTTGTCAATTACTGACTCCACAGTCTCTACCTCTTTCCCCTCACCTCACTGTACCAATCTTTCCTCTTATTATCTCTGAAGATTGAAAACCACTTATGCTTTGCATACAGTGCCTAGGGAAAGTCTACACACCCCTTGCACAGTCTTCACATGTTTCTGCCTTAAAATAAAACGTATTTAAAAATAAAAAAAATTCTACTTCACATTTCCAACATGAGAAAAACATTTCCAAAGTGAGAAAAATTATATTAAATGGGTGAGGTGACATGAAAACGATGTTGCGCTTCCAAGGGCAGTCTGTGTGTTGTTGTGATTCTGGATGGCCAGATTGATAGCAATAGCTAGCTAACCAATAACTAATTATGTATTTGAGCGACAAGTGCTCATTGTGAGAGAAAAAAACACAAAAAAACACAAGTGCTCATTGTGCAAATGTATTCATGTTTTCAATAAACATAGGAGATTAAATATAGTTTACATATTATCAACAATCCAAGCCAACCCTGTCTGTTTATCCCCAGTCTGTTATTCCCCATAGTTGCGCACGTCTCGCAACAAAACCGGGTGTGTCGAAAGGAATGGGTGTATGGAAAGCGAATCAGCTATTGGGCAGATTTGTTGCCTCTCAATAACGTTTTGCGTGACTGATTGGACTGCACAATGAGTCGGTATACCGGGGACCAGTGCACCGGTGTTGTATGGACATGCATGCCGACCTGAGACCTGACTGTGATAAGCTTCCTACTGGGTATCAAGGTTGTGTCGCCAGCGGTAGTTACGTGGCCATTTTTCCCCTCCCGTGAATTTATTTCATATAGGATAGCAGCCTACACAATAAATAAATCATATTGATTACTCAATGCACCGGGACACAGTGCCGTTCGCTCCCGCTTGACAAGCACTACTGTCCCGCATTGGAAGTAACTACCTAGTATCAGGATGACAGTCATAGTAAGCACATCATCAGTTCTCTTAATAACAATTATCGTCCCTTTATAACTGAACATTTACAATTATTTGACTAAAACTAACAGTGAAATACGACTCATCCTCTGGCTTCAAAACACAAGTATAAACTCTCACGGTATGATAGCTCAGTGCTATGATGAAGCAATATGGAACCAGGGGGTATGGTATATGGCCAATATACCACGACTAAGGACTCTGGTTCGATCCCGGGCTGTATCACAATCGGCCGTGATCGGGAGTCCCATAGGGCGTTGCACAATTGGCCCAGCGTCTTCCGGGTTACAGGACGGTTTGCTGTAAAATAACAATTTGTTCTTAACTGACTTGCCTAGTTAAATAAAGGTTAATACAAAATAAAAATAAAAGTTAAGCATGTCGCAACTCAGAGTGCCTGGATACAGCCTTTAGCCGTTGTATATTGGCCATATACCACAAATCTCCTGGGGTACCTTTTTTGCTATTATAAACTGGTTACCAACGTAATTTGAACAGTAAAAATGTATCATACCCATGGTATGGTCAGATATACCACGGCTTTCAGACAATCAGCATTCAGGGCTCTACGCAGGTTAATAATAGTTAAGAAATCCCCTTTGTGCATGTGCATAACTATAAATAAATCTGACAGGAGAGTTTGGGTGATGGAAGTTGGACAGAGAATCTCTTGAAACGCCTGGGCGATCATAAAAAAACGAATGTTAGGCTATTTTCTGGCAATTGTGCTGTTATAATATGCCAGATGTTAAGACTACAAACCGTTATAAATGGCCCATTTGCGAGATTGACTTGTCATTTCAATAGGCATAGGCTACAGACTAAAATCTATATGAATAATATGTATATGAACGGAATATGCTTGTCAACAACATTAAACGTTTTTACCTAAAGCCTAATCTGACTACTGTTACCGTCAATCTAATGCGTTCTAACAACTGCGATAGAGCTTCCAATGTAACGTTAATTAACTAAACATGTCCATTCATAATTGCATAATAACATAACGCTACAACAACAATAAACTGAAGTTATGGGCTATTTATTAAATTGGTTTGCCAGCTCCAGGTAGGCGACACAAGTGGTAAT
Source organism: Oncorhynchus clarkii lewisi (assembly GCF_045791955.1). Taxonomy (NCBI): domain Eukaryota; kingdom Metazoa; phylum Chordata; class Actinopteri; order Salmoniformes; family Salmonidae; genus Oncorhynchus; species Oncorhynchus clarkii. The sequence continues at coordinate 44,314,501 of NC_092165.1, forward strand.
AATTGATTTGCAATGACTCCAGTGATATCGTCATTTCAATGTATTTATTATATCAAATGGGAGCCTACAATATCATATAAATTAATAGGCTAATTGATGGCCAACAGAGACAAATGTATCATTCTCCACATTTAATGGCAGTTTTATTGAGGACTTTCCCCCATAAAAAGAACCACGCGAGTTCCATAACTTCCATTTCAAATTTCCACTCTAGCAGCCCCCGAGACGCAAGAACTGAGCATACATTAAAGGGTTGGAAATGGGTGCCTTCATAGTAACAATCTAAACAGCCTACCACTGGTAAAAAAAAAAAGTTGTCTAGACGTGAGCGCGTGCTGCTCGTTCTCCTCTCGCTCACCAGATGTATAAATGTGAAGCATCCGCTTGGCATTTCCACTCCCTACCAAATAGTGAGAGGAAGCCCAGTGGCATGCAGTGGGAGAAGATAGAACGAGATGGATTTTGGCCGACATTCTGCTATCGATGAAACATTTGACATCAATAGTTTTGTTTCCAAAACTAAAATATGTTACGAACAGAGTGAACTAAGTTTTGTAGACATGACCTTTAGCCAAAGTTTTTAAAAATTCAAGGAGTAGGTGTTCCCTAACGGAAATATGCAAATGTTGCTAAAACGCACCAATAGGGTCTCGCTAGCTTGTGCTTGGCTCTGTCCATCGCCTTGCTTGTTCTGTCCACTATGACAATTATGTTCCCATTTGAAATGACAGGATGTGGTCTATCTTGGTTTAGTTATAAAAGTATTTGGCTGTAGTGCGCTCTCAACACACACACACACACACACACACACACACACACACACACACACACACACACACACACACACACACACACACACACACACACACACACACACACACACACACACACACACACACACACACACACACACACACACACACACACACACACACCCACCGGGCCTCCCTACCACTCACTCATTCAGTAATAGCTAGTGATGGGCATTCCGGCTCTTTTCAGTGAGCCGGCTCGTTCAGCTCAGCTCACCAAAAAGAGCCGGCTCTTTTGGCTCCCATACGGCTCTTTAAAAAAAATATGTTTTGTATTTTCTCAAGTCAAACCGTTTGCGATAGTTTGACTATGATTGGTGTTAAAACAATTCTAATTAAATTATTAAATGAAACATTACTCTACCTTTACCACAATGTATTTAAAATGCATTGGTTTGTTATGAAAAACAATATCAAATCAAAGTGTATTTGTCACGTGCGCCGAATACAACAGGTAGAACGTACAGTGAAATGCTTACTTACAGGCTCTAACCAATAGTGCGGGAAAAATGTATATGTGTGTGTGTGTGTGTGTGTGTGTGTGTGTGTGTAAGTAAATAAATAAAACAACAGTAAAAAGACATTTGAAAATAAGAGTAGCAAGGCTATATACAGACACCGGTTAGTCAGGCTTATTGAGTTAGTATGTACATGTAGGTATGGTTAAAGTGACTATGCATATTTGATGAACAGAGAGTGCTATTAAACATTTGCCTTTAAAGTATAACTTTTTAATATATATAAACAATGTGCATATACATCTAACCATTCAAAACGAATACAATCTGAACAGCATAATATAATATTGCACCATAGCAAATAAAAATAAATAACAATGTACAAAACTGCAGCATCCCACAAATTGAAATAAATGTAAAAAAGAAGGATGCTATTACACATGTGAATTTAAAGTATATCTTTTTTTAATGTACACTGCTCAAAAAAATAAAGGGAACACTTAAACAACACAATGTAACTCCAAGTCAATCACACTTCTGTGAAATCAAACTGTCCACTTAGGAAGCAACACTGATTGACGATACATTTCACATGCTGTTGTGCAAATGGAATAGACAACAGGTGGAAATTATAGGCAATTAGCAAGACACCCCCAATAAAGGAGTAGTTCTGCAGGTGGAGACCACAGACCACTTCTCAGTTCCTATGCTTCCTGGCTGATGTTTTGGTCACTTTTGAATGCTGGCGGTGCTTTCACTCTAGTGGTAGCATGAGACGGAGTCTACAACCCACACAAGTGGCTCAGGTAGTGCAGCTCATCCAGGATGGCACATCAATGCGAACTGTGGCAAGAAGGTTTGCTGTGTCTGTCAGCGTAGTGTTCAGAGCATGGAGGCGCTACCAGGAGACAGGCCAGTACATCAGGAGACGTGGAGGAGGCTGTAGGAGGGCAACAACCCAGCAGCAGGACCGCTACCTCCGCCTTTGTGCAAGGAGGAGCACTGCCAGAGCCCTGCAAAATGACCTCCAGCAGGCCACAAATGTGCATGTGTCTGCTCAAACGGTCAGAAACAGACTCCATGGGGGTGGTATGAGGGCCCGACATCCACATGTGGGGGTTGTGCTTACAGCCCAACAACGTGCAGGACAATTGGCATTTGCCAGAGAACACCAAGATTGGCAAATTCGCCACTGGCGCCCTGTGCTCTTCACAGATGAAAGCAGGTTCACACTGAGCACGTGACAGACGTGACAGAGTCTGGAGACGCCGTGGAGAATGTTCTGCTGCCTGCAACATCCTCCAGCATGACCGGTTTGGCGGTGGGTCAGTCATGGTGTGGGGTGGCATTTCTTTAGGGATCCGCACAGCTCTCCATGTGCTCGCCAGAGGTAGCCTGACTGCCATTAGGTACCGAGATGAGATCCTCAGACCCCTTGTGAGACCATATGCTGGTGCGGTTGGCCCTGGGTTCCTCCTAATGCAAGACAATGCTAGACCTCATGTGGCTGAAGTGTGTCAGCAGTTCCTGCAAGAGGAAGGCATTGATGCTATGGACTGGCCCGCCCGTTCCCCAGACCTGAATCCAATTGAGCACATCTGGGACATCATGTCTCGCTCCATCCACCAACGCCACGTTGCACCACAGACTGTCCAGGAGTTGGCGGATGGTTTAGTCCAGGTCTGGGAGGAGATCCCTCAGGAGACCATCCGCCACCTCATCAGGAGCATGCCCAGGCGTTGTAGGGAGGTCATACAGGCACGTGGAGGCCACACACACTACTGAGCCTCATTTTGACTTGTTTTAAGGACATTACATCAAAGTTGGATCAGCCTGTAGAGTGGTTTTCCACTTTAATTTTGAGTGTGACTCCAAATCCAGACCTCCATGGGTTGATAAATTTTATTTCCATTTATCATTTTTGTGTGATTTTGTTGTCAGCACGTTCAACTATGTAAAGAAAAAAGTATTTAATAAGAATATTTCATTCATTCAGATCTAGGATGTGTTATTTTAGTGTTCCCTTTATTTTTTTGAGCAGTGTATATAAACAAAGTACATATAAATGTAACAATTCAAAACAAATACAATCTCAACAACATAATACTAGAATATTGCACCATATCAAAGAAAAATAAATAACAATGTGCAAAACTGCAGCATCCCACTTAAAACATGAAACTGGTCCCTCTTTTCTCTCTCTTCTTTATTGCCATGTTATAACCAGCAGCACACAGCAATGCTGACCATATTTTGCTTTATCAGAGATTTGCATTCAGAAATGCAAGCTGCCTAACTTGAGGGGCTGAAGCGGTTTCTTCTCTCAGAAATGATTTGTCCCGTTTTCGAGAAGACCCTCTCAGAGGGAAGGGATGTGGCCACTATGCAGAGTGCCCCTGTCATGACTTTAGTAAGCCGTGGGTAGACAGAGGCCTTGTTCTTCCACCAGCTCAGAGGATCTGCAGATCTTTGGAGGAGCATCTCTTCAGAGCATCTCTTAGAATCAGGTTGATTGTGTGGGCAAGACATGGATGAGTCCTTTTTAAAATGTTCATGGCTTTGGTTATTTTAGCTGCATTGTCGCTAACACAACAGACCACTTTTCCATCTACTTGCCATTCTCTGGCCACTCTCAACAGTTCCTCTGCCAAGTTCTCTGAGGTGTGTCTGTCGCTGAACTCAAAGCAGTCCAGAAGCAGTCCAGAAGACAGCTAGACATCGAAAAATCTTCAATTAATTGACATGTAACCGATATGTAAGAAGTGGTTACCCTTGATGTCCAGCAGTCAGTGGTAAGGCAAACTGCAGTAGCTTTATGGACTCTTTCCCGTACTGAAGAATGTGTGCTCTCGTACAGTTGTGGAATAAGTGATTTGGATAGGGTTTTCCTGCTTAGAATTGTGTACATTAGATTTAGACTATTGCTATAATTTCTAAAATCCTCTGTCTTTCAATATCGAAAATGGCTGGAAATCAGTGGCAATCATTTTAGCCAATGTAATATCAATTTGGCCTTGTTTTGCTACAGACATAGACTTTGGCATAAACTGGTCCATAGAAGACTGCGTTGCTGTGGGTCGCGGAGTAGGCCTACTTGACTGAGTGGATACATCTCCACGTGTGGAGGTGCTGGCTCCACCACTATCACCAGCAGGCCCGCTAGTTTCTCGTAGCTCCGCTACAGCTAGCTTCACAGTTGGGTGCACAGTTCGCATACGCCGGTTTAGGTTGTGCATAGAACCGGATTTATATGAGATTTTGATTTGGAAAATTCTACACTGTGCTCTAACATTGTCTACGTTATTAAAATGCATCCAAATGCTACTGTGCTTCCGACTCCTTTTCTAGCTGTTTTTCACAGCTGTCCTTCCTCTCTCCTCAGCTGCTAAGTGTGTGACTGTGAGTGAGTTGGCTCAGCCCTCCCTCACGCATCTTTGGTTCATTGGTTGACACTGCGTGTCTGATTGACAGGAACAACAGGTGAGGTTGTTAGTCTGAGCAGATAGTCAGAACGAATGTGTGCGCTTGAGCATTTAGGCCTATATTATTTTATTTATTTTTCCATTCTTTGAATTAGTTAATTCTATTCATTTAAATATTTTGATTATTCATATCTTTATTTTTTTATAAATAGATTTGTTTCTTCTGGTATGCGAGCCGGCTCCCAACGTTCACCTACAAGAGCCAGCTCTTACAGCCGACTCGTTCGCAAACGACCAGTCACTAGTAACAGCCTGTCTCACTGCATGACAGTCAGCAGCAGGTTACAGTGAAATATATATATTTTTAAGAGAAATTACATGGCAGCTGCGGTGCAACTTAGAAATAGCCCAAAAACCTGCAACCCGCGACCAATACATTTTCCCTAGCGACATTGTTTTCAAAGTAACCCAATTTCCCTGAGCTCAATGTACACAATGTTGTTGATCCCTTTGTATTTTCAATTATTGTGGTGGCAGCATCATGTTATGGGTATGCTTGTCACTGACAGGGGCTGGGGAATTTGTCAGGATCAAAATAAATATGAAAGGAGAAAAGCCCAGATAAAAAGTTAGAGGAAACTCTGCCTCAGTCTTCAGAACCCTGGGATAGAGTTGAATTTTTCAGCAGGACAACAACACACTTTTTCATGCCAAAGACACACCAGAGAGATGTTGAGTGTTCCTTAATGACACAGTCTTACTGCTGGCGTACATTTGCTTGAAGATCAGAGACAACGTTTGAATATTCCATCAATGACTCCCAACCAAATTTACTGAGCTTGAGCAATTGTGACAAAAACAATGAATAAATGTTGCCCTAAGACTTGTGCAAAGCTGGTAGAATCTTATTCAAAATAATGTACAACTGTAATGGCTGCCAAAGGTTCTTCCACCAAGTATTAACTCTGAGATGTAAAGACATACACAATCATGACATTTTCATATTTTTGTATTTGTATTAATTTAGAAAATGTTCTACAATTTTTCTTTCACTTTGAAAATGTGGAGTTGGTTTTGCAGATCATTAGGAAAAAAATCAAATGTATTCCCTTTGTAGATTTAATTAAGGCAGCAAGAATGTGAAGACTGTGCAAGGGGACTTTCACAAGCGAGTGTATATCACTAAAGTTGAAGTCTTCCTCCATGTGAGGTTTGCTTGACGACAACCACGAGTAGAGGCCCTGAAAAAATGCCTGAGGCATACATCTTCCTCTCCTCACACCCATGACTGTCAATACCCAACTACTCACATGGCTGCCTGTAAGGCCCTCAGTGGCTAGAATAGAGGAGGGTGTGTTAAGATGTTGAGAGGAAGATGAAAATAAACTGGTGTTCGTAATTGACTGGGAAGACAGGTTTCTTTGTCAATACTTTCAAAGTAAGCAAAGCAGAGAAACAGAAGGGTTTGCCCTTAGAGAGAGGTCACAATCTCAGAGAAACCAATGTTAAAGCAGGACAGGGATTATACTGTATCTCAATAACAATGGAGTAAAACCCTATTTGCACGGGACTAGTATTACTGGAGAACGTTGGTTATGTAATTATTACCCCAGAATGTCGGTTATTACAGAGGACTATTTTTCCAAACTGCCCCCTGTAATTCTTTATATGTTTTAAAATAAATTGACAGTTATGACGGAAAATTGGAGGTTTTTTCCTAGGCCTGAAGTTAATTCAACAAGTCCAGGCGATAACAGGGCTATACTGATCACTCGAGCTTGGTTTCTACGTTTCCAAACCATTGTGTCGCCATAATATTTGTATTGGAGAAGTGTGATCACAATCATTATGTTATTTTTGCGATCCGCAGTAGACGTCCTAAACGTCCCCAGCCTTGCGATGTGAGCTAAACAGTGCACTTGCACTTGAGATGCGTTTTAAGACTATGGATATGAAAGTGAACATATCATTTCCAAACGTTTAGGTCAGTTGTATGCTGCTTTGAGATCTATTGACAGCAAGGGTTACATTAAATAGGCGCAATAGTTTTTACTGATGCATTTGCCAATATTCAATTTATATGCACAAAACATATGAACAAAAGCATTCATTGTGAAGGTTGATACATGTAGGACCTTCATATATAGGCTATGCGCAACACTTCGTTCAATTGATCGAATCAGTTATTGTTTTCTTGCTCAAAACGTGAGCAACATCTGTCAAACGCAGACATCGATTCGTACGGGATTGGTATTATCAGAGGACCATGGAGTTCTCCAAAAAACAGTAGATTATTCTGGCTGGAATTGTTACTCCCCTGCCATGTAAAAAGTACTGCCATGGAAGATTTGGGCGGGACTACAATTACAGATGTGTTATTTTGTGTTCGTGCACAGAAGTACACTACCGGTCAAACGTTTTAGAACATCTACTCATTCAAGGGTTTTTCATTATTTGTTACTATTTTCTACAGTGTAGAATAGTGAAGACATCAAAACTATGAAATAACACATATGGAATCATGTAGTAACCAAAACAGTTTTTAAACAAATCCAAATATATTTTATATTTGAGATTCTTCAAATAGCCACCCTTTGCCTTGTTGACAGCTTTGCGCACTCTTGGCATTCTCTCAACCAGCTTCACCTGGAATGCTTTTCCAACAGTCTTGAAGGAGTTCCAACATATGCTGAGCACTTGTTGGATGCTTTTCCTTCACTCTGCGGTCTGACTCATCCCAAACCATCCCAATTTGTTTGAGGTCAGGGGATTGTGGAGGCCAGGTCATCTGATCCAGCACTCCATCACACTCCTTCTTGGTAAAATAGCCCTTACACAGCCTGGAGATGTGTTGGGTAATTGTCCTGTTGAAAAACAAATGATTAAACCCAAACCAGAAGGGATGGCGTATCCCTGCAGAATGCTGTGGTTGCCATTCTGGTTAAGTGTGCCTTGAATTCTAAATAAATCAAGAGACAGTGTCACCAGCAAAGCACCCCCACACCATAACACCTCCTCCTCCATGCTTTACAGTGGGAAATACACATGCAGAGGTCATCCGCTCACCCACACCGCGTCTCACAAAGACACAGCGGTTGGAACCATAAATCTCCAATTTGGACCCCAGACCAAAAAACTCATTTCCACCGGTCTGACATCCATTGCTCGTGTTTCTTGGCCCAAGCAAGTCTCTTCTTCTTATTGGTGTCCTTTTGTAGTGGTTTCTTTGCAGCAATTCAACCATGAAGACCTGATTCAAACAGTCTCCTCTGAACAGTTGATGTTGAGATGTGTCTGTTACTTGAACTCTGTGAAGCATTTATTTGGGCTGCAATTTCTGAGGCTAGTAACTCTAATTCACTTATCCTCTGCAGCAGAGGTAACTCTGGGATTTCCATTCCTGTGTCGGTCCTCATGAGAGCCAGATTCATCATAGGGCTTGATGGTTTTTATGACTGCACTTGAAGAAACGTTCAAAGTTCTGAAATATTCCGTATTGACTGACCTTCATGTCTTAAAGTAATGAAGGAATGTCATTTCTCTTTGCTTATTTGAGCTGTTCTTGCAATAATATGGACTTGGTCTTTTACCAAATAGGGCTATGCTCTGTATACCCCCCCCTACCTTGTCACAACACAACCGATTGGCTCAAACACATTAAGAAGGAAAGAAATTCCCCAAATTAACTTTTAAGGCACACCTGTTAATTGAAATGCATTCCAGGTGACTACCTCATGAAGATGGTTGAAAGAATGCGAATAGTGTGCAAAGCTGTCATCAAGGCAAATGGTGGCTATTTGAATAATCTCAAATATTAAATATATTTTGATTTGTTTAACACTTTTTTGGTTACTACATGATACCATATGTGCTCTTTCATAGTTTTAATGTCTTCACTATTATTCTACAATTTATAAACTATTAAAAAATAAAGAAAAACCCTTGAATGAGTAGGTGTTCTAAAACTTTTGACCGGTAGTGTATATTAGTGTATTTTACCTAACCACCCCAGTAAAACTAATCACGTCCGAATAGGGCTTTTGGGTTTGGGAAAAGTTTGGTGTCTCATTGTGAGTTTGTCTGGGAACAGATGTGCTTAAACCAACTCCTATTATTATGCCATGTTCTCAGCCCAATCAGTAAGTAGTTATGTTGTATTTACCTGCATGTAGGCCATGGGAAAGTAAATGTAGTGATCTGTTTACTACCGTATGTTAAAGTAGTTGCAAGTGCTTGGTATCAACTGGAATTTTGAGACTGACATTTTTTATTTAGTCGTAGGTAGAGCACCATCTAGCGGATAGTAGTAGAACATCTGTGACAGGTAATTTCCAATAGGCAGTGATTGATAATTACTTACTAAATCATCGCACGTAAACCAAAGATAACATTATTTCCAGTCTTCTGTGGACTGACAGAAAATAACTCCACACCTGTCTGATGTATGCAACATTGTATCCACCAGAAATAACACTGTCATTATAATGAAATCCACTGCATATGGTAATTTTAAAGGAATGCTGTCTCGATGTGAACGAGTTTCTACGACATTACTGACCGTTTCTGAAACATAATTTCACGAATACTGTTGTTACAAAAGTTGTATTTACTTTATGGTTTATTAATTCAGATGTAATTACTTATACAAACAAAACCATCACTTACGGTTTGTATTATTTTCCAAACACCAAATTTTAGAGCAAAGTTAGACAATTTCCTGTATTTTATTTAGCACTGCGATACTTTATTCACGTTTTTTGTGTTATTATTATCTGTCATGCAGGTGTCAAAACATTTTATTTGACAATGGTACTGACTGGTCCAGCGTCACTGGAAGAAGTCGAGCCTTGTGCGCGGCAGAGAAAGTGAAGTGGAATCTCAGGGTTTGTCAGCTTGTCAAGTGAATGTTGAAGTGAGGGTGTGTTCGCCATTTACCTGGACGGCCATCAGTGCTCTTGTGACTACTTTACTAAACGAGGACACAGATACAACTGTACATTTGTATTTATTGTGTTAACGCTGGCTACTCTTCTGAAGAAAGCAGGGTCCGGATTAAAGGTATGCTTGTGAAGGGAGGGAGTCGTAAAAACGGCTTTTGTCGATTCGGGAAAACCTTTCCTATTTCCTGTATGATCATGTTTGGCCTTCAGCTAAAATAGGTAGCTAGCTAAAGTTAACTAGTTAACCACAGACAGAACCTAGCTACTGTGGTAGACCAGTCATTTACAAATTCTTTCGAATTAATATAATTTAGTACAAGTGGAGGGTCAGTCTCACCATAAGAATGAACATGTCAACTGCTGGCTAACGTTACAGCAAGTGTTGTTACATTGGAACCTTCAGCAGCATCGTTTTCTATTACCATCACGGACATATTCTTTTAGCTTGTTTGACAACTAGATATGATGATTTGCATTCATTTTCCATATAGTTAGTTATGTGTGATGTATTGGCTAGTAAAGTGACTGGAGAGCATATAGTTAGCTTAGCTTACTACTACCACCACAGTACAAGCCATTGATCACAGATATTTCTAACATAGGCCTAGTTATGCGTGTAGTTAGTTGCACCTCCAACCCAAACCAATTTTCTCTTTGAGTGGTATGGTAATATTATTGTAGCAAATAGCAGTTGAGGTTGACCAAACTGTATGATTTGTTCAGCGAAGATGATCAATACTGAGAATGAGTTAGTTCAGGCACCCAAACAAATCCATTGTCGAGCTTGATAAGATCCAATCATGCTTGTAGACTGTAAATTGCTGTGTTTGCAACATGTCTAACTAAGTGTCTTGCTCAGCTTTGTGGAAAATAAATTGGGGCATAAAAATGTAGTCAGTTCCTCCTTATCCTTTTCCATGGGCCAGTATTGAAGGAATCCCAGTGTGCTGAATGCCTTTTCGTTTGGGTGTGGTGTGTGTGTGTGCATGAGTATCACTTGATGACAATGTGACATTCCTAAGAATAATGGACTCAACTGTCAAAGCACATGATCAAATGAGTTGTGCAAATAGATCTGGAAAGACTTGATGACTTGTTGGTTGTCCAATTGGTAATCTAATCTTATAAATAGTTGCTTGGTTAGTTGTGCAGCCACCAAAATCCCATTCGGTGGATTACGATTTTAAATCACAATTACTGTGAATGTGGTGACAACAATAATCTACTTCTCTACGTGTTGTCCCCTCCCAGGATGCGAAGAAGGCTCTGAGTCGGGGCTCCAAGATGAGTGTGACGTCATGGTTCCTGGTCAGCAGCTCAGGTACAAGACATCGGTTGCCACCAGAGATGATCTTTGTAGGCCGGGAGGAGTGCGAGCTCATGTTGCAGGTGTGTACGACATCTACAGCACCTTATGTTTACACACCAGACACCATCAATCTGTCATGTGACCCTTACACAATCAGCTGTCCATTCACCCTCTTGTGAAAGGATGTGGCCTATATTAGGGTCATAACGCAAAGAAAGCAAGTTAGGTTAATGTACTAGAGATCTGGTAGGAGTTGACCTGTGTGTACATGAGAGGTGTGTATTTGTGTTTGTTACGAGTGTTTTATAAGATTAGTGCCTGCTGGGAGAATTGCCTCTGGCAACTGTTCAATGTCAAAGCAAAATGCAAGTGATGCATTCCACCCTGCTGTTTTTCAACAACAAAAAAATCCTGCTTCTAGTTACTGTTTGTAATTATTTGGGAGTTTCTCTCTGTGTACTTCTCAGTCTTGCTTTATCTCTTTATTTAAGCCACTGGAAAAAAAGAATGCTTCCTCAGTCTGTTTGTTCAAAATGTCCTTCCCACCACATCTGCTTGCAGAATTGAAAAGCTGCTCTTGTCCACATTCAGGCAACACTTTCAGGCATCATTGGAAATATTGCTTACTTACAGTGCATTCAGAAAGTTTTCAGGACCCTTGACTTTTTCCACATTTTGTTACGTTACAGCCTTATTTTAAAATGGCTTAAATAAAAAAGTATTTACAGTGCTGCTACTCGCTGTTAATCATCTATGCATAGTCACTTTACCCCTTCCTACATGTACAAATGACCTCGACTAACCTGTACCTCGCACATTGACTTGTTACAAGTACTCCCTGTATATAGCCTCATTGTTATTTTATATATATATAATAGTTTAGTTTATTTAGTAAATATTTGATTAACTGCATTGTTGGTTAAGGGGTAGTAAGCATTACACGGTAAGGTATTCGGCGCATGTGACAAATAAAATATTATTTGATTTCAACAGTGGTTAACATAAGCACCAGGCTTGCATTGGTTAATAGTGATTATTTGCAAGAATGTAAGCAAACTCAAAGGCCTATTCGTTTGGCTGTGAGCACATTGTGTATCTACTGTACATGCATGTAGCCTTCATTGCAAATATTTTGTTGCGCTGCTTATGACAGTATCCAGTCTGAGGTTGGTTAGCCCATCAGTATGAGATTCTCAGCTTTGTTCTCTGTATTGTTTTACAGTCGCGCAGTGTGGACAAGCAGCATGCAGTCGTCAACTACAACCCAGCCACAGACGAGCACATGGTGAAGGACCTGGGCAGCCTGAACGGGGTGAGTCCATGTCCCCTGCTTACAAGTTGAATAAAGGATCCAGCCAGCCACAGCCCTCCCTGGAGGGTCCAGAGGCCCACTACCAGTCCCCCAGCCCTAGCACAAAAGAGCCCTCTCTCAGTGCCAGAGATGGTTGTTAGAGCAGCAATGAGCACTACATTTTCTGCTGTCCTGGTCCCTTTCTTCTGGTGTCTCTCTCTCTCTCGTCTTCTTCTTCTGGTGTCTCTCTCTCTCTCTCTCGTCTTCTTCTTCTGGTGTCTCTCTCTCGTCTTCTTCTTCTGGTGTCTCTCTCTCTCTCTCGTCTTCTTCTGGTGTCTCTCTCTCTCTCGCGTCTTCTTCTTCTGGTGTCTCTCTCTCTCTCGCGTCTTCTTCTTCTGGTGTGTCTCTCTCTCTCTCGCGTCTTCTTCTTCTGGTGTCTCTCTCTCTCTCTCGCGTCTTCTTCTTCTGGTGTCTCTCTCTCTCTCTCGCGTCTTCTTCTTCTGGTGTCTCTCTCTCTCTCTCGCGTCTTCTTCTTCTGGTGTCTCTCTCTCTCTCTCGCGTCTTCTTCTTCTGGTGTCTCTCTCTCTCTCTCGCGTCTTCTTCTTCTGGTGTCTCTCTCTCTCTCGCGTCTTCTTCTTCTGGTGTCTCTCTCTCTCTCGCGTCTTCTTCTTCTGGTGTCTCTCTCTCTCTCGCGTCTTCTTCTTCTGGTGTCTCTCTCTCTCGCGTCTTCTTCTTCTGGTGTCTCTCTCTCTCTCTCTCGCGTCTTCTTCTTCTGGTGTCTCTCTCTCTCTCTCTCGCGTCTTCTTCTTCTGGTGTCTCTCTCTCTCTCTCTCGCGTCTTCTTCTTCTGGTGTCTCTCTCTCTCTCTCTCGCGTCTTCTTCTTCTGGTGTCTCTCTCTCTCTCTCTCGCGTCTTCTTCTTCTGGTGTCTCTCTCTCTCTCTCTCGCGTCTTCTTCTTCTGGTGTCTCTCTCTCTCTCTCTCTCTCTCGTCTTCTTCTTCTGGTGTCTCTCTCTCTCTCTCTCTCTCTCTCTCTCGTCTTCTTCTTCTGGTGTCTCTCTCTCTCTCTCTCGTCTTCTTCTTCTGGTGTCTCTCTCGCTCTCGTCTTCTCCTTCTGGTGTCTCTCACACACACACTCTCTCTCTCTTTGTACTATTGCCACTTCATTGCACTGTTATTCCACAGGAATGAGGAGAGGGAAAGACAGTATTTTTCCCTGAAGTGTGTTTTGTGGCACCATCTGTTAGAACATCCCCATCTAAACAGCACAGAATATTAGATGTTACTGACATGTATCATGGTGGCTGTTTCTTATTTGTACTTTACTGTACACACACTGATAGGCTATTTACCCACGTGTCCCCTGACTGCCTTCCTGAGCCCTACTCAGCATAGATGGCCATTACATAACTGCATAATCTCATTAATGCCTTAACGTACAGGTAGGATAGCTTAACTTTCACTGGGAAAACAGCCAACTGCAAAGCATCTTAGCTTTGGCAAACCCCAGAGGCTGTGTGTGGAAGGGAAGGACCTGTTGCCAGTGTGAGAACTAACTCATTTATCATCAGTATCTGTTATTATTCCAATGGAATTGAACTAATCAGGATTGTTGTGAAAACAAATAATTCCTGTGTATACATTTTTCTGATGCTTTCAATGTAAACACACAAAAACAAACTTTATTTTCTCCCCAGACTTTTGTGAATGATCTGAGAATCCCAGACGAGACTTACATTACCCTGATGCTCTCTGATGTCATCCGCTTTGGATATGATATCCTTTTGTTTATCTGATTATGATTTTGTAATTCTCTTATTGTTTTACTGATTCTTCATTGATTAGGGATTTTCTTGATTGGATCAAACGAATGCATATTTTTTTGTTGTAATTATGTTTTTAATTTTTTTTTTTTTTTTACAAACAATTGGATTTCAGAAAGTTTTGTCTACACTTGCAATTTAAAACACACATTTTCTTCTTCCTCTGTGGTTGGTGAACCCAACTCTCCCAGCATGTTCATTCCTTGTGGTTTGAGTCAGGGGTTTTAGATTATGTTCAACTCTGGACTGAACATTTCTTGGACTCGTGAACCTCTGAGCTGAAAAACATGAATCGTTAAATTGAGTTGAAATAACAGGGGGAAAAAGTTGCATGTATTATTTATTATAACACAGTCGCTCCTGTCAGAATAAACCTTCTTTAACTCTGCTTCCACATTCTCATGTGTACATCCTGGAGAGGAGTCAACACAAGGTGCCAGAGGAGGCTCTCAAAGTAAGTGAGAACTTCCACACATGTACATATCATCTATGAATATGAGTGATAGTCAGGTAGAGGCTTCTTCATATCCTACTTTCCTCTTGTGTGTTTTAGCATGTGAAGTACACCAGCCAGCTGCAGATGAGTATGAAGGCACTGGAGGCCAGGAAGAAGGAGAAGGAGAGGCAGCATGCTAAGGAGAAGACCATAGACTCATCCTGCTTCAAACAGGAGAAAGCCGAGCATAAAGCTGCCCTCGCAGCAGGTAAAAACCCTGTTTAACTCGCAACTTCAACTCTGCCCCAGTCCACCTCTTGTTGTCCTTTTCTTCTAGAGCCCACAGTATATGTGCGATCCTACATTATAGACCAGGCCTAGGCATTTTCTCTGCAAGGTCGAAAATGATAGCAATTACAATTGATGAACTTAACTGTTTGTCTTGCCACAAACAGTACCAGCAAATACCAGTCTGTTATGCCTTAGGTAAAATATTGCTGCTGATGTCAGTTTCATTATCTTATTTACGTGAGGAAGAAGAAGCCTTTTATACCAAAAAGTGTTAGAGGATCTGTTAATGCACACAGCTCTCCTTGTTAAGCGAACCCATTGTATACGATCAAGTTACCTTGTGAGGGGATCGGGTCAAAGGTTCAATCCAGTAGGGTCAGACGAGCAGCATTACTAGTGTGGAACTCTAGTTGGCAGGATGAGTGAAGTGATATTGGCCTGGCCTGTTGAGCTGGGACACACAAAGCCTTATGTCTGTCTACCATGCCTCTGGACTGGGGCTCCAGACATAGGCAGTAGTGCTGAACCTACTTCTGGTGGTGCTAGCATGTGCACTAGAAGGATTAGAAGTGTGGCTGTGTGTGTGTGTGTGTGTGTGTGGCTGTGTTTTTCGTGCCAAGCGGGCACGGCTGTTAGGGGGATTGTGGATTTGCTGTCTCACACACCGCACCGTAACAGTACTTACAGGTGTCCCTCTGTCCTCAGCTCTGCTCAGGGCTACATCTTTTGGGATTGTATAGGATTTACAGTGCAGTTAAGTTCCTAAAGCACTGAGGCTTGTTCTCAGCAGGGTAATGCAGGGGTGGACCATCACTAGTGGCTTTAACTACTGACAGTCACAAGGGAATGACACAACAGACACCAGCAGTGAACACTTCCTTTAGAGGTTTACATTCAGCCTCTTCCTCTGCCTGTATGTGATGGGTTAATATAGCTGCTGACTGATTCCTTATTTCCTACTGGAGCAGCTGGACTGGTGAGGTGACCACAGTGACAGTACAGTGGCAGGGTCCGCACCCTGTTGACAGTTCAGACACTGAGGCTGTGAGCAGGATATGTCTGTTTTTCCTGCTGCCTTGCAAGGTGTGGACTGTGGAGCCTGACCTCTCCTTAAAGCAGTCTGCAGGCTCTCTGAGTATACAGTAGGCCTGGGTGTGACTAGTCTACCCTGACAGGACCTAGGGCTATTCACTCTTTCCACCATAGACGTTACAGTAACTGTCCTCTGTTTTCATGTAGATGGACTTAGAAGCTCAGTTTTGGTAACTTTTTAAAATAATTTTCTACTCCAAAATGAATGAAAATAAAAGTATTCTGACACCATGTAAATGATAATTTCCACATCCAGAAATTAACCCAATAACACATTGTAATTAACAAAATTGTATACATTTTTTTACATATTGGGCCATGTGTATATAGCCAAATCGTGGTCCATATTATCAGGTAGGCTATGCCTTTAGCCCAACTGATGTAGCAAAGTGCAAATAAATAGGCTGAAGCATGGTGTTGCCTATCTGCATTTACCGTATTTGGCTAATCATTAGCCAGATCCCAAATGTGATCTTTCAATTAGTTATTATCCTATTGATCCCAGAAACCACTTAATGTCACAACCCCCCCCCCCCCCAACAATTCCCCGGTTGCCACTACTCTTGCGCAACAAAAAATATCTATCTCATCAGAAGTTAAGAGGTAGAGTGGCGTTTTACTTCAAGCTACCCTAGAATTGACCGGTGTTCCATTTATCCCCACTCTCTGCTATGCACTCACTGCAAATTGCTGAGCAGTAACATACTTAACCATGCTGCTGCTAAAAACTCTGGGTTTAAAATGGTGCAGTTCGCATATTTAGGATAAATAAATGAAGTAGGAATGGAAAGCTGGGATGCCCCTCTTTTTAACAAAGGCCATTAACTGCTGTTTTTGCGATTACAAGAATTGTTGTGCATTGACTGCTTGTTAGAATGCATGTTTCCCTTCCTATGGCACTTGTGCCACGAGGAATATTTCTTTCATGTAGAACACACAACAAGACGACTAGGTATGTAGATAAACTATTCTACTATGGGATTGTCTGATTTTTCTGTTCATTACTAATTTTGTTTGCAGAGGAATAGTAAAAGTGGACTGTTCTAGCATCTTCGAAGTGCGCCTCAGCAGATATATTTTTCATGCTCCAAAATGAGTGCAGCAGAAACACTAAATCAGTTATTCCCAGGCCCTAGACCAAGCAGGGAGAGGGGCCTTCTGTTATAAATGGGATCATGTGATACACAATCCTTCTGGGAGGAGAATGAGACTGGACACTCTAATCCTAATCTTCAATAAAGGGAGGAGATACGGTAATGAAAGTAAAATGTGAAGCTTTTCAAATAAAAACACTGGCCTGCAGAGTTTAGTGACCCATCTCTCCAGAGCAGAACATTAAGAAAAACTGCTATAACCTTCCATCTACAGTACACTGAGTGTATAAAACATTAGGAACACCTGCTCATACACAAGACAACTTTTTGGACAAGATGGGTCACATTTATGTCCGATGATAACCAAACACTGCATTCCACAGTAAGAACCTCCATACCAACAGTCAAACATGGTGGTGACGGTTTGGGGATGCTTTGCTGCCTCAGGACCTGGACGATTTGCCTTAATATAATTAACCATGAGTTCTGCTCTGTATTAGAGAATTCTACAGCAGGACTTGAAACCTACAAATGTTGCTTTAGTTAAAGCAGTTCTGCATGGTAGAATGGGCCAAAATTAATCCACAGCGATGTGAGAGACTGATCAACAACTACAGGAAGCATTTGGTTGCAGTCAGTGGAGCTAAAGGTGGCACAACCAGTTATTGAGTGTAAGGGGGCAATTACTTTTTTCACACAAGGGAACTGGGTGTTGGAAAACTTTTTAAATAAATACAATATGTAAGATTTTTTATTTATTTGTAAACTCAAGTTCCCTTTATCTAATATTAAGTATAACATTCAGTATCAAAAATTGAGAAAATCAGAAAGGAGGGAAATATTTTTTCACAGCACTGTACAGACATACATAATCATGATTTATCCATATTGTTTTTATCCATCCGACCAGTAAGAGCATTAGGGCAGATTTCTTGTCACCTTCATGGCTGTGATGACGTTTAACAGCTGTCTGGCCAGCCCGGGATGCTAGCCTATGTGGCATAAATCAGATTATCCACATGCCTGGTGTCTGTGTGAACTAAAGCGCTCCATTGGGTCTCACACACTGGCCTAAATAAACCAAAGCACTACAACTCCAAAGTGATGTTTCCCAGAACACACAATAAGACATCAACAGAGAGAGGGAGAAACAGAAAGGCACGTCTAGGGCTGTTGTTGTGACCGTATTACCGTCATACCGGTGGCCACGAGTCATGAAGGCAGTCAAATTTCACATGACTGTTTAGTCATGGTAATTAGGCTTCTCCAAGCTCTGATTCTGCTGCTGGTCATTAGTAGCCTAACAAACTTGCTAACTTCTTGGTACTCAGCACTCTATTGTCCCTCTAATCACTCTGACATCAACCCAAATGTAATCTGAAATCTAATCAAACACTTCATGAGACCCCATGAGCTCATATTGCACAACATTTCTATAGGCTATGTAATTGTGGGAGAAAACAGCGTGATGGCTGCTAATAAAAAAATGAGGATCTCATCAGCTTTCTATAGGCTAGGCCTACAATATTTATTTCTCAACTTTCCTAATATTAAGCACATTGCGTTTTGTTACTAAAGCACCTTATACCACCCACCACTGCGACCTGTATGCTCTAGTCGGCTGGCCCTCACTACATATTCGTCGCCAGACCCACTGGCTCCAGGTCATCTACAAGTCCATGCTAGGTAAAGCTCCGCCTTATCTCAGTTCACTGGTCACGATGGCAACACCCACCCGTAGCAAGCGCTCCAGCAGGTGTATCTCACTGATCATCCCTAAAGCCAACACCTCATTTGGCCGCCTTTCGTTCCAGTTCTCTGCTGCCTGTGACTGGAACGAATTGCAAAAATCGCTGAAGTTGGAGACTTTTATCTCCCTCACCAACTTCAAACATCTGCTATCTGAGCAGCTAACCGATCGCTGCAGCTGTACATAGTCTATCGGTAAATAGCCCACCCAATTTTACCTACCTCATCCCCATACTGTTTTTATTTATTTACTTTTCTTCTCTTTTGCACACCAATATCTCTACCTGTACATGACCATCTGATCATTTATCACTCCAGTGTTAATCTGCAAAATTGTAACTATTCGCCTACCTCCTCATGCCTTTTGCACACAATGTATAAAAACTCTCTTTTTTTCTACTGTTATTGACTTGTTAATTGTTTACTCCATGTGTAACTCTGTTGTCTATTCACACTGCTATGCTTTATCTTGGCCAGGTCGCAGTTGCAAATGAGAACTTGTTCTCAACTAGCCTACCTGGTTAAATAAAGGTGAAATAAAAAAATAAAAATTATTTACAACAGGAGTATAGCCTACCTAGCTGGCAGGAAAATAAACCACTGGGAAAAGCTTCCTCCATTCACTATTTAAGTGAAATAGTGCCTATTTTCCCCTAAACCTTTTCTAATCATAGTCGCACAGCCTTTGTAGCCTAGCCCATAGGCCTATATGTTTAATGATTTTTGTATCACAACTAAAGTGGTCAAATAACTTCTTAATTAAGCACATTAATCTGCTTTACAAGAAGTGTAGAGCCTAACTGGCATATATATATATATATATATATATATATATATATTTATATATTTATTTATTTATTTATTTATTTGTGCGTTTCAAGTTTGGGGAAGTTCATTTTCATATAATAAAAGCATTACATGCATAATTGCGTTTGTGGTCACGTTTGATAATGGTGTGTTCCGTTAATGGAACATTCCCGCTTATAGCCTATAGCATTGCTGCGCTTATAGTGTGAAGAAATAGCCTAATAGTTTATCGACATTTTATGCTAAGCGTTCTGATCTGTTGGGTCAGCTACACTGCATAATTTGTTTTGTTTTTTTGATGCTAGTGGTTGTATTAATTTTGGATCTCCCACAACTGTTCCAGACTATGTTTGGAATATTTATTTCTCGCACAGAATAGAATAGGTCATCTTCTGTACTATGGGGGATAGTAGATTGACATAGGCTAGTGCTTTTGCTGTTCTTTAGGCCTACTCATCTTGTTGACTGACGACAAAAAGTAAATGTGGACAATTCTTCCATTATCTTCAATATGCACCTCAGAATTGGATAAGGACGTGCGCAGTTGCGTCCCCGATGTGTCGGTCTTCATTTGTAGCCTGTGAGAAAAACGTGATCACGTGACAGAGAGCTGTGTGAGTGTGTCACCAGCTGACCAAATTTTGTGACCGCCACAGCCCTAGGTACCCTACCACACACTTTTTTTTGTGGGAGGAGTGACTTAACATTTTTTGATGAAACATATTTTTGTTGCGCATTAGTAGTGGCAACCAGGGAAGTGTTGCGAGAAATTGTGACATTAAGTGGTTTCTGTGAGAAGTACAGTGTGTTACCCTAACAGTTAGGCCTACAGTACATTATATTCACTGTTTATGCACGTTTTTTTGTGGCATAAAATTAATCAATAGGATAATAACTAATTAAACGATCACATATGGGATCTGGCTAATGATTAGCCAAATACGGTAAATGCAGATAGGAAACACCATGCTTCAGCCTATTTATTTGCACTTTGCTACATCATTTGGGCTAAAGGCATAGCCTACCTGATAATATGGACCATGCATAGGTTATTTACTTGGCCCAATATGTTAAAATAATTAAACATAATCCATTTTACCGTTGTGTTATTGGGCTCATTTACCATTGTGTTATTGGGCTCATTTACCATTGTGTTATTGGGCTCATTTACCATTGTGTTATTGGGCTCAGGTAGAAATTATATTTAAAATGGTGTCGACATACTTTTATTTCCATTCATTTTGTAGAATAATGTCCTTTTTAAAAAGCCACTAGAACTGAGCTTCTCAGTCCTTCTACATAAAAGTTATAGGAGGGACACCCCCCCCCCCCCCCCCCCCCCCCCCCCCCCCGCCAGCGCTACACGTTTTTCCAGATGACACGCTGAGCGCGTTCTTATCAAAGTTAGAAACATTTTCGTGGGACAAAATGCATTATATTATTCCTAATGTTATCTACTGTGACTGTTTTTGCTATGCTGTTTTGTAATGCTTTGGCATTGTACAGATGTTATGGTGTTTAGGCCTAAAGCTTTTGTGTAATCATTCTGCCATAAATAGTAGGAATAACAGTTACATCATTCAGTTGGCGCTATACTAATTCTGTTCTCTGATTTCTTTCACTCTCTGTCCGTGTGTGTGCTTTTGTTAGTGGCCAGCGAGACTCCAGTGTCCAGACCCACTCCTCTGTATGGGCAGCCGTTGTGGTGGGGGGAGGATGATGCTGAACACAGTGGAGGACAGCGGGCAGACGAGGACCCTGCAGGTCTGAAACAAACATTACTCTACTATTACTCTATCAATGAATTTGTTGATCAGGATATGTGAGAGTGAGTGTGTCACTTTGAAAGAGGCCTGGTATTTCAGTTTTCTTATTAGCTGTGCTGGCTCATAAAGGTTACTGCTCTTGTATTTGATTAGAGTGGCAAACATAACACTTTGTTATGGCACCACATCAGTGTTGGATGCAGTGTACTAAGAGATGAATGGTGTTTAGCTCTGTAGTGCCCACTGGGGACAGGGAGCGGCCAGTGTCCCCACTGAGCCAAGCCAGTCCTGGACCATGTCAGGCCAGCAGCCAGCGCCTCGTGATGGATTACCCTGTAAACCCAGGGGACGGGGTAGAGGAGGGAGGGTGACTGTCAGCCTCATGCTGCCCAGCCTGGCTGGAACAGATTACCTCTCAGCCGTTCTCCTTTGGGACTCCAAGCTCCCACAGTGACATTTTTACATGTCCAGCTGGCCTGGCACCCACTGATTGGCTGATGTATCTGTTTGTTTGCTCAGTCTAGCTGCTGGAGCAATGTTGTTATTTATGGCTTCAGTTTAAGAGTGAATACTTGGCAGAGACAGAGTTTTAAAATTCTGTTTTCCTTGAATGGTGTAGTATGCCACAGTTGTTAGCACTCCCCTGTAATATTTCGTTAGAGTTGTGTCTGTGATTCCTTCCCTTACCCACCTCACATACTGCATGTCCTTCGTGCCTGCAACTTACAGTATTAATCTATATAGACCTACTGTCTTCCCACTGTGTCTGCCCTAACAGAGAATACTAAAGAGGGCTCCAGACATGAGATCAGCGGCTCCCTGTCAGACAGCCAGGCCAAGACAATCTACTCACACCACAGGGAGCCAAGCTACTTTGAGATACCCAACAAGGAGTTCCAGCAGCAGGAGCTCCATGAGGTTCCCACTAAGGACACTGACCCCCCTTCTCTCCCTGTCCCTGTTCTCCCTCCAGTCCCCACCTCCACACCCCCTGTGGTGCAGAGCCACGCCTCCTTCACCATTGAGTTTGATGAATGCACACCAAGCAAGATCAAGATCAAGGACCATGTGACAAAGTTTTCCTTCCGCCAGCAACGCAAGCTCCCGGGTAAGGAGGCGGTGACAGCACCCATTGAGGTGATATCAGCGGAGTGCAAGGTGGCTGATTGGCTGGTCCAAAGCGATGTGAGCATGATGAGGAGTAGGTCTCGGACAGAGGACATGTTCAGCTCAAAGAGTGGCCTGCCCATCTGCAACGAGGCTTCCACAGGTGAACTCTGACCATTTATTCACTGACTCCACGGTTACTATCCTCTGTTGCTGTCTGAGAGCTAACGTGTTTCTGTTTTTATCATCAGGCCACCACCATGAGGATGGGACTCGGAGTGACTCTGAGGATCCTGTTGTAAACGGGAAACGGGCTATCCAATTAAAGCCACCGATGGGCCCTCACAAATCTCTTCCACCCCAGCTGGCCCTCCCTAGACCCTTCACCAACCCTGACTCAGAGGATCCTCAGTCTCACTCCCTTCCTCCAAGCCAGGACAAAGCAGACCCCCAGCAGGGCTTCGTCATTGAGTTCTTTGACGACAATCCACGCAAGAAGCGCTCACAGTCCTTCACCAACAACACAGGCCAGCTCGACAGCCCGGCCCTCAGGAACAAGCCGGAGAAAAGTTGCGACCCCAGCACCCCCACCCAGCAGTACACCACTCCCTTGAAGGGCCCGGGTTCTGGAGGCCCCCAGAGGGCCGGCTCCCTGAGGAGGGAGAAGATGGAGGATCGGATCAGTAACGACATCTCCTCCTGCTCCATCCCTCCCAGGCTGTTTAGAAGTGTGGGACGCAGGTCCAAACTGGCCCAGGACTTCACGGCTGAGTTCCTGAGGGAGTCCAGACAGGAGTCTAGGCCGAGCATGAACACAACCTGGGAGAAGAATACGTCTCCTGTGTCTCCTACCACCAGCCCCCCACCAACAGTAGAGGCAACAGCACCCCACTCCCACCCCCACCAGACCACACCAAGCCCCCATCAGCCATACCTGACTCAGACTTCATCCTGTACCCACCAGTCTGTGCCCCTGAAAGCCCCTCTAATGCCCATGGCCCCACGCAGCCTGGAGGCCCCACGCAGCCTGGAGGCCCCACGCAGCCTGGAGGCCCCACGCAGCCTGGAGGCCCCACGCAGCCTGGAGGCCCCACGCAGCCTGGAGGCCCCACGCAGCCTGGAGGCCCCACGCAGCCTGGAGGCCCCACGCAGCCTGGAGGCCACAAGCCCCAAAGGCCTGGGGAACGAGGAGGATGATACCTTGAGTGAAGCAGGCACCTACACCATTGAGACAGAGGTCCAGGATAAAGAGGTGGAGGAGGCACGCAGCAAGATAGAACAGGCAAGTCTCTTTGCCTTACTCTCTGTAGTCGTCTGTCGTTCTCTGTAGTCGTCTGTCGTTCTCTGTAGTCGTCTTATCTCTCTAAGTTTGTTTAGTATCACACCTTGTCATGTCATATGAGATAACCTGCCTTGTCAAGTATGCGACTATGATGCTATCTATCACAAGCCAACACGAGTGTCACATAGGAGAGCCAGTGGATGTGGCAGCCTCCAGCCCTGCAGAGACAGCGTTCACACTCACATCATGCTTTGTTCCTGACAGGTGTTTGGTGTTGTTGAGGGGCCAGAGCAGCCCGGCCAGACTGCAGCAACAGCATGTAAGCCTGTTGAGTTTCAGGACAGGGAGGAGCGTAGGGAGAGTAGCTTGGTGGATCTGATGCCAGCTCCAGGGCAGGGACAGAATCTGGTGCAGGTAACCCCCCCCCCCCCCCAGCTGGGCTCAGTGTGGTGACACATTTCTACAGCTAATCAGTCCACAATCAGTCTGCTGGTTCAATAAGCTATCAGCCTTGGAAACACAATTCTACTTGTTCTGATCTCATGACTCTCCATGGTTCACCTCATATCCCTCTTAGATCTTTAGTTGTCTCTGTTGGTTTCTGGGGGTGTTGGTGTGGTAGTTCTTTACTTCTGACTGGGTTTGGGTGTGTCCAACTGGTTTTCACTGGTGGTGTTCTTGGTTTCTACCTGAGGAGTGGAATGGATTGGATTTTTGCTGTCATAAAATGTCATTTTCAGATTTAAAAAATATCCCAACATCCTAAGCTGTAAATGTGTTTCTTCGCCTAATCGGTTTGTCAACCAAATATAATTTCTTGAATGTGATTGTGTTATTTTTTTCCTTCTATTTTAAGTCTGATTTCTATTTATTGACTCCTGTCAAGACATGTGAATAACTAGTGTGATCCTCCCTGCAGGTACCTGGTGGCTCTAAGTGGGTGTCTTGCTGGGCCAGCCTGGCAGACAACTATACACACTCTGGCCCTGCCTCAGGCCTCTTCGAAATCCCCTCACAAATGGACCTGTCAGGAGGAGGTATGGGAATTTGCACAGAATTTGAAATGATAATGAGTTATAGTCCTGATTATCAACTTGATTAAAAATGTATCTTCTTGTTTCCATTCAGTTGGTGGGAGGACCGTCCATCAGGCAACGCTCAGTCGGAACATCAATAGTGTGGAATCGGAAGGCCAGAGTTCCAAAACACAGCGTATTCCTTCTCAGGCACCATCGATGGAAAATAATGAGACTCCAACTCCCAGCATTCTTATCCATCAGGACACTTACTCTACCTATGATATCAAAGAGAGGAGCTCCAGAGTCCTTGGACCACAGGAGGACCTCCACAACCTGTCTGTACAGGACGACCTTGACCAAGACAGCCTGAGTGATGCCAGTAAGTCAGACGACGGCTCCATCGTGGAGCAGAGGAAGATGCCCACACCAGAAAGGACAGACAAGAGTACATCTCAGAGCAGTGAAAAGGAGAGGCCCACACTCCCAGCCAAGTCTACATCATTCTACATTGGCTCTAAGGAGACTGTGTCTAAACAGGAGCGGGGATCCAGACCCAATACACCCAGGATTGAGAGAAAACCACCACCACATCCCAACACACCACAGTTCTCCACAGCCACCCTGACCAAACAACAGGGTGGGCAAGAATTTCAGAAGACAGTCAAGCTCAACTCATCAGCTCCCAAGCTTAACTACCAGGGCAGAGTCAGCCCTGAGCCCAACGAGATCTCAGTGTCTCTGGTCAGGCAGGAGAGTTTCATTAAGGACCAGCCAAGTGATGCTGCCCAGGTCACCAGACTCCCACACATCTCCAGCCAGCCTGCTCTGAATGACCCTGACCCTGCTGAGGCGTTCCAGGGTGTTTGCAGCCAGGACACCCACTCCTACCTCAATGGGACTGAGGATGCTCTGGCTGCCCTGGCGGCCAAGCTCCAGGCCCAGCCGCCTGATGTTGTTCCTCGCCCCATAGATAACTCTCTGTCTGGGGAGTCTGACATGGACTCAGCGAGCACTGCCAGCCTGCACAACAACCAGACTGCCCCTAAGACTGGATCCAAGAAGCCCTTTTTCACTACTGGCCTTCAGAGGGAGAGGTCCTCTGCCAGCTCCTTCACCCAGGAGCCCAGTCGCCAGCAGTCAGCCTTCGATCGCCTGTCCGAGAAGCGGCGGTCCCAGAGATTGGACAGCAGCAAGAAGCCTGAACAAGACAGGAGGCTGGGAATGAGATGCTGTGTTGTTAAACATGGCACCATGGACCTGAGTGACGACCCCCAGAGCTTCAGCTTACCCTACTGGCCTGAAACCATCTCCTCAGACCAGGACGTCTCCCGGCCCGCTGCATGCAAGAAGTACACTGTCCCCCTGCAGAAGGAGGATCCCACTAAGTCCTCCAAAGTGGCCCAGGCCCTAAGCCGCTCCAACAGCATGTCTGCCCCACGGCCCACAAGAGCTTCAATGCTTCGCCGGGCTCGCCTGGGCGAGGCATCCGATAACGAGGTTACAGAGACCGACAGAATCTCCCAGAACTCCCAGGAAGTCAGTGGGACCTCCAAGGCCTCCCAGGACAATAAGAAGCAGCTCTCCAGGCTGGACATGCTGGCTCTGCCCCGGAAGAGGACTAGCTCTTTCACCACTCCCAGTGATACAGAGTCCTCAGCACCCAGGACAGGCTTCTCCAACCGCAGCACAGAGTCTAACAGCGGCTCTGGCCTTAAGGCCTCCGTGGCCGGGCCCAGCACTAAGCTTGCGCTAGGCAGGGCCTCTGGAGCTCTAGGCAAGCTCATCACCCGCGTCCGCTCCAGCAGTGCCAAATACACCAGCAGCACAGCCAGTGAGTAACAAACACGCATATCAGTCTCCCCTTTGCCTTTAAAATGTAATTTTATGTAGTACTGTCTTAGTAATCATTTATTACAGGTGTAAGAACCTGAAAGGTAAAACTGTCTAAATATGTCTCAGCCATTCCTGAAATATTACAGAAATGTAATGAACCATGAAAATGACTTCTTCTGGATTGGAGGCATCACAATTTAGGTCTGCGTAAAGGTGTCACGTCCTATCAATTATCTAGATGAATTGGTTCTGAGTGAGTTTGAGATAATTAGTTCAACTAACAAGTTATGAAGGTGCAAGCCTTGGTTTTATTCTTCTGGAGATTTGGCTTTAAGGGCCTCCACTAACTTCACTAATGCTGTATTGCTATTTGCAATTGATTTCAATCATTTCTACTAGAATACCTGTGGGGAAGGTGGATACCATCTGCACAATGTTCTCATAATCATTATGCAATCTTCAATCATGATAACATAACTGTCTAGAACAATGTTATGAGAATATTGTGGGTCAGATGTGGAATACCGTGCTCTATCCTTTGAGCGATAATCTGTGGTTTAACTACACTTCACTTTCTACATTGTGTCAATATGACTATGGTCTTCAACAACATGACTTTGTGACAGTAGCCATTACTGTTGGGTTGAGTGCTCATTTGTGGTTGTGAATGTTTTTGAATCAAAGAAAATCCTAATGAATAGTTTATACAGCAAGACTTAAATCTTGCATCAGTACATTTACCATCTGAATGAGCACAAAACTACAAAACCCTTCTATGTGGGCCTATGGGGTATATTTGGGTGTTTTGGGATGTGTAGGGTTTATAGTGTTTTAATGCTGTCCTTTCATGGTGTCTCTGTTTCTACCTTCTCCTCATCGTCCTAACTTTCTAAAACACCCTTCAAACCAATTCATGGCTGAAAGGCTCTAGACGACGACAGAAAGGCTCTGACTACACCTCCACCTCCGAGGAGGAATTTGACTCTAACCAGAGCACCCTTAAACACAAACGCTCACACACCCCCTCAGCTTCCCGCTCCCAGCCTCTCATCCCCCCACGCCCCAAACCCCGCTCACAAGACTCGGACCAGGAGAGTCACGAGGGAGACGCCTACCAGAACTGGTCCTCTCACAGTGCTGAGATAGCAAGGTGAATTGAGATGTCAAGGACACAGCATAAGCCAGTTAATGCTATTGCTGAGTGCTTTAATTATCTGCACGGTAATTGAAGTGGTTATTGAGTTCACAACAGTAGTGAGATCATTTGAAACTTCTTGAATTTTTCGCTCTTGGTAGATTGCCTGAGGTATCCATCCCTATGTTGGTCTGTTCTCCCCTTCTAGACTGAGTCAGGACCTGGCTAAAGATCTATCCGTCCTGGCCAGGGAGATCCATGGTGTGACTGGTGATGCTGATCCTCAGAGCTCTTCTGCAGTGGAGGCCAATACACCTGTCTCTACCATCACCGCCAGGGAGGTGGTATGTTAACCACACTGCCCAGTCACACTGATATTTTATTTAGCACACAATGCAGTATATCCTCACCTGTGTTCACTGAATCCTGTTACAATGGTTGGAGAAGACATACACAACATATCAACCAAGAGTTTTAATTATCTCCATGCTGTCGTGTCTTTGGCTATGCCGGATTAAGTGATATGACATGCTATTCTATAAAATTATTTCTCCGTAATTAATATTACCTGATTGAGCTAATCATGTAAATGTAATTAACTAGAGAGTCGGGCACCACGAAATAATATTTATAGAGCTGTTATCTTCCGAATAAACTCTTAAAGACCTAGTAATATTTTACATCAATAGCAGTCAATATTAATCGTCACCTTAATTCAGTCTCATCTGAAAGTTGTAAATTCTTGGTTATCTGCACGAACCCTGGCTAACAAGTTGAATCAGCAATACAAAATTGGGTTTAATTATTTATTTACTAAATACCTAACGAATCACACAGAATTGCACATAATTAATCATAACTTGATTACAAATTACGTCATAAAGGAAAATGTCCCTAGCGGGCGGAACAGTTATGACAGCTTGTTACACAAAAGAAAAGGGGCTGGGTTTGAGTGAAAGAGCGGGAAGACTGAGGAACAAAGGGCGAAGCTGTGCTATCGTAAATACAGTATCTTATGCATTCTAAATTACCGCCCATTTGGAAAAGGAAAATGCAATAAATATTTACTCTGAGCTGCGCTTCAGTAGGTTGGTGGTAGATGGAAGGCCGTGTTGCCAAACCGAGTCCTTTGAAGAATGTCTCTGGTGGTCAATTGGATACGTTGTAGTAACGTCGTTGTGTGATAGATGGAATACTCTGTCTGTTCCTTCCTAACCTTCGTTTGCAGCTGCTGTTGCTAACTCAACGGCTAGGAGGTATCACTTCTGTAGTGAAAAAGAGATCAAAGTTCATACCATTCGCAACCAAAGCTCACACTGATGTTGGCTTCATTCTGTAGTTATTATCTGAACCATTCTGACATCGGACCGTCATCCTCGGAACAGGAGGTTACATTGTCGTCAAGGCTTTATATAGGAAGGGAGAGGGGCGTGTTTGAAAAGTTTTATAGCCCATGTCCCTTCACAGGAGCGGGCCACTGATTGAGCATAGCCCTAACCTTATGAAAACCCAAATCTCACATTTTAGAAGCTAAAATCACATTTCATCCCATCACGAATAATTTCATATTCAAACATTTAAATTGAACAACAATTCCATGTGAATCTGATAACTCTGATGTGTAGACTTTCCACTGTAGAGTTTGTCATCTTATCATTGATGAGAATGTCTCAGATGACAACCGAACTGACATCATATTCATTAAGTACCACCGCATATGTTAAATTGGTCGGGCTTACCAGAATATAGTTAATTTCCCCCCACCTTCTGATGTTCCCAGAATCTCTATGTTAACCAAAGGGGTTTGCAAATGTAACATCAGTAGGGTAGAGAGAGGAAAAAGGGGGGAAGAGTTATTTATGACTGTCATAAACCTACCCCCAGGCCAACGTCATGACAATGCTGTCAGACAGCACAGCCATCTCCTCAGGCTGCCCAGCCTTCTCAGTTGCAGATTTATCAATGAGTTGCTCTCACATCTGTGGCCAATGCAAAACATTAATTTGACTGTCATTAATGGGGTTGTATCCATCAATTAATCTTGAATGTTGTTTCTTCCCTGTTTCCATATCAGCTACCTTATGATTGGCACATATGATAACCATCCTTAACTGTCTGACTCCTGTTGTATTGCAGTTGGTCCATCCCATCCCAGAGGCTGGTGTGAACTACCTTAGAGTTCCACCTGGATCCGCTGCAGCCAGGGACCCCGACCAAACCATTATGAATGACCAGGAATACAACTCTAAGCACAGAGGATGGAACCAGGAAGTGGTTAGACCATACTATTATTTATCATACCACTTCAAGCCATTTTGAGAATGTTGAACATTATAAATAGATTCTGTCTTTTTTATAAGTTGCTGTTCAGCCATGTTTTTGTGAAATTGAGAGTTGACTGATTGTTTTTGTCTGCGATCTCTCTCCAGGTTGTTGTGGATGATCTGATGTTGAATCCAGTGTCCCAGATCTCTCTGGCTATTCGAGAAAACACAGAGCAGCTAGCTGAGAAAATAAAGTATGAATTTATACAAAGATATGAAGTATGTTCAAAAGTTCACAATACCTTTTCTGTCCATTCTCCTCACATCTCATACCAGAACCAGATGATACGTTTTATTAGTCCTCTGATATGTAGTAATCTCGTTAGCTCTGCGTGACTTTCTGAGTGAGCTCAGCCACTTAGCATGGCTAATGGACTCAGACTGAGTGAACTGTGCTGTGATGGGCAGATATTAGTATCTGTATATAGTATTCTAAATATTCAGTATAGGAATTCCTCATTTGATATGTGGTTGCTCTGTCTGTAAACTAGAGTGTGTTTTTGTGCTTGCAGGGTACTATTCCACAACAAAACTGACGTTTGGGGGGAGATTGAATCAAAGCTCAATACTGAAAATGACATCCCTGTCCTGAAAGGCTCAAACAAGGTTGGTATTTCCTCAAGTTTCTCCAGTTAGTTTATAGTTATTTGTGATGATTTGCTGTATAATGTTTATTTCCATCAGCAGTGTGTAACATGCCTATTTGTATTTCAGGAAATCACAGCGATTCTGAAAGAGCTCAGAAGAGTTCAGAGACAACTTGAAGGTAAGTGCACATTCATCACAAAAATCGAGTAAAACCTCCACGTAAACAAGCATCACTTAAAATGTTTTTTTGCTTTTTGTTAAATTATTTTTTTCCCCTCAGCATTTTAGTTGTGTTGATTTATGGCTGATTTTTCTGTCCCCTTCACAGTCATCAACACTATCATTGAGCCCAGTGGAAATCTTGAGCCAGCCAAAGCCTCCACTCCTAGTGCCGCCTCCACTCCTAGTGCCCCCTCCTCAGCCGGGTTGAAGCCATCCAGGGCCCCTTCGAGATACTGGAGAACCTCGGGTTCCCAGCGGGGTGGGGTTCCCTCTTCCAGCTCCAGGCCCAGTGAGAGTGTCAGGAGATCAGTTGTGGCCTCTGAGGCAGAGAGCTACGTGGTCTGAGGTTTTGGAACACAGTGCCTCCCCTTCACTGCTGCACCACAATTCCAGGTGTTGAGAGAGTGGATTAGAGGGGGAAATAGGCACTGCTAGAGAGAACTGTGGCCCCACCGCACAAAGACACTACTGTACTGTGTGTGCACTACTAGACAACTGCAATGCGCACTGAACTGCCATGCTGTGAGAAAGGGGTTGTACGAAACACAAAGCCATGCAGTGGTTAGTTCAGTCGAGGGAAAATCCCTTTAAAGGCCCATTGCAACTGTTTTTATATCAATAAAAAAACAATTCTGGATAACATATAAGAACCTTACTGTAATAGATATATATTCAAATTGACAAAAATAACTTTTTACACAAACTATTTCTCAAGCAAGAATTTTGCTAGGACTGTCTGAGTGGAGAAGAAAAACTGAAAACTAGCTGTTCTTGGCAGAGGTTTGGAACTCTTTGTTATTGTTATTGGTCTATTAACCAATTTACCGCATGGTGATGTCACCATGGAAAGCCGAAATGTCCACCCATGCAAACCTGCTGATTAGAAGGACCTGTCTAGATTGTATTTTCAACCAGCAACTCCAGGATCAGTGTTAGTTTCATCAGCTGTTGAACAATATGATACAAAACACATAAACAGAATTTTGACTACACTGGGCCTTTAAGACGAGGTCATTATTCTGCCATATACCCTTGTTGATCTCACGCTCAGAAAACTTAAGCATACTTGCATTTGATTGATTTCTATAATTTTATTAATTGGGGAAATTTTGCCGCAATCAGCTTCGAGCACAGTATATTTAAAAACAGCTTGAGCATATTTTATTTAAGGAAGTATATATTACTAAAGTAATTAACTAATACAATTAAAGCATAGTTTGACTTTGCTTGATTTAAATGTATAAGTAAAGAATTTATATTCTCCAGGATTCCTTGATAGGTTTATTCAAGACTTCATCACTGCTTTCTTTTGACCACTTTCTCCCTCTATGGACCAGACCTATTGAAGAATGGCTCAAGTATTTAATTGTAATGATTTATATATTATTAAAGAGTTTATAAATTTGCACTTGGACACTTGCTTTTGCGCAAATAGAATGTTGTTTTTCTGGTCTCTTAAACGACATTGAGGCATCTTTTAAATGAAATGTAAGAATGGCTCTAGGAGTCATTGCTTTACAAGGTATCTCATGTTGCCAGTAGAAACTTTTGCGTATGTATTCTCTAGAGTCAAAGGTAGACATCAGGTCTGCTTCCTCATGCACTATCTGACACTATAGATTTCCTTGTTCTCAGAACTGAAAGTCTGTGTGGAATGTATGGTTGGGTGGGCAGGGCTGGGGGGCTTAGGGCTGGGGTAGAACGTTAGTTTTAATCACCTAGCAACAGCCAACTGCTGTATCTGCGTAGCTCAGCCCAGGATTTTAGGCTTTGAAACAGAATAAAACAAAGGACTCATTCAGGACTTCTACCAGCTAGCGCCATTTGGAAAGTGTGTTTGTATTGCTGATAGGTGGTCAGTTGATTGCACAGTTTTCAATAATGTGGTCAGACATACAGTGAGCTCTAAAAGTATTGGGACAGTGACACATTTGTTGTTTTGGCTCTGTACTCCAGCACTTTGGTTTTGACATGATATAATGACTATGAGGTTAAAGTGCACACTTAACTTTAATTTGAGGGTATTTTCATCCATATCGAGTGAACCATTTAGAAATTACAGCACTTTGTACATAGTCCCCCCATTTTAGGGGACCAAAAGTGTTGGGACAAATTCACTTGTGTATTAAAGTTGTCAAGTTTAGTGTTTGGTCCCGTATTTCTCGCACGCAATGGCAATGATTATATCAAGCTTGTGAATCTACAAAGTTGTTGGATGCATTTGCTGCTTGTTTTGGTTGTGTTTCAGCTTATTTTGTTCCCAATATAATGAATTGTCATTTTGGAGGTACTTTAAGAACATAGTGTTTCCAAACACTTCTACATTAAATGTGGATGATACCATGATTACTGATAATCCTGAATGAATTGTGAATAATGATGAGTGGGAAAGTTACAGATGCACAAATCATACCACCCCCCCCCCCCCCCAAAAAAAAATGCTAACTTCCCCTGATATTGTAATGGTGAGAGGTTAGTGTGTCTTGGGGTATGATATTATCATGGTAGCATCCACATTTTAATGTAGAAGTGTTTAGAAACATTATATTGTTATTTACAATAAAAGTGACTATATAAAATTACACCGTACATTATTTATCATTCATTTCTATTGGGCACAAAATAATCTGAAATGCAGCCAAAATAAACAGCAAATGGTTTTGGTCCCCTAAAATGGGAGGACTATGTACAAAAAGTGCTGTAATTTCTAAATGGTTCACCTGATATGAACAAAAATACATTCAACTTAAAGTAGTCAGTCTGCACTTTAACCTCAGTCATTGTATCATTTCAAATCCAAAGTGCTGGAACACAGAGCCAAAACAACAACAAAAGTGTCACTGTCCCAATACTATTGAAGCTCACTATCTCAGGGCAGTGTACTTTCTGTCCCCTTCTTGATTCCCCTTTCTTGGTTGAAATTGTCATCTGTGGCTTCAATTTTTCCAAAGAATACCAATGATACTTGTCTTGTAGAAGTGATTATTATTAACACTTTACTGACTTAAATGCCCTCTGACAGTTTTCAGTGTTGCTTTCTGGAGATATTTTCTCCAGTCTCTTTGCTGTACACTCCTTCATTCCATCAATAAGCACACCACACTACATGAACTCCTGTGATGTTGATGCCAGTTTTAAAGGACTGTATCAGGTGTCAACAGCAAGATGCACTTGCTGTTTCTTGTTTTGTTCTAATCATTCATCATAATTGTGAGCAGAAATGTTGTGCAGTTATACATTAAATCAAAATGTCATGCTATATGTACATATCTAAGACTTGATGATCTAGAGATGACCACACCATCTTGTATTTTGCACTAGTGTAGTACCATTGGGACCCTTTAATCTTATGCTGAGAAGCTACACATTAAGCCACCTTTTTTTACTAAGGGGGATGCTCTCATTCTGTTAGATTGTATAAATTATATCCTGTCCGGAAGGAAAGGAGACTGAAAATGCAATAAAATAAAGGGACTACAGTCCACAAGTGCTTGTCCTTTTCCCAACAGTTTGTGTAGCTGTATATGAAATTGTAAAAGGAATTTCCCTCTGCCACAAAGCCTTTTGGGATATATGGTTTCATACCACAAAGTACAGTTCTTGTTTACACCCATGGGCTCAGTTAAATCTGTCTCTGAGCTTTTGATTGCTATGACACGAAGTGCTGCTGCTATTCTGCTTTGTGGAAGTTTTATTACATTTCTCCATCAAAAGCTCCAGTTAAACACTTTAATTGAGAAATATCTTGATGTCATATGTGAGTCAAATGTTGTATACCTAGCTCATATCCCTTTAAAGTCATCAGTCACCATGGTTTGTTTTTTGGGTTGTTTGGCTCTTGCACCCTAAAAGTAATGTTAAGTTCCACATCCTTCAGCATCTGTTATTTATGATGTTTTCCAGAATGAATTTATTGGAAAGGTTATACATTTTGTGCAAAGTTTAGAGAATGTGATAACATGTTGTAATAAAGAGATTTGTAATCAATTATGTTGTACTGTCATCTTCATTTTTATTCCAACGCCACTTGTTGGATATAAGCCTAATATTGTAGCACTCAACAGAATCATCACAAGTACTTTTATTTATACTGTATATCCTGATCTCTCAAAAAAGGGAAATGAAAGAAAAAACAGGAACCGTGTATTTTCCGGTGGACAGTAGATGTCATACCTAGTTTCATATCAATTTCTGAGGACTTAGAGGAAGGCTATTGTAACGACAAATCACTTGCAGAAGACGAGCCGCTTTACTCTGTTTCCGTAAGTTGTTTTTGTATGTTAAATGTATGTTTAAAATGATATGCATGACCAATAACATTTTAGGTCTGGATTTCAGCAGTACATCAGGAACATCCATGCCAGAGATGTCCTCTCCTTACAATACTTTACATGATAGCGATGTTCCCAACGTAAAAGTAAGAATTGCTTGTCAGACTTTTCAGTAGATTCCCATCTATGTTGATACAACTGAAGTCTGTTCGAACTTCTGTTCACAGTTATATTGATCACATGGCTGTGTTCATGTTCCAGGGATCCAAACGGCTTGTTTCAATTGCTGTGGCAGTGGGATGTTTGACTGCATTCGGGGCACTGCTCTCCTTTTCTATGTATGAGAAGAGCACAGAAGAGCATTTCCAAAACTACAAGATCTTCCAAAAAACAAACACTGATCAAAATAACATTTCTGAAGAGCAAAGCCGGTGAGCGTCGTATACATAGTATACGTTTTTGCTTTAATACTGAAATACATCGAATTGACAATATAAAACAGTCAAATTTAAGTTTTGGCAAGGGAAGTGGAGGTGTTGTCTCCAGTTTGTAATCCTCCCCAAAGACTAGAAATTTAACAGGTCCTGTTGTGAATTCCTCAGTATAATCCTCGTAGAGAGCATTCCCCTGTATATGAAATATGACGACAATGCAACCTTTGGGACCCCAGTGGACAAAGCCTGGAGAGATCTCCTGTCCATGGCAACCTACCAAGTCGATGTGGCTTCCTTCTACTGGACTCTTACCGGTGATGACATCAATATCAACTCTTCCACTGACTTGCCTGTGAGTTTAAAAAAAGACATTTGAAATACGTTTGACAACCGCTGTCAACTAGTCATCCCTGTGAATTTGCCTGCACTTTATCTACTGTTATCAACAGGGAAAGAACATACTGGAGCAGTTTGGAGCTTTACCTTCCAGAAATGTGTCAGTGAGAGTTGTGACAAGTATTCCCTCTGTGCTGACAAACTCCACAGATCTTCATTTTCTGAGACAGAAAGGTCTGAAATATTAGGAAGGTGTTCTTAATGTTTCGTACACAGTATATTATCCTACTGTATGTTTTATCCTCTAATCTCCTCTCCTTGTTTATCTATACTGTAGGAGTCCAAGTAAGAAAAGTTCCCTTTGGGCGTTTGACTGGTGGTGTACTCCACAGCAAGTTCTGGATTGTTGATAGGAAACACATTTTCCTGGGAAGTGCCAACATGGATTGGAGGTCTCTTACACAGGTAAAGGTCTAGTGATGATATAATAGAACTACCTTAAATAATCTCACTCGTTTTGCACCTACATGACGGGTCACAATGCACTATCACCTTAGGTAAAGGAACTGGGAGTGGTGATCTATAACTGCTCCAGTCTGGCTGAGGACCTCCATAAGATCTTTGAGTCATACTGGGTGATGGGTCATCGCAACAGCACCATCCCAAACCCTTGGCCCTCCAAGTATGACACTGCCATCAACAAAGAGCACCCCATGCTGCTGAAGACTGATAATGTTTCAAGCAAAATCTACATCACAGTGAGTCCTTTCGGTTTCACTTCCCATTCCCTGCTTTCAGAGTGCCCCGAACCATAAAACTATTAGCATCTGAATAAAACCTGAGAGAATTAAAGAGTGTGTCTATTGTCATAACACACTGACTGGATATTTTTTTCTCATCTAATGACCATCTCATCACAGTTCTACTCATTACAGCCCTCTCTTGATTGCAATGTGATGTCTATACTCTGTCTCTCCCAGGCCTCTCCTCCCACTTTCTGCCCCGCCTCTCGGACGCAGGACCTTGATTCTATCCTCTCAGTGATCTCAGGGGCACAGCACTACATTGATGTGGCAGTCATGGAGTATTTCCCCACCACACGCTTCATACACCCTCAAAGGTGAACATACTGTCCTACCAAAATCATAGCCTTTTTCAATCCACCATTGACTTTTACTTACTTTGACTTCTTGTAATATTGAAAGACTAATTGAGTATACACTACCGGTCAAATGTTTTAGAACACCTACTCATTCAAGGGGTTTTTCTATATTTTTACAATTTTCTACATTGTAGAATAATAGTGAAGACATCACAACTATGAAATAACACATATTTGAGTTTTTTCAAATAGCCACCCTTTGCATTGATGATAGCTTTGCACACTCTTTGCATTATCTTTGCACAACCAAACGGTTGTGTTGTGACAAGGTAATGGGGTATACAGAAGTTTATTTGGTAAAAGACCAAGTCCATATTATGGCAAGAACAGCTCAAATAAGCAAAGAGAAATGACAGTCCTTCATTAGTCAGTCAATACAGAAAATGTTAAGAACTTTGAAAGTTTCTTCAAGTGCAGTTGCAAAAACCATCAAGCACTTTGATGAAACTGGCTCTCATGAGGACCGCCACAGGAAAGGAAGACGCAGAGTTACAGGATAAGGTCATTAGAGTTACCAGCCTCAGAAATTGCAGCCCAAATAAATGCTTCACAGGGTTCAAGTAACAGACACATCTCAACATCAACTGTTCAGAGGATACTGTGTGAATCAGGCCTTCATGGTCAAATTGCTGCAAAGAAACCACTACTAATGGACACCAATAATAATAAGAGACTTGCTTGGACCAAGAAACACAAGCAATGGACATTAGACCAGTGGAAATTTGTCCTTTGGTCTGGAGTCCAAATTGGAGATTTTTGGTTCCAACCGCCATGTCTTTGTGAGATGTGGTGTGGGTGAACGGATGATCTCTGCATGTGTATTTCCCACTGTAAAGCATGGAGGAGGAAGTGTTATGGTGTGGGGGTGCTTTGTTGGTGACACTGTCTGTGATTTATTTAGAATTCAAGGCACACTTAACCAGCATGGCTACCACAGCATTCTGCAGCGATACGCCATCCCATCTGGTTTGGGCTTAGTGGGACTATCATTTGTTTTTCAACAGGACAATGACCCAACACACCCCCAGGCTGTGTAAGGGCTATTTGACCAAGAAAGAAAGTGATGTAGTGCTGGATCAGATGACCTGGCCTCCACAATCTCCTGACCTCAACCAAATTGAGAAGGTTTGGGATGAGTCGGACCGCAGAGTGAAGTTAAAGCAGCCAACAATATGTGGGAACTCCTTCAATACTGTTGGAAAAGCATTCCAGGTGAAGCTGGTTGAGAGAATGCCAGAGTGTGCAAAGCTGTCATCAAGGCAAAGGGTGGCTATTTGAAGAATCTCAAATGTAAAATATTTTGGGATTTGTTTAAACCTTTTTTGCTTTCTACATGATTCCATGTGCTATTTCATAGTTTTGATGTCTTCACTATTATTCTACAAAGTAGAAAATAGTAAAAATAAAGAAGAACCCTTGAATGAGTAGGTGTTCTAAAACGTTTGACCGGTAGTGTACCTCTTTAACTCATCCTTTAGGTACTGGCCAGCCATTGATGATGCATTAAAGAGGGCTGCTTTTGAGCGGAATGTTAAGGTCCGTCTGCTGGTGAGCTGTGGGCGGGATTCTGATCCAGCCATGCTTCCTTTTCTTCAGTCTCTAGCCTCCCTGAATTACCCTGCCCAGCGTATCAGCATTCAAGTGGTAGGAAGACACACATAGCCCACTGGTATTATTATTCAACCAATGTGATGGTCTTCTTTTCTGTACTGTAATGCCAGATTGTCCTCTTTTTCAGAAACTGTCCATTGTGCCAGTAGGGAACCAGTCAGAGATACCCCACTCTAGAGTAAACCATAATAAATACATGGTGACTGATAAAATGGCATATATTGGTAAGGGATAGACAGCTGTATCAACAGAAAATAGTTGCATATTATAATACTTTGATGTGAACAGACACAGTTGTCTACATGAAAGCATTACAGGTAATGAATAACTTGCATTCCAAATCATTCTGCCCCTCAGGGACATCTAACTGGTCAGCTGACTACTTCAACACCACAGCTGGAGTGGGGCTGGTGGTTTCCCAGCACGCACCACACTGGGCCTGGAGGACCCAGGCTCTGCAGGGGCAGCTCAGGGCAGTATTTGACAGGGACTGGCAGTCTCAGTTTACTGTATGTCTCGCTGACTTGGGTCATCACCCTGACTGTGCCCTCTCAAAAGGATAGGCGCTCTACTTACCATCCGTACACTCAGTTATAACAATGTTTACTTTATAAAAGTCCCCAAAGCATTCAGTTATGGCAGTTATGGCTTAGGGAGATAACAGTAAGCCTGTTGGACTGCTTTTTTGTTGTTGTCTTTGCTTGTTTCTATGAGGAACGTTGCAACTGAACACACATCATTTGCTTCATTATTTGTTTGTACTAGTTACCTTTTTTCCCGAGTGAAAATGTCATGTTGAATGTTTAATATTTCACTGTCTATTAGGGTACGTTGGGGGAAAACGTACCTTAATACCTTTTGCAAGCAAATAAATACTATTTCAGGATATATACTTGATTGCTCATTATTTTTGCAACAAAATGCTTTATTATACAAGATAATTAATTTAAAATAAAAGCAGCAAAAGACAGGTCTCGGTCTCGTCTATTCAAGTGTTTGTTTGATTTTCTCTACATTAGATGGCAGTAATGTAAATATTCAGTGTGGATACTGTAACATTAGGACATCGTCGTAAGACATTGGATTAAGGACAAAACCGACGAGGAAGTTTCCTTGATCGGAAATGGCTGCGAGTAGTGTGGACGAAATGGAGGAAATTGAGAAAAAGCTGGAATGCGAACAATATGGGTGTCAGTTCTGATGGTGTGGAGAGTGAGGATGAGGGTCAAGGACCGGAATGGTCAGTAGTGGAAAGACAGGAAGAAGAGAGGTCATGAAACAGAAAGAATTGGGGCGTCTTGTAAAGAAAGCATTAAGAGGGCCAAGGTAGGAAGCAAGAGTAATGATGTGTGGAGGGGAAAGTGGTGATAGTGTTTGATTAGACCGCAGGGCATCACTTATCTGACTAATTAATGCTGTAGAGAAAAGTGAAATTAGCTTGATTTATTTGAAATGTTAGATTGTTAATATTATGTGGTAGCCAGGCTCAAGATTCTTCAAATGGAAACGCTTAATGGGAAGAAGATTAAAAGCCATGTCCCGGGTGCTTATGCTAGATTGAGGGGAGTCATCACTGGGGTCCCGATATCTATGTTCACAGATGATGTTAAAGATAATGTGAAGGGAGGCAGAGTGATGGAAGCCAAAAGGTTGATCAGTAGGAAAGAGGGTCAAAGTGAAAGGTTATCAGTGATGCTGAGATTTGAGAAAGTCTTGCTGGGAAAAGTACAGATAGGACTCCTCAGTTTCAATGTTAGAGGATATGTCACATATGCACTGCAGTGTTTTAAATGCCAAAGAATGGGACATGTAGCTGCTCAGTGTAAAGGAAAGAAAAGATGTGCCAAGTGTGGAGGGGCACATGATTACGGTGAATGTGGAAGCAATGTGAAGGTTAAGTACAGTAATTGTGGGGGAGAATACAGTGCAGCATTTGGTGGATGCCGGGTACAGAGAGAGGCTCAAAGATATAAGATCAGTTATGATGTATCATTTGCAGAGGCTGTAAAACAGGTTGGTAGAACTATGGTGCGGCCAGATGGATCTGACATGGATGTACCTGTAGTAAGTGGACCTACTTTCAGACTGATGGATCTGACATGGATGTACCTGTAGTAAGTGGACCTACTTTCAGACTGATGGATCTGACATGGATGTACCTGTAGTAAGTGGACCTACATTCAGACTGATGGATCTGACATGGATGTACCTGTAGTAAGTGGACCTACTTTCAGACTGATGGATCTGACATGGATGTACCTGTAGTAAGTGGACCTACTTTCGGGGCTAGTGATTCTGATGGTCCTGGAAATATTGTGCTCATGAATGTCTGGTGTCAAAGGACACTTTGATAATGAATAAAGTTGACTTTTTAGATTTTATTGGTAAGGTAATCAATACGACTCAGGTTGAGGAAAGCAGAAATGCCAGGTTGAAGGTTATTGTGGAGACGGCAAAAGAGATATTGGCGGTAACAGATGTTACTGTGGAAATGGAAGGCAGGGAGAACTGCAAACTTTGCAGTGTTGCACTTCAATGCTTTTCCTGGCAGCAGCCAGGCCAGGAAGGTTGAATTTTATTTTCATGGTAGTTCAGAAGATCATGATTGATCTTAGATCATTATCTAAGATAGATCATGGGTAGATCATGATTGATCTTACATTCCAGCCAAGTAGGTGGTGGCATGCACTTTAAAAGTTAATTTACAGACTGCCATGATATCATAGAAGAAGAAGAATTAGAAGAAGAACATTCTGTGTTTACTTTGAGTGATGTTAGGATGCATAAGTTATCCTGTACAAGCTTTTATGCCAAATACATTGTTTTTACAGGTGTCAAGCTTATGGGCATGTGACAGCAGTGTGTAGGAGGGAGGTTCCTAGGTGTGAGAAGTGTGCAGAAGGGCATGAGACAAAGAAATGTGTAGCATTGAGGAAAGTAGAGGTTAATTGTAGGGGTGCCCATGGGGCTAGGGTTCAGAAATGTCTGGTGGGAGAGTAAGGTTGAGTTTTTCAAGGTTAGTGTATGCAGAAGTTGTCATATGCTTAGACAGTGAAGCACGTAGAGGAAGATGTGTCAAGGGGAGGGATCCTTAGAGGAGTGGTGTCCGTAGTAGATCTGTACCAGTACAGAGGGATAGCCCAACAAGGTATGCGTGTTTCAGTAAGAATGGATTTTTTGCATTTATAGCAATGGTTATCAACTCTACTGCAGGGATGGAACGTTTGTGTGTGTGTTTTTTTGTGTGACTGCAGTATTTAGTGTATGTGTTTATTTATTTTTTCAAGCTAGGTATAAGGGAGTTATACTCCAGTCTGGTAGGTGGCGGTAATGCAACATTATTGGATGCCAACCGCCGTTAAACCTCATCGAAGAAGAAGTGCTGTACTTTACAAGTTGAAAGGGCACGGGGCGGCGTTTCATGTTGTACTAGCTACGTGTGCTTCTGACGGGCTAGCCAGCAAGCTGAATAATTGCAGTGAACATCATGGTACTACTTGAAAACGACTCGGTAAGTTAGAAAACCCCATCGACTAATGTAGTATATCTTAGAAATTGACATTATTAG
This sequence comes from Oncorhynchus clarkii lewisi, assembly GCF_045791955.1. Taxonomy (NCBI): domain Eukaryota; kingdom Metazoa; phylum Chordata; class Actinopteri; order Salmoniformes; family Salmonidae; genus Oncorhynchus; species Oncorhynchus clarkii. The sequence continues at coordinate 44,356,680 of NC_092165.1, forward strand.
AGGACTGGTTTAATTTGCTAGGTATTGTGCATTGGCATCAATCACTGCTGCCTGTTCGCTAACCATACCCAGTAACGTTAGCTAGATAGCTAGGCACATTCGGCTAGCATTTGCGAACTAACGTTATTCGTTTGCTTCTGTGGTCCGCGTGATAGAAAAAGATCCATCTATAAATATGTTAACACTTATTTAGAAGTAACTAACAAGACAACGTTAAATCTATGAAGTACACAAACGGAGACATGTTGGCTAGCTAGCTTGCTCGCTCATTTGCCAGATGGCTACCACATTTTATCCTTTTATCTACAAACCTCAGTCGGATTATTTTCCTTCTAGTTTTTGACGGAGTTGACACGGCTGTTCCAGAAATGCAGGACATCAGGCAGTGTTGCCATCACGTTAAAGAAATGTAAGTTCTCACATTTGTCAACTTACTTATTTGATGGCTACTGGGTGTTCTAAATTATTCCAGGATATGTTAATAATCGGTTTATGTCCTGTTTTTAGATTTCTGATTACCTGTAATGCTGGGTTCTCCAACCCTGTTCCTGGAGAGTTAACCTCCTGTATGTGTTCACTCCAACCCCAGTTGTAACTAAGCTGATTCAGGTTATCAACCAGCTAATTATTAGAATCAGATGTGCTAGATTAGGGTTGGAGAGAGAAAATCTACAGGATTGTAGCTCTCCAGGAACAGTGTTGGAGAGCCCGGCTGTAATGTGTTGTCACTAATCTTACAGATGATGGGAGAACCAAACCAGTCCCCAGGAAAGGTCACCCAGTGAATTATGAACCAGCAGACAACAAGTGTTTACTCAGAGCGTCAGATGGCAAGAAGAAAATCAGCACAGTGGTAAATCTACAGCATCATGTGGCAATGAAGTGGTTGATGTTTTCTGCATTACACTACAACTATTTCCTAGTCATGCAATTAGTCCATCTCTACTTAGTAATCAAAGGTTGTCCATTGCTCTAACATTTTAGCCATTTAACAGATGCTCTTATCCTGAGCGACTTAGTTAGTGCGTTCATCTTCAGATAGCTAGGTGGGACAACCACATCACAGGCATAGACAAGGTACATTTTTCCTCAGAGTAGCTATCTATGTTGAAATAAATCCATAAAGGAATTAACAAATCAAATCAAATTTTATTTGTCACATACACATGGTTAGCAGATGTTAATGCGAGTGTAGCGAAATGCTTGTGCTTCTAGTTCCGACAATGCAGTAATAACAAGTAATAAAAAAAAACACGTAAAAAAACAAAAAACTGCATAGTTTCCTAGGAACGCGAAGCGAGGCGGCCATCTCTGTCAGCGCCGGAAGTCATTATGTTGATATGCTATACTCAGCAGACAGTAGTGCTAATCAGGGGTTTCCTTGTATCTCCAGGTTAGTAGCAAAGAAGTAATCAAGTTCCAGATGGTAGGTACTCAGACATTGAGGTTTGGTTTTTCTAACAAATGGGTCACTGAAGCTCTGAATGCACATTGTATTGTTTGTTTAGATGTATAATGTTTAAAGGGTATTATGCAAATCACTTAAATACTCTTCTCTTGACTTGAGAAATGTCTCTAAAAGTCTGCTCTCCTTCTCAACTTGCCAGGCATACTCTAACCTCCTGAGAGCTCACATGGATGGGCTCAAGAAGAAAGACAAGAAAAGCAAAAGCAAGAAAACCAAAGCCACCCAATGAGCAACAGACTCTTTCATAGCATACTGGGGGAATCCACACTGGCCTGTACCACCTCCAACTATCATCTCTACCTCCATCCTACCTGTTCCGATATGTTCCCTGAGGCCCACCATCCTCCACTTGGGGACAGCTTTGACATCATGCCATTGTTTACACAGCAATGTCTCATCCCTGGCCAGTGAATGGCATCGGTCTATATAGGGAGGAAGGGAGAGCTGAGGATGTTTAACACTCAGAGGATACTACAAGCCTTTTGATGCTACCCCCCCCCCATCTATGGTGTGGATCAAAGTTACACGGAGCTGCATTCATTTATGGAGTCACTGAAAGGATTGAGCATGTTGATGAATTGCCTTTCAAAAACTACTAGGCCCTGTCTATTTATGTTTGAATTATCCCTCAGTTTGGTTTGCTTGTCAATTTGATTACATTGTCACTGAAGTTATGATTTACTTTCCAATTGGACCTTGTCTTAACCATTTGTGGATAGATTATTACTGTGTACTATGAGTGAAGATGCCATATACATTTGTTATGGTTGGGGCTGAATGCTTTTTCTTGCTATTCAAATTCATATTATTTTAATGATGGAAAGTGAAATCCTGAGTTTGTTCTTTGTTGGTATTTCTTAAGACAAAATTATTAAGTGGTTGAGTTCCTTATTGGTCCAATTAATTTTCTCAACAGTCATATCTGTCCTGTAAACTCAGTTGTAAGGCAAGCTGTAGAGGAAGGGTCCCAAAGTTAGCTGACACAAGGCACTTAGAAATGTGCTGTTTCCTGTGTTTAATCATCTAATTTGTGGGATGGATGTGTCATGATGGAATATTGATTAAGGGGAAAGTATTTTGAAACATAATGATTTAGTATATTTACTGGTAGCTGAAAGGCATTTGATTTATGGATACAGAGAGAAACTTGTTTTTAACCACATCAAACACTCACTACACCTAACCATGGAAATGCTCTGTAAGGATTATAATTACTTTCCAGTGAATGTGACGGACAAACGCAGAGCTGCCGCTTTTCACATTCATCTGCCATTTATGTCACTGTATCAAAATGTCATTGGTGAGGAATACAGCTGATGTTACTGTAAATTGATCTGTTTTTTTTCAAAATAAATGACAATTATGGCAGTGGTTTGTTGATCTAAAGACTGAAATAGATTTGAAATAAAGTAAGGAATGGACAGTTTGACTTTACATTGTAGGCTGATAACATGAGCTAAGTAGAACATGGTCACTAAGTAATAAATACACTATATACACAGTTCAGCAACATGTCTGTGTGCATGTTCAACCATCTCTTGAGTTGGGGCCAGCCAGGTCTCTTATAAGACAGTGTTCCTCTCCTTGGGGGAGGCTCCCACCTGGTGATGTCTGTTCCTCTCCTCCTGGTAGCCTTGGTTCATAAGCCTGGTTAGGTACAGGAAAAGGGTCTGGTTCAGAAACACAAAACGGGGAATTATGAGGACACCTGTAATAATGTTGAATTATAATCAAGGTTTGTGTGTCTAATGTCAACTCCAGTAAAAGAAACGTCAATTTTTCAGGACCCTGTCTTTCAAAGATAATTTGTAAAAATTAAAATAAATTCACACATCTTCATTGTAAAATTAAGTTACACCAGGAATGCACAATCCCTCTATCAGTGTTCAGACTGTCTGCAATAGGCTGAGAGAAGCTGGACTGAGCGCTTGTAGGCCTGTTGTAAGGCAGGTCCTCACCAGACATCACCGGCAACAACGTCGCCTATGGGCACAAATCCACCGTCGCTGGACCAGACAGGACTGGCAAAAAGTGCTCTTCACTGACGAGTAGGGGTTTTGTCTCACCAGGGGTGATGGTCGGATTCGGGTTAATCATCGAAGGAATGAGCGCTACACCAAGGCCTGTACTCTGGAACGGGATCGATTTGGAGGTGGAGGGTTCGTCGTGGTCTGGGGCGGTGTGTCACAGCATCATCGGACTGAGCTTGTTATCATTGCAGGCACTGTGTTACAGGGAATACATCCTCCTTCATGCAGGCTCATCCTGACATGACCCTCCTGCATGACAATGCCACCAGCCATACTGCTCGTTCTGTGCGTGAGTATTCTGCCATGGCCAGCGAAGAGCCCGGATCTCAATCCCATTGAGCACGTCTGGGACCTGTTGGATTGGAGGGTGAGGGCTAGGGCCATTTCCCCCAGAAATGTCTGGGAACTTGCAGGTGCCTTGATGGAAGAGTGGGGTAACATCTCACAGCAAGAACTGGCAAATCTGGTGCAGTCCATGAGGAGGAGATGCACTGCAGTACTTAATGCAGCTGGTGGCCACACCAGATACAGACTGTTACTTTTGATTTTGACCCTTCCTTTGTTCAGGGACACCTTATTCAATTTATGTTAGTCACATGTCTGTGGAACTTGTTCAGTTTATGTGTCAGTTGTTGAATCTTATGTTTATACAAATATTCACACGTTACGTTTGCTGAAAACAAATGCAGTTGACAGCGACAGGACGTTTCTTTTTTTGATGAGTTTAGTACCAGGTTAGGGTTAGCACTACTGGTCTATGTAGGCTTCATCACTAGGGTTAGGGTAGGCGGTACAGCTGTAAATACAATGTATTAATAGTCTAGTGTTTGGTTGGCACTACAGCTGTGAGTACAATGTATTAACAGTCCAGGTTTAGGGGAGTGCAGGAATGCATTACACTAGGAAATAAGTAGAGCCTGGAATGTTCCTGGTCAGGAAATACTGCTCACTCCACATAAATGAGTAGGGCCAGTAGTTTATCCTAGGCACAGGAGCTGATCCCAGGAATAAGGTTAGAGTTGTAAGGGTAGTTCTCCATGAATCCACTAGAGGCCAATACGGACAGTTTCATTGGAACGTTAATGGTAAACTACAGAGCTTCCACTCATTTCATCTAATTTACACTAAACAAAAATATAAAAGCAACATGTAAAGTGTTTGTCCCATGTTTCATGAGCTGAAATAAAAAAAATATTCTATACGCACAAAAAGCTTATTTCTCTCAAATTTTGTGCGCAAATTTGTTTACATCCCTGTTAGTGAGCGGTTCTCCTTTGCCAAGATAATCCATCCACCTGACAGGTGTGGCATATCAAAAAGCTGATTAAACAGGATGATCATTACACAGGTGCAACTTGTGCTGGTGACAATGAAAGGCCTCTTTAAAATGTGCAGTTTTGTAACACAACACAATGACAAAGTTGTCTCAAGTTTTGAGGGAGCGTGCAATTGGTGAGGAATATTTCTGTCTGTAATAAAGCCATTTTGTGTGGGAAAACTCATTCTAATTGTCTGGGCCTGGCTGCCCAGTGGGTGGGCCTAACTGCCAAGTGGGTAGGCCTATGCCCTCCAAGGCCAACCCATGGCTACACTCCTGTAGTGTCATGTGAAATCCATAGATTAGGGCCTAATTTATTTATTTAAATTTACATTTTTTTTTTATTTTTCTTCAATATATTTAACTTGGATAGTGCACTCAGTAAAACTTGCCCTGATTTACCACAGTCCTGTTGTGCATAAAACCAATTTTTAAAAAACACAGTGACTGTCTAAAACACACTATTTACATAATACACACTAACACACAGTTAAATCTATGTGAGCGCAGTTTTACATTTTACTGAAACTGTTATTTCAATTGATGAGTGTAATAATACTTTGCAAAGTATGTCAAGTAGGGTTACCACACATGATGCTAACATGTAACAGATCTTGTAGTAGCCATCATGTGACAGAGCCATGCCATTCTCAATATGGTCATTTCTGGTTCATTTTAATTTTCTTGTCAGTCACCTCTCTCCCACTGGTGACCATTTCCATCTTGACATGTGACATTGGATGTGGAAAACTCTGGCACTGCAGAAAGCCAAGGGACCTCTTGGACAAGAATTGGTTTCAGACGTGATTCTCATGATTGACACCCACGCATTAAATCAAAGTGGTCGCCGAAAAAGATTGAATTGTGTACCTTCCACGCCTCCTCAAGCTCAGGGGTCCATCTCTCTTTGAGAATGGGCTGGACAGCACAGAGGAATTCTGCTCCTACATACTGGAAATAAATCACATCAGAACAGGAAATGATCTATATGAATATCTATAGAAATGCAAACTGTAACTTTGCTTAACATGCATTGTCAGTGTGTGTGTCTTACGCTGTAGTATTTGGGTGGGGCGTTGTAGCGGTAGTGGCTCCTCCCCAGCTCCACAGCCAGAACCTCCAGTCTCTCCAGCTGTTCCAGTCTGGCCACACTCTTCTCAATAAAGGACATCACTCTGAGAGAACAGGAAGACAGGCTTGGTTATGAAAGACAGCCTAACTGACAAGCATACAGACATACCTTGGACCATCACTGATCATACAGCAGTCCAATTTATTTTGTCATCTTTTATCCTCTCAACAATTGTTCTACAACATTGAACGCTGAACATGGTTTAATTGTTGCCTACAGGCCTGTATTTTACATTAAAGAGCATTTCACTGTAAGGTCTACACCTGTTGTATTCGGCGCATGTGACAAATACAATTTGATTTGATTTGATTTAGGGAGTTTTATGCAGAACGATAAATACGCACAAAAGGTTAAATGGGTGCGCTCCCTCTTAGCCTGTCCGCCGTTGAGGACATTTGTACTAATGTCAGTGTGAGTGGTTTGAGGGCCACTTGGCCTTCTCCTGTAATGCCACTGCAGCCTCCATACCTTAGATTTAAAAAAAAAATCTCAATCACGTAGAAGCATGTTTTGGAACAGTGTTGTTGAGTTCAGAAGACACAGACTTCACAAGACACATAACTCTGTGGCCTTTTGCAAAACAGTAAATTTGTTTTTAAAATGTAGTTGCTTTCTCAGAACATAAATACATTCCTCAAAACTATATCCAAAACAAGTCAACAGTAGCTATATTACCATTTGTGCGCTTCATATTCAAATAATCTATAAGTAAGTCATTGAGTTACACAATGCATTTTTAGATACTTTAGGATGACTTGGACATTAAGTGTGAAAATGCTAATATAGGTACCATTGACTTGCATTGGATTTGTGGCACAAATGCTAAAAAGTTTGTATTTGAAACAGTGGCAAGATAAACAAAACCAAAGCATGGGTTGCTGTCATACCTTGTACATAAACTGCTTACAGGGTAAGGAAACCAATATGTAATTTTGCAATTTGGGTGAACTATCCTTTTAACATCAAAGGGGGTTCTTAAAAAATATCCCCTAACAGCAGTAACAGCACCATCTAGTGGTCAAATATCAGGATGTAGGATGGGACACATAAATTTAATAACTTATTTCTCTGAACAGTGGAAAAAAAACATCAACAACTTCATTAAGAATAGATTGCATAGGATGAAGAAACAATACTTTGAGCTGCAGCTCCATACTACTTGTCAGACATAGAGACCTAATACTGTATACTCAATGTTGGGGTGGGATTGGCCAATTTGGGTGCAATGAATTAGCATCATTTCTCAGAGATCAATAATGTTGCAGGAATGCTAATCTTATCTGTTTCTAACTACAGAAAGTATTTCAGAACGATCTGAGATGGTGGGTGTTATGGCTTGCTGAAATGACATGTAACGACCCTAGATCTTTCCTTATATTGTACATGGCATGACACTGATGGGGTGATATAGAATTCTAAATAGCAGTGTTTATTGATTGCCAGAAACAGAGAACACAGTTGCACGTATTTGTCTTCTGATGAAAACAATGTGATATATTTTGTGAACAGAATTTTGTATTCACTGATGACAGTTGTATTTAAAGTTTTGCAAAAGGTGGTCGGTCTGATGCAAGTCACGTACTAAGGTAAGAAAAAGATCAGAAGTTCTGTAAATGTATTTGAGCATTTGATCATTTCTGTTCTGCTGTAGGTACGTTTCAACACAGATCCCAAAATTGCTTGTACGCGATTGAGAAAAACAGTAAGTGGAGACCTCAGGCTTAAATAGGTTTATTGGACTTTCATGGTGAGAAAAACAAAGAGGCTCAGCATACCCAGTGACACAACAGAATGGAGTAAACACACCATTGGAGAGTGTTCTTCACTGGCAGCAGTGTGTGATAATAGCCAGCCAGAGATGGGATATGACAGCTCTTCAGTCTCAGCTAGAAAAAAGCTCCCATTGACATTAACACTACTATGATTATGTGATGTTCATTGTAGTTTGTTCTCATGTTACTGTCGTTTTTACATCTCATATAGGGACACAAACAGTGTTGACCGATCTTTGAAATAGGAAACTTCAATTGTACAGTATGTCACAAATTCCTTTGTTTCAATAAAATCAGTGATGCTCCATTGTGAGATTTTGACATTTGAAATGTAATAATACCACAACGGCTGTAGTGTATGGAACTTGAGAGTTGTGCAGTGTAGAGACTTCAACAGAGTGCTGAATGGAGAGCTGGATGAAAGAGGAACCTCACATTGATATCAATGTAAAATTGACAGAAAAATAATCAGTGTAGTGTGGCGACTGACCGTAGGCCGTGTGCCCTCAGCTCCCGGCTGGTCCGTAACCTGTCAAGGTCCTCCACGTCTCGAAAGAGGAAGAATACATCTTTGCATTCTGGATGGGTCTCAAACAACCTGTTACCAAGACAACAGACATTCGTGAGCCTCCAAGAGCCAGCTTCATAAAGCCTGCCTTACACCAAACTGACATATTCATTCCCTCACAAAAAAACATCCCTCCGTCCTCCAAGTTCTCCCACTGACTACATAGCAGAGTTCAAGCAAGGCTGTAAATAAGGTGTTGAAAGTCATTATTGATGTTTTTTTATAATGCAAGTATTGAATCATCTGTTTATATTGTGATTTGGTTAAGCCTTGCCTGTCTCTATCCTTGTAAATATCTGTCTTCAAGGTGGCATTACAAGTCATCCCATCTGAGCCACGCAGTGATTTTAAGAACTTCTCCATTAGATCTGATTGTAACACTGAGCCCCTTGTAGTTCTCAGTCCTGGCTGCTCTCTCATCATCAGTCCTTCCCTGCTGGACTCCAGGCCTACTACGGGCTGCAATCACACACAGCATCAAACCACTCAGTGTCAGGGGTGACCAGTATAGCCTTCTCTCCTTACAGAGCTGTAATGAGTTCCCCTGCCTTCTCAGACCCAGTGATATCAGAGTCAAATGGTACATACGTTCCAAAAGACCACAATAAGCGCAGATACAGTGCAGGCACAGAATGTGTGTGTTTTTGTGTTTGTGCGTGCGCATAGGTATGTATGTGTATGTGTGCCCCATCACTCCTCCTCACATCCTCTACCTCAATCACCTCCAGCTCCAGTTTACCAAGATATTTAATTAATGCTGCAGTCCTATCAGGTATCAGCTATTCCAGCAGAGGTGTCTATCTTTTTAAATGTTTTATTATTATTATAATACTTTTTTTAGAGGGAGGATCAGCTTAATATTGCGGAAAAATGTTGCTTTCAATGTAGTTGTCTGCATCATTTCCAATCCCCCATATTTTTGGGGTAAATATATATATCCATACACGCATGGATACATATACACATATATACATACACATACCTATATAGACATACAGTGGGGCAAAAAAGTATTTAGTCAGCCACCAATTGTGCAAGTTCTCCCACTTAAAAATATGAGAGAGGCCTGTAACATTCATCATAGGTACACTTCAACTATGACAGACAAAATGAGAAAAAAAATCCAGAAAATCACATTGTAGAATTTTATATGAATTTATTTGCAAATTATGGTGGAAAATAAGTATAAGTCCGTTTTTTGGTCCTTAAATGAAATTGGTATATGTTTTTATTTATCACACTTTTCTTTAACCATTTATGTTCTTTAATACAGGGCCGACATACAAGTTCCTTACTTTTTTCCCCTTCTACTTGCCTCTTCCATTTTTGTGGTAATGCTGCAATTAATTGGTTGTACTTTTGAGTAGAGCAGACACTTCCATATGTCTGTGTTAGCTGCATGTGTGGCATAACTCCACCAGTCCTATTTATGATATCATTCACTAAAATTATACCTTTTTTTAAAAATTTCTTCGATAAATACATTTTTTTTTAATCAATTAGTATATTTGAATTTAACCACAATGTTTGTTGTACTATTTGTTCCGTCCTTTCAGGTGGATTAAACTGAAATTGCAACCAACTTTCTAAGGCTTGTTTAAAAAATAAAGATATTTTGGAGATGATTTCCTTTTCAAACAACCGAAAGTGAGCAGGTGTAATCTGAATAAAGGGGAAAAGGCCCTTCCTGAATATAGGATGAGACATTCGTACCAATTGACTAGAGAACCAGTTTGGATTTAAGTATAACTTTTGTATGACTGATGCCTTTAGTGAGAGGTCTAATGCTTTAATATTTAATAATTTCTGCCCTTCAAATTCATATTCGTTATATAAATAGGCCCTTTTAATTTTATCTGGCTTGCTGTTCCAAATAAAATTGAATATTTTTTCTTCATATAATGTAAAAAGCAGGTCACCAGGTGTAGGCAAAACCATAAGCAAATAGGTCAACTGTGATATAACTAAGGAGTTAATCAGGGTGATTTTTCCACTAATAGACAGGTATTTTCCTTTCCATGGTAGCAAGATCTTATCTATTTTTGCTAACTTTCTATAAACATTTATTGGAGTGAGATCATTTCTTTCTTTTGGGATTTGTATACCAAGTATGTCCACATCTCCGTCAGACCATTTAATTGGTAAACTACATGGTAATGTAAAATGTGCATCTTTTAGTGATCCAATACGTAATATGGTACATTTATCATAAATTGGTTTTAATCCAGAGAGGATAGCAAAAGTATCTAGATCCTCTAAGAGGCCGTGGAGAGACTCCAATTGTGGTTTTAAAAGAAAACATGAATCATCAGCGTACAATGACACCTTAATTTTTAAGCCACAGATTTCTAATCCCTTAATATTATTGTTTGATCTAATCTTAGCAGCTAACATTTCGATGGCAACAATAAATAGATATGCCGATAGTGGACAACCTTGTTTTACTCCTCTAGATAGATAACTTTCTGAGATGTAGCCATTATTTATTATTTTACACCTAGGGTTACTATACATAACCTTAACCCATTTTATAAGAGATTCCCCAAAATTGAAATATTCTAGGCATTTATATATAAACTCCAGTCGTACTTTATCAAAAGCCTTTTCAAAATCAGCTATGAAAACCAGGCCTGGTGTCCCCGATATTTCATAGTGTTCTATTGTTTCCAGTACTTGTCTTATATTATCTCCAATGTATCGTCCATGTAAAAAACCTGTCTGATTAGGATGAATAATATCTGACAATACTTGTTAATTCTATGTGCCAAGCATTTTGCTAGGATTTTTGCATCACAACACTGAAGTGTAAGAGGTCTCCAATTTTTTAAATGGACTGGATCTTTATATATACCACTTGGGTCCTGTTTCAGTAATAATGATATCAGACCTTCTTGTTGCGTGTCTGATAATCTACCATTTATGTAGGAGTGGTTAAAACAAGCCAATAATGGTCCTTTGAGTATACCAAATAAGGTTTTGTATACTTCCACTGGTATGCCATCCTGCCCTGGAGTTTTCCCATCCTTAAAGGCCCCAATTGCCTCAAGCAGTTCCTCCTCTGTAATTTGGCCTTCACATGAGTCTTTCTGTACAGATATTATTTTTACATTATTATTAGGAAAAAAATCCATACAATTAGTTTCAGTTAGTGGAGATGGAGGAGCCTGAAATGAAAACATATTCTTAAAGTACTTTACTTCCTCTTTCAAAATATCATTTGGTGAATCATGCATGACTCCATCATTTGTAACAAGTTTCTTTCTATATCATTTCTATATCGAAGATTGAAAAATAATTTGGTGCATTTTTCCCCATATTCCATCTAGTTCGCTTTATTATTATAATATATTATACTAGATCTTTCTTGAATAAGTTCCTCCATTTCTTTTAGTTTTTCCTCTAACTTATTCTGTGCCTCTATAGTACCGTTTTTATTGCTATCTAACTGTACTGTTAGTCCTTCAATTTCCTTAGTTAATATGGACTCTTTTGATCTAAATTGCTTTTGTTTTATAGATGAGTACTGAATTGCATGGCCTCTAAGGGAACATTTAAAAGTGTCCTATACAGTAAGGGGATCTGCTGTACCTATGTTATGTCTGAAAAAGTCAGTTATAAATTCTTCTGTCCTAGTTCTAAACAATTTATCATCTAGTAGACTTTGATTAAATTTCCAATATCCTCGCCCATGTGGAAATTCTGTAAGAGTAATATATATGCCAATTATGTGATGATCCGACCTCATTCTGTCCCCTATCAACACTTTTTAAACTTTTGGTGCCAGAGAGAATGGTATAAGAAAGTAGTCAAGGCGACTAGCTTGATTAAGCCTCCGCCATGTATATCTCACTAGGTCAGAGTATTTAAGTATCCATATACCACTAATTCCAATATATCCATGACAGTCATGATTTCCTTAAGTGCCTGAGGGTGATAGTTTGTAGTGTGATTTCCTTTCCGGTCCATAGAGGTATTTAAGACTGTATTAAAATCTCCCACCATAATAATAGAGTTTAGTGTTGCATGTAGAGTTGATAGATTCTTATATATATTTTCAAAGAAGCTTGGATCATCATTATTCGGACCGTATAGGTTAATAAGCCATATATGTTTATTGTCCAATAACATATTTAAAATAATCCATCTACCTTGAGGATCTGTTTGGACAATTTGCACATTTGGATCAAGATTACTGTTAATTAAAACCATCACCCATTTTGAATTTCTTTGCCCCTGGGATAAATATATTTCACCCCCCCAGTTCTCTTTCCACAAAACTTCATCTAAAACTGTTGAATGGGTTTCCTGTAAACAATATACATTATATTCCTTCTCTTTTAGCCAGGTAAATACTGATTGTCTTTTCTTATTATCTGCTAGGCCATTACATTGTAACTGGCTATACTTATTTCACCACCTATCATAATGAGACACAACTTTCAATTATTTTTATCAAAATATATGTTTGTAAACGTGCCATTAAAAAGTAACATGATGACTGAGTGTCTATATAGCTGTACCATGATCTTTGCATTTCTACTAAGTAAACCTCCAATTGGTCCCTCTTAAAATAGTCATGTAATCACTAAACCCAATGCCCTGCTGTGGGTTCCATAATGCATACATCACTATATACGGTACATACCATTAAAGCTCTGTAGAATCTATAGGATCCATGCATGAATATCTTCCCTTTATATTGCTAATTATCTCCTCCCCTTCCCATGTTTGTGTTTCCCCCATCCCTCTGGTCCATCATGTTATGAAGTGGTGTATAAGAGCTTTGCACATACACTTCAATTTCCACCTCTTACTGCCTCTGTGTAAGAGAGAAAATAACCTTGTCATATTCACACTCACAGTTGTATCACAGCCAATTGCCACTGTCATAAACACAAGGCACATGAAAGACAGATGAATAGGAGCAGAGAAGAGGTGTGTGAGAGGTGATTTCAAAATGGGTCTCCGAATGGTTGCTATGTTTTCCTAGCATTAAGAATAAATTATTTTCTGAATTTTGGCTGATGATACAAGAGACATGCTTCAGAGGACTTAAAATGACACATTCATTATATGGAATTATGTCAAAATTACTAGAACCTTAAAATAATATAATTAATGACAGAGAAGAAAAGTAATAATGCAAAAGAAAATAAACAAAAACAAATTCACACTGAATGTAGACCTGAATACATTATATTATAATTATGTTACTAGGTGAGATGGATATCAAGTTAAGTAGATTTCTAGATGAGCCCTATTGTTGTAGGACCTAGACTAACAGTGAAATAAATGCTTACCTACGGGCCCTTCCCAACCATGCAAAGAGAAAGAAAATAGAGAAATAATAGAAAACTAATAACACGTAATAATAAATACACAATGAGTAACTTGGATATATACAAGGGGTACCAGTACTGAGTACATGTGCAGGGTTATGAGGTAATTGAGGTAGATATGTACGTATAACTAGGAATAAAGTGACTGGGCAACAGGATAGATAATAAACAGTAGCAGCAACATATGGTATAGAGGCCCCGGTTGACAGGGAGCTCAGCCCCAGTGATCTACTGGGCCGTATCCACTACCCTCTGTAGTACCTTGAGGTCAGATTCCAAGGAATTGCCATTCCAAGTAACGATGCAGACAATCAAGATGCTCTCAATGGTGCATCTGTAGAACCTTTTGAGGATCTGAGGGCCCATGCTAAATCTTTTCAGCCTCCTGAGAAGGAAGAGGTGTTGTCGTGCCCACTTCACCACTGTGTTGGTGTGTGTGGACCATGATAGATCCTTAGTGATGTGGACACCGAGGAACTTGAAGCTCTCGACCTGCTCTACTACAGCCCCGTCGATGTGAATGAGGGAGTGCTGGGCCCTCCGTTTCCTGTAGTCCACAATCAGCTCCTTTGTCTTGCTGATGTTGAGAGGTTGTTGTCCTGGCACCACACTGCCAGGTCTCTGACCTCCTCACTGTGGGTGGTCTCATCAGTCTGTGATCAGGCCTACCACAGTCGTGTCGTCAGCAAACTTAATGATGGCGTTGGAGTCGTCCGCGGCCACGCAGTCGTAGGTGAACAGGGAGTACAGGAGGGGACTTGGCACGCACCCTTGATTGAGGGTCAGCGTGGCGGATGTGTTGTTGCCTACCCTCACCACCTGGGGGCGGCCCGCCAGGAAGTCCAGGATACAGTTGCAGAGGGAGGTGTTCAATCCCAGGGTCCTTAGCTTAGTGATAAGCTTGGAGGGCATTCAGGGCACTAAGGTGTTGAGCACTGAGCTGTAGTCAATTAACAGCATTCTCACATACATTGCCTTCAGAAAGTATGCATACCCTTTGTTCCACATTTTATTGTGTTACAGCCTGAATCCAAAATGGATTAAATATATTTTTTTCCTCTTACCCATTTGCACACAATACCCCATAATGAAGTGAAAATGTGTTTTTAGAAAATGTTTCACATTTATTGAAAACGAAATACAGAAATCTCTCATTTATACATGTATTCACACCCCTGAATCAATACTTTGTAGAAGCACCTTTGGCAACGATTACAGCTTTTAGTCTTTCTGGGTAAGTCTCTAAGGATTGTGCAACATTTGTACATTATTTTTATCAAAATTCTTCAAGCTGTCAAATTGGTTGTTGATCATTGCTAGACAACGCTTTTCAGGTCTTGCCATAGATTTTAAAATAGATTTAAGTCAAAACTGCCACTCAGGTAAATTCACTGTCTTCCTGGTAAGCAACTCCAGCGAACATTTAGCCTTGTGTTTTAGGTTATTGTCCCACTGAAAGGTGAATTCCTCTCCCAGTGTCTGGTGGAAAGCTGACTGAACCAGATGTTCCTATAGGACTTTGCCTGTGCTTAGCTATATTCTGTTTATCTCAAAAAATTCCAAGCATACACATAACATGATGCAGCCACCACCATGCTTAAAAATAGGAAGAGTGGTACTTCGTGATGTGTTGGATTTGCCCCAAACAAAACGCTTTGTATTAAGAACATGAAGTAAAAACATTTGCGGTAGAATGAGGTAGTCATTCAAAAATCAAGTTAAACACTATTATTTCACACAGAGTGAGTCCATGAAACCTACATGACTTGTTAGGCACATATTTACTGCTGAACTTATTTAGGTTTGCCTTAACATAACAAAGGGGTTGAATACTTATTGACTTCAGACATTTCAGCTTTTCATTTTTTATTCATTTGTAAAAACAAAATTCCACTTCCATGTTACCTAGGTGTTGGTGCTGTACTGGAACACAAGGCTACACAAAACTACATGTAATCCATCTTAAATTGACTGTAACAACAAAATGTGGAAAAAGTGAATGGTTGTGAGTACTTTTTGAAGGCACTATATTGCCCTGATTGGGCTTAGAGCCATCTTCTGTGCTGTGCCTGGTGGTCTCTCTCTCTCTCCATCAACAGCCATAATGTCAGACTACATTAGCACCAAACTAGGACTGCATAAACTGTTCTGTTTTTTTCACTCTGCAAACTATTACATTTCAAAGGGTGGCTATTGGGTTTGTTGATATGTATTTTCTTTGCTGCGAGTGTCTTCATTTGTCAATAGGCCTGGTGCTGTATATTTATCATGTAATATTGAGACATGATGTAAGGCACCATGTAACAGTCACTTACACCATGATGTAAGCACCATGTCACAGTCACTTACACCATGATGTAAGCACCATGTCACAGTCACATTCAATCATTGAGCCCCAAAAGCCCTCTCGGTTGTGGACTAAATGTCTCTCCCTAAAAATGTCTTGAGAGCTTTTTGTATAAGGCAGCACAAGGAGGGCCAACATTTTATTAGGATGATGGGGGCCAGTTCTCATTTAATTGTTATATTGTGTATAATAATGTGTTGATCCTACAATTTGATCCCGTTTCCACAGTCATATGTATTGCAGATATAATTACCAAAAAGACAAACTACTGTGTAATAACAGTTTGAATAATGTGAAGTTGTTGGTAAATTTTTTGGTTTGTAGTCGTGTCATTAATTATTATAAGTCAGTCATCATGCAGTCCCTGTGGTCATCAACTGTCTTTGATCTACGCAACTCATTCAATCATATCTGAAATGTAATAGCTCTGTTCTTTTATTAAGTCGAGAGCAAGTGTTGAAGATAATGTTTTGCCTTTCTATGAGAGTTACCATAAATATTTATGAAAATATTCAGTCTAATAAAGCAAATATGTATCTTGCTTACAAATAACTAAAACAAAATGAATCAGAACATCTCACCTGACAAACATAATAATTCCAACTTTTGCAATGTCCTCCTGGATAACTTTCCACGACTCTTTGATCATCTCAATCTGCTCCTTGCTGAGATGCGCAACAGAATCCTCCGTTTTAGACTCTCCAGCTGTTTTCGGTGCCAGCCCTGATATTGCGCAGCCCATTGTTCTTGCTACAGCAAAATTGACTAAAAAGTAGTTCAAACACACGGAAAGAAACGTCTGCGCACCTGGGATATGGTTCAGCCTCTTGCGCGGCTGTACATGTACATTCAGGCATGAATGGGATTCAGTGACATCCAGAACGCCTGAGCGCGTCATAAGAGTTAATCCTCTGTAACCTTGAGGGGCGGGGAACCATTTCTTTCCTAGAACAATTGCTAAAAGCGCAATGCTGCCCAGGCCTTCTGTAGTAGGCTATGCATATAGATCTAACCTATTTTCCATGTAGGTGAATGACCATTAAAACAATGTGGAGAGATATGATTAAACAATGGCATCAACATGAAGTTGTATAATATGTATATCATATTTCAGTCCCAATGTCCAATAAATAGACTACAACCTTGTGTTTGCACCAACTGGGAGTCTTTAAATCCTCAGGGCAGGCAGGTACTTGCTATTATAACATTCAATTCAACCAACCAAGTGATTTGTTGATTGGTTGACTCGATCAGGTAGTTGAATCGATCATCACCTAGGTGTGGGGGCTGTGCTGGAACACAACGCTACACACCCTGTGGGTCTCCTGGACCAAGATTGAAGAACACTGCATTAAGTCAGTAGTCCTGTAATAAACTATTGGGTTTGATATATCCTGTTTATAAATCTCTTCTGAGAGCAGCATTAGTTGTTCCGTTGTCATGTGTTACTGCTCAAACATCAGGAACAGCATAAGCTACCAAGTCTGTTAAACTTTTACTGTTGGTCACTATCAGATAATGGATCCTCTGTAAACATCTCTGCCTGAATTTCCCCCCTAATATGGTTTACATTATTTCCGTCACTCAGTTTTGACCTAAAAAGGATTTTGCAAAGGGATGTTAGGATTTTGCAATAGTAAGACCTAGTCATTCAGAATAACTTAACTCAGCAAGACAAGGAAATCCATTTTTTATATTTGATTATTTGTCCTACTGACATTAACCACAAAAAAATGATGTACTGTAATTTCAGTAGCTCAGATTTTATTGAGCATATATGCCATTTCAGGTATGAAATTATTCTGTGCCGTTTCTGGAATGATAAGGTCTAGGAAGACGAGGATCATTTTATAAATAACAAGGAAATAGATCAGAAAACAACTCCAGTGACGTATGAAAATCATAGTATTGAGTAGTAGCTAAATGTGGCGCATTTGGCTGAATAGTAGACAGCACAGACCATACATCTCCCATTTTTAAACAACTGAAGGAAAAACACTTTGACCAAAGGTCAAATAGGATTGAGTGAATCCTAATGGCTGTAAATCCGCAATAAATAACTTGTGGCCCAGCCTTCCAGATATACTCCCATTTATATATTAAGTCGCATATCTCTTCACACTATTTCCTTGCTTATGACCCTCACAATTGATTCACAAATAGAGGATGACCATTGCATCGTTACACAGGGGAGAAAAAAATTAAATTGGGTAATCTGGACAGATCTACTTCAATCTGCTGACGTTTTTTCTCAAAACCATTTTCCTTATATACATAGTAATTCTCTTTATGTAAACACATTTCATGAAGGTGTAAGAACAAGACACATTTACAACTATTTACACATTTTACAAAGTCACAACATATTTTCCCATGGGGTGCCCTTGATTGTTCAATATCCCTAATAGGTAACACCAGAAGTCAGAAAAGAGTGATGTGAGAAGGTGATAATACAGACAAAAAGTAAAAAATGAAAATGGTACTCCTAACACAGTAGCAGTAGTTACTGCCTAATAGACAGTATTTATAGTCATATTCCTCAACGTCAATTGCATATATAGGTAAGAAAAGGCTTATTTCATTATTTACAGAAAGCGATCAAATAGGCAGGGCATTTACAGTGTTTGATCCCAAGTTCTGGAATTTTGCTCGTAGGTTTTTTACCAGACTACTCTCGATCTTTTTGCCTGAAGTCAGTGCAGACCTCTTGGCACAGTACTGGTAATCGAGGCTTTTCGACATTTTAAGTTTGGTCTTTCCTTTAGCTCCTTGTTCCTCCACTCTCGTCTTCCCTCCAGTCTCCTCTGGCCCATCGCCAGCAACCCTCTCCACTATAATAACCTTGTGCTCGTTGGGCAGGGTAGCCTGACCAGCCATGTTACAGCTCCTCATTGTCTCCTGAAGGTTCTGCAGCTCCTGTAGAGGCAGTGTTCCTAGCAAGTGATCAAAAGAGTGCCACCTGCAAAGTGGTGGCTGAGGCTGAGCCTCTCCCACAGAACCCCCACCCTGGTGGTCCATGGATGACATAGTCTCAAGTGAGTCTGTTAGTCCACTGTTAGTGTCTGTGGAGCAGTTACAGCTGGATGAGTAGCCATCGGGGCTCCATGAGCTACTGAAGCCCTCAGTGCAACTCTGCATCCTTTCTGGGACGGAGCAGCTATGGCTGACAGGTGATGGGTGGGAGGAACCAAGGTCCAGCCTGTGGTTAGTGTATTTGGAGCGCAGCTCCTGGACATCTGGCCAGTGGAAACTCTGTGTCTGCACTGGGCTGTGAGGACTGTTGGGACAGGGGGACGTGACCCGTGAGCTAGCCCCAGAGTTGAGACTTGGGACTGGGCTTGGGGTCCTCCGCTCATGCACGACCACCTGCTCATAGGATTTGAGTGACAGTGTCAGGTTAGGCCTACCTGCATATACAGAAAGACAGGGCAGAGATAAGGGACAGCAGTTTGATCATTTTAGCTTTGCAGATTAGAGTATCATATCAAATCATAATGGATCAGCAAAACATTAAAACAGATCCCTGACAGCTTACCCCAGTCTCTTCTTTGGACCTTCTCCTCATAGACAGCTGGTAGGTTCTTAAAGGCAAGTTGGTTCTCAGCCTCCATGTTTCTCTGCCTCACCACGGGCCTGCTGTTCTTGATGCGCTGGCTGTACTGGCGGGCCAGTTGGAAAACCTTGTTCTTCATCTTCTCCATATCCTGCAGAATCAGGTCCTCTTCCACCCCTAAACGCAGGCTGATGATCCTGGGGAGGGGAGATCTACTGACTGTGCCTCTCTCCCAGGACTTGGGAGTCTTATTCTGGCAGGACTCCTGCCCTGAGAAGGGGTCTGGGGAAGTTGTGATGGGTGATGGGTATTCCTCTGAGACAGCACCCATGTCTGACTCCTCCAGGATCCTCAAGGGCTTGATATACTCAGCTTCAAGGATCTCTCTGCTGGTTCCCCCCTTCCGGGATAGAAGTGATCTGGGATGGACAATGTCCTCTGTACCCTGGATAGCCTTGGGTTTCCCAAGGCTCCCATAAACCTCCTCCATCTCTATGTCTTGCCACACTTGGACCATGTCCAAGGATGGTCTGAAGAACTCATCCTCGTCTCCAACAGGGGCATCATTGACACTCTGGGACCTGGGCTTGATGTCTGCAGCTTTTTGTGGCTCCAGCACAGGGGTATTATTAGTCCTCTGCTCTTTTTCTAAGCCAGGAAGGTCGAACACTGACCAGGATGTGGGCCGGTTGTTCGGGGAGACCTTCCCGTGCCCTGGAACCGCTTGGTCCTGGGGTTTGCTGTTGAGCTGCCGGCTCAGGTGTCTGACCAGGCCTGCAGGAATATAGGACAGGCTCTCCCTGTGCTTGATGCTGAAGCTGGCATCCTGGTGCTCTGCATGCTCATAGTACCTCCTGATCTTGTGGATGAGTATCCGGTCCTGCTTGGAAAGAGTGGATCTGCGCTCCACCTCCATGAGGTGGTCTGGTCTAGGTGCAGGCGTAGAGGTGTTGCCTTTCAGGAGCAGTGGGTGCTCTGGGGTGGAGTTAACCAGGGTCTGGACCTTCTCCTCAAGCTCGGTGTTCAGACAGGGTGTGCTGCTGCTCTTGCTGCCGAACTGAGGTGAGGGGCAGCCCAGGGAACACAGGTCCTCTGAGACCACCAGGCTGCCGACAAAATGCTCAGTGATTACACTGCCCTGGTCCAACACAGAGGCAGGCAGGATGCGGCTGGTCTCAGTTCCCACCGCCGCACCAAACTCTGAACACTCTCCATTTGTCACTGATGAGTTCATCTCGTCCTGTTGGACAGAGCAGTCACTCTTCTCTTCCTCCCCTCCCGCTCTGTACCTTCCCTCTTCCACCACTCCTCCCCCGATACCCCTCTCAGGCTCCAGTGTCAGAGACGTCTCAGGCTGTCTGGGAGGCAGGGTTGGCAAAGAATCAGGCTCTGTGTATAGGGGTGGGTTCGCCTCACTCTGTTCCATCACTACTACCTTAGGAGCACAGCTTTGAGGAGGAACCTCCTCTACATACACCTGGATAAGGAGGAAGGAAGAGTGAATATTAACATCAGGATGGAATAAAGCAATATGGATATGATAAGCCAACAAGTTATAAATCACCAGTCATTATCTGACATTGGATCAATGAGCCAAGTCAAGTGATCAGGTTAAATCTGCTACAGCAGCCATGATCTCTGATCCACGTCTGGTAGTGCATGGCGTCGAATATTCTGACAACATGACAGAGACAGAATCACAGTAGAATGTGTAATAAAACGATCAGAGCATTTTGATTCCATTTTTATAGCTAATTCATCACAATTGCCACCGTCCATTTCATATGCACCTGCTGAACTCTGCTGTAAAATGTAGCACTTTAGTTTAATAATTAACAGTTTTAATTTCGCAGATTTGACCCCAGTGTGCAGTTATAACAGACTAATTTCCAGCTGCAGTCTGGTTGTGGCAGAGTGTGTGTGTGTGTGTGTGTGTGTGTGTTGGGGATTGCAGTAGGAGCTGCGGGTAGGAAATAAGGGAGGGATCAAAACAACTTGTTACACTCGGCTTGGAAGCAGACAAGAGGACCCAGGATCTATTAAAAATGTTCCCTGTCCATGAGAGATGACAGGGGGCAACAGCATGTAGGAGGGGACATTCTCATTTACAGGGTATAAATACACAACCCCCTAGTTGTATTAGATCAGAACCATTTTGGGCCACCTACCAGTCTTCCCAAATTCCCATCCCCTCAAAAGATGAAGACTTTTCTGTTAGTATCCCTATATTTTAGATATACAGTACAACAAAACATTCATCCATTCAGAATCTCTTCAAGCTTAGTCTCATGTGACAGATTTGGTTCTGGGTGCCAAGCGCACCTTAACTTTGACCCAGCCAGTCCAAACTCTTCATACCTGGTCAGTGAAGGTCTCCTCTGTAGCCAACTCGCTGATCTCCTGGGCTGATGTCTCCATCCTCTCCCCCATTGGTCCCTTCTTAACTACAACCTCATAGTGTTCTTCATCCTGGGGTAGCAGAACACAACATGAAAGGGACTTCAGCATGCTTAGGGTGAACACTGGGTCTTAGATGGCCAAATCCATACAGTGGAGTATCACAAGACTTCTCTATCATCTGGTTCCAGACAGTCACAAGCTGGGCAGCACTGATTTGCATTTGGTTTTAAAGCACCTGTGTGACAATACATACATTATATAGACAGCTGACATTCATATTACAGGATGTTCAACATTCAAGCCATTTTAATGCTATTATAGCAATTAACCTTAATAAAGCTCCTCTGTAGTTTTGGAAAAAGCAAAAGGGAAACCTTTTAACTAATGTGAAGACCAAAGCACATATTATCCTGACTTCCTGATTTGACAGCCAAATTCACCTTTGAAGTCATACATCAGCTCTGTGGATCAATTGACTCAATGCAAATGCACCCATCAAATAAGCACAAGGCTAATTGCTAACTTGTTTTCTCTACAATGTTGATTTTCAAAGCAAATTCTGTCACATGCGCTGAATACCTCAGATGTAGACCTTACCTTTTAATGCTTCCTTGCAAGCCCTTAACCAACAATGTATATCAATGATGTATGTATAGATCAATGATGCCGCTCTTGCTGCGGGTGATTTTCTGATCCACCTCTCCGCAGACAACACCAGTCTGTATACATCTGGCCCTTCTTTGGACACTGTGTTAACAAACCTCCAAAAGAGCTTCAATGCCATACAACACTCCTTCCTTGGCCTCCAACTGCTCTTAAATGCTAGTAAAACTAAATGCACGCTCTTCAACCGATCCCTGCCCGCACCCGCCTGCCCGACTAGCGTCACTACTCTGGACGGTTCGGACTAAGAATATGTGGACAACTACAAATACCTAGGTGTCTGGTTAGACTGTAAACTCTCCTTCCAGACTCATATTAAGCATCTCCAATCCAAAATTAAATCTAGATTCGGCTTCCTATTTTGCAGCAAAGCCTCCTTCACTCATGCTGCCAAACATACCCTCGTAAAACTGACTATCCTGCCAAACCTCGACTTCAGCGTTGTCATTTTCAAAATAGCCTCCAACACTCTACTCAGCAAATTGGATGCCGTCTACCACAGTGCCACCCGTTTTGTCATCAAAGCCCCATATACTACCCACCACTGCAACCTGTATGCTCTCGGTGGCTGGTCCTCACTACATATTCATCACCAAACCCACTGGCTCCAGGTCATCTACAAGTCTTTGCTAGGTAAAGCCCTGCCTCATCTCAGCTCACTGGTCACCATAGCAGCACCCACCTGTAGCACGCTCTCCAGCAGGTATCGCTCACTGGTCATCCCCAAAGCCAACACCTCCTTTGGCCGCCTTTCCTTCCACTTCTCTGCTGCCATTGACTGGAACGAATTGCAAAAATCACTGAAGTTGGAGACTAACTCCCTCACTAACGTCAAGCATCAGCTGTTAGAGCAGCTTACCGATCACTGCAGCTGTACACAGCCCATCTGTAAATAGCCCATCCAACCACCTACCTACCTACCTCATATTTGCTTTTCTGGTCTTTTGCACACCAGTATTTCTACTTGCACATCCTCATCTGCACATATATCACTCCAGTGTAAATTGCTAAATTGTAATTACTTTGCCACTATGATCTATTTATTGCCTTACCTCCTTGCCTCATTTGCACACACTGTATATTTTATATTGTGTTATTGACTGTACGTTTGTTTATCCCATGCTTTATCTTGGCCAGGTTGCAGTTGTAAATGAAAACCTGTTCTCAACTGGAGTACCTGGTTAAATAAAGGTGAAATAAAATGAAAAAATAATATTTAAAAATGCAGTTAAGAAAATATACATAGCTTCATTATTGTTATTTTATTGTGTTACTTTTTATTTCATTTAGTAAATAGTTTAACCAACAATGCAGTTCAAGAAATAGCTACGGGCTTGTAAGTAAGCATTTCATGGTAACCTGTTGTATTTGGCACATGTGACAAATAACATTTGATTTACTAAATAAACTAAAGTAAAAAAAGTATCACAATAAAATAACTACTAAGCTATATACAGGGGATACCAGTACAGAGTCAATGTGCAGAGGTAATATGTACATGTAGGGGTTAAGTGACTATGCATAGATAATTAACAGCAAATAGCAGCAGGGTAGAAAATGGCTCTTATGTCTTGGGGCTAGAAGCTGTTAAGGAGCCTTTTGGACCTAGACTTGGCGCTCCAGTACCGCTTGCCGCGTGGTAGCAGAGAGAACAGTCTATGACTTGACAATTTTTGGGGTCTGTAATGCTCCGCAACACATGAGAGAAAAGCATGGTAGTGTGCGTGTTAACCATTAGGGCTGGGAACTGCCAGAGACCTCACGATACGACATTATTACGATACTTAGGTGCCGATACAATACGTATTGCAATTCTCACGATTCTATATGTATTGCGATTCAATATTGTGATATGATGTTCCAAACATATTGCTCACTATATGTCTGCTGCAGAGAGACAAGAGAGCATGAGAACATTTGTTTTGATCAGTCATGGAAATAAACGTGCTGATAACATGTTGGCTCACTATTAAAAAAAGAGATGGAGAACAAGCTATAGGATGAAAAATACCAGAGTTTTGGCACAGGTACAGCTGACTAGCGCTAGCTAAGGCTACCTAGCAACAAAACAATTTAATTAAATCGATACGGAGTCAAGTATCAATATAATATCATCCAGAATTCTATTATGATGTAACTGTTGATTTTTTCCCACCATCACTATTAACCATTCCATTCTAAAAACCTCAAATTCAAACAATAAACAGGCCTTTCAATAGTCACATTTTCCCCAACATTCAATGAAGTCACAAACATCATGAATTATAAATCTGATCTGCAGTGACCAGATTTCCATGATACTGATTGTTGTTACCGTTCCTGGAAGGTTTAGTCCATGCAGTTATGCGAGTGTGAAAACCAGAAACATTCCATGAGTATGGCAAACGGTAGCTGGCTTTTAGTGAATTGCATCAAGGCTGAGTTAAACAGAGAGGGAGATGGTTGATTGGAAAGCCAGTGAAATTGCAGAGGAAATAGGAAACCCATTGGTGGCAGTGAGTCTCACCGTTGTGAATAGAGCAGAAAGTAAAGCCCTGGCCCTATAGTGCCAGCAAGAGATGGCTGCCAGCTTGGAGCTGGCAAAGTCGGCTACCTGGTCATCCTCCATCAGAATATCATCTGTGTTTATCTCCCCCTTCTCCTCCTCAGTCTCCTCAGTCTCCTCCTCCTGCTGCTCAGTGCCCCCCTGGCAGGGTAAGGACCCTGGCTTAGGGTCCTCACTGGGGCTCAGCTGCTCCAGAGATGCCCTCCCGCGGCCTATCTTCTCCTGGGCTCCCAGCACACCAGGCCTCTCAGCCTCACCTAGACTGGAGCCCAGCATACTGACACTAGCAGTTGGCTGCAGGGAACGCCTGTCCCCCAGAAGAGCACCTTCACTGTCTGTGCGCTGTAGCTTGAAGTCACAGAGAGTTGAGGTGTTATTGCAAGGCCAGCATAGAGATGTTCCCTTTTAATGTAATTGCAAGGTGTTGAAAATAATGGTATAAATGTGACTGCTTTAGCACGGCGTGAGATATGAAGGTACATCATGTGATCATGCCAAGCTAGCATGCTGTGCGCCCCACATTGTGGACACATCACTAATCAACAAAACCCTGAGCCCGAAACCTCTGCCTTTATTAACACAATATGGTTCAGCCCAATAAGCTTAGAGTAGCAATTCCTCTATTGGGGTTAATTTCTCTCAGCAAGGTTTATTCTGCATTTCCTTTCAGAGTCAGTGTCAAACCTGTGAGAACAACATCTCACTGAACCACATTGAACGGAGTCAACCGATTTCTCTTTTCTGCACAGAGGAGAAAAAAACATGGCAGGGAAAAATGTACTTTCATCATTGGGAAGCTTACCTTCAGAATGGCTTCAAGTCAGGAGAAGATAATGAAGAGGAGAAAATAAGAGAATGTCAACAATGCTGCCACAACAAAAAAGTAGAGTTATATCATACTGTAAACACACTAATAATATCTGAAAACTGGCAAGTTAATTGGATAAACTGTGAATGAGAAATGCCTCCTTTCAGAGACTCAGAAATAAGGCAATTCACAAGGACAGTCCTCTCTGACTGAGGAATATGAAGAACAAGAAAATTACAACGTCATTAGGTTTGTAGCTAAATTTATTTGAGAGGGCGTAAAGACGCCGGAGAGACAAGACAGAGGAACTTAGTTTATCCCTTTGTTGCTCTATATTTAAAAATCAGCAGAGATAACGAGGCTGACTGCACAGCCATGGCAGACTGACTGGGGAAGACACACGGAGACAATTTCCTCCAAAACCCATGTCTTTAATATAACCTAAACACACTAATTTATTTCCCAACTTATTACTGCTGTTCATATAACCATAATTACCTCTATCTCCCCTTCCATTCTCTCCCATCACTGCCCTTTCATTGCGGGTCAATTAGAATGCATGAGAGCAGCGCAAGCCACAGATCTAAAGCCAGGACTGAATTTGACTATTGAAAAGAGCTCCTGCATGACAAAGCCTTTCAGTAATATGGCCCATAATTAACATCATTATGGGTGATCTAGGGCAGAGGGGGTTGTGGGGTTGAGAGAGGAGTAGGGGTCTGGCCTTTTGATTGGGCTGTCCAGGGGTCCATCTACGGCAGAATGACAGCATGGGGTGAATACTGAGACTCAGTATTTGGTGACAGGGAACCTGAATCATGGCAGCAGTGGCTCCAGGGTTATGAGCCAGGCCAGCCTGTTAATCTGATCACAATCTTCATTTAACATACAAATCTCATCATGATAATGAATAGCCTCTAATAGACTCAGAATTCTCATGGACTGATATCACAAGCAATGAGCTTCTGAGACGCAACCAAAAACCAAGGAGTCTCGTTAAGAATAGTTTCAGACTGTAGAACTGTGGGGTAAGTGGAACCAATCAAGCCTGAAGAGATGGCTTGGCTTTGGTGTTGTTTTCCATAAAACAAAACATTGTTTTACTATGTAAAAGGGGGGCGGCAACTAACTCACCTGATGTCCTGCGCCCAGGTCTCCCCTCTGCGGAAAGGTCTTCAGCCCGGCAGTATCCAGCCTTCTTCAGCCTCTCTGGGCTGTAGCGGTACTTCCCCGACCCTGGGTCTGCACACAGCACAGCAAGCAACACCATCACTCAGGCACTACCGCTCACTCACTCAAAACCAGGTCAGTGAATTAAAGAAATGGTTCTCTACTATTCAAAATGGGGACAACAGTTAATAATTGTTCCACATTTCCAGTGAAGTGATCCTCTTGCACTCAATGACAGCCTGTTGCTTTGTTAACAGCCACAGCTATGTTTAGTGCCTTTATCTTGCATTCATATTAACCATATTTATCTGGAATACTCACAGAGAGAATCCATTTCGAGGATGGCCTCTTTTACCTGGAAGACAGAAATAAAAAGAAAACAGTGTCATTTTTATTAGACTTCAAATTTACAAATGCAGCATTGATACATTTATTTAAATTTTTAAAACAAAGAACAGCTCCACCCCCCACCCTTCCTATAAGGTGCATAGGTCTACATGTAAACAACGAACGTCAGCATGTCATAAAGGAGATTAAATGGAGATACACACAACATGTTTTTATTTTATGCAGAAGTGTGTTAAGACTAATATTATTTATTTGTCATAATATAAAATATATAATAAAAAAATGTAAAAATGTAGGAATGAAAAATAAGGGAACCGTAGTAGATAATTGAATGAGAATAATTTCTTAGGGTAATCTTACTAGTCATATTAGAAGGAATAGTATATAGCGCCATATATGCAGTCTAGGTCAACATCTTAAAACTAAATGGGAGTCAAGTCAAAGGTTCAAGCTAAGTGTAATTGTTTATATTTAAGCGGGGTAATTGTTCATTCAGTAGGAAGGGTAGAGAAATCATCAAATAATGAAATAAAGGGTTGTCAAAGGGAGTACAATTTATCTTTTTATCCTCTTAACTTCTTCGATATAGGGGGCGCTCTTTTAATTATCAATACTCAATGCTATCAATTATTATTATCAATGCTATCAATACTCTTACACAAATGCTTGTGTAGCTATGGTTGAAAAGCATATTTGAAAATCTGAGATGACAGTGTTGTTAACCTCTGATCTCTAGGGGCGCTATTTCATTTTTGGATAAAAAACGTTCCTGTTTTAAGCGCGATATTTTGTCACGAAAAGATGCTCGACTATGCATATTCTTGACAGTTTTTGAAAGAAAACACTCTGAAGTTTCAGAATCTGCAAAGATATTGTCTGTAAGTGCCCCAGAACTCATTCTACAGGCGAAACCAAGATGATGCGTCAACCAGGAAATGAGCAGAATTTCTGAAGCTCTGTTTTCCATTGTCTCCTTATATGGCTGTGATTGCGCAAGGAATGAGCCTACACTTTCTGTCGTTCCCCCAAGGTGTTAGCAGCATTGTGACGTATTTGTAGGCATATCATTGGAAGATTGACCATAAGAGACTACATTTTCCAAGTGTCCGCCTGGTGTCCCTGCGTCGAAATTGGAGCGTAAAGCCAGGTGCAATTATTTTTCCATTTGAGAGCAAGGAGAAACCAGGCTACCACGAAGGATATATCATTGAAGAGATATGTGGAAAAACACCTTGAGGATTGATTCTAAACCACGTTTGCCATGTTTCAGTCGATATTATGGAGTTAATTTGGAAAAAAGTTCGCGTTTTGAGGGCTGAATTTTCGTTTTTTTTTTATTTTATTTTTTATTTTTTTGGTAGCCAAATGTGATGTACAAAACGGAGCTATTTCTAATACACAAAGAATCTTTTTGGAAAAACTGAGCATCTGCTATCTAACTGAGAGTCTCCTCATTGAAAACATCAGAAGTTCTTCAAAGGTAAGTTATTTTATTTGAAGGCTTTACTTGTTTTTGTGATAGTTGCCTGCTAAATGCTAACGCTAATGCTAACGCTAAATGCTACGCTAGCTAGCTACTGTTACACAAATTATTGTTTTCCTATGGTTGAAAAGCATATTTTGAAAATCTGAGATGACAGTGTTGTTAACAAAAGGCTAAGCTTGAGAGATAGCATATTTATTTCATTTCATTTGCGATTTTCATGAATAGTTAACGTTGCGTTATGGTAATGAGCTTAGGTCTATAAATAGAATCCCGGATCCGGGTTTGGTCGTCGCAACAGGTTAACAAAAGGCTAAGCTTGTGAGTGAATATATTTATTTCATTTCATTTGCGATTTTCATGAATAGGACACGTTGTGTTATGGTAATGACCTTGAGGCTATGATTACTCTCCCGGATACGGGATTGCTTGACGCAAGAAGTTAAAGGTGAATTTGATATTTTCTAATTTAAGAAAAAATATATCTTAGAGCCATACAGCTAGAGAGGAAGGGGCTGCAGATTTCCAATTCAGCAGAATCCTGCCACGAGCCAGAAGAGTTGTGAATGCAATACTATGAGTGTTTAGACAATATACGGGGGGGGGGGTCTTCTACAGCTCCAAAAATAGCAACATAGGGAGATGGTTGACGTTGAATAGCTAAGATACAGTGACAAGATTTCAAAAGACGGAAGTCCAGAAAGCTTATCCATTTGGAGAAAGACCAGGATGCATGTTAGGTTTGCAGGAGACTGAGCACAGCATTCACATTTGTCCTCTATATATATCAGGGTATATGTCTGCCTGTCTGGACTTGCTCACAATTAACTCGAAGGAGCACCTTGAACTGGATGAGTCCGAGTCAAGCACAGGAAGAAGACGAGTTTATCCTTTTTAATAGCGCTTTCCCACCAGTTTAAGTTCTATATTCATCTCATGTTCCCACTTCTCCATAGTTCTGTTAAGGGTGGTGTTGCCGAAGCACATAACATACAAGTAAAATGTATGAGATTAACCTCTTCAGGCTAGATTTAACATTTTTAAAATAAGTTTGTCTCATGGCAATGCCTGCGGCAGGTTGGGGAAGATCTTTCAAAGTCAACTCTGATTGATCTTATTTTAACGAATACGCCAGATAAATATGTTTCTACTGGTGTCTTCGTCCAAGAGATTAGTGATCATTGCCCAGTTGTGTTAGAGATGTGAGAATACAAAAATCTAAGCCTCACGCCATTACAAAGAGGAACGTCAGTCAACACAATCTTTATTCTAGTGACCTTGATTGTGTTTCAGCTATCCCTGAACCTGATTTAGCTTTGCGCTTCTTTGCAGATGTCTTCTATACCATTGTGAATAATCATGCTCCCTTCAAAAAATCAAGGGTTAAAAAGGTTGATTCAATGCCTAGTGCACACCGGAATTATCAAAAGTCATTCATAAAAGGGATGATGCTTGGGTCAAGGCCAGAAACACAAGCTTAGGCCTGTCAGACAAGCTTTTAAGCAACTGAGGAATCATTGTGTAAAATCTAAATATAAAAGGCTAAATCTGATTATTACAAAACTGCTCTTTCAGATTGTAATGGGAGCCCGGCTAAATTCTGGAAAAATGCCTCCTCTCTGCCACAACAAATTCATTCATACACTGGCCTCATTACAGGGGAAGAAAATGCCGTAATTGATGCATTTCAATCAGCGGGCTCTCTTTGATAGAACTTCTAAGCCTATTTACAATGATATTGGGCTGGATGCTGATAGGGAAAACTTGCTGAATGATCAGAGAAATTATGCTAGCAATAGACAAGTGATGATAGCAATAGACAATAAATCCACTGAAGCCGGCAATTGGATTCTGGTCTGCTTAAGTGTGGAGCGCCCATCCATATCGACAGACTCCAAGAAATGGCCATATCAGAGACGCTTTCCCCTCCAGGAGACTGTCAAACATGATGACAACATCACACCAACAGGTGTTGCTGGGAAGCTTCAATGTGGCGCTCTTATTCTTCTCACTTTGCTTGGTGAGGTAGATTGCTGCTATAACTTGATGACCCTTCACATACCTAACCATTTCACATACATAACCATTTCCAGATTCAATGCATAAGCAGCACAGCCAATGGGTGTGATGTGAGGGTAGGACTCCTCCACTTTAGACCAAGCAGCCTTCATGTTAGCAGCATTGTCTGTCACCAGTGCAAATGCCTTCTGTGGTCCAAGGTCATTGATGACTGCCTTCAGCAGTCATCCCTTGTGTCTGTGCTCTTGTACAATACTGGTTGAGGGGTGGAGATGATGTAGTTAATTATTCCTTGCCCACGAACATTCGACCACCCATCAGAGATGATTGCAATACAATCTTCTTTCTCTATGATCTGCTTGACCTTCACTTGAACTCTGTTGAACTCTGTATCCAGCAAATGAGTAGATAAAGCATGTCTGTTTGGAGGGGTGTATGCTGGGTCAAAGAACATTCAGAAATCTCTTCCAATACACATTGCCTGTGAGCAGAGGTGAACCAGTTGCATACACAGCTCAAGCAAGACATTCACCAGCATTTCTATGACTACATTTCGCCATTGAGTAAAAAACAACAGCTTCTGATTCGAGGACCATGAGCTGCTGCTATCGATAAGGTGTCCGATTCATTATTTCCACCTCGAATAGAAGTAGAGGGACTTTTGTCAGAGGTTGCTTGTTGTGAGCGCTGAGGGAACTTTATGCACTTAACCAGATGATTCTGCATCTTTATTGCATTCTTCACATATGATTTGGCACAGTATTTGCAAATGTACACAGCTACATTAGCTGCAGTCAGATCGTGCCCATGGCATTTTCCTGTAAAGATTCGAAAAAAAACGAGTAAAAAAAAGAATACAATTCTATGTACATATAAATAGTTAACCAGTTAGATTAAACAACTCCTTTGTAAGATAAGCGTTTTAAAATGAAACATGTACGGAAACAGGTGAATTAACACTCAGTTAGCAGGCTCAAGCAAGCTAAAACCCACATAGTAGGTGGCAAAAACTAACTAGCAGAAATGGTTAACAAGTTAGAAATGATTTAAAAACACTTTGCTATAGGCTACTATTTACTAGTTAACAAAAAATCATGTATAAAATATATTCACCCCACCCAGTATTGTAATCAAAACTTACCAGAAAGCATGAGCTTGGCTCAGACAGTGTAGTGGTGTGGGCTCAATAGCATCTCATCCTGATCAGACAGTTGTTTTTTTACATGGATGATACATTGGAGATAATATAGGACAACTACTAGAAATAATAGAACACCATGAAACATCTAAGACAGGCCTGGTATTTAAAGCGGAGTTTGAAAAGGCCTTTGATAAAGACCGGATTTTATTTGTAAAAATGCCTGAATTTTTAAATTTCAGTGATTCTCTATTAAAATGGGTAAAAGTAATGTATAACAACCCCAAGTGTAAAATAGTAAATAGAGGATATTTCTCAAGAGAGTTTTGAATTGTCAAGAGGAGTTAAAACAAGGGTGTCTGCTGTCACCATATCTATTCCTTATGGCCATCAAAATGCTAGCTATTAAAATCAGATCAAATAACAATAGAGGATTAGAAATCAAAGGCTTTAAAACAAAAGGTGTCCATGTATGCAAATGACTCAAGTTTTATATTAAGTCCAGAATTGTATGGGAAGGTCTGCGCATTCCAAGAGTACAACCAATTGATTGCAGCATGACCCCAAAAATGGAGGAGGCAGGTGGCAGGGAGCTGGTTTGTCTGCCCAATGTAAAGGATCAAAACTGGCAAAGGAATAAAAATAGCATAAATAGGAAAGTGTACCAGTTTCATATGAGGACCAGGATGTTGACAGTTGTGCCATACAGATTGCAAAATAGTTGGGATGAGCTTTTTGGATGAGCATTCCTGAATCTGAGACCAGAAACGGGCTACCTGAGGGCAATACCAAAATAAATGGTCTTGATTCTGTATCCTCACAACAAAATCTGCAGAGCTTTGATGATTGAATGCCCCAAATATTCAACATTTTGTTGGTGGCAAGAATTCTATATAATACTTTTAACTGAAAAGCACAAAGTCTTGAATCTTGAGTCATTTTATATATCAACTCATACTCCCTGTACCATGGAATCGGTACATCTGAAAATGCAGAACATTGATCTAAAATTGACCCTAGAAATAGTACTGTTGGGAGATCTGGAGAGACCGGGTCAGTCAATTAATGATATACTAATCCTCTTAGTAAAAGTATTTATCTTAAACCTGAACTCTGTAGATTCTATTCGATAGATTGAAATTGTATGTTAAACATCACTGCACAGTTGAAAGATATATGTTGCGTAGAAATCCGAAGAGGGTGGCCTGCAGAGATAGGTGGGAGGGACTGAGGGAAGATGAGGGTTGGGATGTGGAATTGGAGACAAGTGGGAGTGGAGTTGCTGTGCAGGAGATTGACCGTCATTCTAAGATAAAAGTATATATATATTTTTTTATCAAACTAAAAGTACATCAGAATGACACTGAGGGGCAGTGTTTTTACAGCTAATGCCAGTTTGCCTGAGGCTGATGCGGTGTAGGTGTTTGTACACATGTATATATACACAAATTCTCATTCAAATGCACACATACACAGACACACAGGTAAATAGTGCCATACATGCACACAAACAGTTGGCCTTGCAGTTACGGTTTTTGTTGTCCTTTTGCATTTTGTTTTCTTCCGTCTTTCTCTTTTGTTAATTTTGTTGGTGCATGGGGGGGGGGGGGTCTTGAAAGGGGGAATGGAATAATTAAAAAAAATATATTATTTGTATTTCTTCTGGGGTTGGGGGGGCTTGGAGGGCTGGCGGTTGGGAGCTTGGGCCGGTGGATCGCTGGTTCAGGCCTCTTTTTTTTTTTTTTAAACCTTGTGGGTGATCTGTCGACATGCCCTTGAGTAGGGCGTTGACCCTGGTTGCTTCTTTGTGTCGCTCTGGATGGGAGTGTTAGATGACTAATGTGATGTAGTTGAGTGGTTTCACTGCAAGTATATTGTATGTTTTAAGCATTCAATAAAAAAATAAAGAGTGGCAGAGTAAGAAATAATTTGAACTCAGAGAAAAGCCATTAACCTCTTTGATCTCTAGGGGCGCTATTTCATTTTTGGATAAAAAACTTTCCCGTTTTAAGCGCGATATTTTGTCACGAAAAGATGCTCGACTATGCATATTCTTGACAGTTTTTGAAAGAAAACACTCTGAAGTTTCAGAATCTGCAAAGATATTGTCTGTAAGTGCCCCAGAACTCATTCTACAGGCGAAACCAAGATGATGCATCAACCAGGAAATGAGCAGAATTTCTGAAGCTCTGTTTTCCATTGTCTCCTTATATGGCTGTGATTGCGCAAGGAATGAGCCTACACTTTCTGTCGTTCCCCCAAAGTGTTAGCAGCATTGTGACGTATTTGTAGGCATATCATTGGAAGATTGACCATAAGAGACTACATTTTCCAAGTGTCCGTCTGGTGTCCCTGCGTCGAAATTGGAGCGTAAAGCCAGGTGCAATTATTTTTCCATTTGAGAGCAAGGAGAAACCAGGCTTCCACGAAGGATATATCATTGAAGAGATATGTGGAAAAACACCTTGAGGATTGATTCTAAACCACGTTTGCCATGTTTCAGTCGATATTATGGAGTTAATTTGGAAAAAAGTTCGCGTTTTGAGGGCTGAATTTTCGTTTTTTTTTATTTTATTTTTGGTAGCCAAATGTGATGTACAAAACGGAGCTATTTCTAATACACAAAGAATCTTTTTGGAAAAACGGAGCATCTGCTATCTAACTGAGAGTCTCCTCATTGAAAACATCAGAAGTTCTTCAAAGGTAAGTTATTTTATTTGAAGGCTTTACTTGTTTTTGTGATAGTTGCCTGCTAAATGCTAACGCTAATGCTAACGCTAATGCTAACGCTAAATGCTACGCTAGCTAGCTACTGTTACACAAATTATTGTTTTCCTATGGTTGAAAAGCATATTTTGAAAATCTGAGATGACAGTGTTGTTAACAAAAGGCTAAGCTTGAGAGCTAGCATATTTATTTCATTTCATTTGCGATTTTCATGAATAGTTAACGTTGCGTTATGGTAATGAGCTTAGGTCTATAAATAGAATCCCGGATCCGGGTTTGGTCGTCGCAACAGGTTAAGGTTGCCCAAAGGAGAGAGTAAAAAACGGTCCGACTTATTTGTTTCTAGAAAATTAGTAAATCGATTACAATTAAGGTACAGAATGTTTCATCAGAAAGTAGGAAGTCTCCAAAATGGTCGATCCTTTTGACATAGCAAAAGTTTATATCCAAAAGTAGAGGGTGCATGGTCCGAAATGACAATAGCTAAGTATTCGTACGAGTCAACTGCTGGCATGAGTGCGTTATCAATTAAAAAGTAATTACACGGAAGGTGTGGTAGACATAACAAAAAAATGGAAAACACCTTCACAAGAGTGTTTTGTAATATCCAGGGGTCAGTGCAACCATTCCATTGAATACATGTGGAGAAAGCTTTGGACATCATTGACTGATGGGTTCTAGGATGTGAGCGATCTAATTTTCGATCTATGACAGTTAATATCTCCTCCGAAGCTCAAATAGTGACTGTCCAAATGGATAAGAGACTGTTAGTGAAGATTACATAGCCCCAGTTGGGAGCGTAAACATTCAGCAACACCATGGGTGTTTCACAAAGTGTACAGGTTACAATAATGCATCTTCCTTTTGAATCTGTTATGACCTCTGACGGAATGAAGGGTATCTTCTTATGAATAAGAAAGGCAGGCCATCTGGCCCTAGTGTTGATATTTGAATGATAAAAACTGAACCACAGAGTCTATATATTGGTCTGTAGATGTTTAAGACGGAAGAATAATTTGGATCTCTTGATTGGTCCATTTAGCCCTTCGACATTCCATGAGGTGAGCCTCACTGAGGCACCACTTTTTAAATGTTTTTTATTGAACCTTTAAGTAGGCAAGTCAGTTAGGAACAAATTCTTATTTACAATGGCAGCCTACCCCGGACGACACTGGGCCAATTGTGCGCCGCCCTATGGGACTCCCAATCCCGGCCTGGAATCTAACCAAGGTCTGTAGTTACGCCTCTAGCACTGAGATGCAGTGCCTTAGACCACTGCGCCACTCAGGAGCCCTTTTGTGTTGGTAGAGTGATAAGTCTTTCATTGATGATAGTGAATTTGAATGATCAGATGTCTCACAATCAGTTGTGATGTATTTCACAGAAAATAACTAGGCCAAACCTCAAAAAGTATGTCTATCAGAACGTGACATCTGCCTTCTCTTAGCGTTCGGCCTAGTACGTACCTTGCCAATTCAATGTGCCCAGGCTAAAACCTGTAGTGAGGGGAAAACGTCTTGCCCCAGGTTCTTAGTGAAAAATTCAGACATTAATTTAATGACAGAGCCCTCTGAATTTTCTTCAATATTTGTGATTCGTATATTTGAACGCCGTGAAAAATTCTATACCATCTATGGTTTCGGAGAGGAGCTAGTTTTTCTCCAGCGATGTGCACCTTTCTTCCAGTGCAACAATTCTGTCACTGTAGCCAGATGGATAATGGATGTTGAGCAAAATCTGTTGGCCATGGCCATCTATGGTTTTGCAATGCTATCAAGAGTAGCTGATATTGGGGCCAAAGCAGCATTCATTGTCCCTTTGAGTTCTGAGAATCATGAAGCAAAGTTTGTCAGAGACGGTAGGTAGGCCTGGTGCAGAGTTTTAGTCTCTGCACCTAGTCTCTTTCGCCATAGTTACTGTGGGTGAGTTTTGTTCCGATTTCTCTTGTCTTTGGGATGCAGTTTGTGAGCTATTTTCAAGTAAGAAGTTGCGTTAGACTTTAGAAAAAAAGTTAGTGAACTAGAACGTGTATATTTTAACTTCGTTGAAAAGAACAGAAGCCACCCTCACATACAACCTTCATTCACATGTTAACCCGGAAGCCAGAGCATTTGTTTAGAGGGAGGGATTAGAGTTGGCTGGTGCAAGATTGTGGGCTACTTGACAGGAGTGGAGAGGAAACCCTTGTCGTTATAGATTTACCTTCTGTGGGACAATGGTGTGGTGGTTCTCTAGAATCAGTTTCTTGATATGATGAGCCCAGAGACGCTTCTCCTCTACAGTCTTGGCCTGAAAAAGACACTTGTCAATTATACGGAGCTCATACAGAACTACACTTATTACAAGAGAGGATGGGCTTATGATCCACACTCACCTGCACAGTGTGAGGCTGCTTGGGATGCTTGAAGTGGATCACAGTGAAGTGCAGGGGGTCCTTGGCGCTGTCAAGCAGCATCAGGGTCGAGCACTGAAACCAAAGGGAGCAACGTTACGCCAACCCAACAGAGCTAGCTCATGGCATTTGGGTTAGGTTCCTCTACTTTTTGTTCATTACCAATATGTGTGTCTTGTAGACATAGTGCTCTCCTCTCTTTTTGGTGATGAGGAGCATCTTGTCAAAGAGGAACAGCATCCTGGTGTTCTTGGCACGTTGGACCTGGAAGGTTCCCTCCAGCACCAGCTCTCCATACGTAGTGAGGTCAGGACCCTTCCAGTTGATCAGGAGAGACTGGATCTCCTGCATAAACACACCTGATTGTATCTAGGTCTCCTAAACCTAGTCTGTGTACACAACACTGACAAAACTGTACATAAAAGCATGCACAAGGGGTGAAAAGTCTGAAGAGAACAGTATTTGTTTACAGAAAACAACAACAGGTAGGCCAGCAACCAATGGGCAGTGAACTCAACATTTAATCAAAGGCATGAATTGAAACAAATACAAAACCCAGCAGACACTGTGGCCCTGTGGTAGATTTATTGAGTCCCTACGAGGCCCCAAATCCCTGACCAAACTAAACAGAGGTTGGGGAGACATGGAGCTTTGAGCCACCTCGGAGGCTTACTGATCAATACCACTCGGAGCAGGTTTACACATTTGCTTTGGCCATTTTTTTCCTAAAGGTTTAGGCTTCAGCAAACGTTTTAAGGTTGATTATGGAAGTTAATGGGCTGCTTTATTGGAACAACAAAGACTGTGCAACTAAACAAACAAAAAATTATAGCCTGCCCCCACACAGTACAGTAAACTCAGTCAGGGAGTTACTGTGGGAGCAGCAGGAGAGCAACCTGGAATAGTTGCTAGGTGACTAAAAGGATTCCCCATCAACACAACCTCCAGCAAGACAATGAAACAGCATAATAAAGCTATGGCCATGACAGACAGGATAAACTATGAGCAGAGCAAGAGTAGCTACACTTCATTAACTGATATAAAACCTATTGAGAAACAATCATATACAACATTAGCCCAATTAGATACACCTGCATCATTATATAGTGTAACACAATAGTGGTAGGTGGAAAGGGACGGGTCAAATTCCATTCACCTCTCCCTGAGAGTAGCCATACTGACCTGCAGCCTGACAGCGTGCTCGTGTTTCCTCTTCATGTCATTGATGTACCAGGCCACCCCGGTCATGGTGTCAATGGCCTCCTGCACCACCTCATAGCCCTCCATCTCAAAGTCAAAGTGCTTGGCGATCTCCTGTTAGAGGGAAAACAGCCAGAACATGAGGAATCAAGACCTCTGGAATGAAGTTGAATGTGTTGTTGTATGCTATACAATGCTCTACCATTGCCATCTTACCAGGTTAAAAATGTATTGTCCTCCTGTCAAGGGACCCCACAATCAACCTGCAATTGCAGAAGTACAATTCTACACAGCTTACTTGGACCATCTCTACCCATAGAAAAGGTAGTATGCAGTGAGGACCAGTGTACCTGCAGAAGCAGGTGGTATTTGAGGATCCTCTGGACAGGTTTGAGCAGGTAGGACCCCAGGGGGAGAGAACGCTTGAGGAAGGCCTGGCGATCCCTGAAGAACTTGGCCAGAGTCGTACTCCTCATGCAGTCGGTCAGTGTACCCACAGAGCTAGAGGGAACACAAGTCAATGCATCGTATTATATGACTTCCATTGTAATTTAAGGTTACAGATTCTTAACATGTCCCCCAAAGGTTCCAGAAAACCTTTACATTCTTCTACTTACTTGGGGTAGTTTGTGCAGTACTGTGTATAGATTTCAAAAGCGTCACTCTATAAAATAGCAAAGGGAGGAAAAACACAAAACCAGATCAATAACACTCCAGCCTGTCCAGCTTCCCGATGATAGGTATCAATTCAGTCTGTGCGAGTGGCCTCCTCTCACTTTGTCTACGAAGCAACTGGCCACAGCAACCGGGTCATTCTCACATATGTCCAGAGACTGCAGCAGCTCACTGTGGAGGAAGACAGACCGACGCAAGACTAGAATAAGGTTTAGGTCGGAGACCACAAGAGAAATTCAGTGTAAACTACATCCAGGTACTATGTTAAGTATGAAAACATGTTTATGTTTTGCATGGCTGAATGCATTTGTTCTGGTTAACCTCATTCTGCCCAAAGACTCAACAGGGTCAGGTTTCCCACAGCAGAGTGGACACAAGGAGAGAGGGGTCACCATGCCAAAACATAAAAAGAGTACAAAACCAACTAAAGTTGTTTTTACATGGTCACACACAAAATCAAACACTTTCATAACTTACAACACCCTTCAGCTGCATGGGCTGACGAAATAAAGGAACAACAGAGCAATATGTCTTTATAATTTTTTGTTTGAGGTTTATTTTTGCCTGAAGACAAATATTTGCTTTACAAATCATGAACATGTTCCAAGACAAGACACCCATTCTTTCATCAAGCCAATATGTGGCCTATAGTGGCAGGGAAACATTGTTTCTGTTTCAGGGGTACAAGAAGATTTCAGTGTGATGACCTTTACAGTGACCTGACCCTGAAACTGGAGCAGTACTGTAGCTTTAATAATAGCATGACTCAGATGCAGTCACTAGTCAGTCATGCACATCTATAAACTGAATGACAAGTCTAGGACCGTCTGAAAACCCTGCGTATGAAAATGAACTGTATTA
Organism: Oncorhynchus clarkii lewisi; assembly: GCF_045791955.1. Classification (NCBI taxonomy): domain Eukaryota; kingdom Metazoa; phylum Chordata; class Actinopteri; order Salmoniformes; family Salmonidae; genus Oncorhynchus; species Oncorhynchus clarkii. The sequence continues at coordinate 44,396,636 of NC_092165.1, forward strand.
CAGTCTGCTGCGTGAGACATTCATTCTCCAATACAATGACAAATGAGAATGCCATTTCACTTCTCATCTCCTCAGAGGTTCATACAGTTTCTGCTTGAATTCATGTCCTCCATCACATGGGAAGAGTGCAAGAGTTGCACATGTTTTCAAACCAGTGCTTTAAAAGTATGCTTGGCTCTTGCGGATCAGCTCACCCTGGGCCCTTGCTGCGACTGAGTCGTGCCAATTAGCAGGGTTTAGCCGAGATGATGGAAAGTGTAACGCGGGCAATGGCACGTATCCCCAGGCTGTAGCAGCCATGTCTGGGTCAGACTACATTTTAGTAATCCAGTCTAACTTAATTTACTTTATAAAACAAAAGCAAACTCCCCACTCCAGTGTAACACATTGTATATTGATGCTGTTGTTGAGCCAGAGGGATGCACATGAAAACTCACCCTGCTTTAGATGTAACAATCACTAATCAAAAGCTCTATTTTAGTAGTCTACACTGGTGGAAATCTCATACAGTTGAAGTCAAAAGTTTACATACACCTTAACCAAATACATTTAAACTCCGTTTTTCACAATTCCTGACATTTAATCTCAGTAAAAATTCCCCGTCTTCGGTCAGTTAGGATCACCACTTTATTTTAAAAATGTGAAAATGTCAGAATAAGAGTAGAGAGAATTATTTATTTCAGCCATCACATTCCCAGTGGGTCAGAAGTTTACATACACTCAATTAGTATTTGATAGCATTGCCTTCAAATTGTTTAACTTGGGTCAACCGTTTCGGGTAGCCTTCCACAAACTTCCCACAATGAGTTGTTAATTTTGGCCCATTCCTCCTGACAGCTAGTATAACTGAGTCAGATTTGTAGGCCTCCTTGCTCGCACACGCTTTTTCAGTTCTGCCCACAAATTGTCTATAGGATTGAGGTCAGGGCTTTGTGACGGACACTTCAATACCTTGACGTTGTTGTCCTTAAGCCATTTTTCCACAACTTTGGAAGTATGCTTGGGGTCAATGTCCATTTGGAAGACCCATTTGCGACCAAGCTTTAACTTCCTGACTGAGGTCTTGAGATGTTGCTTCAATATATCCACATAATTTTCCTACCTCATGATGCCATCTATTTTGTGAAGTGCACCAGTCGCTCCTGCAGCAAAGCACTCTTACAACCTGATGCTGCCACCCCCGTGCATCACAGTTGGGATGGTGTTCTTCGGCTTGCAAACCTCCCCCTTTTTCCTCCAAACATTACAATGGTCATTATGGCCAAACAGTTCAGACCAGAGGACATTTCTCCAAAAAGTACGATCTTTGTCCCCATGTGCAGTTGCAAACTGTAGTCTGGCTTTTTTATGGCGGTTTTGGAGCAGTGGCTTCTTCCTTGCGGAGTGGCCTTTCAGGTTATGTCGATGCAGGACTCGTTTTACTGTGGATAGATACTTTTGTACCTGTTTCCTCCAACATCTTCACAAGGTCCTTTGCTGTTGTTCTGGGATTGATTTGCACTTTGCGCACCATTGTACGTTCATCTCTAGGAGACAGAACATGTCTCCTTCCTGAGCGGTATGACGGCTGCGTGGTCCCATGATGTTTATACTTGAGTACGATTGTTTATAAAGATGATTGTGGTACATTCAAGCATTTTGAATTTGCTCCCAAGGATGAACTAGACTTGTGGAGGTCTACAATTTTTTCTGAGGTCTTGCTGATTTCTTTTGATTTTCCCATGATGTTAAGCAAAGAGGCACTGAGTTTGAAGGTAGGCCTTGAAATACATCCACAGGTACACCTCCAATTGATGTCAATTAGCCTATCAGAAGTTTCTAAAGCCATGACATCATTTTCTGGAATTTTCCAAGCTGTTTAAAGGAACAGTCAACTTAGTGTATGTAAACATCTGACCCACTGGAATTGAGATACAATGAATTATAAGTGAAATTATCTGTCTGTAAACAATTGTTGGAAAAATGAGTTGTGTCATGCAAAGTAGACATCCTAACCGACTTGCCAAAACTATAGTTTGTTAACAAGACATTTGTGGAGTGGTTGAAAAACGAGTTTTAATGACTTCAACCTAAGCGTATGCAAACTTCCGACATCAATTGTAAATGCACCAGAACCATTATTTTCAACCATTGGGTTTTTATGGCATTACGCCATCATTGGGAATCATGTGGGAGGAGCCTTACTCTAAGAGGATAAGGATGTTTTATTTTGCATGAGGCTTGGTGAGCATATGCTGCACAACAGCTTCATATCTCCCATCTAAACATCCAAATGGGGGCATAGAGCAGGTGATCGTCCTGATAACGTCTGGAGCAGAGTTGACATATACAGCCATATTGTGATTTGTCTCATTCTTTACTCATCCCAATCTGCTGTGTTGTTCTAGGCCAATTTGCATTTGGTGTTGGTTAGTCAGTCATTTTGTCTTTGTCCTGAAAACAGATTTAGATGGATAAACTCTCCAACACAGCCATACAACAGATGTCCTGCCGGGAAGCCTTTGAATCTTTGTCAAAAGAACATTCCACTAAAAAGGTCAATATGTCTTCTCAACGTCTGCTCAAAGGTTTGAGTTGTTTTTGTGAAGACTGTCTGTAAAAATAAAACAAAACAATTACATTTGCAGCTTACCTGTTGAACTCATATATGTCCTCTATATTCCCAAACAGGGAAGAAACCTGGTCTGGACGAATGGGAAGGTTGTCCATGTCTATGATGTGAGCCAGGTAATCCTAGAGAAACAATAACACTGGTTATACTGCCCCGACAATCTGCCTAATGAAGAACCATCCTGGAGTGAGTGCTCTGTCTAAAATACCATTTCTGATTATTTGCAGTAGAGGGAGCTTGTGTATAGATAAAGTTGAACATGCTCAAGCGGTTGCCTCCTTGGTGGATTCCGCTTCAATGTTGTTTCAAGTTATTACACATCCTGTTCACAGGCTAAAAAGACCACATAGGATGAAGTCTATCTGCTGTCTATTACAACAAAACTGTATGACTCATGATTTGTGTGTTCAAATTTAAGCAGTTCAAATTGTTATTTTAAGGATTTATTACTTGTTACTGTGAGGTCAGTAGCTCTGTAAAAAACAGTCTCAGACCAGCACAGTGTTCTCCTCCCATGACCCCTCTCTCATCAGGCTGCAGGACTACTCTGGGGTAGACAATATCAACTAAAAACATAGGCACACACAAGAAAGTTTTGCATTCCTCTATAGAGTTCCAGAGACTTGTAGAATCTATGCCAAGGTGCATTGAGGCTGTTCTGGTGGCACAACGCCCTATTAAGACACTATGTTGGCATTTCCTTTATTTTGGCAGTTAGCTGTATGTACAGCCTACTATTAGACTGTCAGCTCAAGGTTAGGTCTAGGCTTGTGGTTATGGATGGGTAACCCATAAAGGGTAATGCCCTCTAGGGGATAGGAGGGGAAGAGGCATTTAAAGGGTTGCAATACTTCTGGGCAGTCAAGTGACAGAGATGGCCTAGTGAGAAATGGTTGGGAAGAAGGCTATGGAACCCAGTAAACAGATATTGACCCTCAGAATTTCAGGACATTTGTCGAGGCGGAATTGGAGGTGTGAGTCCACCTGTCACACAGCTGTCTTAGAGCTGAGATTAAGAGGCTTCTGCTTTCATGATATGGTGTGGAGGAGCATGTTCCTGGATAGTTGATGTGTAGAGCAGACACTAACAGTAGCAGGACAAAACCAAACAGATGAATCATCAAATACATCACTGAAGTGACAAGTTTAACATCCCTGCTACTGTAACTTTGCACAATAAGATGCTACTGCAGAACAAGTCATTGAAATGCTGCATTTAGATTGGAGAGGTTGAACTTTTTGGGGGTTGAGAGAATTGTAGATTTTGTTATTGAAAAATGGGCCAGCTTTTTCCCACCTCAACAGCATGTGGGGAAAAAAAACAGTTGCTACTCTCCTATGTTTCTTCAGTTGGCATTGTGATGGCTGTGTTTTTGTTGGCCATTGCCTGCTAGGGCCCGGAGGGCTCCGTATCCTAGTTTGGGGTCACAGTGCAGCAGGCAGCTAGGCAGTGCTCATGGAGAAGTTGGAAGTCCAGTGGAAGTGTGAGTGTCTGGGGAGCAGGACTGTGTCATTACTCTGGCGGATGCTGTAGCGAGGGCTCGGTAAGGGCAGATCTCCCTTCAACACCTAGGGAAGGCGCCAGCAGCCCAGTCAGACACAGAGATTCAGTGAGGAGTGCCCGTAACACACTACCTCTGACCTGTCTGCATCATGCGTTAAAGACATTATAACCTGCACTTAACAGGACGTACGCCACCATACTCCTGTCAGTACTCATCCAAAGAGGATAATTATTCCAACCTGAAGGGTGCAATAGGGGAGGCTGATCAATCTGCACAGTTGGTAGTTGTTTGACTACAAAGGCAGCAGCCATAAGAGACCAGTTGACTTGATTGCAGAGCGGATGAATCAACTCTGTCCCATTTGCCACAACCAGAAGATGAAATCAGTAGCAGCTGTTCAAATCTCTGACCAAGATCATCAGGGGAGAAGTTTCTGCCTTGAGATGATGTGTCCTGGACCTGATTCTGCTTTAGAACTAAATACGTGAAAATATCCCAGTCTCAGCTCTGTATGCTTTCACAGTAATGTAACCATATAGAAAGCATTAACCTACATAAGGAAGCTTAACCACACAACAGCTACTCTATAATTCTAATCCGCTGGTCTTACAGGCTATAATGGTTACATACTATGGAATTTTCCATCTGATATGAGAATGCCATTTGGAAAAGAAATGCAACTGCTATTGTGAGTTACGAAATACACAGGGAACATTTGTCTGAGCCACATCTTTAAAAAAAAAAACAGGAAATCAAACTAGATCCTGGTAAAACAATCAACCCTAGAATATTTTATAGGTAGGTACCAGAGACACGTGGCTTCAAAGGCCAGCGGTCACTTGGAATATTGAGAACCTAAACCCATGAAGCCCATTCCTTTGTCTCATTACTGGCCAACTCCAATAAAATCACCTCTATATAAGGAGGTACAGATATTAAGTCATAACTACATACCATTCCAAAAGAAACACTGAAATTACCTATTCAATTACACTAATCATATGGCCTATAGTGAAAAGATTGCATTGATTAAGATCACGTCCTAATAACCAGAACTGATTGGATGTAACCCTCAAGGCGACTCACCTCCACGATGCTGCGAAGGTCCCTGACATACATGCGCTCCGTCTCAATTATCTCCATGACTACATGGTCCACGTAGCTGAGCTTATGGTTGGGCGCCATGGCTTCAGTGGCAAAGGGTGAGGTATGGGTCTGAGGTGCATTAGTCCTCCTGTTGGTGGTGGCGTTGTTGTTGCACTGGGACCTGGTCTGACTGTGGTTCAGCCACTGGTCTCTGGTCCCCCCCTGGCTGAGGCCCTGCGTCTTGATCTGTGGCTGCTCCCTGGCTCCCTCTGCAGGGCTGAGCTCCAGGTCAATGTCCGCTCCACTGGGGGGAGGTGGTGTGGAGGGGAGGGCTGAGGTACTGCCGTAGAGGCTGTGGCTGTCCTGGGAGGAGACTGAGGACAGAGTGGACACCAGGCTCACTGGACGCTCAGCCTCTCCCTCTGAGGGGTCAGCACAGAGCCGGCTGTAGCCGTCTTGTCGCTCATGGCCACCACTGATGGAGAGGGCAGAGTACAACCGAGGAGATTCTGATAGAGAGAGGAGAGAGTGAGAATGAGAATTGAGTCTCATGACACATGGGCAGAAACAGATTGTTAAAATTGGCACATTCCACTACATTTTAGATCCATTTAATCAAATACTGTAGTCAGATGATATGACAGTATGAACCCAGTGTTCAGCGTCCCAGCCTGAGGAAGAGTGCTCTACTGCAAAAGGGTCTTTCTCAAATCCTACAGACATGCCCCAATTACAGCGTTCCACATTCTCTGGAAAACCCAGCCATTTCCTCCAACCTCCCTTACTGGTACTGGCGAAGTCTTGGAAAAACAGAAGGAAAACTGTGGGGGAGACAGGTTGGGAGAAGAGAGGGGAGTCGGAACCAGAGTCCTGTTTATACATCTAATTTATTGAGCTACTTTTCAAATCAAGAGAAATTGATTCCATATTCAGTTTCACATCCTTCCTGCCCAGACGGGGAATGTTCCAAATATATGAAGTCACAGAAAGTATTCTGAAGGTCAAAGGTCAAACCCATTTTGCATTATTAAAAAAATACATATTCTTGCCAATAAACTGCACCTTCGAACAAATCCCTTAATTGGCCACAGCAGTGACTAAGCCAGGTCAGGGATATTGCCAAGTGAGAACAGAGAGTTTGAGAGATGGCGGTGGTAGACATTTCATGGAGCACTCTTTGAAATTGTTTCCAACTACAGTAGTGTTGACACATTCTTAATGAAATCAATAAGGCAGTCATAAAATGTGCTTCGTTAGCAGACATCCCACAACTAATAACATGGACCTGTCACTAGGCAGCTTGGCCAGTTGGCCATTTGACTGGACTTGGAAAGCGGGACAGAAATGTGATCTGTCAGCAATGACTTCAGAAGAACTGAGGCCCTTTCTATATAGTAAAGAATCACAATAGTGATTAGGTATAATGAATGTAAAACAAAAATGATTAGAAATTGTAGATGAAAGATCTGAGGTCACTGGTCAGCAATTTGTAGAGTCAACAGATACAGGAAACAAAACAAGTGTCTCTCCCTCTACAGACTTATAGACAGGATGATGTCAGTGATCTCAGTCTGGGCTACAATCCAGCCTCTACAATCCACTGTAGAGCTTGTCTGCAACAACACCAGACTCACGCATGTCAAGTCTGAGGAAGCAAGGGTTGAGCCTGCAAGTCAAGGTTGACCTTGACCACTTCTTAAAAGCTGTTTAAAGTAGTTCCAAAACCATGTAATAGTACTACTTACAGGGAGTAATAGCACAGTAGGCCGTTGGTCTCTGCTGTAGTATCTGCTTAGACAGAAGCTCCTCCTTTCCCCATTTACTTTTGGCTGTGAAAATTACTACCTCGCCTGTTCTGAGCGCCAACCGCCAAGGCCTCCCCCTCCCTTCCTAGAACCGCTGTGCTGACGTCAATGCCCAGCCATTGGGAGGTGATACTGGGGGAGTAAGGACAGTCCAAACATACACCCTAATCTTCCGGTCTCCTAACAAACCCTAATGAAGTCTCAAAGGCGCTCAGTGGAGAGCAAATGATATAACCTGATCTAGGCTAATAAAATTGTAATATGGTTTTTACAGAATTCTGAAATAAATGGTGTGACTCACTCAACATTAGGATCACCACCATCAGGACAAGTCATGGCAGTGAGATTGGTCCTGATCCAAATGCTGTACTGGATGGGTAAGGCAGGAAACATAACTCATGAAGGCCTAAGGCACTAGCACCCAGACCAGACATGATATGAGACAAAAACAGCAATCGTAAACCAACTCTACTGCAACTTCCCCACCCCCTTTCCTTACTCCAATTACCCACTGAAGAGAAAGTACTCTTTGCCTGATACCACACTCCATTGGTTTGAGATCCTCTGTATGATTTTGTCCATACACATGGAGTGGCTTTGCTAGATTACTTGCAAATTGTTAGGTTACTTGTTAGATATTACTGCATGGTCGGAACTAGAAGCACAAGCATTTTGCTACACTCGCATTAACAACTGCTAACCATGTGTATGTGACTAGTAAAATTTGGATTTGATGTAGCAGGCAATGCTAAGGAATGCAAATTAAATGCCCTGGGCCAGGTTTCCCGAAAGCTTCTTAAGGCTAAGTTCATTGTTAGAACCTTCGTGGGAGCGTTTCTTTGGGGAAAATCATCCTTATTAACGTTGCACTTGAAAATGGTCATAATCTAACACCTGCCTCAGACCAAGTGCATCGTTAGACGCTTTTCTGCCCTCCCGTGTCACTTTATACACAGAAGCTTTCAGCTAAACATTGATAAACCATGTAATTCTGTCTCTGCGACCACCAATAACGTCAGAACAAAGCGGACTACAAAGTTGTCAATGTCTTAGCAATTGAAGCAAAACAAGCAACATATAAAAATATGCTTAAAAATGAAAACTGAGATGATTCCATTAAAATAAACAGTACGCTATAGGCCTATTTCAAGCCGTAAAATACATTTCCTGTTCAATCAATTGAGTTCTATTTGGCTATTTGTAGGCTATTGTCTAATTTGTCTCAACATGTGTGTAGCCTAACGTGCCAAATTGGTGATTTTGTGAATTTTTATTGGTTTAAGCAGCCGTAGGTGGTAATATCTATATAGGAGCTGATCTGTTGTCAGTATTGTGAAATAATTAACTGTTAAGGAAAGATTTGAATGGAGAAAGCTGATCCGAGAGCAGCGCTCCCGTTTTTGATCCTTTTATTATCAACATCCTCCAACAACGCACTTAGCGACAATTCGCTTTTCGTGGTGTTTTGGGAAATGCATGTTACATCTTCGCGGTTGCAGGAAAGATGCATCGGTAAAACACCGGTAAGCCTAAATTCCATCACTATCGGGAAACTACTGTAGGCCTAGGTAAACATGTGGCACTGGCAATAAGGTTAGCACTAAGTTAGCTAGCCTACTGTGATGCAGGGCAGAGTTTCCATTGGGCCTCTGTGGACAAGGAAGTCAGACGCAGGATAAGCAGAGAGGAAAGTACACATCTCTGGTACGTCAGTCATCTACCATGACGGACAAAATAGCAAAACAGAAAAGATCTAGACCTACTTTATATCCACAATATTATTCAATCCGAGTGACAGCAACACAATCAAAACGCAAACCCTCCAGTTTTAGCTCAGTCACATACTAAAAGGTTTGGTGAAATTGTTTTAGTCCTATGTCAAGCTCTTTTTGCGGCTGCCATGTCAATAAAATCATTAACCCAGCCAAACAGAAGTATTATCCAAGTCAAGGTTACAAAGACCATAGTATTTGTTGTACATTTTAGCCTACACTGCAACTTCAATAACTTAGTGTTACAAATTATGTTTTCTGTTTCAAATAGTTACAGTATGACAATGGAATAGGTTAAAAATAAGTTGCATTGTAAAGTAAGGTACATGCTCAGGGATTACATCAGGTCAACTGCTAATGTCTGAACACAGTACTATGGGCGGTTTCATTAATCACGTTGTTTAGGAAGAATAGCTGGGATTCCTGCTGTATTCATTCTGAACCCTTAATTGTAATTCTTTGAATTCCTGGTCGCTGCTGCCTGTTAAACTTCACAGACAATGTAAATTCCACAAGCATGACTACTTCTGTTAGTTCACAGCCCTCCGGCCCCCTGGGAAGCTATAGATCACCTTAGATTATACTGTTGAACAATGTTCTTCAATGTGAATGGGGCCTGCATGTTTTGGGCCACTTTGAACAGACAGTGTCAGAAAATTAAACGAATGAGAACTCCAGGTCCATGGGACTTCCCTTGAGCCAAGCCAGGTCTAGTTGGAAGAACAGCTCAGGTAATTAACAGAGAGTACATCATCCCCTGGCTTTGAGCAATAGTATAGTATTTCCACAGCCTGAGATAAAGGAAGCCAAGACATTCTAAAGCATGCGGGGTAATTATATTTGGCCCGCGAGACAATACCAAATTACTACTAGAGCTGGTCCGCCGGTATTATACAGCGCATTCACCACTAATACTACGAATCCCATAATGCTCTGCTGTTTTCGCGCGCCAATCAGGACAGGACCCAGAAACGCTCTCTCCTCTGTGACAGTAGTCATAGCAACATAGACGCTACAACTGTCAGTGAGCTAACCCTTCCCAAAAATGGCGAAAAGAAAGGCAGAAAACAGGAGCTTTCTGGACAAGTGGGAGGCAGAATATCTGTTTACATATGTAAAAGACAAACCTGTTTGTCTTGTTTGTGGAGTCAACGTGGCTGTAAGTAAGGAGTACAACATTAGACGACACTATGAAACGAAACACCATGACAAATACAAGGACCTGGACATGACTCAAAGGAGCCAGAAAGTAGAGGAGATGAAAAGAAGTTTGGTTTCACAACAGAATATGTTTAAAAAAGCCACATCACAAAGCGAGGCTGCTGTAAAGGCTAGTTATATAGTGGCAGCAGAGATCGCAAAATCAGCCCGGCCCTTTGATGAGGGAGAGTTCATGAAAAAGTGCATGATGAAGGTTTGTGACCTCGTATGCCCAGAGAAAAAACAAGCATTTTCAAACGTGAGCCTGAGCAGGAACACAGTAGCTGATCGCACATGTGATCTTGCCACCAATCTGTATGACCAGCTGATGGAAAAGGGAAAAGATTTTGTTGCGTTCTCCCTCGCTGTGGATGAGAGCTGCGACGCATCTGATACTGCTCAGCTGTCAGTCTTCATCCGTGGAGTGGACTCAAATCTGTGTGTTACGGAGGAGCTATTAGGATTCAAATCAATGCATGGCACAACCACAGGAAAGGAAATCTTTGAGGAGGTTTCCAAATGTGTAACTGAAATAAAGCTGCCGTGGGATAAACTCGTTGGATTAACGACAGATGGTGCGCCAGCGATGTGCGGTAAAAAGAGTGGACTGGTGGGCATGGTTCGGGAGAAGATGCGGGAAGAGAACTGTGCAGGTGAGCTAACTGTTTACCACTGCATCATACATCAGGAAGCACTGTGTGCCAAAGCCCTAAAGATGGAACATGTTATGACCACAGTAACACAGGTAGTTAACTTTATAAGAGCCAAAGGTCTAAATCACCGCCAGTTTAAATCTTTTCTGGAGGAGTGTGGTTCGGAATACGCAGACGTGCCGTATCACACAGAGGTGAGATGGCTAAGCAGAGGAAAAGTACTGAACAGATGTTTCGAGCTGCGTGAGGAAATATGTCAATTCCTGGAAACCAAAGGGAAGGATACAGCAGAGCTCCGGGAGCAAAAGTTCCTGTGTGAGCTGGCCTTTCTCTGTGACATCTCGAGCCATCTCGATGCGCTGAACTTGCAGCTTCAGGGGCGGGGGCGCATCATCACAGACATGTACGCTGCAGTGAGGGCCTTCAAAACTAAACTGTGCCTGTGGGAGAATCAGATGCTGCAAGGAAACCCTTGCCATTTTCCCTGCTGCCAATCCATAAAAGCGCAGATCTCTACCGCCGTGTTCCCATGCGCACAGTTTGCTGAAAAACTCAGTGTTCTCGCCGCTGAGTTTAGCCGGCGATTTGCCGACTTCGATGCCCAGAAATGCAAGTTTGAACTGCTTAGTAATCCCTTCGCAGTTGATGTGGAAAATGCACCAACCAACATCCAAATGGAGCTGATTGAACTCCAGTGCAACGACACGCTGAAGTCAAAGTATGATGCTGTGGGCGCCGCACAGTTTCCACGGTTCATCCCTGACACAATGCCTCAGCTCCGCACCCAAGCTGCTCAGATGCTCTCCATGTTCGGCAGCACTTATCTATGCGAGCAACTTTTCTCCTCGATGAAGATGACCAAAACAACTCACAGGAGACGTCTGACTGATGAACATCTTCGCTCGATACTGAGGATTTCTTCAGCTCAGAGCTTGAGCCCAGACATTGATGAACTAGCATCCAAGAAGAGATGCCAGGTATCTGGCTTGGGCACATCAGATTAGACCAGTGTGCAATAATTAACGTTTTCTTTATGCACTTTTTCTTGCTACAAGGCATGGGCTTGAATGGTTGATTGATTTATTATCATTTTATTTGTAAAATTATTAGCCAGTGGAAAAAGTTTATTTTGGTATTTAAATCAGAAGGCTGCAAATAGAAAAGGAGGCATACAATTTTTATTTAAATTTTATTTATTTAATAAATGAATGCCATTGATGTGTTTTTTCATTTGAAATTCGATTTTGCATGTCTCCACTATTAAATTATATATTGTATGGTAATAAGCGATGCTTGTTCCATATTCAATGTTAAAGCAAAACTTGTTTGGGTCCGTTGTTTGCCCGTGACTTTGTTCAGGTTTTACATTTTGGCCCACTGGGTATTTGAGTTTGACACCCCTGATTACTCAGCAACCCTTTAGAATCTAAAGGGTTGCTGAGTAATCAGACAGTTTAGAACAGATGTAATCTACAGACATTTACAATTCAGCCATAATTATTTTGAAGTTGACAACATAAAACTGGTATTACCTTGTCTGCCTATGATGACATGATTGATGTGAACTACATACGGTACAGAACCAAATAAGGTACTGTTGATGTAAAAGGATATTTCATGATCAGAAAACACTGTCTTCTCCACAACGACCATGATGTCCATCTCAGACAGCCTACTGGAATAAGTGACGTCAAATCAAAGTTTATTTGTCGCGTACACAGATGTTATCGCAAGTGCAGCAAAATGCTTGTTTCTAGCTCCAACAGAGCAATAATACCTAGCAATACACAAAATCGCAAACAAAATCCCAAACTATCAGAACGAGCAATGTCAGAGTCCGGCACACACACACACTTTCTAATTTAGCACACACTTATCCAGAGCGACTTACATTAGTGAGTTTTTGTACTGGACCCCCATGGGAATTGAACCCACAACCCTGGCATTGCAAGTGACATGCTCTACCAACTGAGTGACACGGGACCAGGTGAAAGCTATGATCCCTTATTGAGGTGACTTGTTAAATCCACTTAAAATCAGTGGATGGAGACCGGTTAAAAATGATTTTTAAGCCTTGGAGACATGGATTGTGTATGCTTGCCATTCAGAAGGTGAATGGGCAAGACAAAAGATTTAAGCTTCTTTGAACGGGACATGGTAGTAGATATGGACTGTGACAGTCAAAATTGTGTCAGCCGGTGATTGTCAAGCAAATAACTGCCAGTCTCACAGTAATTTACTGTGTCCTTTTGTTAGGCCCTGATCTGTCCTACACTAATTAATTTAGCAGACAAGATTTGCTTAGAATTTCATGGCAATATTTTATAGTATGAAGAATACAATTGAACATACAGTTGAAGTCAGAAGTTTACATACACCTTAGCCAAATATATTTAAAACTCAGTTTCACAATTACTGACATTTTAATACTAGTAAAAATTTGACGTCTTCGGTCAGTTATGATCACCACTTTATTTTAAGAATGTGAAATGTCAGAATAAGAGTAGAGAGAATGATTTAATTCAGCTTTTATTTCAGCCATCACATTCCCAGTGGGTCAGAAGTTAACATACTCTCAATTAGTATTTGGTAGCATTACCTTTAAACTGTTTAACTTGAGTCAAACATTTTGGGTAGCTTTCCACAAACTTCCCACAATGAGTTTGGTGAATTTTGGCCCATTCCTCCTGACAGAGCTGGTGTAACAGAGTCAGGTTTGTAGGCCTCCTTGCTCACAGGCACTTTTTCAGTTCTGCCCACACATTGTCTATAGGATTGAGGTCAGGGCTTTGTGATGGCCACTCCAATACCTTGACTTTGTAGTCCTTAAGCCATTTTTCCACAACTTTGGAAGCATGCTTGGGGTCAATGTCCATTTGGAAGACCCATTTGCGACCAAGCTTCAACTTCCTGACTGATGTCTTGAGATGTTGCTTCAATAATTTATATATACACATATATACACACACAATCATTTATCCCTCATGATGCCATCTATTTTGTGAAGTGCACCAGTCCAGCACAACATGATGCTGCCACACCCGTGCTTCATGGTTGGGATGGCGTTCTTCGGCTTGCAAGCCTCACCCTTTTTCCTCCACGTTATGTTGGTCATTATGGTTCTATTTTTGTGTCATCAGACCAGAGGACATTTCTCCAAAAAGTACAATATTTGTGTATGTAAACTTCCGACCCACTGGAAATGTGATACAGTGAATAAAAAGTGAAATAATATGTCTGTAAATAATGGTTGGAAAAATGACGTGTCAATCACAAAGTAGATGTCCTAACCGACTTGACAAAACTACAGTGGGGCAAAAAGGTATTTAGTCAGCCACCAATTGTGCAAGTTCTCCCACTTAAAAAGATGAGAGAGGCCTGTAATTTTCATCATAGGTACACTTCAACTATGGCAGACAAAATAAGGGAAAAAAATCCAGAAAATCACATTGTGGGATTTTTAATGAATTTATTTGCAAATTATGGTGGAAAATAAGTATTTGGTCAATAACAAAAGTTTATCTCAATGCTTTGTTGGCAATGACAGAGGTCAAACGTTTTCTGTAAGTCTTCACAAGGTTTTCACAAGTGACCTCAATAATACTTTCTTGCACCACTGTATAAGAAATTTGTGGAGTTTTTGAAAAACAAGTTTTAATGACTCCAACCTAAGTGTATGTAAACTTCCGACTGTAGCTGAATGAAATGGAAAGGACATTTTCTCCAACCAATTTGAGGGAGTGCGCAAATGCGGCTATTCTGTGTTGAGCGGTTAACAAAACAAAAAAACAGGTACTCCCATGCGCTTAATTTAGTATTATTTGTGTGACTTTAGTTGTGATACAAATCTAAACATATAGCACAACATTTGTAATACATTCTAAGGCCGCATGATGCGACAAATGATTTGAAAAAAGTTCAATGAAACGCACAAGCTCTGCATAGAATATTTCAGAAGTCTCTCCTTCATAATTTGACAAGCACTTGATAATGCCTTAAATCTTTGTGCCCTTGGCCTGAAAATAATCATTATAATCCCATTCTCCTGGCTGAGTGCCAAAGCACCACTCACCCAAATGGCTCAGTCGCACTGCTCTCTGTCAAGTGATCGGGTATTTTCTCACAGGCTACAAGTGAAGACAGACAACGGGGACGAAACTGTCTAACGAACAGCAAAAGCACTAACCTATGTCAATCTACTATCCCCCATAGATACAAAAATTGACCTATTCGATTCTGTCAAGAGAAATAAACATTCAGTTGTGGGATGCGATAGATCCCAAATTAATACAACCACTAGCATCAAAAAACGTGTTTTAAGCAATGAGCCTGACGCAACAGATGAGAAGGTTTATCAACATTTTAAGCTAAACCATGTTAATTTCTTCACATTATATGGAATGCGCACACTGCAGTAGGCTATAAGCCGGAATGTCCATTAGCAGGAAAACACCATTGTCAAAAGTGACCACAAACGTGATTATGCATGTAATGCTTTTATTATAAAGGTGGATTTTTAATGGTGAAAATGAGCTTCCCCAAACTTGAAAACTCAAGCGCTGGGTATGTATGCATGCCAGTTAGACTCTACATCCGTTGTAAAGCGAATTAATGTGCATCATTCACAAGGGATAGACTATTATTGTCACCAATCACATTATTCTCGATTTAAAGTCTTTACAAATACTAAATAATTAAGTGCATAGTCTATAGAAATGTTGCGCAACATGAGCTCTCATGAAGTGCTTGATTAGATTTTCAATTACATTTGCATTGATGTCAGACCGATTAGAGGGACAATAGAGTGCTGAGTACCAGGCAGTTAGCAAGTTTGGTAGGCTACTAATGACCATCAGCAGCATCAGAGCTTGGAGAAGCCTAATTACCGTGACTAAACAGTCACGTGGAATTTGACTGCAATCAGGACTTGTGTCCTCCGGGGAGGGGGCGTTAATACTGTCACCGTAACAGCCATAGTAGTAGGTGCCAGGCGCAATAATCGTCCACCACCCAAAGGACATCCAGCCAACTTGACAACTGTTGGAAGCATTGGCATAAACCAGCATCCCTGTGGAACGCTTTAGACACCTTGTAAAGTCCATGCCCTGACTAATTGAGACTGTTGAGGGCAACAATATTAGAAAGGCTTTCCATACACACCAAGTAAACAGTCTATTGGGTACACCACTACATTCATGGAAATGGTTAGCTCCTACAGACAGTGAGTCACGTGGCTGTGGCTTGCTATATAAAGAAGCAGGCAGACCGGTATCAATACATTCAGTTATGGTTCAATTTAATGTTAGAATGGGCAAAAAGAGTGACCTTATCAACTGAGCGTGGTATGATCGGTGCCAGGCAAACTGGTTCCAGTATCTCTGAAACGGCCGGCCTCCTGGGCTTTACACACACACACACACACACACACACACACACACACACACACACACACACACACACACACACACACACACACACACACACACACACACACACACACACACACACACACACACACACACACGACAGTGTCTAGGGTTTACAGAGAATGGTGCAACATTTTTTTTAAATGCAGTCAGCAGCAGTCCTGTTGATGAGAGGGAAGGAGAATGACAAGAATCATGCAAACTAACAGGCGGGCAACAAAACAGGCAATTAACGGCACAGTGGTGTGCAGAACGGCATCAGTTGTGTAAAGTACTTAAGTAAAAATACTACTTTAGTATCTGTACTTTACAATTTACATTTTAGAAAGAAAATAAATGTACTTTTTACTCCATACATTTTCCCTGACACCCAAAAGTACATGTTACATTTTGACAGGAAAATTGTCAAATTCACACACTTATCAAGAGAACATCCCTGGTCATCCCTATTGTCTCTGATCTGGAGGACTCACTAAACACAAATGCTTTGTTTGTAAATGATGTCTGAGTGTTGGAGTGTGCCCCTGGCTATCGCTCAATAAAAATAAAATTGTGCTGTCTGGTTTTCTTAATAAGGAATTTGAAATGGCTTATACTTTGATACTTAAGTATATTTTAAACCAAATACTTTTACTCAAGTAGAATTTTACTGGGTGACTTTCACTTGAGTAATTTCCTATTAAGGCATCATTACCTTTACTCAAGTAAAATACTTGAGTAAAAGTATTGCTTCGAAAACACAACTTGTTGGTCCTTGTCACAAATGGGCTATTGCAGCAGACGACCACACCTGGTTCCACTCCGAACAGCTAAAAACAAGAAGTGGCTCCAATGGGCACGCGATCACCATTGGACAGTTGAGTGGAAAAACGTAGCCCAGTCCGATGAATCGCAGTTGGTGTTGAGTCATGCGGACTTAAGAATTGGCGTAAGCAGCATGAGTCCATGGCCACATCCTACCTGGTGTCAACGGTACAGGTGGTGGTATAATGGTGTGGGGAATGTTTTCCTGGCACACGTTAGGTCCGTTGATAAATTGAGCAACGTTTCCCTGACCCTAAGAATTCAGGTGGTTCTGTAAGCAAAGGTGTCTGACCCGGTACTAGATGGGTGTACCCAGTGGCGATTTTAGCATGTAAATCTTGGTGGGGCAAAAAATAAAATGTGGCTGGCAGCAAAACAGTTAATTCAGCCTAATTTACTACCTTTCAAAAAAAAAATAGCTGACTTGCTTAAACAAATGTGGTTCCTACTGACAATTGAGATGTACGGACTATGGCATATGGGGACGACAAGCAGATAAGAGGCAATCCATAATTTCAAATAAGACATTCATGAGCGAGCTAGGACAGACATAGTTATATTGACTATTTTTGTTCACCACTTTTGAAATGTACAGCGACAGAATTCAGAACATGGGCCGTTCTTAGTGTTCTCTCTATACACCAAGTCAGAACCGTAAGATAAATAAAAGCATATAAGCAGACAATGAAAGCTCGTACAATATTTGAGGATTACATTTCCCATAAACAGGTTATTGGCTACATGTGAACCACCAAGTCTGAACATTAGGTGAAATTAAGAGGTGAAAAAATACCAAATTATTTGGGTGAGGCACATGGGCTACTGACAGCTTACTACACAACAAACTTAGTATTACTTTCTTAGATACAGTATACATATCTCCCTAGCATATTACATCATTTATGCAGCAGCATACAAAACATTTTTGGACTCGCCTTGTGCTGTGCTCACTTGAAATGGAATGAGGCGCGGGTCCTTGTGGGCAAATTGACAAACTTTCATCAGTCTGGCATTCTCTGGATTTATGGTGCTTTCAAGACAACTGGGAACTATGGAAAAAAAACAGGTTGAATCATGGCCAGTGATCTTCAGGTCGGTGCTCTAGAAAGAGGCCGAGTTCCGAATGTACAATTCCGAGTTGGAAGAAAGTTCAAAATGTATTTTCCCCAGTTGTAGCTTGTTTTTTTCGAGTTCCCGGTTGTCTTGAACTCACTAAAGTCAGATTTTGCAGTTCCGCGTTACCAGTTGTTTTGAGTGCGGCACAAATCATGCTTCATTGACAGAATGGCGAATGAGCCTTAATCTTAGACTTGGGACCACACAGCCACTCTACTGAATAGCAGGCTAATGATTGTTTGCAATAACCACTTATTGTTGAATTTGCGATTTAAATTTGCGATTTATGTCCAATGGCCGATGAGCACCGATACGTTTGATCTACAATTTCTCTTCATATGACAAGGATTAAAAATGATTTGCCAGTAGATTGTCGACATGATTTATGATGATTGCTAGGCTAAGATTTTCAATGTATGATGTTGACATGATCAGTTCCATAAAAGCTACTTTACAAATGTGATTTAGCGTCATTTATCTGTAGCCAATGACCTTGAGCCTTCTTGGATGGGCACCTCTAAATGTAATATGGAGCACCCAAGAGGCTAGAATTTGAGCTCTACCCTTAGACTTGGCAGTGAAGTAGTGTCCCCATGAGTGAGAACACTGAGCCAATCACAGCGCAACGCTCTGTATTTTCTGCTGGCTTGCCCCACCACCATAGAAAGCACTGAACTAGGCTGAAACACCTGCATTTTGGAGCTGCCTTAAGAAAACAAAAAAGACACTGTGGTTTGTATGCGGCTTTAACTCAATGATATATATTTTAAACATTAAACATTGTTTGCAAACTGATGAGACATGTATTAATGCAAAAATAACATGCAAAAACAGGAAAGCCCCGCCCCCCACACAAATATACACAATAATGAAGACATTAAAACTATGAAATAACCAATATGGAATCATGTAGTAACCAAAAAACAAGTCTTAAATATATATTTTGATGTCTTTAAGACAATTCAAAGTAGCCACCTTTTGTCTTGATGAAAGCTTTGCACACCGTTGGCATTCTCTCAACCAGCGTCACCTGGAATACTTCACAGACTCACAAATATAAATTTGGACTCAGCAGACCAAAAGGACAGATTTCCACCAGTCTAATGTCCATTGTTAGTGTTTCTTGGCACAAGCAAGTCTCTTCTTATTATTGGTGGCCTTTAGTAGTGGTTTCTTTGCAGCAATTCAACCATGAAGGCCCGATTCATGCGGTCTACTCTGAACAGTTGATGTTGAGATGTGTCTGTTACTAGAATTCAAAAGCATTTATTTGGGCTGCAATTTCTGAGGCTGGTAACTCTAATGAACTTATACTCTGCAGCAGAGGTAACTCTGGGTCTTCCTTTCTTGTGGCAGTCCTCATGAGAGCCAGTTTCATCATAGCGTTTGACGGTTTTTGCAAGTGCACTTCAAGAAAACTTGAAAATTCTTGAAATGTTCCAGATTGACTGACATTCATGTCTTAAAGTAAAGGACTGTCGTTTCTCTTTGCTTATTTGAGTTGTTCTCAACATAATATGGATTTGGTCTTTTACCAAATAGGGACATCTTCTGTATACCAATCATACCTTGTCACAACACAACTGATTGGCTCAAAACGCATAGTGTGTGCGGAATTCCTGATCGAAATTCCGCACACCTGTAAACTGAAACACTCTCCAGGTGACTACCTCATGAAGCTGGTTGAGAGAATGCCAAGAGTGTGCAAAGCTGTCATCAAGGCTAAGGGTGGCTACTTTGAAGAATCTCTTTGTTACTACATGATTCCATATGTTCCATTTCATAGTTTTTTACTATTTTTACTATTATTCTACAATGTAGAAAATAGTACAAATAAAGAACCCTTGAATGAGTAGGTGTCCAAATTGATTGGTACCACCCACACACAAACAATGTGTATGGACAGTAGATGACTAGAAAAAAGGCATGTACATCAGTAGTTATATAGGATAGGATGAAAACAGTATATACACACACACACAGGGGGTAAAACAGTATGTAAACATTAAAATTACCAGTGTTCAATGGCTCTGTACATAGGGCAGCAGTCTAAGGTGTAGAGTAGAGTACCGTGTGGCAACCGGCTAGTAACAGTGATTAAAGTTCAGGCAGGGTACTGGGCGGAGGCCAGCTAGTCGTGACTGTTAAACAGCTTCCATCTCCAGGCCATCAGACTCTTAGACTCTCAGTCCCAGCTTTGATGAACAGGTCGTGGCTCGGGTGGCTGAGGTACTTGATCATCGTAGCCTTCCTGTAACACTGGGTGCCGTAGATGTCCTTAGAAGGCAGGTAGTGTGCCCCCGGTGATGCGTTAGGCTGACTGCACCACCATCGAGAGCCATGTGGTTGCAGACGTACCAGGCAGTAATACAGCCCAAACAGGATGCTCTCAGTGGACGCATCTGTAGAAGTTTGTGAGGGTCTTAGGGGCCAAGCCAAACCTTTTCAGCCTCCTGAGGTTGAAGAGGTGGTGCTCTTGAGCCTTCACCACAATCTGTGTGACGGGACCATTTCAGGTAGTCAGTGATTTGCATGCAGAGGAACTTGAAGCTTTTGACACACCCACTGCAGCCCCGACGATGTGGACGTGTGCTCTCTGCTGGAGTCTACGATCAGCTCCTGTGTTTTGTTGACGTTGAGGGAGAGGTTTTTCTGGCGCCACTCCACCAGGGCTCTCACCTCCTCCCTGTAGGCCGTCTTGTCATTGTTAATAATCAGTCCTACCCCTTGTATATTCAGCAACTAGATGATTGAGTTTGAGACGTGCGTGGCCACACATTCATGGGTGAACAGGGAGTACAGGAGGGGGCTGAGCATTCACCCGTGGAGCCACCATGTTGGGGATCAGCATGGTGGAGGAATTGCTGCCTACATTCACCACTTGGGGTTGGCCCGTCAGGAAGTCCAGGACCCAGTTGCACAGGGAGGGGTTCAGACCCAGGTCCCTGAGCTTAGTGGTGAGCTCGGAGGGCACTATGGTGTTGAAGGCTGAGTTGTAATCCATGAACAGCATTCTTACATAGGTATTTCTCTTGTCCAGGTGGGGTAGAGCGGTGTGCAGTGCAATGGCGATTGAGTCAACTGTGAAGGCAGTATGTGAATTGTAGTAGTCTATGGTGTCAGGTAAGGTGGAGGTGATATTGTCCTTGACTATCCTCTCAAAGCACATCATGATGACAGAAGTGAGTGCTATGGGGCAATAGCCAAAGTAACTGAGCTAAATTACTTTCTTGGGTACAGGAACAATGGTGGACATCTTGAAGTGAGGCCAGACATATGGAGACATTGAATATATCCGTTAAAAAAAAACACTCCACCCCGCTGGTCTGCACATGCTCCTAGGACGCGGCTTGGTATGCCGTCTGGGCCGGCAGCCTTGCGAGGGTTAACTCACTTAAATGACTTGCTGGCCACGGAGAACCAGGGAGTACACAGTACTCGTGAGTGGCGGGGGCCTGCGTCAGCAGCTCAATGTAATTTTCCTCTAAGTGGTCGAAGGTGTTTAGCTCGTCCGGGAGCGAGGAGTCGGTGTTCACGACATGACTGGCTTTCCCTTAGTAATCAGTGATTGTCTGGGAGTCCTTGACACATTCCTCTCAAATCCTTGTCCCTGTACTGTCATTTTTCCACCATTGCCTTAGAGGTCATAGCTGGTCTGTTTGTACACATCCATGTTCCCAGTCACCTTGCCATGGTTAAATGTGGTGGTTCCCACTTTGTTTTGCACAAAAGCTCCCATCTATCGACCGCTTTTGGTTTGGATAAGTTCAAAAATCGTAACAGTGGGAACATCCTGATGAACCCAGTCACCAAGTCAGTGTATACGTCAATACTATTCTCAGGCGACCTGGAACATTTCCCAGTCCATGTGTTCAAAACAATATTGTGAAGACATCCCCAACTGGACCTTTTCCTGACAACATGACATGTGTGTGGTCAATGAGTGGCAAATCAAAGACAAATAATCTTTCGCATTTCCCCACCATTGTCTCGTGTTCTCTATGATACATCTCTTCATCAGGAAGCTATATCCTTTTTCCAACATCAACTTTCCTTCATAAGACAGAATATGACAAGCAAGCCACAGAATTGTGCAACTTGTCAGTTGCAAAGCATTGAGAGATGTTGCGAGATTGACATGTTCAGGTGGGGGGGGTATGCAAACCAACCTGCCCTGGCTTCCATGTTCATATGTAAATTTGACACTGGACAAAGGGTTGTTGTTTTTGTCCTAGGAAATATTTATGGCCCAGTCAAAGCAGTTGCTATGGACAGACTCAGTGCTTAACAGGTTCGGTCTAACGCAACACATCCTGATTTCAATAGGAGGAACTGACTACATGAGCTAAGGAATCCAAACCAAGTTGAAAATAATAGTAAAACATAACAGCAATGGATCTAAATCCATCCATAGAGATGTTGAAACATGAAAATCCAGCAACAAATCAAATGTGTTGAAAGGTTGGTAATACTACCATACATGAAAACTACACCTTGGAATAAATACTCCAATAAGAAAACTTATTTTCTTCAATCTCACCCATACCTTTAACAAGAGTGCAGTGATGAACATGGTCTTCACCACCCGGGTGCTCACTATGACGAAGGTGAAAAATTCCAGCTATTCTCTTGGGTCTGAGAAATCCTTCCCTTGGGATGTACTGTACGTATAAACCTTCTCAACTACAATCTACAAACCCACAGTAGAGTTTAAGAAACTCCGATTTTTTTTAGATGCATGCCAGCAAAGTCACTACACAACACATGAATTGCACTATAACAATGACAAATGGTGCCCACAAACTGTTAGGGCCTAAATAGAGCTTCCTTTCCAGCACCATTGAGTGAGTCCTTACCACTGCTAGGCTTGACTATCAGCAGAGCCTTGCTGGCAGCAAAACAGTTAATTCAACCTCATTTACTGGGTTAAAAAATAAAATATACATTGCTGATATGACTGACTTGCTTAAATAAAATGTGGATTCTACTGACAATTGAGAGGTACAAACTATGGCATAAGGGGACGACGAGTGGATAAAATATCCGTAATTTCAAATTAAGAACGACCTAGGATGAACATAGTTATATTGTCTATGTTAAGCACTTTTGAAATGTACCGCAACAGAATTCAGAACATGGGCCGTTCTTACAGCGTTCTCTCTGTACACCAAGTCAGAACCGTAGGATAAATAAAGCGGGCATATAAGCACACAATGAAAGCTCTTACAATAGTCACTGATTACATTTCCCTAAAACAGGCTAGGCTGTGCAATACCAAGTCAGAACAGTAGGCTAAATTATGAGGGGGAACGGGACCAAATTATTAGGATGAGGAACATGGGCTACTAACAGCTTACTACACAACATACACTTACTATTACTTTAACTACAGTAAACAATATCTCCCTGGCATATTATATGTATGCAGTAGCATACAATACATTTTTTGATTCACTTATGTGCTGTGCTCACTTGAATAGGAAGGTGGCGCAGCAGTCCTTCTTGTGGGAAAATTGTGTCAAACTGTGTCATCAGTCTGGCATTCTCTGGATTTATGGTGACTCACAACTGGGAACTCACAACTGGGAACTATGGAAAAAACAAGGTTGAATCGTGATCTTCAGGTCAGAACTCTAAAAAAAGAGGAGGTAAGAGTTCCAGACTTAGAATTCAGAGTCGGATAACCGTTCAAAACATATTTTCCCAGTCGGAGCTAGTCCCCCCCCCCCCCCCCTCAGAGTTTCCAGTCGTCTTGAACACAGCAGAAGTCATACTGGATTGACAGCATGGCCAGTGTATTCAACCTTTTTTTGGCCCATGGTGTTGCATGTGAATGGTTATCCTTTTAAGCTTGGAAAAGAGACACTTAAACCCAGAGGACACACCCACTCCACTTAATAGCAGGCATGTGATTGCTTTGCAATGCTTGCAGTTTGCCACGGATTCCTTAAAAACCACTCATTGTTAAACTTGATTTCAGACTTATGTAATGTTTTTGTCCAATGAGCACCAATATGGTTTATCTATAATTGCTCTTCATAGGACAAGGATTGAAAAGGATTTGCCAGTAGATTGTCAATGTGATTTGTGATGACTGCTTGTATAGCTTGCTAGCTAAGATTGAAAGTATGATGTTGGCATGATCAGTCCAATCAAAGCTACTGTAGATAACATGGTTTGGAGTCATTGTATCTGTTGCCAATGACTTTTAGCCTTCTTGGATGGGCACATTTAATGTAACTCTATGCAGCACCCAAGACACTAGATTTTGAGCTCTATCCTTAGACTTGGCGGTGACGTAGTGTCCCCATGAGTGACAGAACACTGAGCCAATCACGGCACAACACTTCGTATTTTCTGCTGGCTTGCCCCACCATAGAAAGCACTGAGCTAGGCTGAAACACATGCATTTTGGATCCACCTTACGCAAGGCAAAACATTTTTTTTAAAAGAGCATGTTTGTATGCGGCTTTATTAACTCAATGATATACACTGCTCAAAAAAATAAAGGGAACACTAAAATAACACATCCTAGATCTGAATGAAAGAAATATTCTTATTAAATACTTTTTTCTTGACATAGTTGAGTGTGCTGACAACAAAATCACACAAATTATCAATGGAAATCAAATGCATCAACCCATGGAGGTCTGGATTTGGAGTCACACTCACAATTAAAGTGGAAAACCACACTACAGGCTGATCCAACTCTGATGTAATGTCCTTAAAACAAGTCAAAATGAGGCTCAGTAGTGTGTGGCCTCCACGTGCCTGTATGACCTCCCTACAATGCCTGGGCATGCTCCTGATGACGTGGTGGATGGTCTCCTGAGGGATCTCCTCCCAGACCTGGACTAAAACATCCGCCAACTCCTGGACAGTCTGTGGTGCAACGTGGCGTTGGTGGATGGAGTGAGACATGATGTCCCAGATGTGCTCAATTGGATTCAGGTCTGGGGAACGGGCGGGCCAGTCCATAGCATCAATGCCTTCCTCTTGCAGGAACTGCTGATACACTCCAGCCACATGAGGTCTAGCATTGTCTTGCATTAGGAGGAACCCAGGGCCAACCGCACCAGCATATGGTCTCACAAGGGGTCTGAGGATCTCAGACTGCTGTGTTGATCTCTGCTGCTGTGTTGTTGCCTCCTACGGCCTCCTCCACGTCTCCTGATGTACTGGCCTGTCACTTGGTAGCGCCTCCATGCTCTGGACACTACGCTGACAGACACAGCAAACCTTCTTGCCACAGCTCGCATTGATGTGCCATCCTGGATGAGCTGCACTACCTGAGCCACTTGTGTGGGTTGTAGACTCAGTCTCATGCTACCACTAGAGTGAAAGCACCGCCAGCATTCAAAAGTGACCAAAACATCAGCCAGGAAGCATAGGAACTGAGAAGTGGTCTGTGGTCACCACCTGCAGAACCACTCCTTTATTGGGGGTGTCTTGCTAATTGCCTATAATTTCCACCTGTTGTCTATTCCATTTGCACAACAGCATGTGAAATTTATTGTCAATCAGTGTTGCTTCCTAAGTGGACAGTTCGATTTCACAGAAGTGTGATTGACTTGGCATTGTGTTGACATTGTGTTGTTTAAGTGTTCCCTTTATTTTTTTGAGCAGTGTATATCTTTTTTTTGTTTGTCTGATAGGACACATTAAAATGCCAAAATAACATGCATAACAGGCACCTGTGACTCCTCCTGCTGCAGCTTATACCCTCAGACATTTCAATATGAACAAAAGGTGGACTGTATCAAGGGTACTTGGTATTCACATCATAATCCTCATCTGTTTGATATGAAACCCTCTCCATTAAAAAGTGACCGGTCTTCATCCTTTAAATGATCCTTGATTGTTTCTAACCAAATCAGGAACTAGCCCAGAGAAACAAGACTACCTGTTTAACATCCAGCATGCAAATTCCTCTCCCTCCTATAGTTGCATGGCCACTTATGAAAACAAAGGATCATAAATACATCCTCTTTTAGAGGCTGAAAGCCAATGAAAGAAGACCACAGTTCTCCTGAACCCTGGACTTGTTTCCTGTTGCAGGTCTGATATTGGCATTCAAGTGGCATGTGTTCACCAGGATGAAAATGAAACATGTATCAAGTCCTTCACTGTGTGAGCAGTGTCCTTCCTCCTAAGCAGGCACCAGCATAGTACAGCCCCACCCATTCTGTTAGTACTGCTGGACATAACTGTTCTATTCACACAGACTCATGCAACAAATGAAGCCGAGTGATTATTTAAGACATAAAACATAAATGATTCTCAGATATATGATCAACTACAGAGCACTCTGCTGGACACAGTATGAATCTTGGATCTCATTCACACTGTTGTGTCAAACAAAAAAAGGTATTTAGCCTTTTATTGTAAAATCCCAAGAATTAGACAATTGTATTCCCTTTGTCTTGCCTTTATACCTATTCTTATGAATCATCAAAAGATCATTTTGAAAGCAACCCATAGGAATACTTGAGAAATTGTCACCTTTTTATGAGCACGCTATTAACTTTCCTGATTAACTGCTACCAGGGCATTCCTGGTTTCTGTATGTCTCGACTGTGCCTCCGCAAACCTAAATATTCCTTCTAGCCATAAAGCTGACTTTTTCTTTAAAAAATATATATATAAAAAAAAAGGCACACAAGCTGGAAAATACACCGCTCTAATTGGATGATTAGTACTTTTTGGATATATCCTTCACTTGCATCAAACTCCTGTGGATGCGAAGGCGCCCCTTAATAAGTTAACTTATGCTTTGAGCCAAAGGCTTGGCGTCATGCCGTTGGGGAAAGCCAGGACTTGCACTTTGCTCTACATCTCAAATGAGAGCTTCCTCTTCCCAACATCCCCTCCATTCTTTCCCCTTAAGATAAAATATAAAAGGAACAGAGGGTGTAGTCTGGAGTTCATCCCCTTGGGAAAGACTGCTCCTCAGGAGGCAGAGGCTGACGCTAACAATTAGTCAGAGACTACATTATCATGCACCTTACAAACAACCATTGCCCCTAGTCACAAGGTCAGGAAAACCAGCTTCTCAGCTATGAATCGTCGCTAGCGACAAAACACTGATTATGGTATTACAAGAATC
Organism: Oncorhynchus clarkii lewisi; assembly: GCF_045791955.1. Lineage (NCBI taxonomy): Eukaryota > Metazoa > Chordata > Actinopteri > Salmoniformes > Salmonidae > Oncorhynchus > Oncorhynchus clarkii. The sequence goes on from NC_092165.1 coordinate 44,423,720, forward strand.
TCACTTCTAGCCCGTTTGTTTTATTTACACTTTGCCTTCAATGTTCAAAACTGTCAAAGAAATGTTAATGATTAGCTGAGAGGCCAGTAAATAAACCTGAATGGCAGCAGTGAATGAGGCTGAGCACACAACCTGAACCTGCATTCCACAAGATACATCAAGATCTAGCTAAATGTCCTGTGCTTACAAGGGAAACTGTTTGTGGTTGACTTTTTTCTAAATAGACACAGCTTAGTTGCCATAATGACAATGTGATTGTTGAATATACTGTATATACGGGTTCTTAATCATATGCAAGTTCAGCTGTGCACTTGCTTAATGTGCATTCTGCCATTTCTGTTACCTTGTTTCTGAAAAGGAATTCCTAATTCACCCCATTTAGTTTTAGAGACCTGATCAACAATTGTTTTATAAGGGAAAAAAAACTTAGTGATTAAAAACTAAGGGAAGGGAAACATTTATCTGCACATACAACCTATTGTACCATCATTCCAATACTAATGAGGAAGAAAGTGGTCGAACAAGAGAGAAAATTAGTTAGTCTTTAAGATGCTTATCTTTTCAAAAGACCCTGATTTAATCCTGTAAGTTTCCACAAAGCAACATTTGAGTGCTGAAGGATCCAGCAGTGCCAATTGACCTCAGTGCACAGGCATGTGATGATCCACTTAAGTCTCCATGCAACACACCGCCCAAAGAGCCTCTTCAAAAGGTAAATTTCCTCTGGACAACACGCCATCTGACAGCGGTCCAAGCACATTGTAAACTTTACCACCAGGCTGTGTCCACAGATAGGCCAAGGGCCCCGTTAGCACTTCCCTGCAGAGTGAGTCCCACTGAGGAGGGAGGGCAAAACTGGGGGACAGCTGGGCAGTGAGGTGGTGGTGAGTCTGGGGACTTCCAGAGTCCATCCAGGATGGAGTATCTTAACTGAGGATCACTGACACGGGAAACATAAAAAATAAAAAAACAAGCAGCATTGTTTCCGAGGATACTAATGTTGGGGTTTCTAAATGGAAGGAGATTATCATGAGCTACTTTTAGACAGGTAGCACAATAAGTGGATCCTCCCCAGATCTGGGAATCAGACTCAGCAGAAAGTCTGACTAATGTGTGTAATCCACTGGAAGAGTTCTGGGAGGAATGTCATTGTAAGAGACAGTAAAATCATTCACACTAACCAGGTTTCCATTCAACCATTTCATGCTGATGAAATGACGCATAAAAAAAAAAATGGCAACCAGGCTGATGGAAACAGGAAATTCCAGTACAATTTAATAAAATGTTGACACAATTTGTTCGTTCGACATGGTGGGATCTGTGGGTTGGTAAAATTAATTATGCGAGAAATGGCGGTGCAAATGTGTATATATATATATATATAAATAAATAATATCGAAGTAAACTTTGAGTCACGCAACGATATGTTGTCTGGTCCTCCCATTACGACTGGTAAACGCATGCAGTTTATTAAGCCACAGATTCATTAATTTAATGTGAACTTGACAGGGTGCCGAGGGTCATTCTTTCCAAAAAATATTGAGGGTTTAATCTAGTGACATGATTGATGCTTGGCTGCCGTTTGACAAAAGAAGAATTCTCGCACTTATCCATAATAATCTCATCATCATTAGCCTACCCACACTATCTGCGAGCTGTTGGCTAGAGCGCACATGCCAAGACTAGAGTGGGCACATTTGCCATATAGATGCAACAGTTGTCACAAACTGGTGCGTTTGTGTCTCAATCACATTTTCAACTCTTAACTTATTTGGCACATGGAAATAAAATGTCAAAGTTATTTTTATGTGCACTACGTCATCACGCACCAACTTTTATCCGCAATAAGTCAGTTTGACAGAAACATCTCTGGTGGGAAAATGAGCATATTGTTTTATGCGGATTCTTTAACCTAGCTATTGATACATTTCTATGTGACTGTGGGGAGTGGGAGGCAGGGTATTGAGCAATGCAGTATAAAGCTGAATGTATAAAGGCATTGGCAACAAAAGAGCTAATCCCTTTCACCAGTTGAAAAAAAAACATGAGAATAGTAGGTTTTCTGAAAATGTTGAAGACAAGTCAAGTGACTATCCTACATTTTGCTCTATCTGGTCCCAAAACACTAAGTTCTTCAGCCAACGATAGAAGTTAACACATACCGTAAAACTTCAATTATAATGCCATAACGCAGAGGCTCAAATAGCAGCTGTTCCCTTTTAATAGTCAGGCAACAACATTTTAGCAAATAAAACACCCGTTTCAAATAAACATTGGGTCAAAATTGTTTGAGGTTTAATGTGTTACATGAAATAATCCAGTATAGACCAATATCATATCTTCTTTTTTTTTTTAAATTGGTAGTAAGAAACTGCTAGTGACTGGCTGCCAACAGCTGAGAACTGCTAGCTAACTGGCAAACATAAACAGGCAACAACTTCAGGAGTACAGACCTTTAGTCGTGAAAATAGGAACTGCCAAAAATGAGTAAGGAAAATAATTGTCAAGGATAAAAAATACATTGTTTAAATAGGAGGCATACTAAAGACAAAATAAACGTGAGAGTGCAGGAAATTAAAAGTATTAAAATGCTAGAAGTGAATGCTTGAATTAAACAATTAACTATGCAAATGAGCAAAAGCTGTGTGCATTAAGAAAGACACCTGGCTCAAATAGAAGGCAATCTATAAAAAGTGCCTGTTGTGTTCAGTGATAAGCAAAGAAACGCCCAGGCTATTAAAGTTTTACGGTACATACTGATCAGCGTTGCAGTCAATGGATCTAAATGACAAGAGCATTAAAATCCTTACTAAGCAGTCTCCACATGCACCTAGAGCTGGTGCAGCCAACCAGCCTATGACTGATAGAGGAGCAGAATGAGGAGTGAAAGTAAAGGTCTGGAGGTTCAGTTAAACAAGCAGCACTTAGAGGACCAGTCATTCCTGCTTGGCAGGGGCAAACTCAGACCAAAAATCACCCCTGGCATTTCTAACACACCATCACATTTTTAACCCAGAAATGCCAGATCGCCCCTACTGCATGGCTAGATCACCATAGTATTGGCATGGGGCTCCAGACTTGGCTGGAACAGCTGCTGCTGGGACTGGGTGGATCCCTCAAATTAGTACAACCCCTTTACAGCACCATACATTCCGCAAGCACAGCTACTTTCCAATTTCAGCACACTCTACTAAGTAGGTCAGGGGTAGCTCTGATCTTTGGCACCCTGGTCCTGAGGTTTGTTGGTACTGGGTTCAGCCACGTTTCATCAGCAGCTTCACACAGCTGTACATTAGTCAATGTCCATGCTGTAGGAAAGCTAAGTTTAATATATATTTTTTAGAAGAGTTTGCATGAATGGACTCCTAAAATGGGATAATGCAACATTTCTAAAAAAAAAACTGCTATCACAGCCTGCTTATTTTAGAATAATTTTTGTACACGTCTTTATAAAAAAAAAAAAAAATTCAACTGATACATCAAATGAAATAAAGCCATCTTGGAGCAGTGCCAGACTATTTGACTTCATGGACAGCCATAGGTAGACAAGACTTGTCCCATGTTATTGTAACGCTGTTGGCAGTAAAACAAATCCCCTGGCTTTTCTTTCAACTGAGTGGTCACTTCATAAACTTTTGGGTCTTTTAACCCCAGATATGCATTGGAGCTGGAAAGTCACGACAACGTCATAGTTGTTTACTTTCACACAGAGCGGGGTCTTCCTTTCACACATTCCTCTTGGTTCTTCACGTCAACCAATCATTACCTCAAAAAGACAACATTCCCAGCTGCCCGTTAACATTCATCCAGCCACAGGAGACAAATTGACAACATGCTTCTTTAACTCCTCTGGGTTCACGCGTTAAACAAATTTTGTGGCTTATTTGAACTACTATTTGAGGGTGAAAACAGTTGGGAGATTTGTTTGAGGCTTCAATTGCTAAAGGCACCTGAATACAGACTGAACTATACAGTCTGAGAAAACGAGACAACTCATGAGGGCAGCACACGTCCCCCCTCCAAGCCACTGGCCTCTTTTGGCCGTGGTGGTGGCTAAAGGACGGATGGAGAGGAAAAATGGAGCCATTGACACATTGGCATTCTTCAGCCAGAGTGGAAGCTCAGCGCCAAATGTGTTCAGTGGAGAAGAGGTTTGGACACACACACACACACACACGTGGACACAGGCACAAAGGAGCACTGTGTAGAGTTCTTATTAAATATTATTTGCAAAGAAATGCATACTTAACAAAAACATAAAAATGCAACATGTTCAAAGATTTTACCGAGTTACAGGAAGTTAGACAATTGAAGTAAATTCATTAGGCTTCAAATCTATGGATTTTACATGACTGGGCAGGGGCGCAGCCATGGGTGGGCATAGGCCCACCCACTGGGGAGCCAGGTCCAACCAATCAGAGAGTTCCTCCCCACAAAAGCGCTTTATTACTAACAGAAAAACTCAGCAAACCCCCTCCCCTCTTCAGACGATCCCGCAGGTGAAAAGGCCAGATGTCGAGGTCCTGGGCTGGCATGGTTACATGTGGTCTGAGGTTGTGAGGCCGGTTGGACATGCTGCTAAATTCTCTGAAACGATGTTGGAGGCAGCTTACGGTAGAGAAATTAACATAATTATCTGGCAACAGTCCTGTTGAACATTCCTGAAGTCAGCATGCCAATTACACACTCCCTCAAAACCTCAGACATTTGTGGCAGTGTTGTGTAACAAAACTGCACATTTTAGTGACCTTTTAATTGTCCCCAGCACAAGGTGCACCTGTGTAATGATAATGCTGTTTAATCAACCCCCCCCCCCCCCACCCACACACTGCAGGTCAGTTACACTGGCCAGGTAAAGCATAGGAACGGTTTTAGATTCAGACCCATCCTGATCCTTGTTTGTTGTTTGCACATTAAAGGGTCTGAGAAATGCAGAAGGGGCAGTCTAGCTCCAAAATCAAAGTTTTTCTGCTAGGCCAGCTCTGACCGACTGTGGGCAGGGAATTCATGAGTTTCTGAGCTCTGCTTTTCCAGATGTTCTTTATTCTGCAGTTGCCAGCCCTTTTCCACTCACCAATGCAGGACTCTGGCTGAAGGCAAATAACCTGTACATTTGGATTAGAATAACCCATCACTGTCACATTAGTTTGCTGATGTGACTGTAGGATGCAAAACAAACATTACTGCAAAAATCAAGTCAGAGGTCAGTAATGGACTTTCAGCTGTAGACTACCAAGTGATAATTGTTTACCAGTGCATCGGAGAATTCAGATCACACAGCATATAGCCTACTGTACAACTAACTACATAAAGTCAATAAGATGTTAAAAGGGCTGGTCTTACCTTCCCCCATTGGGCCCTTATGGAGAGCACTGTGGGACTCCTCTGGCATGGCACTCAGGCCTCAGGACCTGCCAAGACAATATATAAAGTAGGTTCAGTCTCAAGTCAACTCATTGCAGTACGATCAACAATACATAAGCTTTCACATAATAATGCAACTCTGCTGAAGACAGCAAGAGGACAAAACACATGTTCCACTGCAGTATGGACAATGTTGTGATGTCCTGTTGTATGTCAACTCAATCTAGATTCTGTACAGTATTGAGCTGCAGTACCTGCATATGAACATCTAGCTTCATCACAGTTTTAAACCTCTCCTTCTCCCATTGTTCAGCTTCCCCGGTGAACACATGTACCTTGTATTATTCAAATGTGCATGTTACACCATCTTCTGTGCCTACATTCTAGACCATGCTAAAGGAACTCATACATTCCTCACTCCTCTAAGCTTATGTATGAGTGAGGGAAACTAGCTGGATTCTTATCAGCATTTGAGAAATTCCTCCCATTCCACTGATGACTGCATGGTTAGTCTGCGTTAGCTCGCGCCAGCCACTCGCCGACATATGGGGCTCCATAGGCCTGTGTAAATAGCTCATGTTGTAATCTCAGGACTTATATCAGACCAGTGTCATGACAGAGCTACAGGGTCCTAGCTGGGATGAGACATCTGAATTCTGCTGCCACCTGAAGAGTGTGTGAAGGTAATGGTGAAATCCTGTCAAACAGGCCTTGCAGTAACCAAACTACCACAATCCACACAAATTCCATAGCTAGCTACCCTCTTCTATAATAGTTTCCAACTCAAATCCACAAGGGCTTAATTGAATAAAAAGCTGAGGCATAATTTTTCATAGGCTTCACATGTTGACAGGTCAGGGAGTTCAAACAGTGGCCTGCAGTTAGGTTGGCCCTCATCATGCCAGAGTACTTTGGTCTTAATGATGTGCGTCACCTCCAGGCCCAGCCTCCCCACATCACTGCTTCTCTCCCTCAAAATTAAATTAATAGTGATGACTGGGCCTGAGAACTCATCTCCTGTGATTCTTAGCGAGCCTCCATCTTTCAGTTGCATTCTTCACACAGCTAGATCAGAGAGGAAGGAATTCTTCAGGGATTAGTGTCGGGCATTGTTCCCGAGTGCAATCTGTGGCCATTGCTACGAGTTGACAGGCTGGCTTGCTGAGGCCAAGCCAAGCCCACTGCCACACGAGGTTTGTCAATTAAGTTGCACAGGAACGCTGGGTGAAAACAAGAGCCCTGCTCAACACATTATGATCATTGGTTTAACAGCGAGCAGTGCTCCTGCAGCTGTGGAGTTGGTTGTGTATTAACACCATGCCTGGTTCATGCATCAGAGGCATTTTATTGGTTCTAAAGCATGAAACAGAATCTCACTGATGATAGATACTCATCACAGTGGGAGGCTGTTCTTTCTCTGGCTAGAACAAAAAAAAAGCGGTACCTGCTGAGTGCTGACCAGGTTGCAACGAACCTGACATTTCTACTTGTAGAATCGAAATACTCATTGGCCAATAACTCAACTTTGAGCCAATCAGAGAACAAACCCCCATGTAGGGGAGCCATCAGGAGTGACTGAATTGTAATATATTCTGCCATTTTCTATATCCACGGTTAAATGTCATGAGCCAGTTACACTTTATATGCAATGTAGACTTTGAGATGGTAGCTAGCTAAGTGCACTGACAATGCGCACAAAACGAAATACTTCAAGTTAGCTAACCACTGTAGTCAGTATTGACAGTCATAATTAGATCACAATAGATTAGTTTCCATGAAACAGCTGCCTGTGTTAGCTCTGGAATTAACTAGTTAAGGACGCTAGGCTGTTGTGCTAGCTAGCAAATATGCTAACGTTAGCTAGCTAAACAATTGGTTATAAACTGGCACTGTTAGTGGGGGGGATTATAGAGAATGAATTAAATGGTTTCTTTGTCATCTTACTAGGTAGTTATCTAGGCATGGCCATCTGGCTAGTATCAACAAGGACTTTCTACAAAATAGCAACATTGGCGCAGCTAGCTAACATTGGAATCGAGACCATAAATTAAGCAACACACAGACATGCATTGCCAAACAACACTACTGCCACCTTATGGTTTGGAATATTTTAACAAGGCTGACGAGATTAAGTTCTTTGCTGTGTGAACAGAAAAGTGTGACTGCCAGTAACGTTCAGAGGTGCTAAGTACTATCGACAGGCAAACATGTCAATCCTACTGGGGTGTCTGAACTATAAAAACATGAGTCGAAGAAATATAAATCAATTTGCATGCTGCGTTACAGCCAGCTATCAAATTAGGTAACAGGTGCTACATCTAGAAATAATTTCAGTGAATGAAAGGCTGTAATTAATTAAAATAAAGGTTCCTAAAGTTTCAAGCCTCTTCAAAAAATACCCTTTCAACAAGTACAGCCAATTGATTTTGAAGTGGAGGACTTCACCAAGATTGTTCATGTCTAAGGCAAGACTTTGAACTCCTCCCCCAGTGCACTGAGCAAGTCCACTTCAGACAGATCTGGAACCATGACCTCAGAGCTATACCAGCTGAACAAGCACACAATCTCCAGTGGTGGAAAAAGAACCCAAATTGTCATACTTGAGTTAAAGTATAGATATTTACTCAAGTAAAATTCAGCCAGTAAAATACTATTTGAGTAAAAGTATGTGGCTTTAAGTATACTTAAGTATCAAAAGTAAATGTATAAATCACTTAATTCCTTATATTAAGCAAAGGAGATGGCACCATTTTCTTGTTTTTAAAATTTACAGATAGCCAGGTTCACACTCCAACACTTAAAGATAATTTCCCAAAGATGCATGTGTTTAGTGAGTCAACCAGGTCAGAGGCAGTAGGGATGGCCACGTGTTCTCTTGATAAGTGCGTGAATTTTACAATTTTCCTGTCCTGCTAAGCATTCAAAATGTAATGAGTAATTTTGGTTGTCAGGGAAAATGTATGGAATAAAAAAGTACAACATTTTCTTCAGGAATGTCGTGAAGTAAAAGTTATCAAATATAAATAGTAAAGTACAGATACTCCAAAAAACAACTTAAGTAGTAATTTACACCACTGCTAATCTCTCAGAACCCTTACTGGTCAATGAGTGACTAGACAAGAAATAAGGGATCAAAAGGTAGTCCATTAAAATGCCAGATCCACAAAATATTTTAAATAAAAAACAAAATCAGAGAACACACTTGAATGGAAAAATAATGTTTATAAAAGGATATTCTAGCAAGAACAAGGTCAACAGTCATCGATCACCCCCAACCTACAGATTTACTGCATTTTAAACTTCTATACCTCATTATCCATCATCACATTTGCTGAGTTATGAAAACTGTAAAGTCCAAATCAAAACTTCCTTGAAATCCTTAGGTAACCACTAGCCAGGCTGACAGTTATGTGGAGTCGGCCATTTGTGCTGAAGCCAGCCTTCTTTACACACAAATGGAGAGCATTTGTTCCCACAGCTGATAAGTGTGTTAGCCGCAACCTGAACCTCCCTTCTGGAGATCTGGAGCTTGTTCTCTAAGTGGACACAGATGCCACCATGGATAATATGATGGTGTTTAAGTTAAAGCTGCAATAGATCACTTGGTCTGTAATACCCCTTTCAGCGAAGCAGATGACACCCCTTGTTCCTGTGATCTTATGGGTTTTTCCTGATCCAGACTGCCAGAGTTTAAATTCCAACAGGAACCTTATTCTAACAAATGACAAAGTTGTTATAGGCAGATGTTTCCATGAGATTATAGACTGTGCTCAGTTGAAGAGAGATTGGGAGATGAGGGGAATTCAAGTTGGGTCATTGTGTCCAATGCCCCACCCTAAACGTACACAAAGCATAACAAAAGGCTGACCCCGTCCTCCCTGTACTTCAGACCCAAAGCCTGGAATTCTTGACTGAATGGCTCCTTGGGGAGAGATTTGATTACTATCTGGGGAATATAATTCACCACTGACAGCTCCCAGTGTTACTAGGGATGTGAAACTTTGAACTAACAGAGGGCAGACTACAGAGGGTAGTAAGACAAGCCCAGACCTCTCCTCTGGGGAGACAAGCCAGACTCTGGGAAGATCTCAATTGCATTTTCTTCATGTCCCCTCAGTCTTATCAAAACCCATTGGATGAGAAAGCCAGAGGTCCCTCCCCTCTGACCTTCTCCGCCAAAGGGTTTTGAGAAAGAGACTCGGAGAGAGAGGACGTGAGGAGTAAGCAATTGAGATCTTCCCTCTCTGGAGAGGGTTACACAGAGGGTACAGAAAGGAAGTGACATTTAACCAACCAGTGAATTTCCTATTGAGTGCCACAGATAATTATATTGCATTTGAACCCTAAGGAATCATTTGGTAGGTCTTACTGACTGGGGGAGGTGTCCAGAGATAACGAAAATGTGAATAACGGCTGAATCTGATGGTGAAATGATTGTACTTTTTGCTACCTCCGCATCAGAGCAATTTCCATGCTGCATATGCATAAAATGAGTGTGCCTTGCCATTCCCGTCTTGACTCAGCTGCCCAATCATGCAGAGAAGCCTGCTCCCCATTACATGCAACAGCTAAATTGGCAAATTAACTGCTTCCGGGTGCGACATGAATCAAAGAAGCATTAGATAGCAGGCAGGCTAAGAATAGTGTGGTAGAATGTAAGCTGCTCCACCCCACAGTCAGCGAGAGACCACATAACATTCTCTTGTCCCCAAACAGTCTACCCAACAAGACTCAAGGGATTCTGGGAATACTAAACAAGCCTCCGGGATGTCCTCATTCAGACAGGACACGGTCAGGTGTTTATATTCAGAAAGTGAATAATAGAAATCTAATTGAGCTGACTGACGTCCAGGAGGTCTATAGACTGTCAGACAAATGTTTTCCAGTGGTAGCGCTGTCCATCTTGTCGACCTCTCTTAGCCATAGACATCAAACCAGTAAATAGTGATAGGAACATGTGGATGATGTCAGCACTATGGAAAAATTCCAATGGTGCATAAAGTCTGAAGTATTTCAATTTGAAGCGTGCTATAATTGTAGAATGGCACCATAAAACACTTAGGATCAAGTGTCCCCTTTCCCCACATTACTCCTGCACTATGACCCTGACATAGCCCACAAGAAACAAACAGCCTTTCATTCATTTCATTGGAGAACACAATTAACCAGACACTCCACTTCAATTAAACCAGCTCATTCTAGAATAGCATCTCCGCAACCTCTGACTCACAAGACATTTAACATATGAACTCTTCACTTTGGGCAGCTTTGTAATTAAAATTCAAAGCATGCTGCCGAAATGGGCCGATAAAAGATATGTCCCTCAACGCCCGTGAAGATCGTGCAATGTGTGGGCACAGCACTTACATATTTTAGTCATTTAGCAGCTGCTCTGATCCAGAGCGACTTACATTAGTGCATTCATCTTAAGTTAGCTAGGTGAAACATATACAATTGTAGAAAGTAGTGACGTGACAAATGGAAAAATTCAGATAAAACTATAAGAAAAAAAGGGTTTGGGTCTCAGTGTGTATTTTTCAGATGCTTAAGCATTGCACACCATTACTGTACCTCAATTCCACCTTACAAATTTGCATTTCACCACTTTCTCAAAGTATTTCCATACAAGACTTCACTGCTATCACTTGCCTTTCTCTGCTATTTTTCCAACTGTTAATGACGATTAAGTAGTGGTGGAGTAGACTCAAAAATAGATTTGGCTCGTTCCACGTCTCACTCCCAGTGTCGACTTCCATTTCTGTGTGTAAAGACTCCTAAGAGATTAAGTATTTCTGGAATGAGGGGACTGATTAGTTGTTGCACTTTCAAGAACACAAACACTTGCATCCTTCATATCGAGCTAGTGAGGGACAGAGATAGCGGAGGGGCACAGTATAGGCAGGTCGGCCACCAGGTAGACAGTCAGAACCATGCACTAGGCCCATCTATCAGTACGCAAAAGCTGTATCTCACAATGGAATGCTATATCTCACAACTACAGCACAGCAGGGCCTAATCAATGAAAAGGCTAGGATATTCTACACGCAACAGACCGAAGACTGAACACACACACAAACACACACACACACTTGCATCATTAGCGAAGAGAAAGAGCAGGCGAGCCGGCGTGAGGGAGAGGGGACAGGCAGAAAGAACCGTGGGCATTTCTTGGTAATCTGTATCTCAATGTCGTCTTGTCTGACTCGCAAATTCAACTTTCCCCATGCCTTTATAGTCTATCTTCTAGTTAGACTATAAAGGCAAAGAATCTGATTTATGATAACTGCAGTGGGATTTAAATTGTGGGAGAATTTTTTTGTTATCCTAGCCAAATTAGCGATCCCAATTTTGTTTAAACGTTTACACCCCCTAGAAGCAAGCACATTTTCCCACATAGTTAGAAAAGGTGATTTAGAATGGTCAATTAAAATACATAGGTGAAAAGTGGCATCTCCTTCATTGGCTATTGACAAGTTATAACCTTACTTCCAGTGCATTCGGAAAGTATTCAGACCTAGACTTTTTCCACCTTGTTACGTTATAGCCTTATTCTAAAAATGCATTAGTTTCCCCCCCCTCAATAATGACAAAGCAAAAGAAATGTTTGCTAATAACACAAAAAATCTAATCTAATTTACATAAGTAGTCAAACCCTTTACTCGATACTCTGTTGAAGCACCTTTGGCAGGAATTACAGCCTCGAGTCTTGGGTATGACGCTACAAGCTTGGCATACCTGTATTTGAGGAGTTTCTCCCATCCTTCTCAGCGGATCAACTCGAGCTCTGGCAAGGTGGATGGGGAGCGTTACTGCACAGTGGGTTCCCGAGTGGCGCAGCGGTCTACGGCACTGCATCTCATTGCAAGAGGCGTCACTACAGTCTCTGGTTCAAATCCAGGCTGTATCATATCCGGCCGTGATTGGGAGTCCCATAGGGCGGCGCACAATTGGCCCAGTGTTGTCCAAGTTTGGCAGTCATTGTAAATAAGAATTTGTTCTTAACTGACTTGACGATTTAAATAAAAAAATATAAAATGTAGGTCTCTCCAGAGATGTTTGATGGGGTTCAAGTCCGGGCTCTGGCTGGGCCACTCAAGGATATTCAGAGACTTGTCCCGGAGTCACTCCTGCATTGTCTGGGCTGTGTGCTTAGGGTCATTGTCATGTTGGAAGGTGAACTGTTAACCTGCTCAGGACCTCAGACTGGGTCTTCATCAAGGATCTCTGTACTTTGCTCTGTTCACCCTTCCCTCAATCCCGACTAGTCTCCCAGTCCCTGCCACTAAAAATATCCCTACAGCATGATGCTGCCACCCCCATTCTTACCGTAGGGATGGTTCCAGGTTTCCTCCAGACGTGACACTTGGCATTCAGGACGGAGTTCAATCTTGGTTTCATCAGACCAGAGAATCTTGTTTTTCATGGTCAGAATCCTTTAGGTGCTTATTGGCAAACTCCAAGTGCCTTTTACTGAGGTGTGGCTTCCATCTGGCCACTCTACCATAAAGGCCTGATTGGTGGAGTGCTGCAGAGATGGTTGCCCTCCTGGAAGGTTCTTCAATCTCCAGAAGAAATCCAGAGCTCTGTCAGAGTGACCATGGGGTTGGCCCTTCTCCCCCCGATTGCTCAGTTTGGCCAGACAGCCAGCTCTAGGTATAGTCCAAACCTTTCCATTTGAGAATGTTGGAGGCCACTGTATTCTTGGAGACCTTCAATGCTGCAGAAATGTTGTGGTACCCTTCCCCAGATATGTGCCTCGACACAATCCTGTTGTCTCAGAGCTCTACGGAGAAATCCATCGACCTCATGGCTTGGTTTTTGTGCCGACATGCACTGTCAACTGTGGGACCTTCTATATAGACTGGTGTGTGTCTTCTCAAATCAAGTCCAATTAATTGAATTAACCACTGGTGTACTCCAATCAAGTTGTAGAAACATCTCAAGGATGATCAATGGATACAGGATGCACAAGAGCTCAATTGAGTCTCATAGCAAAGGGTCTGAATACTTACATAAGGTATTTCAGGTTTATTTTTTATACATTTGCACACAAAAATAAAAAAAATAACGTTTTTTGCGTTATCATTGGTGTATTGTGTGTAGATTGAATAAATTATAAAAATCTTCATCAATTTTAGAATAAGGCTGTAACGTAACAAAATGTGGGAAAAATGGAATCGGGTCTAAATACTTCCCGAAAGTACTCAATATAGTTTACATATCAATTTAAGCCAATCGAGTTTGTTTGGCCCCATAGTTACACAACCAATCAACCCAGAAATAGTAGCAATATTTCAGACTCATCTCAAAGTTGCACTACAGTCAACTGAAATACATTAGGCCCTAATCTACATTACATTAGGCCCTAACTTCACATGACTGGGAATACAGATATGCATCACAGATACAAAAACAAAACAAAAAAAATACTAGAAAAATGATGACCGCCATTTGCCTCATGCAGTGCGACACAGCTCCTTCGGATAGAGTTCACCAGGCTATTGTTTGTGGCCTGTGGAATGTTGTCGCACTCTTCAATGGCTGTGCGAAGTTGCCGTCACTAGTCAATCCAGAGCATTTCAAACATGCTCAACGGGTGGCATGTATGGTGAGAGTGCAGTTCATGTATGAACTGGGACATTTTCATCTTCCAGGAAGTGTACAGTGTGACATTGTGTTGTGTGACAAAACTATACATTCTAGATTGGCCTTTTGTCCCCAGCACAAAGTGAACTTGTGTAATGATCATGCTGTTTAATCATCTTCTTGATATGCCACACCTGTCAGGTGGATGGATTATCTTGGCAAAGGAGAAATGTTCACTAACAGGGATGTAAGCTTTATGTTCAGTGTATATTTTCCATAACCTAAAATATTGTTGTTTCAACTGTTTGAAGCTGGTGTACAAACCCGAAAGTAAGACACAAAAGCAAAAACCTGAACGGGAAACATAGAAATAGGGCACATAGAACTTATCTACAGCTTCTTAGACTTGCTTTCAAGTAGAATGATAGGAATGTGAGTAATACTGTAGATCTGTGTAAATTTGGTCAGGTTGCATACTGCCACTAAGTCTCAAAATATCTATTTTTTTTGTTGCCATATTTAGTCTCCCAGGCAACTATCCAGGAAAGGTGATCTCTGCAGCTGTTCAAAGTTCAGTCATAGAATGTTCTTTTTTTAGAACATACATAAATTATCAGTACCAAAATGTACTCTTAGCAGGGATCTAAGCTTTTAGCCTGACTCAGTGGAGTTAAAGAACTGACAGTTTTAGATTATAGGTCATTTAATGGTCAGTGCAATCCAGAATCCTTAGGACATCCCTACCCTAAACCCAAACCCTTACATGCTGACCAGACCGGACACGTCGCAAAATACATTTAGAAATCCATGTTAATCAATTATTGCACCCACACTGCTCATGCTCGCCAACGAACATCTGCGATGCCAAGGGCTAAATTAGAACTCCTTTCTATTTGACACAGATCGTGCTGACACGATCTGTGTCAGAAACTAGCTAAATTGTCATACATGTTTTAATGCTTTTCGACCTGTCCCCAAATTTTTGTCATTGGTGGTTCAGAGTTTGTTTTGACATTTGAACGTGCTTGTCGTGATCGCGTTAGGTGTAGGGGAACAGAATAAACGTATGCACGATAGCGCACGCGCGCAGCCGGTTTGGGTTCCGTGTTACACATTTCAACTTCAAAAGGGTAGGGAAGTTCCAAGGATCTCAGATAGCACACCGTTATTTAATCCACATGGAATTTGACTAAATCTCCACATGCAACAGCAGGTCCACCTGCCTAGCAATGCAGTAGGCTACCCTGTTGAAGTAGGGGAGCTTAATGGATATTTGACACTGCCATATCATGGACAGGAGTCCTAACTTGAACATGTTAAATAAATAAAAATCATAATATACCTACCTATAGGCGACTTTTGTCATTTCAATAGTAAAGGACTGGTGTGTTTTTTTATAGCCTAAATAATACAACATAGCACTTTTACCTCATCCTGTCAAAACAGGTTGGCATATTTCACGTGTTGTGGTAGATTCTGGGTGAAAAGCGTTTCAGAGCAGTGAGGTCTCGAGACGCAGATTTACCAAATCAATTACGGCTTTGACTGAATAAATTGATAGGCTCTACACCACAATGCGGCATAAACTCCTGAAGAAAAGCAGTGTTGTATCGACCATGCATGCACTTCATGTTGTGTAGGCTTTTCATAAGGAAATTCGAGAGTCGAACCGTCTGATTCACGAATGTTTCCCCGGTTATTAGAGTTCATTACAAACACTTACCAAATGTTTGAGTATGTAGTCGTCTGTCTGTGAACCTCCGAACGTGTAGGTCAAGTTTTTCTGTAGACTATAATTTCGGTTTTAGTTTTCCATAGATTAACTCACATTGTCAAACACATAAATCCTCCGCACAGCCCAGTTGTCCTCTACTGACTCCACAGCTGAGCCGAACACATATCAAAGTACAGCGAGCAATGGGTCAAAGACCGCCTACTTCCAAAGCACGCAATCTAATCGAGAGTGGTAGAATTTGCTAGCTCAAATTGTCTAATTAAAGTTTGCTTTAAAACAGCAGGCCAATTCTGATTTTTATTTCACTAATCGGTATTTTGACCAATCAGATAAGCTCTAAAACAAAGATCTGATTGGTCAAAAGACCAATAAGTGGGGGGGGGGGGGGGGGGAAATCAGAAATGTGCTGTTTGTCTGGTTTATACTGCCTCAAATACTGTTTTTATTTGCCTCAAAGGGTGAGTGAATAATATCTCTGAATTTTTTCTTTATTGAAATAAATTAGTCCTTTTTCAGGTCATCAATGGGCATCTGGAAAAATGTCCCAAATTCAAGTTTCTGCCAACCCCCTTTATTCAAATAAACACAAGCAAATATTTAAACTCAGCTCTTATCAGCCCATTGTAAAATGACAAATTTTAGAGCAAATTCAAAATCTTTCTTCCTCTCAATTGTGTGGATTACTCCCGAGGGCCTAGTCAGCCAACATGACAAGCTTATAAACCGCTATCACACACCATCACAGTCTTACAATCTATTGATGAGGGTCTCCGGCCCCTACACTGTCAAAGGTCCCTACAAAGAATGGCAGACAGATAACTGGAGTGAATTAATTGAAGGAACTGTTCACTTGTGGCAAGTAATAAAGGTAGACTACCATGCTCTGTATTCCCCTCAGAAGTCCCATTTTACAATCAATGGCAGTCACCTCACCTGTCAGACTTTCTTCTATTGATAAACATCACAGAGGCTGCTGCTGAACTAACCTTCATGATGATGACTGAGGATGGCCGGCCCTAAAATGGACATCTTGCCAGCAGGGACTGTCTTACATGGATAATTATGGAGGAAATGGTTTGGGATGCTCTGGATTGACATGTATGACGGCAACTTCGCACAGCCATTGAATAGGAGTGGGACAACATTCCACAATCAACAGCCTGATCAACTCTATCCGAAAGAGATGTGTCGTGCTGCATGAGGCAATATCAGAAGTCTATGTTTTGCAGTGAAGTGTCAAAGAGTAATTTTATTCCATTGTGGCTGAGCAGTAGTCAATGTAAAGTCAATATTTCCATCTGCTGGTAATGGTTGGATAATGCATGGGAACAACAATATGCTGTAATGCAGGGCTCTCCAACCCTGTACTTGGAGAGCTAACCTCCTGTAGGCTTTTGGTCCAAACCCAGTTGTAATTTACCAGATTCAGTTTATCAACCAGCTAATTATTAGTGTGCTAGATTAGAGTTGAAATGAAAACCTACAGGACGATAGCTCTCCAGGAACAGGGTTGGAGAGCACTGCGAGCAGGGTTGCAAAGGGAGGGTATACAGTGGGCATCATATACAGTGCCTTGCGAAAGTATTCGGCCCCCTTGAACTTTGCGACCTTTTGCCACATTTCAGGCTTCAAATATAAAGATAAAAAACTGTATTTTTTTGTGAAGAATCAACAACAAGTGGGACACAATCATGAAGTGGAACGACATTTATTGGATATTTCAAACTTTTTTAACAAATCAAAAACTGAAAAATTGGGCGTGCTAAATTATTCAGCCCCCTTAAGTTAATACTTTGTAGCGCCACCTTTTGCTGCGATTACAGCTGTAAGTCGCTTGGGGTATGTCTCTATCAGTTTTGCACATCGAGAGACTGAAATGTTTTCCCATTCCTCCTTGCAAAACAGCTCGAGCTCAGTGAGGTTGGATGGAGAGCATTTGTGAACAGCAGTTTTCAGTTCTTTCCACAGATTCTCGATTGGATTCAGGTCTGGACTTTGACTTGGCCATTCTAACACCTGGATATGTTTATTTTTGAACCATTCCATTGTAGATTTTGCTTTATGTTTTGGATCATTGTCTTGTTGGAAGACAAATCTCCATCCCAGTCTCAGGTCTTTTGCAGACTCCATCAGGTTCTTCCAGAATGGTCCTGTATTTGGCTCCATTCATCTTCCCATCATTTTAACCATCTTCCCTGTCCCTACTGAAGAAAAGCAGGCCCAAACCATGATGCTGCCACCACCATGTTTGACAGTGGGGATGATGTGTTCAGCTGTGTTGCTTTTACGCCAAACATAACGTTTTGCATTGTTGCCAAAAAGTTCAATTTTGGTTTCATCTGACCAGAGCACCTTCTTCCACATGTTTGGTGTGTCTCCCAGGTGGCTTGTGGCAAACTTTAAACAACACTTTTTATGGAAATCTTTAAGAAATGGCTTTCTTGCCACCCTTCCATAAAGGCCAGATTTGTGCAATATACGACTGATTGTTGTCCTATGGACAGAGTCACGCACCTCAGCTGTAGATCTCTGCAGTTCATCCAGAGTGATCATGGGCCTCTTGGCTGCATCTCTGATCAGTCTTCTCCTTGTATGAGCTGAAAGTTTAGAGGGACGGCCAGGTCTTGGTAGATTTGCAGTGGTCTGATACTCCTTCCATTTCAATATTATCGCTTGCACAGTGCTCCTTGGGATGTTTAAAGCTTGGGAAATCTTTTTGTATCCAAATCCGGCTTTAAACTTCTTCACAACAGTATCTCGGACCTGCCTGGTGTGTTCCTTGTTCTTCATGATGCTCTCTGCGCTTTTGACAGACCTCTGAGACTATCACAGTGCAGGTGCATTTATACGGAGACTTGATTACACACAGGTGGATTGTATTTATCATCATTAGTCATTTAGGTCAACATTGGATCATTCAGAGATCCTCACTGAACTTCTGGAGAGAGTTTGCTGCACTGAAAGTAAAGGGGCTGAATAATTTTGCACGCCCATTTTTTCAGTTTTTGATTTGTTAAAAAAGTTTGAAATATCCAATAAATGTCGTTCCACTTCATGATTGTGTCCCACTTGTTGTTGATTCTTCACAAAAAAATACAGTTTTATATCTTTATATTTGAAGCCTGAAATGTGGCAAAAGGTCGCAAAGTTCAAGGGGGCCGAATACTTTCGCAAGGCACTGTATATTTACCCCCCCCCCCCCCCCTTGGATTTCTTCACATTTTATTGTTACAAAGTGGGATTAAAATGGATTTCCCATTTTTTCATCTACACAAAATACTCTGTCAAAGGGGAATTTTTTGAGGAACATTTCTTACAAAATAATAAAAAATGAAACATTAATACCTAGATTTTAAAAGTATTTGTCCCCCTGAGTCAAAACATGTTAGAAATACCTTTGGAAGAAATTACAGCTGTGAGGCTTCCTGGATTAGTCTATAAGAGCTTTGTACACCTGGATTGTGCAATATTTCTTCAAGCTCTGTCAAGGTATTGGGTGTCCTAGCTAGATAGCAAATTTCAAGTCTTGACATTAAAAAAAATCTAACTGTAATTCGGCAACTCTGGAACATTCACTGCCTTCTTGGTGAGCAACTTCAGTGTATATTTGGCCTTGTGTTGTAGGTTATTGTTCTGCTGAAAGGTGAATTCCTTTCCCAGTGTCTGGTGTAAAGCAGACTGAAGCAGGTTTTCCTCTAGGATTTTGCCTGTGCTTAGCTCCATCCTGTTTATTTTTATCCTGAATAACTCCCCAGTCTTTGCAGATGTCCAGCATACCCATAATATGATGCAGCCACCACCATGCTTGAAAAGGCAGTTACTCACTGAGGTGTTGTGTTGGATTTGTCCCAAACAGAAGGCTTTGCATTTAGGCCAAAAAGTGTATTCCTTTGCGGCATAACTTTAGTGCCTTGTTGCATACAGGATTCATGTTGTGGAATATTTTTATTCTGTCATTTAGGTCATTACTGTGGAGTAACTGCAATGATGTTGATCCAACCTCAGTTTTCTCCCTTCACAGCCATTGAGCTCTGTAGCGGTTTTAAAATCGAGTGGCTAATTTGCCCTTTCCTTCCGTTCTGCTAGCTAACGTTCAATCGCTGGAAAATAAATGGGACGAACTGAAAGCACGTATATCCTACCAAAGGGACATTAAAAACTGTAATATCTTATGTTTCACGAGTCGTGGCTGAACGACGACATTAAGAACATACAGCTGGCGGGTTATACACTATATTGGCAGGACAGAACAGCAGCCTCTGATAAGACACGGGCGGAGGGGCGATTCATAGTTGTAAACAATAGCTGGTGCACGATATCGAAGGAAGTCTCAAGGTTTTGCTCACCTGAGGTAGAGCATCTCATGATAAGCTGTAGACCACACTATATACCACACTAGTTTTCATCTGTATTTTTCATAGCTGTCTACATAGCACCACAGACTGAGGCTTGCACTAAAACCGCAGTCAATGAGCTGTATTCTGCCATAAGCAAACAGGAAAACGCTCATCCAGAGGCCGGGGACTTTAATGCAGGGAAACTTAAATCAGTTTTACCTCATTTCTATCAGCATGTTAAATGTGCAACCAGGGGGAAAAAAACTCTAGACCAACTTTACTCCACACTCCCTCGCCCTCCATTTGGCAAATCTGACCATAATTGTATCCTCCTGATTCCTGCTTACAAGCTAAAATTAAAGCAAAAAGCACCAGTGACTCGGTCTATAAAAAAAAGTGGTCAGATGAAGCAGATGCTGAACCACAGGACTTTTTTGCTAGCACAGGAATTCATCCGATGACATTGAGGAGCACACCACATCAGTCACTGGCTTTATCAATAAGTGCATCGAGGACATCGTCCCTACAGTGACTGTACGTACATTCCCCAACCAGAAGCCATGGATTACAGAAAACATTCGCACTGAGCTAAAGGGTAGAGCAGCCACGTTCAAAAAGCGTGACTCAAACCCGGAAGATTATAAGAAATCCTGCTATGCCCTCCGATGAACCGTCAAACAGGAAAAGCGTTAATACAGGACTAAGATCGAATCGTACTACACCGGCTCCAATGCTAGTCGGTTGTGGCAGGGTTTGCAAACTATTACAGACTACAAAAGTGAAGTACAGAGCTGCCCAGTGACATGAGCCTACCAGACAAGCTAAATAACTTCTATGCTCGCTTCGAGGCAAGTAACACTGAAACATGCATGAGAGCATCAGCTGTTCCGGATGACTGTGTGATCACTCTCTCCGCAGCCTGTGAGTAAGACCTTTAAATAGGTCAACATTCACAAGGCCGCAGGGCCAGATGGATTACCAGGATGTGTACCCCGAGCATGCGCTAACCAACTGGCAAGTGTCTTCACTGACATTTTCAAACTCTCCCTGTCTGAGTCTGTAATACCAACATATTTCAAGCAGACCACCATAGTCCCCGTACCCAAGAACACTAAGGTAACCTGCCTAAATGACTACCGATCAGTAGCACTCACATCTTTAGCCATAAAATGATAGACTGGTCATGGCTCACATCAACACCATTATCCCAGAAACCCTAGATCCACTCCAATTTGCTTACCGCACCAACAGATGACGCTATCTCTATTGTTCTCCACTCCCAAGAACACAAAGGCAACCTGCCTAAATGACTACAGACCCGTAGCACTCACGTCCGTAGCCATGAAGTGCTTTGAAAGGCTGGTAATGGCTCACATCAACACCATTATCCCAGAAACCCTAGACCCACTCCAATTTGCATACCGCCCAAACAGATCCACAGATGATGCAATCTCTATTGCACTCCACACTGTCCTTTCCCACCTGGACAAAAGGAACATCTATGTGAGAATGCTGTTCATTGACTACAGCCCAGCGTTCAACACCATAGTACCCTCAAAGCTCATCACTGAGCTAAGGATCCTGGGACTAAACACCTCCCTCTGCAACTGGATCCTGGACTTCCTGACAGGCCGCCCCCAGGTGGTGAGGGTAGGTAGCAACACATCTGCCACGCTGATCCTCAACACTGGAGCTCCCCAGGGGTGCGTGCTCAGTCCCCTCCTGTACTCCCTGTTCACCCACGACTGCATGGCCAGGCACGACTCCAACACCATCATTAAGCTTGCTGACGACACAACAGTGGTAGGCCTGATCACTGACAACAACGAGACAGCTATAGGGAGGAGGTCAGAGACCTGGCCGGGTGGTCCCAGAATAACAACCTATCCCTCAATGTAACCAAGACTAAGGAGATAATTGTGGACTACAGGAAAGGAGCACCGAGCACGTCCCCGTTCTCATTGACGGGGCTGTAGTGGAGCAGGTTGAGAGCTTCAAATTCCTTGGTGTCCACATCAACAACAAACTAGATTGGTCCAAGCACACCAAGACAGTCGTGAAGAGGGCACGACAAAGCCTATTCCCCCTCAGGAAACTAAAAAGATTTGGCATGGGTCCTGAGATCCTCAAAAGGTTCTACAGCTGCAACATCGAGAGCATCCTGACTGGTTGCATCACTGCCTGGTGCGTCAATTGCGCAGCCTCCGACCGCAAGGCACTTCAGAGGGTAGTGTGTACGGCCCAGTACATCGCTGGTGCAAAGCTGCCTGGAATCCAGGACCTCTACACCAGGCGGTATCAGAGGAAGGCCCTAAAAATTGTCAAAGATCCCAGTCATAGACAGTTCTCTCAAATACCGCATGGCAAGCGGTACCAGAGTGCCAAGTCTAGGACAAAAAGACTTCTCAACAGTTTCTACCCCCAAGCCATAAGACTCCTGAACAGGTAAGCAATGGTTACCTGGACTATTTGCATTGTCCCCCCCCCAACCCCTCTTTTACGCTGCTGCTACTCTCTGTTCATCTTATGTGCATAGTCACTTTAACTATACATTCATGTACATACTACCTCAATTGGCCCGACCAACCAGTGCTCCCGCACATTGGCTAACCAGGCTATCTGCATTGTGTCCCACCACCCCCTCTTTTTACGCTTCTGCTACTCTCTGTTCATCATATACTGTATGCACAGTCACTTTAACGATACCTACGTGTACATACTACCTCAATAAGCCTGACAAACAGGTGTCTGTATATAGCCTTGCTACTCTTTTTTTCAAATGTCTTTCTACTGTTGTTTTATTTACTTACACACACACCTTTTTTTTGGCACCATTGGTTAGAGCCTGTAAGTAAGCATTTCACTGAAAGGTGATGTACTGGGCCGTAGGCACTACCCTCTGTCGGTTAGGGGCTCATAAGTAAGCATAAGTAAGCATTTCACTGTAAGGTCTACACCTGTTGTATTCCGCGCACGTGACAAATAAACTTTGATTTGGGTTGCATCACTGCCTGTATGGCAACTGCTTGGCCTCCGACTGCAAGGCAAATCAAATTGTATTAGTCACATGCGCCGAATACAACTGGTGTAGACCTTACAGTGAAATGCTTACTTATGAGCCCCTAACCGACAGAAGGTAGTGCGTACGGCCCAGTACATCACCGGGGCCAACCTTCCTGCCATCCAGGACCTCTATACCAGGTGGTGTCAGAGGAAGGCCCTAAAAATTGTCAAGGACTCCAGCCACCGTAGTCAGACTTTTCTCTCTGCTAGCGCATGGCAAGCGGTACCGGAGCACCAAGTCTAGGTCCAAGAGGCATGTCTAAACAGTTCTACCCCCAAGCCATAAGACTCCTGAACAGCTAATCAAATGGCTACCCAGACTATTTGCATTGCCCCCCCCCCCCCCCCCCCCACACTTACACTGCTGCTACTCTGTCATCTATACATAGCCACTTTAATAACTTTACCTATATGTACATAATTACCTCAATTACCTTGACACCAGTGCCCCTGCACATTAACATTGACTCGGTACCAGTACCCCTGTATATAGCCCCGCTATTGTTATTTACTGCTGCTCTTTAATTATTTGTTATTACTGGTATTTTCTTAAAACTGCATTGTTGGTTAAGGGCTTGTAAGCAAGCATTTCACTGTTGTATTCGTGATTTGATTCTGGGAACAGCATTTTATTTAGGATTTGAGCACTAATGGTAAAAGAGAGAACTACATACAAAAGTGTTAATGAAAAAGTTGAGTATATAAAGAGTATATTTTCCTATAACATGTGACCACCATGATGAGGCACAAACTCACTGTTTTCCCCTCTTCTGTTTCCTTCTGAAATATCAGTTTTAATAATCACAAAATAAACTATAACTATAAGTAAAATAACTTGCTCTAACTTCTACCAGTTAAGACAAAGGATGTCAATAATGTACAATATATTTCCAGCAACACATATCTTTTTTAAATGCCTGAAATATGATAAAACACGATAAGAAGAATAACAAATCAATAGTTAGTTAGCAATATTGGAATGTTTTCATCTCCCACACTATTCCAACAGTTTACATGAAGTCAGATTTGTGGATTTAATTGTAGGACCGTTATACCCTGAGTGCAAGATTGCTGACCAACAATCTAAATTCTGACAGGTTACTGCAAGGAAGACAAAAAGGCAAGTATAGTTTTGAATAATTGCTGCCACTTTTGCTTTCCTGAGTGAAGTCAAACTCTAATAAAAATTCTTAGGCCTATATTACAACAAGGTAAAGGTCTTATCAAACAAACAGGCCTATATTTGGGGAAAATAAAACATACTGGTACACAAAAAGGGTTTCACATAAAATCAAATATTGATCTGAATTCATGCAATGATGATAGCCTGCACCTAGGCAGCTTCTGGGGGCAGAGGTTAGGGGTCAGATGGGCTTGGTGGTGGTGTTGTAGACCAGGCGCTCCGTGTCCTCCCTGGTGTAGACCTGGGAGCCGTTGACGGGTACCCGCTGGCGCCGAGTCTGCTCCTTCTTGCCCTTCATGAAGCAGTAACACAGAACTACCAGCAATATTATGATGGCCAGGCCAAGCAGTGCAGCTATCACTATGATTCCTGAGAGAGGATGGGCATGAAGAGAGAGACACACACACCAGTAAGTCAATAACTATATGAAAGGATCCTGCATGTGTGGGGAAGCAAAAACTGGACAGACCGACAATCAATCATGTGCAACATTCAGTTTGAGTAAAGTGAGGAGAATGTGCAGGGAAAAACACATCACAAGATCTTTGTGACCAGCTTTGACCCCCAAGGCCCTTAAACTTGACGGGGTGCAATAATTGGTTTTAAAAAGGATTATTGTCAGGGTGTCTTTTCCATGGAGTCCTGACGGGCCAAAGGCTCCATCTTGAAGAATAAAGAAGAGCTAATTACCTACATGGCCGTCAGTGTCCTGGTATTCATATCGGTTCGTTATTTCAAAGATGTCCTTTTCTGAACACATGGTAAGGAAAAGAGACAAGTCAGTTGTTACACAGCTACAGTATTGTTGATACACACAATGTAGTGGTGCTGACAGAGTATGTTCCTATCTCTGAAACATTTCATTATTATGATCTCAAAGGGTAATATAACAGTTAGGGATGCACAATATATCAGTAAGCATATCGGAATCAGACAATATTAGCTAAAAATGCCAACATCGGCTCTATGTATAGTTTAATGCCGATATGCAAAACCGATGTCAAAGCTCACATGCATACCTGTATAACGTAGGTAGACGACGTAATGACGCATTCCTAACCTAGCCCATAATGTCTGCTTGTGTGGATGTATTTTAAAGTTTCAAAGGAAGATGACAAAAAAGGCCAAATGCAACGTTTGTGCTGCTATTATTTTCTGAGGGGAGAAAGTGCATCACCCCCAGACATTCAGCGACTATTTAGAACAAAAGCAGAAAAAAACGAAGCGCACTTTTCCAACAACGAAACAAGTTCAAGTCGATCACTCATTTGAATGAGTAAGAACATTTCTGCGAGACAACTCAAAGGCGAAATCCATTAACGCCAAGATAATGGAATTCATTGCCCATGACAATAAACCGATCTCTGTGGTGGATGTTGGCTTTCGCCGACTGGTCGAGCACCTCGAGCTCCGGTACACACTAGCAAGTAGGCGCCATTCTACAGATGTTGCCCTACCGGTGTTACACAGTATTGTTGAAACGCACATCCATGAGCTACTTGCTATGGGCGTCACTGCTATTAGCTTCACGATTGACATTTGGACCAGCGACGTCAGCCCCATGAGCATGCTGAGTCTGACAGCACAGTATGTCGACGAGGATTTTGTACTGAGGAAAGCCGTATTGCATGCTCAAGAAGGTGCTGGTTCTCATACTGCTGCTGCTATTTCAATGGCATTTGAGAACATGTTTGAAATACCCAAGAACAAAGTACACGCTGTGCTACGTGATAATGCACGTAACATGACAAAGGCTTTGGAAGAATGCGGAGTCACAAGTTTGCTATGCATGGCACACACGCTGCAACTGGCTGTAAACGAAGGTGTTTTGGCCCAACGCAGCATATCTGACGCAGTGGCAACAGGTAGGAAGATAGTGGGTCATTTTAAACACTCACAGCTCCCATACAGCCGCCAGCAAGCAATACAGGGGCAGCTTGGAGTGAAAACGAAAAGGCGTAAGCAAAACGTTTCCACCAGATGGAACAGTACTTTTTACATGAAGAGCCTGCTGGAACAAAACGAGTGCTTGGCGTGTACGCAGCCGACTAGGAGTTACCTGCAACAATCAGTACAAACCAGTGGACTCTCATTGAGAACATGAATACACTGCTAGCTCCATTCGAACAACTGACTCGAGAAATAAGATCATCAACTGCGTCTGCAGCAGACGTGATACCCTCTGTCATGGCATTGAAACGCCTGCTCAACAAAACTGCCAACACAGACCGTGGGGTTAAAACTTACAAAAGTACTCTACTAGAGGCTGTGAACAAGTGATTCGGTGGCATTCACTCTGAGCCTTTACTGTGTCACCACCATGCTCGATGCTAGGTAAAAGGACCGCTACTTCGATGCAGACAAGAAACAGGGTTTCCGTGAAATGCTAGACAGCTGGACAAGATGGACACGGACACAGTGACAGTGCGCACCGAGGAAGAGAGACAGAGCTGAAACTTCATTGCTTGACATGTATAATGAAATCCTGGTTGAGAATGAAACGACTGAACAAATGATCAACGAAACAGCACAGCAAGTAAGTGAAAGAAATTGGTTTTGATTATGTTTTACTGGTAATGGGGACATACTGTACGTGGTCAGTGTGTGTGTGTGTGTGTGTGTGTTTCAACTATTTAACTGTACTAGAATGCCTAAAAGGCCGCAATTTTTTTAATATCGGTATCGTCTTTTTTGGCAAGGAAAATATTGGATATCGGTATCGGCTCAAAATTCCATATCGGTTTATCCCTAATAACAGTGCAACAATTTTGAAAATCAGTTGAAAATGTTGTAATGGCTAAAGCATGAAAACCTACCTGTTACCAGTTTACAGGTACTCATACAAGCATCCTCAGTGTCAAATCTGTTCTCATTCCCGTAGCAGCCGCCATAGTTGAAACGGAAGCACTTCTGGTAGACAGGGTTGTAGTACCACTTGGTAAAACTCTCCCGACAGTTTCCTGTTTTGGGGTGCTCCGTGCAGCGAACTGTGGTTGAAAGAACATGTGTGTGAGAGATCAGCGTTCGTAAGGAGAGCCAGAGCAGGGGTAGGCACCATATGTGATCAGTTAACTCAACAACAAAATCCGAGATTGATCCTGTTATTGTGAACATGTCTCAAAACAGTAAAACTCAACCTTTCTGTTCATCCACAGGAATTTGCAGTAGAATCTGGAAGTTCTTATTCACTGATGAAAGGAAGAAAGCAAGAGTTAAAGGGTTACTTCTGGTTTTTGTCAATAAAGACATTTATCTACTTCCACAGCGTCAGATTAACTCATCGATACCATTTGTATGTCTCTGCATCCAGTATGAAGGATGTTAGAGGTAGTTTTGCAAGCCAATTCTAACTAACGTTAGCGTTAACGCTAGTTAGCAACTTCCGTCAAACTGTTCGCAGAGAATGGTATCCACAAGTTCATCGGACTCTGGGGAAGTAGATCAAGGGCTTCATTGCCAAAATACCAAAGTATCCCTTAAGCAACATCACATGACAACAACTGAGCACCCCAATAGTTTCACTTCATGACTGCACTTGTAATGTAAGGTCAGTGGTAAGGTAAGGCCAATGCAGTGTTGTATGTAAATTAGGGTTGGTTTGCATAGCCTGTACTTACAGTCCTCACAGTTCTCCTCATCTGAGCCGTCGCTGCACTGCTGCTCCTTGTCACACTCCAGGCCTCGGTCAAGGCAGCAGCCGTTGGTGCAGGAGAACTGGCCTGACCCACAGGGTACTCCACACACCTCTAAAACACAACAACACACACAGGTGAACTGGGGACCTCTCACACCTCTAAACATAATACTCAGGTGAACTGGGGACCTCTCACACCTCTAAACATAATACACAGGTGAACTGGGGAGCTCTCACACCTCTAAACATAATACTCAGGTGAACTGGGGACCTCTCACACCTCTAAACATAATACACAGGTGAACTGGGGACCTCTCACACCTCTAAACATAATACTCAGGTGAACTGGGGACCTCTCACACCTCTAAACATAATACTCCGGTGAACTGGGGACCTCTCACACCTCTAAACATAATACACAGGTGAACTGGGGACCTCTCACACCTCTAAACATAATACACAGGTGAACTGGGGACCTCTCACACCTCTAAAACATAATACACAGGTGAACTGGGGACCTCTCACACCTCTAAACATAATACACAGGTGAACTGGGGACCTATCACACCTCTAAACATAATACACAGGTGAACTGGGGAACTCTCACACCTCTAAACATAATACTCCGGTGAACTGGGGACCTCTCACACCTCTAAACATAATACACAGGTGAACTGGGGACCTCTCACACCTCTAAACATAATACACAGGTGAACTGGGGACCTCTCACACCTCTAAAACATAATACACAGGTGAACTGGGGACCTCTCACACCTCTAAACATAATACACAGGTGAACTGGGGACCTCTCACACCTCTAAACATAATACACAGGTGAACTGGGGACCTCTTACACCTCTAAACATAATACACAGGTGAACTGGGGAACTCTCACACCTCTAAACATAATACACAAGTGAACTGGGGACCTCTCACACCTCTAAACATAATACACAGGTGAACTGGGGACCTCTCACACCTCTAAACATAATACACAGGTGAACTGGGGACCTCTCACACCTCTAAACATAATACACAGGTGAACTGGGGACCTCTCACACCTCTAAACATAATACACAGGTGAACTGGGGACCTCTCACACCTCTAAACATAATACACAGGTGAACTGGGGACCTATCACACCTCTAAACATAATACACAGGTGAACTGGGGACCTCTCACACCTCTAAACATAATACACAGGTGAACTGGGGACCTCTCACACCTCTAAACATAATACACAGGTGAACTGGGGACCTCTCACACCTCTAAACATAATACACAGGTGAACAGGGGACCTATCACACCTCTAAACATAATACACAGGTGAACTGGGGACCTCTCACACCTCTAAACATAATACACAGGTGAACTGGGGACCTCTCACACCTCTAAACATAATACACAGGTGAACTGGGGACCTCTCACACCTCTAAACATAATACACAGGTGAACTGGGGACCTCTCACACCTCTAAACATAATACACAGGTGAACAGGGGACCTAACACACCTCTAAACATAATACACAGGTGAACAGGGGACCTATCACACCTCTAAACATAATACACAGGTGAACTGGGGACCTCTCACACCTCTAAACATAATACACAGGTGAACTGGGGAACTCTCACACCTCTAAACATAATACACAGGTGAACTGGGGACCTCTCACACCTCTAAACATAATACACAGGTGAACAGGGGACCTATCACACCTCTAAACATAATACACAGGTGAACTGGGGACCTCTCACACCTCTAAACATAATACACAGGTGAACTGGGGAACTCTCACACCTCTAAACATAATACACAGGTGAACTGGGGACCTCTCACACCTCTAAACATAATACACAGGTGAACTGGGGACCTCTCACACCTCTAAACATAATACACAGGTGAACTGGGGACCTATCACACCTCTAAACATAATACTCAGGTGAACTGGGGACCTCTCACACCTCTAAACATAATACTCAGGTGAACTGGGGACCTCTCACACCTCTAAACATAATACTCAGGTGAACTGGGGACCTCTCACACCTCTAAACATAATACACAGGTGAACAGGGGACCTCTCACACCTCTAAACATAATACACAGGTGAACAGGGGACCTATCACACCTCTAAACATAATACACAGGTGAACTGGGGACCTCTCACACCTCTAAACATAATACACAGGTGAACTGGGGAACTCTCACACCTCTAAACATAATACACAGGTGAACTGGGGACCTCTCACACCTCTAAACATAATACACAGGTGAACTGGGGAACTCTCACACCTCTAAACATAATACACAGGTGAACTGGGGACCTCTCACATCTCTAAACATAATACTCAGGTGAACAGGGGACCTAACACACCTCTAAACATAATACTCAGGTGAACTGGGGACCTCTCACACCTCTAAACATAATACACAGGTGAACTAGGGACCTATCACACCTCTAAACATAATACTCAGGTGAACAGGGGACCTCTCACACCTCTAAACATAATACTCAGGTGAACTGGGGACCTCTCACACCTCTAAACATAATACACAGGTGAACTGGGGACCTCTCACACCTCTAAACATAATACACAGGTGAACTGGGGACCTCTCACACCTCTAAACATAATACACAGGTGAACTGGGGACCTCTCACACCTCTAAACATAATACACAGGTGAACTGGGGACCTCTCACACCTCTAAACATAATACACAGGTGAACTGGGGACCTATCACACCTCTAAACATAATACACAGGTGAACTGGGGACCTCTCACACCTCTAAACATAATACTCCGGTGAACTGGGGACCTCTCACACCTCTAAACATAATACACAGGTGAACAGGGGACCTCTCACACCTCTAAACATAATACACAGGTGAACTAGGGACCTATCACACCTCTAAACATAATACTCAGGTGAACAGGGGACCTCTCACACCTCTAAACATAATACTCAGGTGAACTGGGGACCTCTCACACCTCTAAACATAATACACAGGTGAACTGGGGACCTCTCACACCTCTAAACATAATACACAGGTGAACTGGGGACCTCTCACACCTCTAAACATAATACACAGGTGAACTGGGGACCTCTCACACCTCTAAACATAATACACAGGTGAACTGGGGACCTCTCACACCTCTAAACATAATACACAGGTGAACTGGGGACCTATCACACCTCTAAACATAATACACAGGTGAACTGGGGACCTCTCACACCTCTAAACATAATACTCCGGTGAACTGGGGACCTCTCACACCTCTAAACATAATACACAGGTGAACAGGGGACCTCTCACACCTCTAAACATAATACACAGGTGAACTGGGGACCTCTCACACCTCTAAACATAATACACAGGTGAACAGGGGACCTATCACACCTCTAAACATAATACACAGGTGAACTGGGGACCTCTCACACCTCTAAAACATAATACACAGGTGAACAGGGGACCTAACACACCTCTAAACATAATACACAGGTGAACAGGGGACCTATCACACCTCTAAACATAATACACAGGTGAACTGGGGACCTCTCACACCTCTAAAACATAATACACAGGTGAACAGGGGACCTATCACACCTCTAAACATAATACACAGGTGAACTGGGGACCTCTCACACCTCTAAACATAATACACAGGTGAACAGGGGACCTCTCACACCTCTAAACATAATACTCAGGTGAACAGGGGACCTAACACAACAACACAGAGGTGAGCAGAAGAGGTGAGGTAAAAGTGACTTTTAGATTCACCTTATAGGATACAGAAGTAATACAGGTAACTGATAAGTCTCAATAGATATGCATCAATAGATATGCATCAGTCAACAGATACGGCAAATATATGTATATTTGAACTATTACAAGTACAGCTACTATCTATAGTCATACACCTGAGGACAATAAATGTAAGTCAGTCTTACCTCTAGGGGCTGGAAGTGGTCCAGTTCTACCTCTGTGAATAACTACAAGAAAGGAAACACCAATCAACCAACCAATCTTCTCCAAAAACTGTTCTCAGAAAAACAAGAGGGGTCTGTCTGTATAGTACCTGACACACCATCACAGGCGTTGGCACACTCCTGGAGGGAGAGGTAGTTGTTAAGGTTCTCTCTGCAGCCCCCAAACAGGAACTCCTCACACCTCTCTGAGGCAGCATTGTAGTGCCAGCGGGGAAAGGATCCGCGACAGGGACCCACCTTCTTGGGGACCATGCAGTGATCTGAAGAATGGAGTATCAGAGAGTGGCAATTAGATATAACTGGCGATTAGATATAACATTATGTAATAAAACAATACACAGATGTCATGTGAATGTAATTTTATGTTGTGGTTCAGTGGTGGAAGCCCAGACAGAATCATGTGTAACACTTTTTGGGGAAAAACATTGCTTATAAACTGCTTACATAATCATTGCGTCAAACAGCTCATTACCTCATGTGCAACACTTAATTATTTTTACATTTTCTTATAAACATAACTCATAACATAGAAGTTAAACATACCTTAAAAAAAAAAAAAAAAATTGTGTAAAATATTAGAGAGCCAGTCAATATTTTATTTATTTTATCTTTAATTCTGCATTGTTGGAAAAGGACCAGTAAGTAAGCATTTCACCGTGACTCTACGCCTGTTGTTTACAAAGCATGTCACAAATAAAATTGTATATTTGATTGGACCTGATGTATCAAATATAAAAAAGCTAAGTAACTTTCCCTAAAACCAGGCCTACTTCATCCACTGAAAATACATGTGGATGGTCTGGCTTGTGAACAGACATGTGGTAAACCCAAAGAAAGCAGACATAACTGTCAGAGGAAGTAGTTTCACTTGTGCAACGCAAAGCTGTACGCCTCACGACAAGCTAGTTGATGCATCGGGACTACCCTGCATTACATTACCCAGCCATTCCGTCATTACATGACTGGGTTAATTGAGGAATTAAGAATAACATTAGGTACAGAACCATGTGTGTACTAAAGTCAATGTAAAATGCTAATAGCCATTCACAGTACATATATTTTGCTGAGAGGGGGTTCATGTTGTCAGGGTATCTTTAATTGTGATTCTACTAGCATGTTCATTGTAATTCATCCAGCATTAACGCATGCAGCCATTTAGCTGTACGTGTTGTGTGACTCAGATCAGGGGTCACTATGCATTGGCCTTTCCACAGAGGAACATTCCTAACACCATTCAGTAGAGACTAGTTAATGGGTAACTGGATCAATGAATGGTTAATAGTCTCTGCTCAGTCTGTTAAGACTGAGAGACCAACATGCTCCAAATTGTATAACTGACTCAGAAATAATTTCAAAGTGTTTGAGTATCAAGAGTCTGTATTTAGAGTACCATGACATTAAAGGAGTTTGCTTGAGTTTGTGAAACCCAAGCTGAAACCAGACAGACAGGTTAAGGGGGAGGGCAGGGTAGGAAGGAAAGAGGGA
The DNA here is from genome assembly GCF_045791955.1 of Oncorhynchus clarkii lewisi. NCBI lineage: Eukaryota > Metazoa > Chordata > Actinopteri > Salmoniformes > Salmonidae > Oncorhynchus > Oncorhynchus clarkii. The sequence goes on from NC_092165.1 coordinate 44,457,095, forward strand.
GCAGAGTGTGAGGGAGGGAAATCCCCACAGCTTTCCTGACTTCCTGTGTCTGCTGATAGCCCAGGAAAAGTGTCTATCCATTCCATACACACTCATGTAACTGGGCATGGCAGAGAAAACCCTTCCATTGTCTGATTCCTAAGTATTCCCTGTTACCCTATAATGAACAGCCAGGCAGCACTGTTGATCTACCAAGTATCTACCAAGTGTGATAATGAGTTGTCATCCTGTTATGAGCCAAAACGGTTTTTCTTGAAGGACATATGGGTTTTTCAGTCACTCACAGCCATGGAGTAAACAGCTACTAGGAAAAGAATAATAATAAGCTGTTGTCTCTGGCGATTGAGCCCACATATAGATAGATGTACAAGCTGAGACAAATCTACTTATGAATGTGCTTTCTGAAATCTGGAAACGTTGATTTTGTTCTACGGGAATCAGAGGAGCTTGCCTGGACAGGTCTTTTAGACAGTATTCTCATGCCATGTCACGTGGTATGAAAAGTAGATGATTATGATATCAAGTCTTGTTGTAATCAACTCAACTTAAACCAGTACAACCGATAAGAGTCATCAGTAAGCATTTGAAAGTCATAAAAATGAGTTATGAACTTAACATGCCACACACTGAGTGCAGAAAACATTAGGAACACCTTCCTAATATTTTAGGGAGTTGCACCCCCTATTGCCCCCAGAGCAGCCTCAATTCGTTGGTGCATGGACTCTACAAGGTGTTGAAAGTATTCCACAAGGTTGTTGACGCCAATGCATCCCACAGTTGTGTAAAGTTGGCTGGATGTCTTTTGGGTGTTGGACCATTCTTGATATGCACGGGAAACTGTTGTGAGTGAAAAACCCAGGAGTGAAAAACGCAGCAGCGTTGCAATTATTGACACACTCAAACTGGTGTGCCTGGCACCTACTACCATATCCTGTTCAAATGCACTTAAATATTTTGTCTTGCCCATTCACACTTAGTGGCACACATACACAATCCAAGTCTCAATTGACTCAAGGCTTAAAACTCCTTCTTTAACCTGTCTCCTCCCCTTCATCTACAGTACACTGATTGAAGTGGATTTAACAAGTGATATCAATAAGGGATCAAGCATTCACCTGGATTCACCTGGTCAGTCTATGTCATTGAAAGAGTTCCTGATGTTTTGCACACTCAGTGTATACTTGTAAATCGGGTATTTCTTTTTCACATAAAAATTCAAACTGACAGTTCCCTCAGTTCAGAAGGAAAACATTTAAGGGATTTATATTTCTAACATCGCATTCTGCGATGCATTATGCGTTCAGTGGGCATCAGTCCTTCTCACCTCAATGGCAAAGTTTCTCATTGTATTTCCACATTGTCCCTACTCCATTGTCCCTACTCCAAACATGACAGATCACTCTGTGTATGTAGACCACTTCAAAGATCATTGTCACTTTAGATTGATTTTTTAAATTTAAATGTTACCTTTATTTAACTAGGCAAGTCAGTTAAGAACAAATTCTTATTTTCAATGACAGCCTGTTCAGGGGCAGAACGACAGATTTGTACCTTGTCAGCTCGGGGGTTTGAACTTGCAACCTTCCGGTTACTAGTCCAACGCTCTAACCACTAGGCTACCCTGCCGTGATTATATACACAAGCAACGAACTGTATATACAGTGCCTTGCGAAAGTATTCGGCCCCCTTGAACTTTGCGACCTTTTGCCACATTTCAGGTTTCAAACAAAGATATAAAACTGTATTTTTTTGTGAAGAATCAACAACAAGTTGGACACAATCACGAAGTGGAAGGACATTTATTGGATATTTCAAACTTTTTTAACAAATCAAAAACTGAAAAATTGGGCGTGCAAAATTATTTAGCCCCCTTAAGTTAATACTTTGTAGCGCCACCTTTTGCTGCGATTACAGCTGTAAGTCGCTTGGGGTATGTCTCTATCAGTTTTTCCCATTCCTCCTTGCAAAACAGCTCGAGCTCAGTGAGGTTGGATGGAGAGCATTTGTGAACAGCAGTTTTCAGTTCTTTCCACAGATTCTCGATTGGATTCAGGTCTGGACTTTGACTTGGCCATTCTAACACCTGGATATGTTTATTATTGAACCATTCCATTGTAGATTTTGCTTTATGTTTTGGATCATTGTCTTGTTGGAAGACAAATCTCCGTCCCAGTCTCAGGTCTTTTGCAGACTCCATCAGGTTCTTCCAGAATGGTCCTGTATTTGGCTCCATCCATCTTCCCATCAACTTTAACCATCTTCCCTGTCCCTGCTGAAGAAAAGCAGGCCCAAACCATGATGCTGCCACCACCATGTTTGACAGTGGGGATGGTGTGAGCTGTGTTGCTTTTACGCCAAACATAACGTTTTGCATTGTTGCCAAAAAGTTCAATTTTGGTTTCATCTGACCAGAGCACCTTCTTCCACATGTGTGGTGTGTCTCCCAGGTGGCTTGTGGCAAACTTTAAATGACACTTTTTATGGATATCTTTAAGAAATGGCTTTCTTCTTGCCACTCTTCCATAAAGGCCAGATTTGTGCAATATACGACTGATTGTTGTCCTATGGACAGAGTCTCCCACCTCAGCTGTAGATCTCTGCAGTTCATCCAGAGTGATCATGGGCCTCTTGGCTGCATCTCTGATCAGTCTTCTCCTTGTATGAGCTGAAAGTTTAGAGGGACGGCCAGGTCTTGGTAGATTTGCAGTGGTCTGATACTCCTTCCATTTCAATATTATCGCTTGCACAGTGCTCCTTGGGATGTTTAAAGCTTGGGAAATCTTTTTGTATCCAAATCCGGCTTTAAACTTCTTCACAACAGTATCTCGGACCTGCCTGGTGTGTTCCTTGTTCTTCATGATGCTCTCTGCACTTTTAACGGACCTCTGAGACCAGAGTGCATTTATACGGAGACTTGATTACACACAGGTGGATTGTATTTATCATCATTAGTCATTTAGGTCAACATTGGATCATTCAGAGATCCTCACTGAACTTCTTGAGAGAGTTTGCTGCACTGAAAGTAAAGGGGCTGAATAATTTTGCACTCCCAATTTTTAAGTTTTTGAATGGTTAAAAAAGTTTGAAATATCCAATAAATGTCGTTCCACTTCATGATTGTGTCCCACTTGTTGTTGATTCGTCACAAAAAAATACAGTTTTATATCTTTATGTTTGAAGCCTGAAATGTGGCAAAAGGTCGCAAAGTTCAAGGGGGCCGAATACTTTCGCAAGGCACTGTAAGTGCATTGAAATTCAATAAATACAGCATGTCCCTTCACCCTCAAAACAATTGTGTTAAACTGTGTAGCTAGGTGTGCTTTGCAGGTGTTTCACATATACTTTAGTATACTCACTCTCAGACTGCTCAGGGGTAAGCACAAGGACAGTGATCTGGGTTTGGTCGGACTGCCCACTGGAGTCTGTGACGGTCAGTTGGAACTTGTACACTCCAGACGCCAGGTTGGACACGATCACCTGGTCTTTAAATGTAGTTTTCTAGGAGACAAGGAAAGAAAATGTATCAATGTTTTCTTGTGTGGCAGAACATTGAAAATAGAGAAGCTTTAATTGTGATCCTCATCCTCTGGTGTTCCCAGGGTGACCTGTTCTTCTCATGTATTTGTACACAGTGAAAGAGCAATCACCATTAACTCTGATCAGGTAAATGCCCCAAACATCCCAATAAAGCCTGACCAGTGCTCCCTGATGCCCCAGTCATCATCGCCCACCTCAATGACAGCGGAGGTGTTCCCTGACACTAGGTGCCACAGGTACGTGACAATATCGTGGTCGTCCTTGCTCTCGTTGCCATTCAGAGTTAAACTTTCCTGGGGCTGCACCACTCTGTCCGGACCTCCATTGGCCTCTGGAGGATTGTCCACTTCACCTGGAAGTTGAATACAACCTTTATCACGTTCAATACAACATATTCACACTGAAAATACATGCAGCTTTAAGATATCCCGTTAGGTTAAAGACTGGTTGAAATTTGAATAGGTTTAATTTTTTTGAAGGGTTTTGAGTGTCAACACATTAACAACATAAGGTTCAGGAAATCAATTTGTTTGGTGGTGCTCATTCCCAGTTACTAACTACATCCTGTTGACATACATTATTCACTCAAGTCTGCAATCCATTACTTGACTCACAGCACAATACCAATCTCCCCTGTAAGAAGCTTTCTCAGCAGCAATGAGGTGAAAACTGAAACCTCAGACTGTGACAAGGGGCCTTATAATGAGCCATAGAATAAGCCCTATATTGAGCCATGGCGGGTGTGGGTAATGCTCTTCTCTAAGCAGGTGGTTTCACCTCCTCTGGAGATAAAGGGCCTGTCTGTTGTGATTCAAACCACAGACAGTCCAAGTGTAGTGCGTTGCTTTCTCTGCTCATAATAATATAGCTAAATGGTATGTGTGTTCATGTTCCTTTAGTAAGCAGTTCAATGGAGACATGAAGTTCATTGGAGACTTAATTAGTTAATTTGATGAGTGTCTATGTTGTGATGTGTGAGAGTGATAACTGGGTCTCCCGTTTCAACCTGGACTCAGGGGTAGACATAACATTGTAAATGTAAATCCGGGACACTCCGTATGGTATGTATTCATTTCTGGATGTCCATTATCCATTTCGTATGTTTTACAAATTACAATTTGTATGACATGTTACGAATTGAAATTTGACATGTTACAAATTGCAAAGACAATACCAAATATAACATATCATACTAATTTGAGTATCCCAGTTCCAATTCATCCCAAAGGTGTTCGATAGGGTTGAGGTCAGGGCTATGTGCAGGCCAGTCAAATTCTTCCACATCAATTCCAAAAAACTATTTCTGTTTTGACTTCACTTTGTGCACGGGAGCATTGTCATGCTGAAAAAGGAAAGGAAACTGTTGCCACAAAGTCAGAAGCACAGAATCGTCTAGAATGTCCTTGAATGCTATAGCATTAAGAATTCCCTTTACTGAAAGTAAGGGGCCTAGCCCGAACCATGAAAAACAGCCCCAGACCATTATTCTTCCTCCACCAAACTTTACCGTTGGCACTATGCAGTCGGGCAGGTCGCGTTCTCCTGGCATCCGCCAAACCCATCGCGTGAAGCGTGATTCATCACTCCAGAGAATGTGTTTCCACTGCTCCAGAGTCCAATGGCAGAGAGCTTTACAAAACTCTAGCCGATGCTTGGCATTGTGATCTTAGGCTTGTGTGCGGCTGTTCGGCCATGGAAACCCATTTCATTAAGCTCCTTGACGAACAGTTATTGTGCTGATGTTGCTTAAAGAGGCAGTTTGGAACTCAGTGGTGAGTGTTGCAGCCGAGGAAAGACGATTTTTACACACTACAGCACTCGGCAGTCCTGTTCTGTGAGCTTGTGTGGCCTACCACTTTGCGGCTAAGCCGTTGTTGCTCCTAGATGTTTCCACCTCACAATAACAGCACTTACAGTTGACCGGGGCAGCTCTAGCAGGGCAAAAAATTGAAGAACTGACTTGTTGGAAAGGTGGCATCGGTGCCACGTTGAAAGTCACTGAGCTCTTCAGTATGGGCCATTCTACTGCCAATGTTCAAATGTTTGTCTATGGAGATTTAATGTCTGTGTGATCGATTTTTTACACCGGTCAGCAACGGGTGTGGCTTAAATAGCAGAATCCACATACTTTTGGCCATGTAGTGCATCTTCTGACCAGGGGGAGTTTTCTTGAGAGCCCTGACGCTTTTGGAAGCATAAGGAAAGTGTCTTTTTTTAGGGTTAGTGTACCCACACCACCATATTTCCATGTTACTTTGTATATTAACAGAAGACAGAGGGACCACCTGTGCTAATTTAGCAGTGAACACCTGTGTGTGTACCTGAAGGCAGGCAGAAACGTGTTGTCACAGGCTGCAACTGTGATAAAGACAGTTTAAACAGTGCAGTAAATGTATATGTAGCATTTGTGAAATGATGATGTGATATGAAGTAAAGCTTTAGGTTCCTTGAACCATATGCATTTGAGAATAGATTCACGTTTATATGGAGTATTTGGCTGTTTTGGTTGCCAGAGCCAGTCTACCTCTGAAAATAGCATGTAAGGTCCTTGGACCTTAAGGTAATGGTAAGCCCTTTAAGGGTACATAGTGGGCAGTCTGAGACCAGTCTGCCTGTTTTACCTGGGAGGTTTTTTGTGGCCAGATCACTTTCATACACCACGTCTCTGATGTAGTTCAGGAATCCCTTCTTCCTGACAAATCGGCAGACGTACTGCTGCTTGTATAGACAGTCAAAGAGAAAGCATGACTTTATCATGCCCTCACCGGACCCATTCTCCATGAAAGCGACATTACACTTGGGATCTTTGCAGCACGAGCGTATACAGTCATTGGTGCTCTCAACCTTCGGTTTAATGATGAAAGTCGCACCGTATTTCACCGAGTCATCCGTGTCGAGAACGAAATCTTCTCTGCCCTTTTCGAAACTGTCCAAACACTGATCCTCGAATGGCTGGGCCTCCGCGCGCACCAAGAAAACAATAAAGCACACCAAAGCGCCCAATAACAATCCAATTGGGAGAGTAGTCATTCTACAAAACAGTCCAGGAAAACTATTTCCCACAAATATAGGATAGTCCAACAGATGACCTGAAAACAGAGCGATATATATAGTAAACTTCAAATAACATATCATGGAATGCATTAATTAAATATACATTATCATTCAAATAAATAGTCGTAACATGATCTAAATAACATACAAAACACCACGCAGTCTATCTTTATACTATACACACACACCAATCAATTGTATAGAAACGTTCAGGACTTTTGTATATCGCAGTGTCTCTCTGTTCCTCTGATTTCAAAGGTAAGAATTACGTCAAACATACAAATAAATAATCAAGATCCAACTCTTCTGTAACTTTATAGATTCATATTTGTTCAAAACAGCACTAGAAATTAACACGTGTCACCTGTAAATTCTGTATCTGTCGTCGATTATAAAGAAACGACCGAATATCTTTACAATTCACAGGTGTGTCACTCTCTCTCTTCGGGTACCTGTTACATACAGGAAGTGAAATTCTACTCCCATCTACCCAAAGAGGTGACCGGAGGCGCAAAGCACATTGGCACTCCCATTTCGAGTTGTGTAGGAGTAGAAGAAGACTTCACCAAACATGGGATTAATGAGTTGCTTGAATCTGTAGAGTAATGTATATTTCATTGGTTATCTGAATTTCCCAATTCGTTATTATTTATAGGAGAGGACTTTAACATTACTATAGATAATTCAACTGATAGATGGCCCCCAGGTAGGCCAACGAATCAGAATTTGGGTTAAATACTTTTTTATGGATAAGTTTGATCTATGGAGAGAAAAGTTTCCAGCTGACAGATCATTCACTTGGAGTAATAAGACAGGTTCCAGACAGTCCCGAATAGATTTGGGGTTTATATCGAAATGTGTCCATGCTGTGTAAGGACTATTTGAACAAGGAGAGTGATTTCATGACCAATTTATGCAGAAATCCAGATATTTTGACTATTTTTCTACATTGTAGAATAATAGTGAAGACATCAAAACTATGAAATAACACACATGGAATCATGTAGTAATCAAAAAAGTGTTAAACAAATCAAAATCACAAATCAAATGTAAAAAATATTTTATATTTTAGTTTTTTCAAAGTAGCCACCCTTTAACTTGATGACAGCTTTGCACAATCTTGGCATTCTCTCAACCAGCTTCATGAGGAATGCTTTTCCAAAAGTCTCAAAGGAGTTACCACATATGCTGAGTACTTGTTGGCTGCTTTTCCTTCACTCTGCGGTCCAACTCATCCCAAACCATCTAAACAGGTTCCAGACAGTCCCGAATAGATTTAGGGTTGAATCTGTAGGAGTGCTGCATCAGATGGCCTGGCCTCCACAATCACCAAACCTCAAAGCAATTTAGATGGTTTGAGATGACCTCAACCGGACTGAGATGCTGTGGCATGACCTCAAGAGAGTAGTTCACACCAGACATCCCAAGAATATTGCTGAACTGAAACAGTTTTGAAAAGAGGAACGGTTCAAAATTCCTCCTGACCATTGTGCAGGTCTGATCCGCAACTACAGAAAACATTTGGTTGAGGTTATTGCTGCCAAAGCAGGGTCAACCAGTTATTAAAACCAAGGGTTCACATACTTTTTCCATCCTGCACTGTGAATGTTTACACGGTGTGTTAAATAAAGACATGAAAACTTATCATTGTTTGTGTGTTATTAGTTTAAGCAGACTGTGTTTGTCTATTGTTGTGATTTAGATGAAGATAAGATCAAATGTTATGACCAATTTATGCAGAAGTCCAGGTAATTCCAAAGGGTTCACATACTTTTTCTTGCCGCTGTATACATTCATTTTTAATCATATTATCATATTTGCCTATGTTTTATCATTTGTTTGTTGTGTAATAGATCATAATGGGTTGAACAGGTTTTTTTCTCTCAGACATAAATAAACAATTCCAGGTTAAAGCCAAAGGTCATAGCTTTCTAGGGGGGGGAACACTACTACATCAATAAAATATTGCCCTTTTGTTAGATTGATGACTTAAGCCATAGTGAAATAGTGAAAAACAGCTTTCAGCTCAAATCTGTCGTTCTGACCCTAAACAAGGCAGTTAACCCACTGTTCCCCAGTAGGCCGTCATTGTAAATAAGAAATTGTTCTTAAATGACTTGCCTAGTTAAATAAAGGTTAAATAAAACAATTAAGAAGTCCTGGATGCAATCAATGATGAAACACAGTCTGGCTTCATAAGAAACAAACATATCTCTAATGATATCAGACTAGTGGATATACGTTATTTTATTGTTTGATATTTATAAAGCATTTGAACCAGTAGAGCATCAGTTCTTCTTCCACTCCCTTATTAAGAATTTCGGTAACTTTTTCTGCAGGGGTATTAAGAGTCTCTATGAATGGTAACAGCTATATCAAACTCAAACATGACACCTCACCTAGATTTGAGTTGAAAAGAGGAATTAGGCAAGGTTGTCCTATCTCACCACATCTGTTTTTATCAGTCACCCAACTTCTAACAAATTCTATGAATAATAGTCCTGTACAAGGCATTTCCATAGCTAGTAAATAAATTATTATTAGCCATCTGGCGATGCTACACTTTTTCTGTAAGAAGCTAGTCAGATTCCCAATGTGATAGACAAGATGCGTTGGAAAAGGATTTTATGTCTTAACATTAATACATGCGAACTCATGGCTGTCAAAGATTGTGTGACACCCTCATATTATTGTATTCCAGTGGAAGAAGAACTTACATACAGTATTTAGGCCTAACCATTACTAAGGATCAGAAGTCTAGAGGCTTACTAAATGTTAACCCTGTTATAAAAAAAACCAGAAGCAGCTAAATCAATGGCTACACCGGGACTTATCTTTAAAAGGAAGAGTCCTAATAACCAAGGCTGAGGGTATCTCTAAACTAACATACACTGCTCTATTTTTTTAATCTTGACAGTAAAATAAGCAAAGAGATAGACCAGATGCTTTTCAACTTTCTGTTGAGAAACCGTACCCATTACGTTAGGGAAACTGTTGTAATGAACACTTATGAGTATGGTGTGCTTAATTTTCTGGACTTTTCTACTTTTAATAATACTATTGAGATCAATTGGATAACACAATTCCTAAGAACACCCACTTCTATGTGGAAATGTATTCTTCATCATGTACTCTCGACTTTTGGTGGCCTTAACTTCATGTTGGTTTGCAATTATAATATTGACAGTTCCAGTGAAACTCTCTGCTTTTCATTGGCAGGTTTTCTTGTCATGGTCCTTAATTTATAAGCATAATTTCTCTACACACAGATATTAGCATATATCTGGAATAATCAGGACATATTGTATAAAAATAAAACATTTTTTATAGAATATTGGTTCCAAAATAATATCCTATTGGTGAGCCAACTCGTAAATGCAGAGGGTATTTTACTTATCTATGAGGAATTGAAGGAAGAGCCCTGTAACACCTAAAGATTTTGCAGTCATTTTAGATACCATTCCCTCAGGTGTTGCTTTATTATTCAGGAACATGTCGAGACCTGACCCTCAGAATTTACCTTTGATTACCCCTGTTGACTTATCAGTAGGAACGATATGTATTTATTTTGGTCCATACAACAACAACAGAACTACATGTGACCTGTTTCAACATGATGTTGTATCTATCTATATCTTATGTCATGCCTTATTGGAATCATTTTTTGATAATATCTGTTGGAAAAAATATTGGATGTTGCCTCCCACATTGCCTCCCACATACAGTGGGGCAAAAAAGTATTTAGTCAGCCACCAATTGTGCAAGTTCTCCCACTTAAAAAGATGAGAGAGGCCTGTAATTTTCATCATAGGTACACTTCGACTGGGGTGGGTAGTCTATGTTCTTTTTTCTTTGTTGTATTTCTGTGTTCGGCCTGGTATGGTTCTCAATCAGAGGCAGCTGTCGATTTTTGTCTCTGATTGAGAATCATACTTAGGTAGCCTTTTCCCACCTGTGTTTTGTGGGTGATTATTTTCTGTTGTGTGTCTGCACCATACAGAACTGTTTCGTTTTCGTTTCTGTCTTTCACTTTGTTTTTTTTGTATTTTCAGTGTTCAGTTTATTTATTAAATATTATTTTATTTATTTATCTATTGTTTTACCAGGTAAGTAGACTGAGAACACGTTCTCATTTGCAGCAACGACCTGGGGAATAGTTACAGGGGAGAGGAGGGGGATAAATGAGCCAATTGTTAACATGGACACATACCACGCTGCGCATTGGTCCGATCTTGACTACTGCTCGTCAGAGGAAGACGAATATCGTTACACAGGTCTTTCCATCATTGTATTATTTTTATTTTGATGAACAAGTAAGGTTTTATATATAAGATGGCTCAAGAAAGAGCAAAATTATTGATTATTATTATATTATTATTTGTGCCCTGGTGTAATAAGAGCTCTTTGTCACTTCCCACAAGCCGGGTTGTGACAAAACTCATTCTTATGTTTAATAAATGTAGTGTGTGTGTGGCAGACTTACAATGATAGCAAAAAACAACATTTGAGAGTGTGCTGACCCTGGTTCTGACCCTGGTGCTAGAGGGGGTATGCAGCGGGAGGTTGAATGTGTGAAGGGGTAAAGAATCTGTGGCAAGACATCAGTTGATTTACAATTGATCATATTTATGAAGATTTGACCCTATTATGGAGAGATGATGTAATGGTTGGATTCTTTACCTACAATATAAATAATTTGAAACAATTTCATGTAATTAATTTCATTATTCTTTTGGCCAAATTTTGTATTCACAAATGTAAATTTACAAACAATTAAAAAACTTTTTTTCCCTTAACTAACAAAATAAAATGTAAAACCCAAGATGTGAACGGAAGTATACTTATATTTATAATAAGCTAGTAAGAATACTTTGACTGTATTACAAACTTTGCTATGATAACATTACATCTCAGTCAAAATGTTCTCTTTTACCAAATGCTACCTGTTAATATCCACAAGATGGCAGTGTCAGACAGAAGATTATCCAGATCATCTGAATGATCAGTTTCTTGTGTGTGTTCTGAAATATTGTTGTCAGAATGTCAATGACTCATGGGCCCCTACTGTCTTATTCCTCTTTACATGAAGCTGATGCTGCATAGTGACTCCTGTACTGAGTCATTGCTGCTGCCTGAAACAAGTCATGTGAAAGTCAATAACCTTTTAAGACAAACGACCACGCGTACACATTATGTTTGTTATTGGCAAAGTGTTATGAGTGACTCACCGTTATATCCACATGTCTAGTAAACCAGTAAAAACACAAGAGCAGCAGGTGTACATACAACCTCAACTAACCGGTGCCCCCACACATTGACTCTGTACCGGTACCCCCCTGTATATATTGTTATTTTTTATGCTGCTCTTTAATTAATTGTTACTTTTATCTCATATTCTTATCTATATATTTTTTGAAACTGCACTGTTGGTTAGGGGCTCGTAAGTAAGCATTTCACTGTAAGGTCTACACCTGTTATATTCGGCGCATGTGACTAACAAAATTTGATTTGACTTAAAAACTCCTTCACTAGCTCACACTGGCTTACACACTAGTTGCAGTGTAAAGATAACCAATCAACAGCCAAGTTTGTGTGAGATTCAGCACGTATTTGAGGTGTGTCTAAAATGAAGAGACGGCCAGCCTTGGTCCTCTGATCCATTGGTCCCTAGCACCAGTCCCCTTTCAGCCAGCCTGGCAATGCAGAACCAGGTTGCAGTGGATGTGATGAATGAATATGTTTGCCTGGATAGGTGAGCTGCCAGAGGAGCTCAATAATTCAGTGTTTGTAACAGACTGTGCATCAGCAAGCGAACACATAACGCTACGGCTGATTGATACACTGCCAAAAATAAAAGCAGCGTCTCATTGTTAATACTGTAATAGGATCTGTGGAAACTCTACGGTGTACCCTTGTTAGCCCTCTAGTCTCAACTGTACTAGTTTGGCACAGAAAGGACAACTACGTAGTTTTGATCTTGACTCATTTAGTTGCTGGTGATATTTGACCTTGTCAAATGAAATGGGTTAGTTCAGAGCCTTATCACTGGGTTTGGGGTTTTACCCTCTGAGTGATCATTAATAGCATTTACCGGCCCTCTATTTTTTTCATCCATCATTGATGGAGGTGTAACTGAGGATGCCAAACTGGCTTCAAGGCTGATTAAACGTACACTTGATAATAGCTGTTATAAATGACATGGAGGGGAGCTAATGAACACTGATGAAGTCTGGATCACCTGTCAGGGAGACCCAGGTATTGTGATAAGTGTGGATAAACAGGGGCCCATAGTTTGAACATATGCTGTGATGTAGAGATGATAAACCACAGAGTAATGCAGTCACTTCTTGATTAGGACACATGGGGAAATTTGAAACCAAAAATCATTTGTTAGAATTTGGGTCAATAATTAATTTCTGGAATACAAAATTATGAAAATATAATTATTGCTAACAGCTGCCATACTCCTAGCTTTGATTCCACCCTCAACCCTTAGTCTTTATCACTCTGTAATTGACCTATGCTCTCCCACTTGAGAGAGAAGGATAGCAAACACACCCAGATACACACCTACTGAGACACACACACACACAGAGGAGTATTTCATTACCATCCTCCACAGGCAGCGAGCTTGCAAGGAAGGGTGGGAGGGAGGGTGTGAGGGAGGGAGAGAGAGGGAAGGAGAGAACTAGAGAGAGAGAGATGAGCAGACAGAGATAGACAGAGCAAGCAAGTAAGATAGATAGGTAGGAGAGCTAGAGCAAGAGAAGAAGAAAAAGAGTGAGCACACAAGAAAGACAGCGAAGAGAGAGGGTGGGAGTGAAAGCACCAGAGACAGAGGGAGAGATAGAACGAGAGAGACGGCTCTGTGTTTCCTCAGCTGTTTTCCCGAGGCCATGGCAGGCATGGCGTCGGAGCCAGGCACCCAGTCCAGGGTGATGTTCCAGTCTGCAGACAAAACAGAGGAGCCTCCACATCGCAAACTGGGCAAGCTGACCGTCAAATACAACCGTAAGGACCTGCAGAGGAGGCTGGATATCGAGGAGTGGATCGACGATCAGCTGCACCTGCTCTTTGACTGTGAGGTAGGTCGTGCAAGGCTGCTACAGGCACAGTTAGCTAGGTCCCACGGGCTGTGTGGGTAGAACGCAGGGGAGGTACGGAGCAGCACAGGTGCCTGAGGAGGGTTACACAACATGTGAAGCAAAAAGAGAGGGAGAGTGGAGTGTCTGAACAGAGGTGTGGCTGTGTGTGCATTGATCCAGGCTTCATTTACTGTCAGCAAATTCTTTTCCCACACTGCTTTGGTGTTAAGCACAGAATATAGAGCTCTGATTGGTCGTTTTCTTGGGGGTTGTGTAACAAACTAGTGATAAGATACGCATTATATTACCATCATATTAGGATGATGATACATCATATTAAATGATTGTATACCCTTTCCTGATCGCTGAATGGACATACATACAGCATTCAAGAGATAATTAAATATTATGTAACATAAATATAGTGATTGGCTGATACAATCACCCTTTTCCGTATTAATGAACACTACACAGACAGTACTATTGTGGCAGCAGCCTCTGTCCTCAGAAGATGAGCATCAACCCCCCTGTGACATGGGTTCAGACAGGGAGGCAAATCTCTGTTGCCTCTGGACAGTTTGCTATCAGAACACATCTAAGAACTTGAGGTTTACAGCCTAGATCTCGACAGGGAGGCTGCCTATATAACTACTTAAGGCCAGGACTGCACACCACAAACGGAGACATAATTTATTTAGATTATGACTGGGACCCTTGTGTGGAGATCGTAGGACCCCTGTGTCATAACTACACTGCTATTCAGAGGCTGCAACAATTTGCTGGGAATGCCATGGCAACAGAAGTCTGGCTCCCAAATGAAGAGGGATGGCACAGCGGAGTCAGAGGGATGTCTTCAGGAGCATGGGCGTCCACCTAATGATGGAGATCATATGACAACACAGCAGTGGTGGAAAAATTGTGAAAATTATGATAATGCCCTTTTTGCGTAAGAGCTGTTTGAAAAGACCACCTGAAATGTCAACCTATTTTGGTGGGACTTCACCAGGTGGTAAATTAGTTCATTTGTTTTAAACCTCTCTGCCAATGACAGGTAGTTTTCAGTTATCCCCTCCCCACTCAGACCACTCTCAGACCATCCTAGCTAAATTCTGGCTTGAGAAATTACTCTTTGCTAAGAAGCTATTTTTGTTTATTTTGGAGCATTTTAATTTAAAACAATCACAGGAAGGTACCTAATTGTTGTCCAGAAATGATTTGATATTGAGATAAGAAAAATAGCTGCATTGGACCTTTAAGCCAGCCAGACAGGACAAATGTATATATTTTTAGGAACAGACAGTGGCACACTCCAACACTCAGAAATAATTTAGAAATGCAGTATTTGTGTTTAGTGAGTCCGCCCAATCAGAGGCAGTAGGGATGACAATGTGTTATATTGATAGGTGCGTGAATTTGACCATATTGCCGTCCTGCCTGAGCATTCAAAAGTACTTTTGGGTGTCATGGAAAATGCATGGGAGTAAAAAGTACATATTTTCTTTAGGAATGTATTGGAGTGAAAGTAAAAGTTGTCAATATAAATAGTAAAGTACAGATATGTAACTCTCCGGGTGTCGTGGGTGTGGAGTCAGACGCAGGAGACAGAGAGTGCAATGCTGTGCTCTTTAATGCACCAACGCACCACAGGGTGCTCACAATAATAACGGCCCCAAACACGGGGAATGAAAAATGTACAACTGAAAGACACGACCAGGAACAAACATGTTCCTCTACTACAGAGCCGAAGGTTACAATAATCAATCCCGCACAACAAACAGGTGGGCCGGCTGTCTAATAAAGCCCCACTAATTATCACAAACAGGTGCTACCAATAAACATACAAGGAGGGGGAGGAAAGACAATCAGTGGCAGCTAACAGGCCGGTGACGACGACCGCTGAGCGCCACCCGACCGGGAAGGGAAGCCACCCTCGGTCGGACTCGTGACAAGATACCCCAAACAAACGACTTAAGTTGTACTTTTAAATATGTTTACTTAAGTACTTTACACCACTGTAACAGCCTCTGTTTGAAGCTGGATTGGGGTAGGTGGGGGTGGAGGAGGGTGATGTTTCGCATTTTACTGTCCTGATGGAGGATACATTTAGGCTGGGGCAATGAGTGACCACAGATGGTCTGAGTGCCTCCAAGCAAAACATTCTCCTCCACTGCCAAAAAATACTCTGCATATGGCTTACTGATACTTCAGGGCATGAGAGAGCATCACATGTGAGTGGTGTCCTCATGAAAGTTTTAGTTCCTGAGAATAGCTACAGTGGGGCAAAAAAGTATTTAGTCAGCCACCAATTGTGCAAGTTCTCCCACTTAAAAAGATGAGAGGCCTGTAATTTTCATCATAGGTACACTTCAACTATGACAGACAAAATGAGAAAAAAAATCCAAAAAATCACATTGTAGGATTTTTAATTAATTTATTTGCAAATTACTGGCCTACCTGGTTAAATAAAGGTGAAATAAAATAAATTAAAAAACACTGATATGGGAGGGAGAGACAGTTATTACACCCAGTCTGCACAGGCGGTTGGTGGCACCTTAATTGGGGAGGACTGGCTCATGGTAATGGCTGGAGTGGAATAGGTGGAATGGTATCAAATAGATCAAACACGTGGTTTCCGTGTGTTTGATGCCATTCCATTTGTTCCGTTCCAGCCATTATTATGAGCCGTCCATTATTCCAGCCTCCACTGCCATTCTGGTGGCAGACACCCAGCGTCTCCTCCCAGTGTCTCCACCAGATCTGGCCAGTAGAGAGCCCATGCATGTGAGCTAAGCCTGGGTGATTTTAATAAAACCACTGTAATAGCGGTTGGCAATTTGTAAGGTTTGCATTACCCTTATTCCTATATATATATATATATATTCCTATATATATATATATATATATATATATATATATATATATATATATATTATTTGAGAGTCTTCAAAGTAGCCAACCTTTGCCTTGATGACAGCTTTGCACACTCTTGGCATTCTCTCAACCAGCTTCATGAGGAATGCATTTCAATTAACAGGTGTTCCTTGTTCTTTGTTTCTGGCCATTTTGAGCCTGTAATCGAACCCACAAATGCTGATGCTCCATCTGACCCACTCACCCAAATGCTGACCCACCCATCTGCACCTAGTCTAAAGAAGGCCAGTTTTATTGCTTCTTTAATCAGGACAACAGTTTTCAGCTCTGCTAACATAATTGCAAATGGGTTTTCTAATGATCAATTACCCTTTTAAAATGATCAACTTGGAATAGCTAACACAATGTGCCATTGGAACACAGGAGTGATGGTTGCTGATAATGGGCCTCTGTACGCCTATGTAGATATTCCAAAATCTGCCAATTCCAGCTACAATAGTCATTTACAACATTAACAATGTCTACACTGTATTTCTGATCAATTTTGTTATTTTAATGGATTAAAAAAAAGTGCTTTTCTTTCAAAAACAAGGACATTTAAGTGACCCCAAACGTTTGAACGGTAGTATAGATATATACACACACACACACACAAAGATCCCTGAAATGCGTCATGGTATACTGTTGTGGAATCTCGATGAAGTCAGTTTTGCCTGCTATTTATAATTTTCATGCCAATGTATAGAGTTATCATACCGGCAGGGTAGCCTAGTGGTTAGAGCGTTGGACTAGTAACCGGAAGGTTGCAAGTTCAAACCCCCGAGCTGACAAGGTACAAATCTGTCGTTCTGCCCTTGAACAGGCAGTTAACCCACTGTTCCTAGGCCGTCATTGAAAATAAGAATTTGTTCTTAACTGACTTGCCTAGTTAAATAAAGGTAAAATAAAAAAATAGGTATCAGTACAGCAAGACTAATGTTATTAGGTTTAACTGTTTGAGTTCCAGACTGTACTAATTTGTCTTGGGGAATCCCGGAGAGAGAAGGCCCTTCATGACAGAGGGATGGGATCCCTGCATGATTGATGAGATGTGACAGTACTCCTTTGTTATTGTAGTTGTCTGGTAGATACAGTCTTTGTATTTCAACTGTAGCACAGGATAAAACATTATGACTAGGGCCAGCAAGGTTTCCTGGGCAGGTCATCAGTCAGAAAAAAACCTCATGGCCCTAAGTATGTCCTAACTCTGAGGATTTAAGGAGCCATTGTTTTCATGTCAGATTTCAGTGGTGTCTTGACAAACTCCAGTCTGAGGTGGATTAGTTGTTTGGTAGACACCGCCCATTGCTGTGGCCGGGGGAGACATTGTTGGTTCATGAGCCTTGGTAAATGGCATTAATTTCACATGAACTCAGGGGAAGGTAAGTTTAGCTGTGGTTGGGTACTCTGACTCTTCCGTGAAGAAGCATTTACTGTCAGCCCCCTGTGTTACGGGTGCGTGTTGATGGCAGGGAAGTCAGTCGCAGGAGAATCGAACTTGGTATAAACGGAGTTGTTTAATAAATGCTTCACAAAACCCAAATACCCGTCGTGCACCAACACATAAACAATCTCAGACAAGGACATGAGGGGAAACAGGGTTAAATACACATGTAATTGATGGGATTGGAACCAGGTGTGAAAGACAAGACCAATGGAAAATACAAATGGATCAGTGATGGCTAGAAGGTCAGAGACGTCGACTGCCGAACACCGCCTGAACAAGGAGGGACCGACTTCGGCAAAAGTTGTGACACCCTATGTCAATAGCTGAGTTATTTAGAGACATCTAATGTATACAAGTATCCAGCTGGTTGGATCTGAGTGGCAGTGGCACTAAACCATATCGCTGACTTCACACCTTTAAAAAATATATATTTTTAACTTAGTTTATTGGATTTTCAACAAAATTGCACTTGTGTCACGGCCGTCATAAGGAGACCAAGACGCAGCGTGGTAAGCGAACATAACTCTTTAATAAAAGAGAGAACACTGAACAGATCTAAACAAAATGAACCGTGAAGCAATATGACTAGTGCAGAACAGGCAACTAAACATAGAACAACCCCAAATATGGCTACCTAAATATGGTTCCCAATCAGAGACAACGATAAACAGCTGCCTCTGGTTCTCAATCAATCTAGGCAACCATAGACAAACCCCTAGATATACAAAAAAAACTAGACGTTACAAAAACTAAACAAACCACCCTTGTCACACCCTGACCTAACCAAATAATAAAGAAAACAAAGAACTAACAGTACGACAGTAACCCCCCCCCCCCAAAAAAAAGGTGCGGATTCCCAGCCCCAAACCTGAACCTATATGGGAGGGTCTGGGTGAGCATCAAACCTTGGTGGCGGCTTTGGTTCTGGACTCCGCCCCCCTTCTTTACACTGAGTCCGCTCTTGTAGTACTGACCCGTGGATCATCGCCGGAGGCTCTGGACTGCGCATCCTCGCCGTAGGCCCCGGGCTGGGGACCCTCCCTGCATGGATGGTCGCCGGGGACCCTCCCTGCATGGATGGTCGCCGGAGACCCCGGGCTGGGGACCCGTCGCCGGACGCTCTGGACTGGGGACCCGTCGCCGGACGCTCTGGACTGGGGACCCGTCGCCGGACGCTCTGGACTGGGGACCCGTCGCCGGACGCTCTGGACTGGGGACCCGTCGCCGGACGCTCTGGACTGGGGACCCGTCGCCGGACGCTCTGGACTGGGGACCCGTCGCCGGACGCTCTGGACTGGGGACCCGTCGCCGGACGCTCTGGACTGCCGAGGCACACTGTAGGCCTGGTGCCGGAACTGGTGGTACCGGGCTGAGGACACGCACCTCAGGGCGAGTGCGGAAAGGAGGAACAGGACGTACTGAACTGTGAAGGCGTACTGGAGGTCTGGAGTGTAGAGCTGACACAACCCGTCCTGGCTGGATGTTTATTTTCGCCCTGTAAATGCATAACACGGTGCCTGACAAGTAACGCACTCCCCACAGTAAGCACGAGGAGTTGGCTCAGGTCACCGACCTGACTCATGCAATCTCCACGTGTGCCTCCCCAAAATCTTGGGGCTGCCTCTCGGGCTTCCATGCCAGCCGTGTACCCTCATATTGACACCGTTCCTCTCCACCTGCTTCCATGGCAGGGTCTTGTCCCCATGCCATTACCTCCTCCCAGGTCCAGGATGTCCTCCACTCTGCTTTCTCCCGGGTCCAATATGTCCACTCCTTTTTAGCACGCTGCTTGGTCCTTTTTTGGTGGGTTGTTCTGTCATGGTTGTCATAAAGAGGAGACCAAGGCGCAGCGTGATAAGCGAACATAACATAAAAGAGAGAACACTGAACAAACCGAACCGTGAAGCAATATGGCTAGTGCAGAACAGGCAACTAAACATATAACAACCCAAAAAATAACCAAGCAATATGGCTACCTAAATATGGTTCCCAATCAGAGACAGCGATAAACAGCTGACTCTGATAGAGAACCAATCTAGGCAACCATAGACATATAAACACCTAGACTAGCAAAACCCTAGACATACAAAAACCCCTAGACATTCAAAACCCTAGACATACAAAAACCCCTAGACATTCAAAACCCTAGACATACAAAAACCCCTAGACATTCAAAACCCTAGACATACAAAAACCCCTAGACATTCAAAACACCTAGACAATACAAAAACTAAACAAACCACCCTTGTCACACCCTGATCTAACCAAATAATAAAGAAAACAAAGATAACTAAGGTCAGGGCGTGACAACTTGTAAGTTATTTGGTAGTAATATAAAACAACAAATCAAAGACAACAATACAGCCAAACAAAGAGTGAGACAGAAATATAACAACACAAAAAACTAAGACAAAAAAATATTTATTTTGATACAGTTGTTACAGGTCAACTAGAACAGATAGTACAGTCCTCCTTAACATCCGAGATACCGTATATACACATACTAGGCCTCTTACATCACCGATTTATAAATATAAATATGCATCACCCTGGAACTGCAGGGAAATGTAGTCATTTAACATATGAAAAAAAGGGAGCCCACATTGCATAGAATTTGTCTATAGACCCATTGAGGGTGTGTTTAATTTTTTCCAGCTTCATGCAATTCAACCCGGATTTAATCCAAACCGCATGAGAATACAGAGGATTTCCATCTAAGTAAAATTAATCGTCTCGTTATTTTGGTCAGTTGTAATGTGGGTAAGGAAACCACAAAAAATGCAATAAAAGGGTCTGGTTCGTTCTGTGTGCCGCTTAATTCTGAAAGTATGTCAAAAATGTCTTTCCAGAAACCAACAAGAGATGGGCAACACCAAAACATGTGTACATGATTAGCAGGAGACTGGTTACGTCGTACACAATTAGGGTTCACATCCTTGTAAATTTTGGATAATCTTGCTTTGGTCCAGTGAGCCCTATGAATGAGTTTGCATTGAATAAGACCGTGCCGAGCACAAATAGAAGAGGTATGTACCTTTTTGAGTGCCCCTTCCCATAGTTCATCCGATATTTCCTCACCCAGTTCTTCCTCCCATGAGGATTTAATATTGTTTAATGAGGTGGTTTGTTGTGAGCAAATTTGACTGTAGATTATTGACAAGGTGCCTTTCAGAGTAGGAAGTGGGATAAGAAATGTGTCAAACTGTGTTTCACCAGGAAGTGTGGGGAATCGGGGATCTTTGCTTTGGACCTAACTCCGGACTTGTAAGAACCTAAAGAAATGATGTCTGGGGAGACCACATTTAGCTGATAATTGTTCAAACGTACTAAATGTATTGTTAATATAAAGATCCCTAAATCTTTTAATACAGAGACTAGACCATGTTGTGAAAGCACCATCAACCATAGATGGGGGAAAAGCTGGGTTTGTGGCTACCGGAGCAAAATAAGAGGTTGTCTGAAACCCAAAGTGGCGCCTAAATTGATTCCTGATCTTCAATGTTGTTTTGAGGCATGTATTTTCGGTGAAGGAGGAGTAAGGGCCTGTAACGGAGGAGTGAGGGAAGACAATGATGCTGGTATAAATGAGGCGGCCTCCATCTCTAGCCAAATTGGGGGGGGGAGTATCTCTCTGCTCTGCAACCAGTACTGAATGATCCTAAGGTTAATAGATAATAATAATAGAATCAATAATAGAATCTAAAACCCGGTAGCGCTAGACCGCCATCTGGTTTGGACCTCTGCAAAAGCTGTTTTCGTAAAAGCTTTTTGTCCCACATAAAAGGAAGAATTAGGCCGTCGATCTTTTTGAAAAGCATTTTGGGAAGAAAAATAGGTACGCACTTATAGAGATAAAAGAATTTAGGGAGAGTATTCATTTTAATATAATTGATTATTGCGACTAAGGAGAGGTGTAGCAAAGAACAGCGTTCCAAATCTCCCTTAGTACGGGTTAAAAGAGGAGCAAAGTTGGCCTGATAAAGGTTTTCAAATCTGATTGTGAAGTGCAGCCTGATATAAATAAAACTACTGTGAGCAATTTTAAATAGGAAGTTATGTAAAGGGACATTTTTGGCGGCCACATTGTGCTGCATCAATTCGCTTTTACTGAGATTCAGTTTATACCCTGATAAGTGACCGAAGGATGTGAAAGTGGCAAGGGCAGCAAGAACAGAAACATGACTGTCGGATGTGTATAATAGTAAATAATCTGCATATAAACAGTTTGTGTTCGTGTCAGTATCTGACTATACCTTTGATGAGGGGGTTGGAGCGAAGTGCTACTGCAAGGGGTTTTATGGCAAGGGCAAACAGTAAGGGACATAAATGGCAACCCTGGCGTGTCGATCGTTGCAAAGGGAAGCAATCTGATTGAGAGTTATTAGTCCTGACAGAGGCTTGAGGGAATGAGTACAGAGGTCTTATCCAAGTAATGAATTTGGAGCCAAAGCCAAATTTATTTAAGGTGCAAAAAATGTATTTCCATTAGAGGTCGACCAATTATGATTTTTCAACGCCGATACCGATACCAATTATTGGAGGACCAAAAAAAGCCGATACCGATTAATTGTTAGATTTTCTTATTTATTTGTAATAGTGACAATTACAACAATACTGAATGAACACTTATTTTAACTTAATATAATACATCAACAAAATCTATTTAGCCTCAAATAAATAATGAAACTGTTCAATTTGGTTTAAATAATGCAAAAACAAAGTGTTGGAGAAGAAAGTAAAAGTGCAATATGTGCCATGTAAGAAAGCTAATGTTTAAGTTCCTTGCTCAGAACATGAGAAGATATGAAAGCTGGTGGTTCCTTTTAACATGAGTCTTCAATATTCCCAGGTAAGAAGTTTTAGGTTGTAGTTATTATAGGAATTATAGGGCTATTTCTCTCTATACGATTTGTATTTCATATACCTTTGGCTATTGGATGTTCTTATAGGCACTTTAGTATTGCCAGTGTAACAGTATAGCTTCCATCCCTCTCCTCGCCGCTACCTGGGCTCGAACCAGGAACACATCGACAACAGCCACCCTCGAAGCAGCGTTACCCATGCAGAGCAATGGGAACAACCACTCCAAGTCTCAGAGCGAGTGACGTTTGAAAAGCGATTAAGCGCACTCCGCTAACTAGCTAGCCATTTCACATCGGTTACACCAGCCTAATCTCAGGAGTTGATAGGCTTGAAGTCATAAACAGCGCAATGCTGGAAGCGTTGCAAAGAGCTGCTGGTAAAACGCACGAAAGTGCTGTTTGAATGAATGCTTACGAGCCTGCTGGTGCCTACCATCGCTCAGTCAGACTGCTCTATCAAATCATAGACTTAATTATAACATAATAACACACAGAAATACTAGCCGTAGGTCATTAATATGGTCGAATCCGGAAACTATCATTTCGATAACAAAACCTTTATTATTTCAGTGAAATACGGAACCGTTCCGTATTTTATCTAACGGATGGCATCCCTAAGTCTAAATATTGCTTTTACATTGCACAACCTCCAATGTTATGTCATTATCATGTCAAATTCTGGCAAATTAGTTCGCAATGAGCCAGGAGGCCCAAACTGTTGCATATACCCTGTCTCTGCATGCAATGAACACAAGAGAAGTGACACAATTTCACCTGGTTAATATTGCCCGCTAACCTTTCTTTTAGCTAAATATGCAGGTTTAAAAATATATACTTCTGTGTATAGATTTTAAGAACGGCATTGATGTTTATGGTTAGGTACACGTTGGAGCAACGACAGTCCTTTTTCGCGAATGCGCACCGCATCGATTATATACAACACAGGACACGCTAGGTAAACTAGTAATATCATCAACCATGTGTAACTAGTGATTATGATTGATTGATTGTTTTTTATAAGATAAGTTTAATGCTAGCTAGCAACTTACCTTGGCTTCTTACTGCATTCGCATAACAGGCAGGCTCCTCGTGAGGCAGGTGGTTAGAGCGTTGGACTAGTGAACCGTAAGGTTGCAAGATTGAATCCCTGAGCTGACAAGGTAAAAATCTGTCGTTCTGCCCCTGAACAAGGCAGTTAACCCACCGTTCCTAGGCCGTCATTGAAAATAAGAATGTGTTATTAACTGACATGGCTCCTTAGATAAAGTTGTAAAAGAAAAAAAGAAAAAAAGGCAAAATCTGCGTCCAAAAATACCAATTTCCGATTGTTATGAAAACTTGAAATTAGCCCCAATTAATCGGCCATTCCAATTAATCTGTAGACCTCTAATTTCCATTCCACCCGGTCGAAGGCTTTCTCTGCATCCAGGGATATAATGGCTTCAGAGGCATTGGTGACAGAGGGATTATATATAATATTAAATAATCGTTGAAGATTGAAAAATGAGTGTCTATTTTTAATAAATCCTGTTTGACCCAGAGAGATAATTGATGAGAGGACTGTTTCCAGACTCGTTGCCAGAAGTTGGCTAGAATTTTGTAGTCGACATTTATCAGGCTAATTGGATTGTATGACACACAGTCAAGAGGGTCTTTGTTTTTATAAAGAAAAGACAAATGGTTGCCTGAGTGAGAGAGTCTGTGGGAGAGCAGCATTTACAAATGCTTCATTGTACATTTCAATTAGAATAGGGGCTATTTTGGAGAGTTTTTATAAAACTCTGCTGAGTAGCCGTCAGGCCCTGAGCTTCTCCCGGATTGAAGGTATTTGACAGCTTTAGACAATTCTTCAACAGTGATCAGCTGCTCTAATTTATTTTGACCAAATCCCGGCTGACAGAAGGCACAGCAAGTGAATGGAAGATATCATCCAATTCCAACATATCCACTTTACTTTCAGAAGTATATAAAGACTGGTACAATCTCTTGAACTCATCACTGATCCCCCTAGGATCTAATGATATCCCAGACGATTTACGAATTTTAGGAATCTGGTGTGATGATGATAGTTGATAGTGTGATGATGATAGTTGTGAGCTAATAATTTACTGGCTTTATCTCCTTGCTCGTAGTGCTCCTAGACTTGACAAGCAGTTCAGTAACCTGGTCTATTAAAAATGTGTCAAATTCTGCTTGCAAAGTTAAACGCTCCTTATAAATATCTGGAGATGGTGAAACAACTTAAATGTCATCTAATTGGGCAATGCAGCGTGTTTGTTCTCATGTGCGGTGTAGGAAATCATTTCACCTCTGATATACAGTAAGCTTTCAAAGTTTCCAAGAGAGTAGACACAGAGATGTTTTGGGTTCTAGTTGTACTTGACCCAAAACAAAATTGACAGTGTTCATTACTGAGCAGTTGAGTATTTAGCCGCCAAGGCGGCCGCAGGTTGTCAACAGTTTGAAAGACCACTTCCATAGTAACAGGGGCATGGTCAGATACATTGGATTATATGAACATGAAGACATGGAATGGAGAAGTCTGTCATCTACAAGGAAGTTGTCTATGCACGTAAAAGAGTATGCTTTTCCAAATGGATTAAACATTCTCCGAGGGTCTGAAACTTCAAATGTAGACATAACGGTTCGGACAACTCTAGCTGATGTTGACAAGATTTAGTGGAGGATCGATCAAAATGTGGGTCTAACCAACAGTTGAAGTCACCACCTAAGATCAACATATGGGAGGGCATATCGGGAGTGTAGAAAAAAACGATTTGAAGAAATCACCATTGTCCCAACAAGGAGCATAAATATTAACAAGAAGTACATTCGTATTGAGCAGCCTACCACTGACAATTATGTATCTACCATGTGGATTTGCAATCACATTAGAACTTGTAAAAGGTACCAATCTGTGAAGTAAAATAGCCACCCCTCTTGCCTTATTCTGAAATGAGTAATGGAACATCTGACCCACCCATCTGCACCTAAGACATGACTGTTGTGATGCCTTCAGATTAGTTTCTTGAGGAAAGATGATGTGAGCTTTCAGTTAATGAAGGTGGTGTAGCACCTTACTACGTTTAACTGGGTTATTGATGCCCCTACAATTCCAAGTAAGAAAATGTAAACCATTCCCTCCAGCTGGATGGGCTTCACTAGGCTGAGTTATGTCTTATGAGAGAGAGGACGTGTAAAGGACAAGGTACAATGTAAACTAAAGATCGTAGTTGACCCTAATAGCTTAAATTTGAAAAACAAAGACAAGCGACGAAGTGCAAAAAAACATGAAAAACTATATACAACTAAAGAGGGAAAAAACCCTTCTCTCACAACCTCCCTTGCCGAAGCATCTCCCCAACTGAGATGCAAGCAAAACCCTAAATACAAAAAAGTTTAAAGCAAAGCATGATAATTTAACCAGAGTAAACCATTTAACCAGAGTAAACCAAACATGCATAGATTGATCCCCAGTAGAGTCTAAGGAAAACTCACCTTGGTTAAGAGAGGTTTAAGAGCAATAAAAGTGGTAAAACTGCAACTGAACCATGAAAACAGCCAGACATTGGCAATAGATTTAAAAAAAGAATAAGATCAAGGCTTAAGGCTTAGATCAAAATAAAATAGTAATGATACAAATTAAAAGCAATAATGTGAGTGGAATAAAGAATATGTATATGCATATCTGCATTGTATCACATTATAGTGGGGAGTCAACTGTATACTCACCAACATGGGTTGGATATGAAAAGAAAAAAAAGAACGACATTCAAGTGTCAATGAACCCAGCAAAGTTGGCTTCGCTAGCCAACCAGTCTGCCAGCTGGCCTGTTAACTAGCCTGCTAACAAGACCAGCTAACCAACCATTTGTACCACACCATGCGGTACAACAGCCGCTTTCACGTTCTTGTTGATGAAATCGGCCGCTAGAGCCGGGTCCTCGAATCTGTGCGTGGATCCGTCCGGTAAAGTCAGTCAGAACTGCAGGGTAGATGAGGCCGAATTTCATGCCCGGGCAGAATCGCAGCTGGTGCTTCACAGCTCCGAAGCTAGCCCGCTTCTTAGCCACAGTCGTGGTGTAGTCTGCAAATATCAAGACTCTTTTACCCTTGTAGAGGAGAGGATATGCTTCTCCCGATCTACTCAGTATGTCATTGCAGACGTGAAAGAAGTGCACCCTGATGACAAATGGTCATGGGGGTTCTCCATCCCGGGGTCAGCTACGCAGGGTGCGGTGGGCCCGGTCTAGCATCGGCTTCTCCTCCAGGCCGAGCAGCTCCTGAAGCAGCTGGGCCATGAACTCCGTCGGTCTTGGGCCCTCCACTCCCTCCGGTATTCCCAGAAGACGAATGTTGTTCCTCCGCATTCTACTTTCCATATCTTCGCATCTATTGTCAAGGCATGCCACCCTAGTTTTTAATTAGCCAACGTTAGCCTCTAGCTCGCTAATGCAAGTGCTGTGGTCTGTAGCACCGCACTCCAGCTCCAATAAGGCAGCTCCGTAGGCGTCAAGCTTATTCTGTTTACTCTCTATAGATTTTTTACGCTCGTCTTTGACCATTGATATCTCTGACCTGAGATTGGTAGAGAGAGTCAATTCTGAGGCTGCCCATCACGCACCCGTCATGTTTGGGTGCGTGCTTGCTGCGGCCTGCTCTTGCATACTCCGTTTTTGGCCAGGTATATGACATTACAAACTTACATTTCTCAGACTTGATCTGAATTGTTTAGAGGTCTCTTCAGATGCCTGACCAAACAGAAATATATACAATTTTGCAAGGTTAAATATATACATTTGGTCACTAACTCAGGAACGATAGGGAAACGCGTTCTACATCCTTGGCTTCCAACAGTGGCTTCCAACTTTTTAGGAAAATAGTTGCTATTCTTATAGGTGTGACAAAACACTCATTCAAGAGTAGGGAAAAAGATACTGAAATACACTTCAAATGAACATATTGTCCTTTACTCTTTATAAATATAATTCAGAGTGCAGTTGGGTCATTATTAATTTACAAATGTAAGTCAATAAGGCTTGAATTTCAATGTATACAGTACTAAATGCTTGATGCCTCTTTAACTCGTTACAGCCTCTGCACAATGCAGATGACCTCAGATTATCAATATGCGTATGACTTGTGACCCTTCTGTTTTGGTATGTTTTGATTGGTTGGCAGCATTTTGATTGGTTCCTGGGAAAGGTTTCCTTTAGATCTCAGAGTATTATCAACTAATAACACTGATTGGTTTAGGTAACCTAGTTCTGTCCAATAACGATACGAACATTGGTTTGTGATGTGTTCATAGTGTTTCTGGGATACAAGCAAAGTGGAAAATGTAGCTTGAATGAGTACTACTGGACTATGATGTGATTCCTGTTGTCAATGTTTACTTTATATGGTAATGAATCCTCAATTCCACACATTTTTTCATGAACAACGTAGCTGCCAACATTAATTTTATTGTCAGACTAGCTTTACTAAATTCAAAAGCGCTGTCGAGACATTTTCAGTCCCAGCTCCAGATAAAACATTTCTTTGACTATAAAAAATTACTCAAAAGCATCAACCACTGTCACGTTCTGACCTCTATTTCCTTTGTTTTGCATTTATTTAGTATGGTCAGGGCGTGAGTTGGGTGGGCAGTCTATGTTTGTTTTTTCTATGTTTTGGGGCAGTTCTATGTTTTCGGCCTAGTATGGTTCTCAATCAGAGGCAGGTGTCATTAGTTGTCTCTGATTGAGAATCATACTTAGGTAGCCTGGGTTTCACTGTTTGTTTGTGGGTGATTGTTCCTGTCTTTGTGTAGTGTTCACCAGATAGGCTGTATTAGGTTTCACGTTCCGTTTGTTGTTTTCGTATTCATTTAGTTATTTCATGTATCGTCATTTATTTCATTAAAGAACATGAGTAACCACCACGCTGCATTTCGGTCCTCTCTGTCAACAAACGAAGAACGCTGTTACAGAATCACCCACCACAACAGGACCAAGCGGTGTGGTAATGGGCAACGGAAAAAGCAGCAGCAGGAGCAGCGCGAGGAGGTATGGACATGGGAGGAGGAATTAGACGGAAGAGGACCCTGGGCTCAGCCAGGAGAATATCGCCGTCCCAAAGAAGAACTGGAGGCGGCGAAAGCGGAGAGGCGCTGGTATGAGGAGGCAGCGCGGCGTCGTGGATGGAAGCCCGGGAGTCAGCCCCAAAAATTTATTGGGGGGGGGGCTAACAGGGAGTATGGCTACGCCAGGTAGGAGACCTGAGCCAACTTCCTGTGGTTACCGGGGGGCTAGAGAGACCGGACAGGCACCGTGTTATGCTGTGGAGCGCACGGTGTCCCCAGTGCAGGTGCACAGCCCGGTGCGGTACATTCCAGCTCCGCGTATCGGCCGGGCTAGAGTGGGCATCGAGCCAAGTGCCATGAAGCCGGCTCTACGCATCTGGTCTCCAGTGCGTCTCCTTGGGCCGGCTTACATGGCACCAGCCTTGCGCACGGTGTCCCCGGTTCGCCTGCATAGCCCAGTGCGGGCTATTCCACCTCGCCGCACTGGCAGGGCGACCGGGACCATTCAACCGGGTAAGGTTGGGCAGGCTCGGTGCTCAAGAGCTCCAGTGCGCCTGCACGGTCCGGTCTATCCGTCACCACCTCCACACCCCAGCCCTCCGGTGGCAGCTCCCCGTACCAGGCTGTGTCTCCGGCCCATCCGTCCAGAGCCTTCCTCCTCTCCAGCGCTGCCGGAGTCTCCCGTCTGTCCGGCGCCTCTGCCGGGGTCTCCCGTCTGTCCGGCGCCTCTGCCGGAGCCTCCCGCCTGTCCGGCGCCATCGGAGCTTCCCGTCTGCCCAGCGCCATCTGAGCTTCCCGTCTGCCCAGCGCCATCTGAGCTTCCCGTCTGCCCAGCGCCGCCAGTGCCGCCCGTCTGCCCAGCGCCGCCAGTGCCGCCCGTCTGCCCAGCGCCGCCAGTGCCGCCCGTCTGCCCAGCGCCGCCAGTGCCACCCGTCTGCCCAGCGCCGCCAGTGCCGCCCGTCTGCCCGGAGCCGCCAGTGCCGCCCGTCTGCCAGGAGCCGCCAATGCCGCCCGTCTGCCAGGGGCCGCCAGTGCCGCCCGTCAGCCAGGGGCCGCCAGTGCCGCCCGTCAGCCAGGGGCCGCCAGTCAGCCAGGGGCCGCCAGTGCCGCCAGTCAGCCAGGGGCCGCCAGTTGCCGCCAGTCAGCCAGGGGCCGCCAGTCAGCCAGGGGCCGCCAGTGCCGCCCGTCTGCCAGGAGCCGCCAATGCCGCCCGTCTGCCAGGGGCCGCCAGTGCCGCCCGTCAGCCAGGGGCCGCCAGTGCCGCCCGTCAGCCAGGGGCCGCCAGTCAGCCAGGGGCCGCCAGTGCCGCCAGTCAGCCAGGGGCCGCCAGTTGCCGCCAGTCAGCCAGGGGCCGCCAGTCAGCCAGGGGCCGCCAGTGCCGCCAGTCAGCCAGGGGCCGCTAGAGCCCCTCCGCCCGGAGCAGCTGCCCCTCTGTCCCGAGCAGCTGCCCCTCTGTCCCGAGCAGCTGCCCCTCTGTCCCGAGCAGCTGCCCCTCTGTCCCGAGCAGCTGCCCCTCTGTCCCGAGCAGCTGCCGCCCCTCTGTCCCGAGCAGCTGCCGCCCCTCTGTCCCGAGCAGCTGCTTCACCTCTGTCCCGAGCTGCCCCTCTGTCCCAAGCAGCCCCTCTGTCCAGTGGGGTCATTGAGAGGGGTGGGCATGGTGAGTAAGCCACGGAGGCGGACAATAAGGCGGACTAAGACAATGGCGAAGTGGGGTCCGCGTCCCGCGCCAGAGCCGCCACCGCGGACAGACGCCCACCCAGACCCTCCCCTATAGGTCAAGGTTTTGCGGCCGGAGTCCGCACCTTTGGGGGGGGGGTACTGTCACGTTCTGACCTCTATTTCCTTTGTTTTGCATTTATTTAGTATGGTCAGGGCGTGAGTTGGGTGGGCAGTCTATGTTTGTTTTTCTATGTTTTGGGGCAGTTCTATGTTTTCGGCCTAGTATGGTTCTCAATCAGAGGCAGGTGTCATTAGTTGTCTCTGATTGAGAATCATACTTAGGTAGCCTGGGTTTCACTGTTTGTTTGTGGGTGATTGTTCCTGTCTTTGTGTAGTGTTCACCAGATAGGCTGTATTAGGTTTCACGTTCCGTTTGTTGTTTTCGTATTCATTTAGTTATTTCATGTATCGTCATTTATTTCATTAAAGAACATGAGTAACCACCACGCTGCATTTCGGTCCTCTCTGTCAACAAACGAAGAACGCCGTTACAACCACACACAATATAAAACATTAAAGAACTACTAGAAGGGTTGCAAAGGCATTCTCCTGACAATAACAAATTCATCATTTTTCCTTCCCTCTGACGTTGTTGCACTCATTGATATTCTGTTGTACTGTTCATCTCCCTGCAGTCTCAAGGCAGTCAGACAGAGAGAGGATCACTGCATCAGTGGTTTGCTGGTCCAGCACGGCCCTGCTTTCGTTGAGTAATGCCAGTCTGCAGCAGAATCACAAACAGTCAGACCTGGCAGCATTTCTCAATTAGAGGGACACACAGGGGACCCTCGTCTCTTCCACCACTCAGAAATAGCCTCATTGATGAGCTCTCTCCTCATCCAGAAACCTGCCATCCTCAACAGACCTGCCTTTAAAACCCCCAACTGGAAAATTATAAAGGGCCCCCACACTATACCTGCTGACTCCAGAAATGTTCTTGCTCAGCCATCTGTGGCCTGAAGAAAGCCATCATCATTTCCTCTCAGTAAATGGTCTTCAAAGGGGAGATATCAGCCAGAATATAGATGGATTACCGTTACATTAGTATTTGTTTTAGTTATTTTGGTCTGGGAGTGGATTTGCAATGTTTCTCAAAGTTGGCAGACACTCATGTACAGTATATATTGGGTATGTAATTTGCATTGCTAGGAGATTACTGAATTACTTTGGAATCTGTTAACACAGCCTACTGAGTTAATAAGATAATTATATTTCCAGATAAGCGTCAAGTTACATTAATCTAAGAAAATTCAAGAAATCTGTAATTAATGTAGACGTTTTTGCAGAGGAGATCATAGTCGTGCAATCTTACATCTAGCTAAGGTGTTTGTGCAGTATTTCTCAAGTAAAAAAATATCCATGAAAAACTAATCAGTGCACTGCATAGTCTATCCTCTCGAGTCGGGAAAGTCTGGCTGTGCACTCAGGAGTGATTTCGAAAAACATGTCTACAACTTCATAAAATTGCAAGCAGTCAAACTATCTTAAATAAAGCACAAGGTGCTCACTGTTTATCAGGGGCGGCAGGTAGCCTAGTGGTTAGAGCGTTGGGCCAGTAACCGAAAGGTTGCTAGATTGAATCCCTGAGCTGACAAGATAAAAAATCTGTCGTTCTGCCCCTGATCAAGGCAGTTAACCCACTGTTCCCAGGCCGTCATTGTAAATAAGAATTTGTTCTTAACTGACTTGCCTAGTTAAATACAAGGTTAAATTAAAATTAAATTATCAGCAGGGTTGGTTAGTTTACTTTCTAAATGTAATCAGTTACGAGATACCTGTCCAAAATTGTAATCAGTAACATCATTTTGGATTACCCAAACTCAGTAACGTTATCTGATTACATTAAGTTACTTTTAGATTACTTTCCCCTGAAGAGGCATTAGAAGAAGACAAAAATGTATGTTACCAATTGAACGACATCTATTGCAGGATAAATCAATGTTAAAGATTACATACTGTAGCTGGCAAAATATGGATGTTAAATTTGCTTTATGGGTTGGGTACTACATTTAATAATACGATAAAATTATATTTTTACATTAAAAACCAAAGTCTATCAGAATTCCAGTCATTCCAATAAATGTTATGGCCCTTGATCTTCAAGAATAGGACTTGGAAATATAGAAGTATAGATCATCCAAATTGTTTTACCTGAGCATAACCCCAAAACTAAGGACTTATTTACCAGGCCTACTCTGCTGATTATGATTTTGTTATCATGGAGGACTGACTGGGCTCATGGAATGGCTTGCTTTGAGCATTACTGAGAAGTGCTATTTACATGTGAAAAGGGAATGCCATATGCTGCATTTGCTATAGGCCTATTGTTTACCTTTTTGTTGGTGACACTTTGATATCTTGAAAATTTGCAGCTGTTTAAAGGACAAATCCACATATGAAACAATAACAAAACGGACACCCCGCCTCCGTTTTGGTAAAAAGCTGAGGGATGATACTCGATAAATGTAACCACGCTCATATTAATAGACAGAACTATGGATGCAAGAACTGCCCATCCATGATATCAAAAGTATTGTTTTAAACATGGTATGAGGCTATACCGTGTTTGTTTACATTTACAATGTTTACAAACATTGGGGGAAAACAAGCTTATATTTTGGGTTCTCATGGAGTGTGACAGTTGAACTAAGCTCATGAGGCATTTATAAGTTATCTTCTAAAGAATCAATGTATATATACAGTACCAGTCAAAAGTTTGAATACACCTACTCATTCCAGGGTTTTTCTTTATTTTTTACTATTTTCTACATTGTAGAATAGTGAAGACATCAAAACTATGAAATAACACATATGGAATCACGTTGTAATCAAAAACGTGTAAAACAAATCAAAATATATTTCATATTTTAGATTCTTCAAAGTAGCCACCCTTTGCCTTGATGACAGTTTGCAATGTGATGCAGTGTTTAGACAGCTGCGCCACTCGGAAAGTTCCATCCACAAAGTTTTTCATGCTTATTAATTGCCTTGCGCAAAGAATGAAAATTCTAAAATACTACACAGGACTCTTAAATAATTTAAATGTGAATTAATTTTTTTATCACAGAAAAAAATAAATAAATAACGCAATGTTAATTATATAAAGCAGCCCGTGTAATCATCTGCCAGAGAGTAGCCCCAATCGGCCCGAGCCCCAAGTAATATATTCAGGCCAGATAACTCTCACTGGAATCGGCCTGAGCCCCAAGTACAGTAATATATACATTTGAGCCAGATAACTCTCACTGGAATCGGCCCGAGCCCCAAGTAATACATTTGGGCCAGATAACTCACACCGGAATCGTCCCGAGCTCAATCCCTGCATTCTAGCCATAAGTAATACTGCTGAAGGTGGCCCAGACTTGGGCGACATGACGTCGGCCGAGTCTGACTCTCAGCCGAGTGGCCCGACTCTCAGCCGGAATCCACTGTGCTAGCTGGGTAGCGACTCCTGTGGCGGGCCAGACACATGCACACTGACACGGTCACCAGGTGACGTACGGTGTTTCCTCTGACATTAACATTTTTTTGTGGTGAATGGGTATAATATTTATGTATAAATGTATAATAGTAATATTTAAAATTACTAAATCGGGTAATTTTGTATACATTTATTTAAACTTGCATCGGGCCTCTTCTGGGGGGATTCTGGTAGATGCCGGCAAAGTCGGCTGAATTCCAGTAGACTGAAAGGACCCGATGTACTTGGGCCGATTCTGGGCAGTCATTCATTTTTCTTTCCAGGCCGAGTCCGACACCCGATTCCCGGCCGATTTCAATCAGTTCTAGTCCCCCGGAAGAGGGCTGCTTCTGGGCCAATTCCTCATTGCTAGCTGGGATCCCCAACCCTGTTCATCAGTGCCCAAAATCACTTGCTAGCTAGCTAGATTCCAACTTTGTGTTTGTAAATGAAGCTAGCAAGTAGTAATTTGCGAAACACAGTTACAGAGTTTAATGGCTGTGATACGAGAAAGCTGAGGATGGATCAACAACATTGTAGTTACTCCACAATACTAACCGAAGGAAGCCTGTACAGAATAAAAAATATTCCAAAAACATTTATCCTATTTGCAGCAAGGCACTAAAGCAATGCTGCAAAGAATGGGGCAAAGCAATTAACTTTTTGTCCTGAATATAATGTGTTATGTTTGGGGCAAATCCAATACCTTACTGAGTACCACTCTCCATATTTTCAAGCATAGTGGTGGCTGCATCATGTTATAAGTATGCTTGTTACCAGTAAAAACTGGGGAGTTTTTCAGGATAAAAAAGAAACAGAAAGGAGCTAAGCACAGGCAAAATCCTAGAGGAAAACCTGGTTCAGTCTGCCTTCCACCAGACACTTCACCTTTCAGCAGGACAATAACCTAAAACACAAGGCCAAATCTACACTGGAGTTGTTTTTTTGTTTTGTTTTTTTGACCTTTATTGAACTTGTTTACCAAGAATGTTCCCGAGTGGCCAAGTTACAGTTTCAACTTAAATCTACTTGAAAGTCTATGACAAGACCTGATCAACAACCAATTTGACAGAGCTTGAATTATTTTGAAAATAGTAATTGGCAAATTTTTCACAATCCAGGTGTGGAAAGCTCTTAAAGACTTACCCAGAAAGACTCACAGCTATAATCACTGCCAAAGGTGCTTCTACAAAGTATTGACTCTGGGGTGTGAATAAGGTATTTCTGTTTTTCTTTTTTAATACATTTGCAAATAATTCTAAAAACATGTTTTCACTTTTTCATTATGGGGTATTGTGTGTAGATGGGTGAGAGAAAAAATATATTTAATCCATTTTGAATTCAGGCTGTAACACAACAAAATGTGGAATAAGTCAAGGAGTATGAGTACTTTCTGAAGGCACATTAGGCCTAGAGACTAATCTGCGCAGGACATTTGCCATATAAAGGAATGAGCCCAGTATAAGGAAGCTGAAACTCTTGCAATCTTATCTCATAAACATTTAAACCGGAGTGATTCTTACTTTACTGGGTGAGCAAAATGCCAGCTGGGTAAATCATCCATGAAATTAGATGGTGGTTGCCTATCCTTCGCCCCTGGTCTCTCGTTCTTGCCTGAATGCTTCTATCATCAATCTCATCATTGTTAGTAATATAATAATAATTATTTTTATACCACTATGTAATGCCAGTATAATAACATCCACAACTAAGTTGTAGTCTTGTTGACTATAGTCTTGTAGATCTACTTAGAATACATTGACGACCTTTTATTGTGGAAAAATTACAATTTGACGTCATTTTAGGTTACACGTAAATTATTGTTGTAGTGGTACATCATGCATGGCTTTTAAACGTGGTACTTGGAGACTCATTCTCTTTGGTACCGTTAAGAATGAAATATGTTAAACTGGTTTGTAAACACTGTGGGTTGGCAGAGAGCGCCAGTCATCTATGTCTGCATGGCTGGTAAAAAAAACAATGTTCCAGTGTCTGTCTGTGGTGGTATGGATGTGTGTATGGGGCTCCAAAGAGGTCCATTGTCTCTGACCACTTTTTTCTGTCACTCTCTCCCTCCTTCCCTCCCTCCTTCCGTCCGTCCGTCCGTCCGCCCGTCTGCCCGTCTGTCTGTTTGTCTGTCTGTCTGCCTGTCTGCCTGTCCGTCCGTCCGTCCAGGAGGAGGAGATGCCAGAGTTAGAGATTGACATAGATGAGCTGCTGGAGCTGTCAGACGTGGAGCAGAGATCCAGACTGCAGGTTAGTACACTACAGACAGGTTGCCCCTGGGAGGAGCTCAGGCACCAAC
The DNA here is from genome assembly GCF_045791955.1 of Oncorhynchus clarkii lewisi. Classification (NCBI taxonomy): domain Eukaryota; kingdom Metazoa; phylum Chordata; class Actinopteri; order Salmoniformes; family Salmonidae; genus Oncorhynchus; species Oncorhynchus clarkii. The sequence continues at coordinate 44,493,538 of NC_092165.1, forward strand.
ACAGTGTTGTCAGTTAGCCCTGCCCATCATTTACTCCAGAACACAGAGACATCCAATCTGACAATCTTGAGCCGTATAAAACAATCTCATTAAAAGAAAAACATAGACAGGGAAAACATACTGTTGACATTTTCCAGTCAAGAGGCCATTTTGTGGGTCACAGTATGAGCCAATACTTACACTTCAGCCATGCCCTTGTTTATACTTTACACATAAACCCAGGAATATTCAACAAAGTAATGTAATTGCTTTACAAGCACTTGACCCCAGTTAGTGTGCTTGCACAATATTTGATGTGAAAGAGCAATGTCCACATCAGTTACTGAGGCCTTGTTTGTTTCTGACAATTTACAGGAGTTACTGCAGGAATGTGGCAAGCCTAAAGAGGTGAGACACAACAAGCAATCGTTATAGCCTTGGTCATGTACTCGAAAACGAAACAAAAGTCTGCTAAGTGTTTGTTCTCTACAAATAAATAGTTGCAATTCAATGGTTCACTGCTCCTACACAGACTCAGAAAGAGTTTTACAGTCAACTGCTTAAACAGGTAGCGTTATCTAGTTTTTTCTTCCTCCCTCTCAGGACTTTATTAATGGGCTGCTTTATCGGATTAAGGGCCTACGCAAAATGTCAGGACCCCTAAAGAAATGATGAGAGGTCAAATCAAGAATCAAGACAATGTAAAGCTCCCTCGCCATTACCTTGTATTCTGGATGTCTGTCTGTGCAGTTACATGTTAATGGGACCTTCTCTCTGCACACGTGGGTCAATGTTGGTCTGTAAAGAGAACAGTGGGTTTTGATTAGTGTTTTATATTACTTTGTTTTTGGACCGTTGTTTTGGACATTTTGATTCCCCTCAATACAAACAATGCACCAGTAATTAAATGTATTGTCTATTACCCACGTGGAAAGTTTTTGTGTAAGACTGTATATTTTTGGTTGCCTATTTATGTACATATATTTTGTTCTGTTAACAGTGTTGTATGTCAATAAAACGTAACATTTTCAAGACAAGGCTTTGGATGTCTATCTATTGTATATGGCTGACTTGTCATTTTGTAGAAGGATAAAGCTAGTCAGTGTATAATAAAGATCAAAACAGCATTGTTCTAAAAGCTACACGCTTCACATTGAAAACTCTATAAGAGACGAGAGGAAGAGATTGAATAGTCAATGGCAGCAGAAGTAGGGCAATGGGAATGGCAGCCCCCACAGCCCTAAGGCAGTTTTGCTACACAATGGTACTGCCAACCTTTCCAATACTGTTTTCACCCTTCAAAATATAATTCCACTCAACACCAGTGGATAAATCAGCATTATTGAGGGGCAATGTTACGTTTTAAGCACTCTAAAATCGCTCTAACAATTCTGCATGTTTGCACCTTAACACACCGATGTTCCTACACATATTACACATAAATTCATGTTTTTTTGGTTAAATTACATCACTCTCCCTCCTACGCTTATGAAGTCATACATATTCTCATTCTCACTATGAGTCTGAAATTCCTTTTTTTGTGATCAGAGGTAGTGTCTAATTGAAACATAGGACTTGACTGAAAATGACAGCATGTCAGCAGCACAGGCAACAACTATAGCATAGATGTGGTCCATTATCTCTATCTGCATCCATTATGACTGTCCATTTCCTTCCTGTGGTCACTGTGTGGGATAACCAAGGTAGGCAAACACAGAGAGGGCCTTTATCTGGGCCTTAATGGACTAAATCCCTGGAGGTGAGCTTCATTATGGCTCTCCAGAGTGAGCCAGACAGTAATGTACCCTGATAAAACTGCACTCTGCCCCTCTGTCTGTCATACACTAAAGGTAATTTGGCAAAGAGCTCCATTAAAGTAATTCTCCTGATTTTTCATCCTCCTTTCCAACCTTTCTGAAACTGTGGCTGTCCTAGTGTATGATTGGAGAAGCCCTAGAGGGGTATGCCCAAAGAGATCCTATTAAATTCCACTGAGTATACCCAACATTAGGTACACCTTCCTAATATTCATCCCAGTCAGTCTGTCATGGAAATAGTTCTTAATGTTTTGTATACTCAGTATTCTAATTCCTAATTCTATGGGTATGCCAAAAGAGTGAAAATGTTTTGTGGTTATATTAGTGGTTGCCACACAGCAAAAAAGCCAACAGGAAATCACTTTTCATCAAATCAAACTTTATTTGTCACATGCGCCGAATACAAGTGTAGACCTTACCGTGAAATGCTTACTTACAAGCCCTTAACCAACAGTGCAGTTCAAGAAAGAGTTAAGAAAATATTTACCAAATAAAGTAAAAAATAATTAAAAGTAAAATAACAAGGCTATATACAGGGGGCACCAGTACCGAGTCTGTGTGTGGATGTACAAGTTAGTCGAGGTAATTCACTTCAAATCTCTCAGAAATTGTTTACATCCCTTATATCTACATTACACGCAGCTACAGGAAACAACAATAACGTCCGAGACTACCCTGCCTGCCAAAAGAAAACAAAGCCTTCACTAATCCTTTTATACTAGCTCCTCTGTGGGCCTCTAGTGAGAAGCTGACATCATCCCAAATGAGAAACTTGTGTTTCTGTGACATGTGTGCATGTTGTTGTTATTGTCCCCAACTCAGCATCTCTCTCAGTATCATGACAACAAATAAGATATCTGCAAGCCAATTAAAGTGCATTATCAAATCAAACCACACTGCTCATAACTAAGCCTCTGAGACAATTGAGGTAGCACAACAAATAGCCCAGACACCTTTATTTAATTGGACCAAAATCCAAAGGGTTAGGGTAACATTAAAATACAATGTTTAACAATTGTGAGAGTAAGTTAGACTTACACAACATATTAAAAGGAAAATTGATATTACACAAATACTACATATTATTGGCAACAGTCCACATGTGAATGACTGATATTGCTTAGACATTACATCATGTGAATCTACAATAGTTATTCTGTTGCTATCTTAAGCATTGAATTATGCTGCTGCAACCCCATAATGTTACCCCCTAGAATAGCCACTTTGAAGCAATCTTTAACTACACTTGATAGATTGCTGCGTATTACACTAGATTAGCAACATAATCAGGGTTTCTTCTTGGTCTCTTTGTAAGACAGGTAGTAATGTTTGGATCAGCCTTCGCTTTGTGATCTTGCGGAATTCCAAGAAAACTGTCCAGCTTCTTAAAGATATAGTACACATCTCTCAGGAGTGACCATCCAGATAGTAGTGGTGCCAGCCCCTGCAGTCTCACGTCGTCTTCTTCTTCTTAGGTGCCGTGTAACTAGCTGTGTGGTGCTCTTTCCTGACATACTTATCATGGCCCTCCCTGGGAAAAAAACATTACAAAAACACCAGGATGAATCGCAGGGAATCTAACTTTCTCGTAAATCACTGCAATGATGTCAATGCAATGATTTGCTTGAGTTATGTGGCCATAGTAGTAGTATTGTGCAGTACCTGAAGCAGCGGTTGCAGTACAAATCACCATCACAAGTGTGACAGCGGATGGAGGCGTCCTGGTTACAGATGGAGCACCAGGGAAGCTCATCCTCGTCACTGTCTAAATCCTGACAAGTTACGACAGCTGCTGGGGTTCTCGACGACGTTGAAGGAACTGGTGTCTATAACATAGATTAAACAAATATATATTTATATTTTGTTATTTTACTATCTGCAATTTACTTGTGGAATTCTATGAAGTGTGTGTATTTAAGGACTGCAGGTTTATTACCGGTTTCATGCGAGCGTCTGTCTTCTCTATGTTCCTAGGGCCACTATGCTCAGGAGGTATGTTGTAGCCACTGGCCTCATCTAATGCAGCTTCTTCCGTGAGCTGGGAATGAGTAAACAATGACCACAGTTTGCTTTATCATTCATATTCACCTTTACCAGATCACAGTTTCAATTGTCTCTTTCAATTATGACTATTATAAATAAAATGGCAAAACAGCTGTCCCATGTGGTTATGAAAAGTAGCACTATCTTAAAAGAGGTTGATATGCATCGCCACTATGGGTAGGAATGTAAAAGAACAAGGACTCCGTTGAAATAAAGTACATATTCAAAGTAGGTTCTGCTTTTAGTTGCAGACCTTTTTCAGTATCCTCGTCATGGCCTCTTCCTCAGTCTCGTCCTCGCTGTCAGGGTGTTGGAAGTCTTCCATTGTGACTGAAACAACATGACAGAACACTGTTACAGCACAACAATACAACACAGATGACACATCACATAAACAAGAACACAGATTTGACCACACTGAAGCATTCCAGTGACTGTTGAAATATGGTTTCCTCTCCTCTCTTTCGCTCATAGCTATGGTGTGATTCTGTATGAAGTATTTATATGAGGGAGGGGGGGGGGGTTAATATCTACATTTAGTAATTTACCCTTGTCAGGGTCCTGTCCCTTGAGCTGGGCCAGCCTCTTGGCCATCTGTAGAACCTGTTCCTGGGAGCAGCGGTCCCGTCTCAGGTCCTCCATGGCGTCGGCCAGCAGGCGGTTCTTTTTATCCTCCAGCTGCCTGGCTGCATCCTGCAGCCCACCCCCATTATCCAGGTTATCTTCCAGCCTATCCCACTCCTGCTTATTCAAGTCATTCATGGGGCCATCCACACCTGGAATGGAAACATGGTTAGAAAATAGATTCAGCATTTACAACAGCTTGATAGAGTAGGAAGCCATTGAATTGTTATCTTTGAATAAAGACTAATCTACAGTAATATCTCACATAACACAACACTTTTCATTAAAGTTGGTACAGTTACAAATGGGAAGAATCCAAATACCTTCAGGATTTGGTTGTTGGGTGTCTATGACAACTTCCTCTGACAACTGAGTGATCAGGTCATTGGCTTGTTCTGTTGAGGTCCGAACATCAGGGGGCTGGTGTACCTGCACAGAGCCACAAAACTAAGTTATTGCAATAATGGGACTTCACTAAGACCTGAAGAATTTGGATACAGAATGAATGAGGTCAAATAGCAGCAACACAAAGTGTTTGCTTAATATGTGTAGTCTAATGCTCAGACTCACAGGTAGAAGGGCTTGGGAGGGAGGAGGTCTTCCCTGTAAGGCTGCCAAGCGGTCCTCCATCTCCCCTGCAGAGGGTACAGGCTGGAGAGGAGCCTTCAGGGCAGCCAGACGGGATTCAATCTCTTTTTCTGACGGGATGGACTCTAAACAAAGGTTGGCCACAGATATAATTTCAGGTATCAGTAAAGATATAGGCCTATTGAAACATAGTGTGTTAGACAATGCTCACTTGGTTTGGTGTCCTCTTTCAGCTTTTGCAGCCTCTCAGCGATGGCCAGGTCCTCTTTACTCAGACGTTTGGTTGGAATGAGGCCTAGTTTGGCATTTCTGCTGCCCCCTGTTTCAAGGGGTGGTATCGGTTGTCCTTGTTTGGCCTCAAGAGCAGCAACACGTCTGCGCAAACACAATATAAAAGGCGTTATGATATCTACCGATAAGCAACATATAGCGAACAGTCGACTGACTCATCAAACCACCTGTACTCACTTTTTGTAGTTTTCAGGAGGGGACCATCTTGCGGCATTATTTTGGGTTTCTCCACTGCCAAAACAGTATTCAGAGAGCAAGCAAAAGCAGCGGATCAAATATCATGTTACTGAATAGGTATAACGTTTTGGTAGAAAAGCAAAACTACATCATCACTCCACCTTGTGAGATTCCCATGACATTGCTTGCAGATCTTCTGCTGGGTGTTGCCACAGCGAGGCACCACTGCGTTGAAAGTCAGGCAACCCGAGCAAAATGAACGCCCACAGTTCTTACAGCCCAACTGTAAAAGATGACAATTAAAACATAAAACAAGGAGTTCGAACCTGTACCAGATGATTTGACAATTATAGGCAGTCAAATATTCAGGTAACTACAGCAACTGAAAATGAGTAACGTTACTAGGGGGTAGAAACAAACCTCCTTCCTGAAGAGAGTGAACTTTGATGCACAACAATAGCAACGGTTGTCCATTTCGCCGCATTTAGAATAATGTGATCTGGTTGAACGGCCACTACTGCTATCGTCATGCCATCTACGTATGATACAGTCATTTGTCAAATAAACAAAACTAACTATTTCATAGCTAGATTTGTTTAGACTATCCAAGAAAAATCCATTGATCAATCAGGAAGTCCACCGGAAGTTGCATGTACATTAAGCCTAGGTTCAAAATATAACTGGCCATCTTCAACCTAGCGTTCCGTGAGCGTGCAGCCACATGATAAATGTAGTCCTAAAATATAAATGTAAAGCAAACATATTTTTTTTATGGAAGATATTATATCTGAATGGTTTTCGTATCCACCGTAAATAATATACTATCGGCGAAAAACACATTGATTTTTTCAAACGTGTTTCTCGTTTACTAACATCGTTGGGTGTGACCATCCAATCATCTTTGTCCAAATCTTCTCGCGGTTCGAGTTCAAAAGACTCAGAGCAACCAGCATGAAAAGGACAACGACCCAGTCCAGTGTTGTTTAACTTTGACAAAAAATATACATATTTTATCAAGTAAGTTGTTTTAGAAAAAATATATATCTAGCAGGGTAAGATATGTTTGATATAACGTTAGCCTAATACGATTTGGAAACCTAGCTTTGTAGTAGCTAGCTAACCAGCTAACTTGGCTAACGCTAGCCACCTAGCTAGTTATTGTTATGTAACTACTGTAGCTAGCGCTTTTGCAAACACATTTCAAAGCGTGATACCTTGCTTGTTACTTGCCTTGTAAAATATTACAAGTTGTCCAAGAGATGTACTTGTGTGGCTTGTCATTGTTTGTGTCTGCTGTTATTGTAGCTAGCTAGCTGACTTACAGAACCAAAATGGCAGAAGGTGGAGAGGCAGACTGGGAACTTTGCAAAGAGAACATCCAGCCCTTGAAGAAAGGTCGGGCCATATCAGTTTTACACCTGGCACTCAGTCAACAGCAAGAGGGTTCGAGCTCTGCCACCAACCAACACAAACAGTAAGGATGCGTTTATTAAAGTACTTTAACTATCTACAAACAGGGATTTGAGTGCCGTGCTTGGGATGGGAGGGAGAGACAGCATAAAGTGGGAATTTTGCTTACTAGCTATCTAACGTTAAATAAGTTTTGGGGCAGTTCCACAAGGCATTCTGGTTCTTGGCTTGACTGAATGGTGTGAATTTACAGTGTTGACAAATCTGCAAACAGGCCTATTGTTTTTTGTTCAACCAATGTGTTTGTTGTCTTCAGGGCTTTTGAGTCTGAACTGAGAGTGTATGATGGAGATGACCCCCTTGATGTTTGGGATCGGTAAGATGAAAAGGATTACTCTGGCCAAAACTGTGATCATACCTGAATGAATATTACAGTGTGAATGTCTTAATGTTCATTGATAATGTCATTATTGTAGCCAGATAACATGGTGCCTTTTGAACAGGTATGTTAAATGGACAGAGCAGACCTATCCACAGGGAGGAAAGGAGAGTAACCTTAATGTGCTTTTGGAGAGAGCTGTGATGTGCTTTACAGAGGAAAATAAATATCACAATGACAGCCGTTATGTTGACCTATGGATCAAATTTGTAAGTAACCGTTGTCCTTTGTTCATACAGCTTTATCATGTGACAAGTGTCAATCAAACAAGTTGTATTCATGACTGTGTGTGTACTCTGTCTTCCTGTATTAGGCAGAGAGCGGTCACGAGCCTTTGGATATCTACAGATATATGCGAGCCCAGGGAATAGGAGTACAACAGGCTTCCTTCTACATTGCCTGGTCTGAGGAGTATGAGAATCAGGGTAACTTTCGAACAGCAGACAGTGTCTACCAGGAGGGCTTCAAGCGTGGGGCTGAACCTCTGGAGAAACTCCTGCAGTTCCACAAGTATGGATCTACTTTAATTACATTTTTTGCTGGATCTACTTCCATGCTGTTTGAGGTGGTTTTTAGTTTTCCTAGCATAATTCAATATTTTGTGTCATCTGTTGCAGGGCTTTGCAAGCGCGTGTGTCCCGGCAGGTGATGTCTGGAATGGTGAATGACGAGGAGGAGGAAGCTGAGGCAGCAAAGCCTGAGCGGGTTTCTCTGGTGGATCTAAAACACAGGGGGAAGAAAAAGGCTGTTGCACCCATTAGTAGAGTTGGTGCAGCACTAAGCAGTAAGCACATGTCTATTTTCAAAATGATAAATCCTTCCAGGTTAAAGTGTTATGTAATGTCATAAAGGAGAATATATTTATGATTTTTGACTCTATTACTTGTTTGTTCACAGGTAATTCACGAAGCCTACAGTTACAAGGCCCACCAGCTCTGGCCAGCAGTGGTCAAAACAGTTGCCTTGTGATCTTTGATGAGAACAAGGCTGTCAGTGCTGAGCCCTCTGAACCAAAGTTGGAATCTTGGATGGCCCCACCCCCATCGAGATTCAAGGAGAACGAGCAGAGGCCTGAGAAATGGAGCAACGTAAAGGTATGAGACACACAGTAATGGGACTTAAGGCTTGTTATAATTTATGACTGAATTTGTGTGTGCTCTATTGTAGATGCCAATGAAGTCCAGGTTTGGTCACAGTGTTGTGGCTCTGCCCAGCAAGCCAAACTTCCAGCCCTTTGTGGAGGAGTCGGATCAGCCTCCAGCTATGTGAGTGTAAACTGAGATCATCTTAATCATAACTAACTGAATTAACTACTGCGGCTGGAACAGCAAAGATCCATTTTTCTATTCAAAGAAATGTAGGTCGAGCAATAAATTATTTCAAAATTGTGTGGCTTAAACCCAGCAGTAACCCTGAGCTGTATGCCTTTGGCATAGTTTGTTTCTGCTCCAGCTGTGTTTTAGTTATTTGTTCTGACACCTTATTCCTCCAGGACACCGTGTAAGATCAACCCAGCGGTGAATTCAGTGTTATCTGCACGGAAGCCCTGCGGGGATGAGACTCCTCTGAAGAGACTGCAGCAACAGCAGCAGGAAGAGGGGAAAGCTCTGGAGCAGAGCATGTACTGCAAGAAGCTGCTGCTCAGTGGCGCCTCCGAGTTCTGTTTTGAGGAACTGCGGGCTGAGCGCTACCGACAGAAGAAGGCCTTGGAGTCAGGGGGCAGTGGCAAGGAAGAGCAAGCGGGCTCTGGTCTTCCAAACTGACACATTTCAACAAGGACATGTTCAGTGTTTTATTATTAGGTAGCAGACTATCAGTGTCATCATGTATGTATTTTAGAGTTTGTGTATATAAAAAGTTTCAAACTTGTCCACTGTGGGAGTCAAACCCACAAGGGTCATGCTCTACTAACTGAGCCAGACGGGACCACTAATAACACACTATGTATCTGTCTTTCTTTCCTCTTTATTATTTGCCTGCTTCATGTAACCTCCCAGTGTAATTAACCTTTCAGTGGTGTAGGCAGGGTGTGAGAATGACAGGGAGAAATCCAGAGGTGAAAATGACACGGTTCAATCCATATCAATGCATAGCTGTCACTGCTGCGTATTTTTTTTAAATATATATATATATATTTTAACCTTTAGTTGACCAGGCAAGTCAGTTAAGAACAAATTCTTATTTTCAATGACAGCCTAGGAACAGTGGGTTAACTGCCTGTTCAGGGGCAGAACAACAGATATGTACCGTGTCAGCTTGGGGATTTGAACTTGCAACCTTTCAGTTACTAGTCCAAAGCTCTAACCACTTGGATACCCTGCCATCCCATATATATGTACTGTACCAGTCAAAAGTTTGGGCACACCTACTCATTCAAGGGTTATTGTTTATTTTTGCGCTTTTCTACATTGTAGAATAATATTGAATACAACAAAATCATGTAGTAACCTAAAAAGTCAACATACACAACAAATCAACATACACTACCGTTCAAAAGTTTGGGGTCACTTAAATGTCCTTGTTTTTGAAAGAAAAGCACATTATTTGTCTGTTAAAATAACATAAAATTGATCAGAAATACAGTGTAGACATTGTTCATGTTGTAAATGACTATTGTAGCTGGAAACGGCAGATTTAAAAAATTTAATATCATAGGCGTACAGAGGTCCATTAGCAACCATCACTCCTGTGTTCCAATGTCACGTTGTGTTAGCTAGTCTAAGTATCATTTTATGAGGCTAATTGATCATTAGAAATCCCTTTTGCAATTATTTTAGCACAGCTGAAAACTTGTCTGATTAAAGAAGCAATAAAACTGGCCTTCTTTCGACTAGTAGAGTGTCTGGAGCATCAGCATTTGTGGGTTTGATTACAGGCTTCACAGAACAGCGCGAACTGGCGCTAACCAGAATAGAAAGAGGAGTGGGAGGCTCTGGTGCACAACTGAGCAAGAGGACAAGTACATTCATGTCTAGTTTGAGAAACACACCTCACAAGTCCTCAACTGGCAGCTTCATTAAATAGTACCTGCCAAACACCGGTCTCAACGTCAACAGTGAAGCGGTGACTCCGAGATGCTATTTCATAGTTTTGATGTCTTTGCTATTACAATGTAGAAAATAGTAAAACTAGAAAAAACCCTGGAATGAGTAGGCATGTCCAAACTTTTGACTGATTCTGTCGGTACCCCCACAGCTCTGGTGACAATTTTTCAATAAATTAGAAATAAAGGTTCAAATACAATTTTATTTGTCACATACACATGGTTAGCAGATGTTAATGCGAGTGTAGCGAAATGCTTGTGCTTCTAGTTCCGACAATGCAGTGATAACCGAGTAATCTAACCTAACAATTTCACAACTACCTTATACCCACAAGTGTAAAGGGATGAATAATATGTGCATAAAAATATATGAATGAGTGATGGTACAGAACAGCATAGGCAAGATGCAGTAGATGGTATTGAGTACAGTATATACATATGAGATGAGTAATGGGTATGTAAACATAAAAGTGGCATTGTTTAAAGTGGCTAGTGATAAATCTATTACATAAAGATGGCAAGATGCAGTAGATTATATATATATTTTTTTATTTCACCTTTATTTAACCAGGTAGGCAAGTTGAGAACAAGTTCTCATTTACAATTGCGACCTGACCAAGATAAAGCAAAGCAGTTACAACGACACAGAGTTACACATGGAGTAAAACAAACATACAGTCAATAATACAGTATAAACAAGTCTATATATGATGTGAGCAAATGAGGTGAGATAAGGGAGGTAAAGGCAAAAAAAGGCCATGGTGGCAAAGTAAACACTGGAATGGTAGATTTGCAGTGGAAGAATGTGCAAAGTAGAAATAAAAAAATAATGGGGTGCAAAGGAGCTAAATAAATACAGTAGGGAAAGAGGTAGTTGTTTGGGCTAAATTATAGCTGGGCTATGTACAGGTGCAGTAATCTGTGAGCTGCTCTGACAGTTGGTGCTTAAAGCTAGTGAGGGAGATGAGTGTTTCCAGTTTCAGAGATTTTTGTAGTTCGTTCCAGTCATTGGCAGCAGAGAACTGGAAGGAGAGGCAGCCAATAAAGAATTGGTTTTGGGGGTGACCAGAGAGATATACCTGCTACAGGTGGGTGATGCTATGGTGACCAGCGAGCTGAGATAAGGGGGGACTTTACCTAGCAGGGTCTGGTAGATGACATGAAGCCAGTGGGTTTGGCGACGAATATGAAGCGAGGGCCAGCCAACGGGAGCGTACAGGTCGCAATGGTGGGTAGTATATGGGGCTTTGGTGACAAAACAGATTGCACTGTGATAGACTGCATCCAATTTGTTGAGTAGGGTATTGGAGGCTATTTTGTAAATGACATCGCCGAAGTCGAGGATTGGTAGGATGGTCAGTTTTACAAGGGTATGTTTGACAGCATGAGTGAAGGATGCTTTGTTGCGAAATAGGAAGCCAATTCTAGATTTAACTTTGGATTGGAGATGTTTGATGTGGGTCTGGAAGGAGAGTTTACAGTCTAACCAGACACCTAGGTATTTGTAGTTGTCCACGTGTTCTAAGTCAGAGCCGTCCAGAGTAGTGATGTTGGACAGGCGGGCAGGTGCAGGCAGCGATCGAAGAGCATGCATTTAGTTTTACTTGTATTTAAGAGCAATTGGAGGCCACGGAAGGAGAGTTGTATGGCATTGAAGCTTGCCTGGAGGGTTGTTAACACAGTGTCCAAAGAAGGGCCAGAGGTATACAGAATGGTGTCGTCTACGTAGAGGTGGATCAGAGACTCACCAGCAGCAAGAGCGACATCATTGATGTATACAGAGAAGAGAGTCGGTCCAAGAATTGAACCCTGTGGCACCCCCATAGAGACTGCCAGAGGTCCGGACAGCAGACCCTCCAATTTGACACACTGAACTCTATCAGAGAAGTAGTTGGTGAACCAGGCGAGGCAATCATTTGAGAAACCAAGGCTGTCGAGTCTGCCGATGAGGATGTGGTGATTGACAGAGTTGAAAGCCTTGGCCAGATCAATGAATACGACTGCACAGTAATGTTTCTTATCGATGGCGGTTAAGATATCGTTTAGGACCTTGAGCGTGGCTGAGGTATAGAGTACAGTATATACATATGAGATGAGTAATGTAGGGTATGAGAACATTATATTAAGTGGCATTGTTTAAAGTGGCTAGTGATACATTTTTTACATACATTTTTCCATTATTAAAGTGGCTGGAGTTGAGTCAGTATGTTGGCAGCAGCCACTCAATGTTAGTGGTGGCTGTTTAACAGTCTGATGGCCTGATGCTAGACAACAATCATTTTTTTCACCTCTTCCACATTCACTTTACGGAATTCAAAATTACAATTATTGTCTTTCTGAATTTGGTCAGATATACTTGGATGTGTAGTGCAAGAGGGTGTTCTTTGTTGCTGGCATGTCATGCCTAAGTTTGCTAATCTTGCCAATAAAGTAGTTGGCAATATCAGTTGGTTTTGTGATGAATGAGCCATCTGATTCAATGAATCATGGAGCTGAGTGCCTTTTTCCCCAACATTTTGTTGCAGGTGCTCCAAAGCTTTTATCTTTGTCTCATAGTGTAGTTTCTTATTTTTATTCCGTTTAGTCACATGATTTCTCAATTTGCAGTACGTTTGCCAATCGGTTGTGCAGCCAGACTTTTGCCTCATTCCTCTCAACCATAAAACTGTTCAATTCCTCATTGAGTATACTGCTCTACACAAGCCCTTGCTGGAGGCTAAAGGAGCAAACACTCTGCAACGAGCTGCACTGTCAAACTGCCATAAACTAACTCAGTTCACCATGTTTGATGTGGCCACATATATCTTAATTATTCAAATGAAATTATTACATTCTCTAACTGGAGGATGTTCTTGAATTTTTCTGTTATGGAGAACGCCCACAATGATAAAGCTACTTGTCATATTGTATCAGCCAGAATCTTAATTTTAACTTCATATTTTCTTAATTGTCCGAGGGAGGTCCAGTCTGACCCTACTGATATAGTAACAAGTAATCCACTGTGATGATGGGATACATGGCTGCTCAGAGGGCAGATTTGATGACTGCGTGGGAGATAGGTGACTAATTATCAAGTTAAATCCAGTCTCCTTAGTTGGGTTGTGTGAGCAGCAGAGCAGGCCTAGTCACTCCCCTGAGACCCCTACCACCAGGCTGCTGCTGCTACACCAAGGAACTAGAGGGAAGGACATCCTAAATCACATTTACTGCTGGAGGAATTCACGTAGAAACCCACACACAAAACACTGTATGGACCTCACCCTTCATTTTGACTGGATCTGAGTGCCTCTCAACTGGTGAGTCCCCAAAAGTGTTCATTTTGTGAGAATAGATACACATACAATGTTTAGTGTTATTGCAATTATCTATCTTAGCTGAATCATTTGTATTCTTACTGAAATGTTTGCTGCATTACTTATTAAACGCTTATCCAGATAGTTCTTGATGCAGAAAATCAATACTTCTCTCTTCTTAAAGCCAGCTGTGGAGAGGCTACTATCTATGCTTAATAGGGTTTTGCAAGGCCCTAGGAGGGGGACTTTTGTCTGGCCCGGTTAGTTTGATAGGCAAACACAGTCAGGCTATTTTGACCATGTCTCACAGCTGGTGCTTTTAAGCTATGTCTGGTTTTATTTACAACAACAGTTAATAGCAAAATTCCTGCCCAAGCCATTACTTCACTTAGCAGAAGCCCTTGCAAGACCTGACGTAGCTCAGTGTAGGGTTATGCTGAACTAGCCATAGAAAAGGGACAGGTGTATGACAGCTAATCATTTCAGAATAATGCCATGTCATGCTTGACAATGTTAGGATATGGACTCAGGGGCTGCTGCTCACTCTGAGGTTCTCAGGTCATAGAATTGATGTGGGCTCTGACCACTCACTGATGACCACTCACTGAGTCAACCACAACCACAGTCAACACTAATGTCCTGAGGCGCTCTACCCCATTCTTGAATATTGCCCAGGGCAAATCCTGAGTAACCCGACTAAATGTCATTGAAATTGAAATGCAAGCAATTTAAGTGGTTTCTTATGAAGATAAAGGCTTCCATTGAATTACTATAGCTACAAAAGGTTAAAAAGGCCTACTTTGGAATGCGTGTATCATTAACCCCAGTTCATCTGGTGACTCATTATAATAATCAGAAGCAGTAGCAGCCTCATCAAGCATGACAATGCATGACAAACAACAATATATGTGAACTGTTCAGCCTCTGGCTAGCACAGCAAGTCAATATCGTTATTGCTTTAATGCAATGTGTCAATCTCTTTGACAAAAGTCACATTTTGAGGTTTGTATTGCCTCGTGTTTGATTTTGAATTATATTACAATATTAGCCAGATAAATAACATAGAGGCCAAAGCCAGAATGCATATTGTTATAAATAAAGGGAGGATCGCTACTCTGACTTTTTTAAAACCAATCAAGCCAGGTTCCACACACTGTATGCACAATGTCACGGGATAAGGGGAACAAGCAAACAAACTGGTGTCTATAAACAAGCAGCAAAAGAACGAGAGACCTCCAGATAGCCTAAGCAAACAGAGGCATTTACAGGGTATTTCTGTTATTGTGGGATATTAGTAGGAGACCTGTGCTATGGGATGAGGCTGTACAACTGCCCTGCCCACCCAATATGAAAAAAATAAAAAAAAGTACTAACAGAAGAGACCCAACAGAAGGCAGGCCAATCAATATCAGCAATAACAGCGATGACAACAAAGAGAACAGTGAAGGGGGGGTCACATCTGCCAAGCCCCCAAGTGGCCATAATCTGGAATATTGTTATGCAAATGCAGTCTTTTGCCCAGGTTATTTTGATGTGGGGTTAAATAACATTAATTACGGTTGTTATAGAGCCTATGCAAAGGTATTTTTGAATCAAATTACCATGTATTACAGTGTTCTAAATTACCGTGTATTACAGTGTTCTGAATGACCATGTATTAGTATTCTAAATGACCATGTATTACAGCATTCTAAATGACCATGTATTACAGTGTTCCAAATGACCATGTATTACAGTGTTTTACGTGACAATGTATTACAGTGTTCTAAATGACCATGTATTACAGTGTTCTAAACGTCCATGTAATACAGTGTTCTACGTCACAATGTCTTACAGTGTTCTAAATGACCATGTATTACAGTGTTCTAAATTTCCATGTATTACAGTGTTCTAAATTTCCATGTAATACAGTGTTCTACGTGACAATGTATTACAGTGTTCTAAATTACCATGTATTACAGTGTTCTAAATGACCAGGTATTAGTGTTCTAAATAACCATGTATTACAGTGTTTTACGTGACAATGTATTACAGTGTTCTACGTGACAATGTATTACAGTGTTCTAATAAATGACCATGTATTACAGTGTTCTAAATGACCATGTATTACAGTGTTCTAAATTACCATGTAATACAGTGTTCTACGTGACAATGTATTACAGTGTTCTAAATGACCATGTATTACAGTGTTCTAAATGACCAGGTATTAGTGTTCTAAATAACCATGTATTACAGTGTTCTAAATGACCATGTATTACAGTGTTCTAAATGACCAGGTATTAGTGTTCTAAATAACCATGTATTACAGTGTTCTAAATGACCATGTATTGTAGTGTTCTAAACGTCCATGTAATACAGTGTTCTACGTCACAATGTATTACAGTGTTCTAAATGACCATGTATTACAGTGTTCTAAATGACCATGTATTACAGTGTTCTAAACGTCCATGTAATACAGTGTTCTACGTGACAATGTATTACAGTGTTCTAAATGACCATGTATTACAGTGTTCTAAATGACCAGGTATTAGTGTTCTAAATAACCATGTATTACAGTGTTCTAAATGACCATGTATTACAGTGTTCTAAATGACCAGGTATTAGTGTTCTAAATAACCATGTATTACAGTGTTCTAAATGACCATGTATTGTAGTGTTCTAAACGTCCATGTAATACAGTGTTCTACGTCACAATGTATTACAGTGTTCTAAATGACCATGTATTACAGTGTTCTAAACGTCCATGTAATACAGTGTTCTACGTGACAATGTATTACAGTGTTCTAAATGACCATGTATTACAGTGTTCTAAATTTCCATGTATTACAGTGTTCTAAATTTCCATGTAATACAGTGTTCTACGTGACAATGTATTACAGTGTTCTAAATTACCATGTATTATAGTGTTCTAAATGACCAGGTATTAGTGTTCTAAATAACCATGTATTACAGTGTTTTACGTGACAATGTATTACAGTGTTCTACGTGACCGTGTATTACAGTGTTCTGAATGACCGTGTATTAGTGTTCTAAATGACCATGTATTACAGTGTTCTAAATGACAATGTATTACAGTGTTCTACGTGACAATGTATTACAGTGTTCTAATAAATGACCATGTATTACAGTGTTCTAAATGACCATATATTACAGTGTTCTAAATTACCATGTAATACAGTGTTCTACGTGACAATGTATTACAGTGTTCTAAATGACCATGTATTACAGTGTTCTAAATGACCAGGTATTAGTGTTCTAAATAACCATGTATTACAGTGTTCTAAATGACCATGTATTACAGTGTTCTAAATGACCAGGTATTAGTGTTCTAAATAACCATGTATTACAGTGTTCTAAACGTCCATGTAATACAGTGTTCTACGTGACAATGTATTACAGTGTTCTAAATGACCATGTATTACAGCGTTTTAAATAACCATGTATTGCAGTGTTCTAAATTACCAGATATTACAGTGTTCTAAATGACCATGTATTGCAGTGTTGTGAATTACCATCAATTACAGTGTTCTAAATGACTGTGTATTACAGCGTTCTAAATGACAACGTATTACTGTATTCTAAATGACCATGTATTCCAAATGGCCATGTATTGTAGTGTTCTAAATTACCATGTATTACAGTGTTCTACGTAAAAATGTATTACAGTATTCTAAATGACCATGTATTGCAGTGTTCTAAATTACCATGTATTAGTGTTCTAAATAACCATGTATTACAGTGTTCTAAATGACCATATATTACAGTGTTCTAAATGACCAGGTATTACAGTGTTCTAAATGACCGTGTATTGCAGTGTTCTAAATTACCATGTATTACAGTGTTCTACGTACCAATGTATTACAGTATTCTAAATGACCATGTATTGCAGTGTTCTAAATTACCATGTATTAGTGTTCTAAATAACCATGTATTACAGTGTTCTAAATGACCATATATTACAGTGTTCTAAATGACCAGGTATTACAGCATTCTAAATGACTGTGTATTACAGCGTTCTAAATGACCGTGTATTACAGCATTCTAATTGACAGTGTATTACAGCGCTCTAAATGACCGTGTATAACAGTGTTCTAAATGACCGTGTATTACAGCGTTCTAAATTACAGTGTTCTAAATAACCGTGTATTACAGTGTTCTAAATGACCGTGTGTTACAGCGGTCTAAATTACAGTGTTCTAAATGACCCTGTATTAAAACGTTCTAAATTAAGTGTATTACAGCGTTCTAAATTACAGCCTTTTAAATGACCGTGTTTTACAGTGTTCTAAATGACCGTGTATTACAGTGTTCTAAATTACCGTGTATTACAGCATTCTAATTGACCGTGTATTACAGCGCTCTAAATGACAGCGTTCTAAATGAACGTGTATTACAGCATTCTAAATTACAGTGTTCTAAATTACCGTGTATTACAGCATTCTAAATTACAGCGTTCTGAATGACCGTGTATTACAGTGTTCTAAACTACCATGTATTACAGTAAACTACATTTTTTATTTATTTTTCATTTCACCTTTGTTTAACCAGGTAGGCCAGAAGAGAACAAGTTCTCATTTACAACTGTGACCTGGCCAAGATGAAGCAAAGCAGTGCGTCAAAAACAACAGCAAACAATTACACATAAACAAACGTATGATAAAATGACCATGTATTACAGTGTTCTAAATGACCAGGTATTACAGCGTTCTAAATGACCGTGTATTACAGTGTTCTAAGTGCCAATGTATTACAGTGTTCTAAATGACCATCTGTTCTAAATGACCGTGTATTACAGCGTTCTAAATGACCATGTATTTCAGTATTCTAAATGACCATGTATTGCAGTGTTGTGAATGAGCATCTATTACAGTGTTCTAAATGACCGTGTATTACAGCATTCTAAATGACCGTGTATTACAGTGTTCTACGTGCCAATGTATGACAGTGTTCTAAATGACCAGGTATTACAGTGTTCTAATTGACCAGGTATTACAGTGTTCTAAATGACCAGGATTTACAGTGTTCCAAATGAACATGTATTACAGCGTTCAAAATGACCGTGTATTACAGTATTGTAATTGACCGTGTATTACAGCGCTCTAAATGGCCGTGTATTACAGCGTTCTAAATTACAGCGTTCTAAATGACCGTGTATTACAGCGTTGTAAATTACTGTGTATTACTGTGTTCTAAATTACCTTGTATTACAGCATTCTAATTGACCGTGTATTGCAGTGTTCTAAATGACCATGTATTAGTGTTCTAAAGAACCATGTATTACAGTGTTCTAAATGACCATGTATTACAGTGTTCAATGTGGCAATGTACTACAGTGTTCTAAATGAACATATATTACAGTGTTTAAATTACCAGGTATTACAGTGTATTACAACATGTTTTACAGTGTTCTAAATGACCAGGTATTACAGTGTTCTAAATGACCAGGTATTACAGCGTTCTAAATGACCGTGTATTACAGCGTTCTAAATGACCGTGTATTACAGCGTTCTAAATTATCATGTATAAGAGTGTTCTAAATGACCGTGTATTACAGCGTTCTAAATTGCAGTGTTCTAAATTACTTTGTAATACAGTGTTCTAAATGACCGTGTGTTGCAGCATTCTAAATGGCAGCGTTCTAAATGACCGTGTATTACAGCGTTCTAAATTACAGTGTTCTAAATTATGTGTATTACAGCGTTCTAAATTACAGCGTTGTAAATTACCGTGTTTTACAGTGTTCTAAATGACCGTGTATTACAGCGTTCTAATTGACCGTGTATTACAGCATTCTGAATGACTGCGTTCTAAATAAACGTGTATTACAGCGTTCTAAAATAAAGTGTTCTAAATGACCGTGTATTACAGCATTCTAAATTACAGCGCTCTAAATGACCGTGTATTACAATGTTCTAAACTACCATGTATTACAGTATACTACTTTTTTTTTTTTTTTGATTTCACCTTTGTTTAAGGTAGGCCAGAAGACATCAAGTTCTCATTTACAACAGCGACCTGTCCAAGATGAAGTAAAGCAGTGCGACAAAAACAACAACAAAGAGTAACACATAAACAAACGTACGATAAAATGACCATGTTTTACAGTGTTCTAAATTACCATGTATTACAGTGTTTTAAATGACCATGTAAAACAGTTTTCTACGTGACAATGTATTACAGCGTTCTAAATGATTGTGTATTACAGCGTTCTATTTGACCGTGTATTACAGCGCTCTAAATGACCGTGTATTACAGTGTTCTAAATGTGACAGTGTTCTAAAAACAACAAAGAGTTAAACATTAAAATGACCGTGCATTACAGCGCTCTTAATGACAGTGTATTACAGCGCTCTTAATGACAGTGTATTATAGTGTTCTAAATGACCGTGTATTACAGCGTTCTAAATGACAGTGTTCTAAATGACCGTGTATTACAGCATTCTAAATGACCGTGTATTACAGTGTTCTAAATGACCGTGTATTACAGCGTTCTAAATTATTGTGTATTACAGCGTTCTATTTGATCGTGTATTACAGTGTTCTAAATGACCGTGTATTACAGCGTTCTAAATGACAGTGTTCTAAATGACCGTGTATTACAGCGTTCTATATGACAGCGTTCTAAATGACCGTGTATTACAGTTTTCTAAATTCCTTTGTTCTAAATGACTGTGTATTACAGTGTTCGAAATGACCGCGTATTACAGCGTTCTAAATGACCGTGTATTACAGTATTCTAAATGACCGTGTATTACAGCTTTCTAAATTCCTGTGTTCTAAATGACTGTGTATTACAGTGTTCGAAATGACCGTGTATTACAGCGTTCTAAATGACCGTGTATTACAGTATTCTAAATGACCGTGTATTACAGCGTTCTAAATGACCGTGTATCACAGCGTTGTAAATTACTGTGTATTACAGTGTTCTAAATGACCAGGTATTACAGTGTTCTAAATGACCATGTATTACTAAATAAACGTGTATTATAGTGTTTTAATGACCGTGTAGTACAGTGTTCTAAATTACAGTGTTTTACAGTGTTGAAAATGACAGTGTATTACAGCGTTCTAAATGACCATGTATTATAGTGTTCTAAATGTTGTTTGGCAGGCTATTTCTGCTATGCATTTCATTTTCTCATTCTTCTGCTTTTTTGTGTGACTATCGTCTTTCTCCTTTTTTCACAGATACAGTATGTTTTGTTTGATAAAAATATTTGATCTTTATGCTTATATATAGCTGGGGCTGAATGTGTATTATTAAATGCAATGGAGTCTACAGCTAGGTTAGAAATTGTGCAGAAGGGAATAACGATAATGGTAATCCTAAATGATTATGCTGACATGAGGATTTCCCTCAGCATAAATTTAGTGTTAACATGTTAATCCTTAGGTCATAAATTCAGAGAGAAACGGAGATTGGATCGTATTTGAGATTAGGATGATTCATAATAACCAGCCACAGAAATAGCCCTCTCTGGTCACGCTCCCATCTCTGACCCTGTCATTAACATGGATAATGCATCCATTGACCGGGCAGGAAGAAAACGTCACCTTCGGTTACTGCCACTGTTCTCCTATCACCCCCTCATGTGGTGCAGAAGGGCAGGGGGGCCAGGTGGATGAAACGTATCCCAGATGATGTATACAGCAGCTCTCCTTTCCTTTCAGTCATTGGAAACCAGCCTAAACAGACACACACGGCACACTGCTATCAATTTAGGGCCACTGCAAAGACAGCCCAATGAGAGGGTGGGAGGAGGTAGGGAGGTGATAAAGGGAGCGAGAGAGTGGGAAGGGGTGTGTGTGTGTGTGTGTGTGTGTGTGTGTGTGTGAGAGAGAGGAGGGAGGGATGTGTGTGTGTGTGTGTGTGTGTATGTGTGAGAGAGAGAGAGAGAGAGAGAGAGAGGGGGGGGGGGGGGGAGAGAAGCTCTCTGTATGGCTGTGATAGTCTCTCATCCTGGATACTGCCTTTCCTCTCTGGTTTTGTCCCTTTCACTGGCCACCCTATGTCCCCAGGAGCAGGCAGCGGTGTAGCGGCACACGGACAAGTTGTTAGCCACGGAGGAAGCTGGGGATGAATCATCCCCCAAAAAAGAGCCATTGAGATGGCAGTGTGTGCGTCTGCCTGGAGGGAGGAACGCGTCAAGCTTTCTCAAGCAAGCAGCAGCCTGCAGTGTGTGCCTGCTTGAGAGCCCGCCCTCCTCGACTGTGTGTGTGTGTATATTCCTGTGTGAAGGTTTGTGTGACAGAGTGTGTATAACGAGTGCTTGTTGTACAGTGTATGTGTGTGTGCGCACTCTTGCTCGCAAGCCTCTGCCCTTCCTGGAGGAAAGGCTCTCCTTTTCAGCGAACCGCAAGGTAAGGAGCCTGCCATTTTTATAGCACTAATTTCTCCCTCCACAGACCCTGTTTATTCCCTCTGGGGAGGGGGGATGGGGGCATGGGGGAGAAAAAAGGAAAAGTGCCTTAGCTCCATTGATAAAGAGCGGGCTACTGTGTGTGTGTGTGTGTGTGTGTGTGTGTGTGTGTGTGTGTGTGTGTGTGTGTGTGTGTGTGTGTGTGTGTGTGTGTGTGTGTGTGTGTGTGTGTGTGTGTGTGTGTGTGTGTGTGTGTGTGTGTGTGTGTGTGTATGTGTGTGTGTGTGTGTGTGTGTGTGTGCGTGTGTGTGTGTGACGTCTGCAGGCAACAGCGTTGGTGGAGGAGATGCAAATACAGAGGGAGAGAGTGACAGAGAAAGAGAGGGGGAGGGAGAGAGAGAGCAGAATGCAGTATGCCCATGTGGTAATAAGGGAGAGAAGAAAATACTATGAAAAGCTGATTGGGTGATGTGCTGGATTCTGGGAAAGGCTGCATCTCAGAAAGGAGCTGCTTTCACCTTCTGCCCACCCACCCCACGTTCTCTCTCTCTCCCTCCATCCCTCTCTCTGTCCTCAGCTTCTGTTGAAAGGATGTAACCTCAGTTTAGCTGGTGAGCAAACAGAGTTTTGACAGATTTAATCATGTGAAGATAATATAGACAAAGTTATAGCATTTAATGCTGATTACATGTATGCACTGACAATAAAGGTGCTTATTGTTGTCACTATGCGTCTGTCCTTATCTGTGACTGTGAGCTGAGCGCTCAGGTGAACTCTATAGCTTTATATCAGACGAACACTGAGTTGAAATGGATCCAGCTGCTGCATGTATAGTTATGCTTACGTGGATGCCGAGGCATCCACATAAGCTTTCTTCTTCTGCTCAGTGAAAACATGCACAAAATGTGTTCCTTTTGTGAGTCAGGATGGTTGAACTGTACACAGTTCTTGACTTGGGCAGGAGCTCTGCTGGGGACCGGCCCCTCAAATGTTCTACTGCTTGAGCTCCTGTTCCTCTTTTAGAACATTAGCTCAAAAGTATTGTGCAGTTCCTGCACCTAAATATAAACAGTACCGGCACCCAAAATGAGTCCCGGCACCTATTTCATTCCAAGTCAAGCACTGACTGTACTCTGTGGAATTGATGATACAGAGAATACATGTTCAGGGAATAGCAGAGACCCAGTGGCAGACTGACAGTTAAACAGTCATGTCATTTCGCAAGGTCTTATACTATAGATTGCATTATTGTAATAGTCTACGCCACACTAGTCTTGTTTTAAGTAATTAAATAAATTAGAGAATATAATGGTATATAGTTTTCATGGGATTACTGGTACGGTAAAACATTGATGGATTTCTCTTTACTGTGACCAGTGGTTAGGACTCTAACTACATGCTCTGGAGGGACACACTGCCAATTATGTCTTAAAATAACTGTCCAGTGTTTCCAGATTTCTCTGAAATATGACCTATAATTAATTACAACATAGGTTAAATATTTTTGTAACTTTTTATTTGATTAAGTATGTTACAAAGCAGCTTTTCTGTGTTGAAATGGTGTGAGCGTACCCAAACAACAGAATGGCGTGGGCATATACCGGTCATTCATATACTGTATACCGGTCAGAACACTTATTGGCCTGCTTGTCTTCCTCAGGAGGACATCATCCTCTATGAGGAAATAGCAAGCATTTTTTAAACAATCAGTTTGTGGTTGGGATTTCGAAGTGTTTATTTTTACCTCCAAATTATGCTTTGGCCACAAATACATTATTTGGGTATGAGTTAACAGAATTTTTACTTTTAAAGTGAGATTTTCACTGGACAGTTACTTGCGGCTAGGTGTCCCGCTAGCGTTCCACTATGACAACATCCTGTGAAATTGCAGAGCGTGAAATTCAAAATACATAAATCGTAATATTAAACATTCATGAAAATACAAGTGTCTTACATAATTTTAAAGCTTAACTTCTTGTTAATCCAACCGCGTTGTCAGATTTCAAAAAGGCTTTACGGCGAAAGCACACCATGTGATTATCTGAGGACAGCGCCCCACATAAAAATACTTTTTCAAACCAGCACAAAATCACAAATAGCGATAAAATAAATCACTTACCTTTGAAGATATTCCTCTGTTTGCAATCCCAAGGGTCCCAGCTACACAATGAATGGTTGTTTTGTTTGATAAAGTCCTTCTTTATATCCAAAAAAGTCTGTTTAGTTGGCGCCATTCATTTCAGTAATCCACTCGTTCAACATGCATACAAACGAATCCAAAAAGTTATTGGTAAAGTTTGTCCAAACAAGTCAAAGGATGTTTCTAATTAATCCTCAGGTACTCTAATATCTAAATAAATGATAATATTTAATACGGAGAGTAGTGTGTTCAATAGGGAAGATAAATAACGAAGAGTGCGAACCTCATTTACGCGCGCAACAAGACTACTTTTCTAATGAAGGACACCTTGGATAAACTACAACTACTTGTTCGTTTTTCAAGAAACAAGCCTGAAACCCTGTCTAAAGACTGTTGACATCTAGTGGAAGACATAGGAACTGCAATATAGGTCCATTTTTTTGTATATCCCATAGGCTAGCATTGAAATGGCCTGTGACCTCAAAACAAAATGTCCAGATGGATGGTCCTCGGGTTTTCACTTACCATATAAGTTATGTTATACTCACAAACATTATTTTAACAGTTTTAGAAACTTCAGAGTGTCTTTTATCCAATGCTACCAATTATCTGTATATCCTAGCTTCTGGGCCGGAGTAACAGGCAGTTTACTTTGGGCACATCAGTCATCTGGAATTCAGGATACTGCCCCTAGCCTTAAGAAGGTGTATTCCCGTCTGACTGCAGCAGTATGACATACAGCACTTACCTCTCACACCCTTAATAAAGTTGTGAGTAGTTGACCCCGTTTGACTCAGCTGAATGGCCCCTGTGCACCTGCAGCACAGCACAGGGATGTTTCTTTTACCTAGCAGGCTAAGGGCCAGTTAGAGCCATCAGACAGGGAAGTGCTGCTCTAGGACATCCTGGATCAACAGATCTATAGAGCTCAGCTCCCCCAAACCAGAGAAGGTTAGGAGTGGCAGAGGCTCCACTCCTAGGTGCTGGAGGATTAATTGAGGTTAATCAATAATCAGCACTCATGCAACTTGATCAGTCATTAATTTACCCCATTCTACATTTTGTAAGTATGTTTAATTAATTGGTGGGGGGAGGCTACAGCTTGGTCAATCTGTATACCACAGCCAGCGGTAACGAACACGCCATGTGTTTGTGTCTCAGGTTTCTCACTGATATTCAAGAAGGCCAGGTAGGGAGGGAGGGAGAGAAAGAGCAGATGAAAGGAGAGTTTTATTATTCCACACAGAGCCAGATGGACATAGAGTATGTTAGCTGGGGGTGAGTGACGCGTCATGCACACTCATGGGTCCTCTTCTCACTTCATTACTTCTTTTGGAGCCTTTTTTATCATTTTCCCCTTCACGGTCTAGCACTGCCTTAGAGTGCTGTCAGAGCGATGGCAAATGAAATGACGCACCCCATGGAGAAGCACACAGGTGCTGCTGGGACATACTTCTTCCTATACTGTACCCTTACCATACAGCCAGCACTGTGTGCACATGTTGGCCTGCCAGAGGAATGCTTGCTTAGCAGTCATGTCCGCTAGGGGAGAGGAGAGCTGAGGAGAGGAGAGTGGTTATTAAAAGCTTACTGTGGCCAATGGCCATGACCAAGTAAAATGAGGACGGGGTGCCCAGCAGTCACATTGTGTGATGAGACAGCGGCCATACTGGATGAAGGAAGAAGAACTGAGCTGCCGCATATTGACAACATGGGAGATTAAAAAATCTTTGTCATTTTGTCTCTGGGAGAGGTGCGCTGAGGATGAAGCGGTGAAAGATGAATCATGGCTTCATAGGGAGAAGGGTGTACAGTAAAGCTCGCTAGGGAGGCCCAATGCATCAATAAATTAGACCCCTGAGAGGCCATTTGACCTGCTTCATTGATCCGGCCAGATGATACGACTTTATCTGCTGAGAGTCAGATTGTTTAAAGGACTGGTGGAAGCCAGGAGCATCATAAATTAGACAGAGTGCGTGTCAGTAGTATACTTTACTTACCTACTGCCTATAGGCCTGTGGTACAGTTAGAAGTACAATATATGACCGGGCGGTTTGGGGGCTAGGACTCATTAGAGCACTCATTTGGTACAGGCATGTGTCAGCAGCATCCCTGTAGACATGCAGTGAATAGCACATCAAAGATGACGACTTGAGAGGTGCTGCATTTACAATGTCATTATGTCAAAGTTCTTGGGATGGATAAGAGCTAACTTTTAATGTACATGACTCGTACATGTTAGTGTTTCATCGACTCTGGCCTAGTGGAGAACAAAGCCATTTTGTCTCCCACTTACTGGGCCGGGAGAATCTGTGCCAATCTAATTCAGGCAGAATGATGTATATTCTGTGTCAAGCTCCCCGTCCTCTTCTCAAATCCCTCTTATCACGGCTTGTTTACAGCCAGCGAAGCCAGTCAAGGTTGACATATAAAGTCTCTTGGTGTTGAGGAGGGATGACAACATGCAGCAAGATAATAAAGTGAGACAGCAAAACAAGTGAAACGTCAGTGGCAGGCGACAGTGACAGTCCTCACTCAATACCCCCCCCCTTCCCCTATCGCTCTCTCTCTCTCTTTGGTCTGTTCCTTCTCTCAGACTATTCCTCCACTCCATACTATGAACATTCAACCAAAAGTGATGTGCAGTCATGCACTGTGTCTACCCTACAAGCTCAGAAAGCACAAAGTTGTTGGATAAGGACATTTATGTATTGTCCTGTCTCTGGCTCCATATCCGAGGCTGTTTTCTGTTCATTCAGTGACTAAAAACACGATGAAAAATCATTCAGGTTTTTTTTCTAACCAGAATGTGTTGATCCAGTCTAATGACCAGTGACCTCATGGGTGGAATGTTTTTCATATGTTTCATAATTAATAAACAATAAAAAAATGTAACACAGAAAATACAGTGTTTCCATGTCAAACGGTTATGTTATATTTCAGTCTTCTGTGATGTATATAAAGTGTAATATTGGGATGAAAACTCAAAATGTAATACATTTCAACTCTATATCTGACATGGTACAGGTGTCTTGTTTTTTTTAGGCCCATAACCATGTGTGTGAGGTGTACACTTTGGTTTCAAAGTAGATTTGTTTAGGACTACCAAGAAACACTTTGTGACCCTTATTTAGCTCACTGCAGAAGAAGGTTGAGACAGTTCTGACTTTCTTACTTTACAGGAGTCTTTATCTCTTGCAGGGACAGATGATGTAGTTCAGTGAATTTTACATTCTCACTTTTCAAAAATATTGTTCTTTTTAGAGCCATGAATGTGAAATTAATCTGGTTCTGCTCCCAAGTGTGATCTTTATTTGAGCTAGCGATACAATAATACGGTTGGGAAATGCTGTTGTTGTAGCACTAGCTCAAATAAAGACCACACTTGGGAGGAGTAAGCAGCATGCACAAATTAACCTTCTTTATTTGTATTTTATTTTTGTCTAGCTCTTATACCACATTTGATGTGTGTAATTAATTTCCTTGAATATGCTGTATTTTAGTGTCCTGTGCCCTCTGCTCAAATAGCTCCTGTTATATTGAGTAATTGTAACATGATTATTGATTATCAGCAAATAAAATCCATTTTTCCTCTATGAGGAAGGTCTGTCCCTAGTGACTCTACTGTCTAGCATGCTATAACACGGCTGCTGGGAGCACAGTCACACTCTGGCAACAATTAACTTAGTGCAGGTTCTATAGCGTGTCTCGCTTTTTGCTTGCACACGACTTGCATGATACATCAGACCACCTATTAATGAAATATACATGCAGGGAGTGTGCCTTTTTGTCTCATATGAATCTAGCTTCATTACACCTGTTTAACACAATAATCATCACGCATGTTGACGCATCTCTGTTATTGCCTCTAGAAGTGACTTTTTAGAGAAAACAGGCAGTCCTACGGAAGGAAAGGAGAGCATCAATCACAGTCATAAACACTGAAATTGTGCCGTCCAGTCACGTCCAGTTCTGTTTACCTTTCTCGCGCTCGCGTTCGTTCGTGTGTGCGTGATTGTGTGTGCGCTGAGAAGACAGACCCCTCCACCCCTGGCCCCTTGAGGGACAACACAGTCTCATTACACTCAAAGGGCAAAATGGTCATCATAAAAAAGCTGATAGAAGAGCACGGCACAGATCCAGCTGTGCTATTTAGCCTTGCATTATGCTTATTTCTGCATTGACAAACGGAAAGAGGATTACCTTCTGTCCTTTCTCCCACCCACACCTCACAATTTGACACAAATCTTGTGCACAACAAACATGCGTCAGGAGAAACTGTGTCCTAAAATTGGATCAGAGGAGGGCTGAACACAGTGGACACGCTACTAATCCTACAAGCATAGTTACCTACACACTCCATACATCAGTACAAGCCTGCCAAAACAAGATAGAAATGGAATCAGGGCAAAATAGGGAAAACGCTCACTTGAGCTTGGCGGACTCAAATCTAATAGCTCTCTTATCTCTCTGTATCTCTTTCTACCCCCTCCCACTCAACATCTCCAAATCTGGCTGATATAACTACGGTAGGAGGGTGCATAAGCTATCCCTCACCAGTCCTGTCCATAATGGATTGACGGGATAACTGAGAGGCTTGTCTGCATGTTAAAGCTGCTCACAGGGAGTATGGCTGTTGTTAGATCTGAAGATGAGCGTAGGGTGTGAAGGCATGTTTGGGGTCTGAGGTATGTTGTTTACAGGGTCACTGACATACTAGAATTATAGGCTGTCTGTTTGGAAAATGGGGCTGTAATTCATACAAATTAGAAGTGAGAAAGGCTAAATCTCAGGAGTGATTATTGGTCAGACTGTCACTGTACTACTAGAATAAGTATGCCTTCTAACCAAAGTAGGCCAGTACGACTGATAAAGATTTAGCATGTGTCCCTTTGACAAGTGATTTTAAATGATTGTTTGTTCTGAGCCATCAATCGTTTAAAATGTAATTGTCAAAGGGACATGTGATTGGTTCTGTGTTCATGGCAGATATTTGGATTCATGCTATATTGCTGGTGTGTTCATGGAGTTAGAAAGAAATAAACCAGTGTAGCACAATTTAGAATTGCCTCATCCTCTTTGGCTTTTGATATCTTTGACAGCATCTGCCCAAGTTTTGCTTCAGCACTTTGGTAGGATTCAAGCCAAGCTGCATGGGGTCAAGTCCCTGTAGTTCAGAGTCATTTACAGTGGTGCAAAAAAGTATTTAGTCAGCCACCAATTGTGCAAGTTCTCCCACTTAAAAAGATGAGAGAGGCCTGTAATGTTCATCATAGGTACACTTCAACTATGACAGACAAAATGAGAAATAAAATCCAGAAAATCACATTGTAGGATTTTTAATGAATTTATTTGCAAATTATGGTAGAAAATAAGTATTTGGTCACCTACAAACAAGCAAGATTTCTGGCTCTCACAGACCTGTAACTTCTTCTTTAAGAGGCTCCTCTGTCCTCCACTCGTTACCTGTATTAATGGCACCTGTTTGAACTTGTTATCAGTATAAAAGACACCTGTCCACAACCTCAAACAGTCACACTCCAAACTCCACTATGGCCAAGACCAAAGAGCTGTCAAAGGACACCAGAAACAAAATTGTAGACCTGCACCAGGCTGGGAAGACTGAATCTGCAATAGGTAAGCAGCTTGGTTTGAAGAAATCAACTGTGGGAGCAATTATTAAGAAATGGAAGACATACAAGACCACTGATAATCTCCCTCGATCTGGGGCTCCATGCAAGATCTTGATCACAAGAACGAGAAGAAGATTGGGAGAATGTTATTTGGTCAGATGAAACCCAAATATAACTTTTTGGTAAAAACTCGTCGTGTTTGGAGGACAAAGAATGTTGAGTTGCATCCAAAGAACACCATACCTACTGTGAAGCATGGGGGTGGAAACATCATGCTTTGGGGCTGTTTTTCTGCAAAGGGACCAGGACGACTGATCCATGTAAGGGAAGAATGAATGGGGCCATGTATCGTGAGATTTTGAGTGAAAACCTCCTTCCATCAGCAAGGGCATTGAAGATGAAACGTGGCTGGGTCTTTCAGCATGACAATGATCCCAAACACACCGCCCGGCAAACGAAGGAGTGGCTTCGTAAGAAGCATTTCAAGGTCCTGGAGTGGCCTAGCCAGTCTCCAGATCTCAACCCCATAGAAAATCTTTGGAGGGAGTTGAAAGCCTGTGTTGCCCAGCAACAGCCCCAAAACATCACTGCTCTAGAGGAGATCTGCATGGAGGAATGGGCCAAAATACCAGCAACAGTGTGTGAAAACCTTGTGAAGACTTACAGAAAACGTTTGACCTCTGTCATTGACAACAAAGGATATATAACAAAGTGTTGAGATAAACTTTTGTTATTGACCGAATACTTTGCAAATAAATTCATAAAAAATCCTACAATGTGATTTTCTGGATTTTTTTCTCTCATTTTGTCTGTCATAGTTGAAGTGTACCTATGATGAAAATTACAGGCCTCTCTCATCTTTTTAAGTGGGAGAACTTGCACAATTGGTGGCTCAGTAAATACTTTTTTGCCCCACTGTATGTGACCAGAAACCATTATTACAGCAAGTGCAAGTTTAGCTCCACATCCATGTATACTTATTTTCCTATGGGCTGAAAAATCTATAAGATATTGTTATCTGGACATTCATAAGTTTAATAGATTTGTGAGAGGTCGGTATAAGTGCAGATGCATGTTATTACAGCTTGTAAACCAATATTCAGCTCCTACTTTTCAATTAATTTTGTTGAACATGAATCAAGATACTGTGTTTTTTTATTTGGGTCCAAATACTTAGTTCTTTACTTCGTAATGTCCATGTATACCGAATGGAAACACATATAAGGAATACAGTGATGTATAATGAATGCTGTTGTGTTCTGTTATCTGCAGGTCTGCATGGCAATGATGCCTCATAGATGATGCCTCATCAATGATGCCTCATAGAATAGCACAGAGCAGTGAGAGCAGCTATTATGTTTGTGACAGTATCAGCCCATCATCACTGGCATCGGATGACTGTAGCAGTTTGCATTTCACTCATGAGTAAATATTGATTGATCTGCTTGTACAGGAAACACAAGAGTAGTGTATAAATATTTGGCTCAGTACTGCCAACATCTGCACTTCACAGTGCTGAACAGACACAGAACCAGAGAACCGGGCATATGGAGTGAAAAAAACAAAAAAACAGTAGTGTATTTTCTGTCTATTTCGAGCCTTTCGTTACTCAAACTCAAAAGACAAACAGGCCTTAAAAGCCTTTTCATGTTTTAGAGTGAAAAACTAGGTCCATGTCTGAAAACACAGCCAGGTTTACCCTGCTCTGTGGTCCCAGCTCCATTCTCCATCTCACCCACCCCCACCTCCCGACAGCCTCCCTCACGCCATAGTGTCCCTGTCAGATGGAATTAAATTAAATTCCTTCTCAGCTCCACATTATGTACATAGGGAGAGCACAGAATGATACGCTTATGCAACACTTAGCACATTAGCCTTGTGATGGAATTATCCTTGGAGGGGGACATGTCCCTCCCAGCATTGATACTCTACTCCCTCAACCTTGTCCCCACCTTCCCCCCCCATCTCTCCCTTTATAAATCAGGTTAATCTGAAGTGTGACTGGGGGCCTCTCCACTCTGGTGCCAGGGTGAAGACCGGGCTGTTGGCATGCAGTGGTTAGTCATAACGGGGGTCACTGCAGCTGATTAGAGGGCTGTCTGGGGGAGGAGAGCAGAGGAGGCTGCCAGTGTGATTGCATGCCGAGCTGCAGTAGTGATTTCCTCAACTCCCACAATACATCATGGCAGATGTTGGGTATTCTACTGACGGCATCTTTGTTGTGTTAAATGTGATGGTGTGTCATGAGAACTTGTGGGCCACCAGCCATGTTCCCATATAATGTTCTGACAAACATTAATCAGTTCTCCAACAAGACTTTATCTTTTTTTGTTGTTTTTTTTGTTGTATTTTGTTGAATTTTTACCCCCCTTTTTCTCCCCAATTTCATGGTATCCAATTGTTTAGTAGCTACTATCTTGTCTCATCGCTACAACTCCCGTGCGGGCTCGGGAGAGACGAAGGTTGAAAATCATGCGTCCTCCGATACACAACCCAACCAAGCCGCACTGCTTCTTAACACAGGGTTCGACCCGGAAGCCACTCACACCAATGTGTCGGAGGAAACACTGTGCACCTGGCAACATTGGTTAGCGATGAGACAAGGATTTCCCTACCGGCCAAACCCTCCCTAACGACACGAGGCCAATTGTGCGACAGAGCCTGGGCGCGAACCCAGAGTCTCTGGTGGCACAGCTGGCGCTGCAGTACAGCACCCTTAAACCACTGCGCCACCCGGGAGGCCCAACAAAACTTTATCAAAGAGCAGCTCATATGCAGCAGTATATTTTCAAGTACAGCTAATTAAATGATATGTAATATAATTGATTACTGTATCGTGGTACAGTAGATACAGTGGAGTCCAAAATTATTGACACTTGATAGAGATGAGCAAAACTTATGGTATGAAATAAATCATTCAAATACAGAGCTCTTTTGTATGCTACAAACAAGTATTTTATACTAATACAATTGCTCAGAGAAAGAGATTTTGTTGAAAAAGTAATTTTAAAAAATCTCAAAAAGGTAGGGGTCAAAATGATTGACATCCCTGTTTTCAATACCTTTCAATACTTCACCTTGCGAGGATAACAGCACTGACCCTTTTTCTAAAATGTTTTATGAGTTGGAGAACACACTGGGAGGGATCTTTCAGATCCTTGATATCCTTTGTCTGTACTTATGGACTGCCCTCTTCAATTCAAACCACAAGTTTTCAATGGGTTTCAAGGCCAGAGACAGAGATGTCCATTGCAAAAGGTTATTGAAAGGTATGTCAATAATTCTGACCCCTAACTTTTGAGAAAATAAAATGTTACTTGTTAAACAAATCTCTTTCTCTAGGCAATTATATCCGTATAAAATAACATAATTTCCGATTTGTCTTGTTCTATACAATATAGCTCAGTATTTTTTATTATTTATTTTATACTGTCATATTCACTCGTTTTTTAATTGCAGACCTCATTGTACATATAAGATTCATGACAGCAGTGTCCCTAGCTTACACTATGCCACTCATTTTATACTAATACATTTGTTCAGAGAAAGAGATTTTGTTTAACAAGTAACATTTTATTTTGTCAAAAGGTAGTGGTCAATGCAGTGCAGAGGGCTTTATATCTAAAACTTGAGAGGTCACTTTCCCTAGAAGCCAGAGAAAGTTGTGCTTCTTCAGTAGCATGAGGATGGGGATGGGGTTATAGTGGACTCTAGCAGAATGGTGGTAGACTCCAGCATAGGGAAGTTAGGGGTTATGGTGGTAGACTCCAGCATAGGGACATTAGGGGTTATGGTGGGTAGACTCCAGCATAGGGACATTAGGGGTTATGGTGGTAGACTCCAGCATAGGAACATTAGGGGTTATGGTGGTAGACTCCAGCATAGGAACATTAGGGGTTATGGTGGTCGACTCCAGCATAGGAACATTAGGGGTTATGGTGGTCGACTCCAGCATAGGAACATTAGGGGTTATGGTGGTCAACTCCAGCATAGGGAAGTTAGGGGTTATGGTGGTAGACTCCAGCATAGGGACATTAAGGGTTATGGTGGTAGACTCCAGCATAGGGACATTAGGGGTTATGGTGGTAGACTCCATTATAGGGAAGTTAGGGGTTATGGTGGGTAGACTCCAGCATAGGGACATTAGGGGTTATGGTGGTAGACTCCATTATAGGGAAGTTAGGGGTTATGGTGGGTAGACTCCAGCATAGGGACATTAGGGGTTATGGTGGTAGACTCCAGCATAGGGACATTAGGGGTTATGGTGGTAGACTCCAGCATAGGGAAGTTAGGGGTTATGGTGGTAGACTCCAGCATAGGGACATTAGGGGTTATGGTGGGTAGACTCCAGCATAGGGACATTAGGGGTTATGGTGGGTAGACTCCAGCATAGGGACATTAGGGGTTATGGTGGGTAGACTCCAGCATAGGGACATTAGGGGTTATGGTGGTCGACTCCAGCATAGGGACATTAGGGGTTATGGTGGGTAGACTCCAGCATAGGGACATTAGGGGTTATGGTGGTTGACTCCAGCATAGGGACATTAGGGGTTATGGTGGGTAGACTCCAGCATAGGGACATTAGTGTTTATGGTGGTAGACTCCAGCATAGGAACATTTTTTTTATTTTTAATTTCACCTTTATTTAACCAGGTAGGCTAGTTGAGAACAAGTTCTCATTTGCAACTGCGACCTGGCCAAGATAAGGCATAGCAGTGTGAACAGACAACACAGAGTTACACATGGAGTAAACAATTAACAAGTCAATAACACAGTAGAAAAAAGGGGAGTCTATATATACATTGTGTGCAAAAGGCATGAGAAGGTAGGCAAATAATTACAATTATGCAGATTAACACTGGAGTGATAAATGATCAGATGGTTATGTACAGGTAGAGATATTGGTGTGCAAAAGAGCAGAAAAATAAATAAATAAAAACAGTATG
This sequence comes from Oncorhynchus clarkii lewisi, assembly GCF_045791955.1. Classification (NCBI taxonomy): domain Eukaryota; kingdom Metazoa; phylum Chordata; class Actinopteri; order Salmoniformes; family Salmonidae; genus Oncorhynchus; species Oncorhynchus clarkii. The sequence goes on from NC_092165.1 coordinate 44,528,321, forward strand.
GGGATGAGGTAGGTGAAAATGGTTGGGCTATTTACCAATAGACTATGTACAGCTGCAGCGATCGGTTAGCTGCTCAGATAGCAGATGTTTGAAGTTGGTGAGGGAGATAAAAGTCTCCAACTTCAGCGATTTTTGCAATTCGTTCCAGTCACAGGCAGCAGAGAACTGGAACGAAAGGCGACCAAATGAGGTGTTGGCTTTAGGGATGATCAGTGAGATACACCTGCTGGAGCGCGTGCTACGGATGGGTGTTGCCATCGTAACCAGTGAACTGAGATAAGGCGGAGCTTTACCTAGCATGGACTTGTAGATGACCTGGAGCCAGTGGGTCTGGCGACGAATATGTAGCGAGGGCCAGCCGACGAGAGCATACAAGTCGCAGTGGTGGGTGGTATAAGGTGCTTTAGTGACAAAACGGATGGCACTGTGATAAACTGCATCCAGTTTGCTGAGTAGAGTGTTGGAAGCAATTTTGTAGATGACATCGCCGAAGTCGAGGATCGGTAGGATAGTCAGTTTTACTAGGGTAAGTTTGGCGGCGTGAGTGAAGGAGGCTTTGTTGCGGAATAGAAAGCCGACTCTTGATTTGATTTTCGATTGGAGATGTTTGATATGGGTCTGGAAGGAGAGTTTAGAGTCTAGCCAGACACCTAGGTACTTATAGATGTCCACATATTCAAGGTCGGAACCATCCAGGGTGGTGATGCTGGTCAGGCGTGCGGGTGCAGGCAGCGAACGGTTGAAAAGCATGCATTTGGTTTTACTAGCGTTTAAGAGCAGTTGGAGGCCACGGAAGGAGTGCTGTATGGCATTGAAGCTCGTTTGGAGGTTAGATAGCACAGTGTCCAAGGACGGGCCGGAAGTATATAGAATGGTGTCGTCTGCGTAGAGGTGGATCAGGGAATCGCCCGCAGCATGAGAAACATCATTGATATATACAGAGAAAAGAGTCGGCCCGAGAATTGAACCCTGTGGCACCCCCATAGAGACTGCCAGAGGACCGGACAGCATGCCCTCCGATTTGACACACTGAACTCTGTCTGCAAAGTAATTGGTGAACCAGGCAAGGCAGTCATCCGAAAAACCGAGGCTACTGAGTCTGCCGATAAGAATACGGTGATTGACAGAGTCGAAAGCCTTGGCAAGGTCTATGAAGACGGCTGCACAGTACTGTCTTTTATCGATGGCGGTTATGATATCGTTTAGTACCTTGAGCGTGGCTGAGGTACACCCGTGACCGGCTCGGAAACCAGATTGCACAGCGGAGAAGGAACGGTGGGATTCGAGATGGTCAGTGACCTGTTTGTTGACTTGGCTTTCGAAGACCTTAGATAGGCAGGGCAGGATGGATATAGGTCTGTAACAGTTTGGGTCCAAGGTGTCGCCCCCTTTGAAGAGGGGGATGACTGCGGCAGCTTTCCAATCCTTGGGGATCTCAGACGATATGAAAGAGAGGTTGAACAGGCTGGTAATAGGGGTTGCGACAATGGCGGCGGATAGTTTCAGGAATAGAGGGTCCAGATTGTCAAGCCCAGCTGATTTGTACGGGTCCAGGTTTTGCAGCTCTTTCAGAACATCTGCTATCTGGATTTGGGTAAAGGAGAACCTGGAGAGGCTTGGGCGAGTAGCTGCGGGGGGGGGGGGAGCTGTTGGCCGAGGTTGGAGTAGCCAGGCGGAAGGCATGGCCAGCCGTTGAGAAATGCTTGTTGAAGTTTTCGATAATCATGGATTTATCGGTGGTGACCGTGTTACCTAGCCTCAGTGCAGTGGGCAGCTGGGAGGAGGTGCACTTGTTCTCCATGGACTTCACAGTGTCCCAGAACTTTTTGGAGTTGGAGCTACAGGATGCAAACTTCTGCCTGAAGAAGTTGGCTTTAGCTTTCCTGACTGACTGTGTGTATTGGTTCCTGACTTCCCTGAACAGTTGCATATCGCGGGGACTATTCGATGTTAGTGCAGTCCGCCACAGGATGTTTTTGTGCTGGTCGAGGGCAGTCAGGTCTGGAGTGAACCAGGGGCTATATCTGTTCTTAGTTCTGCATTTTTTGAACGGAGCATGCTTATCTAAAATGGTGAGGAAGTTACTTTTAAAGAAAGACCAGGCATCCTCAACTGACGGGATGAGGTCAATGTCCTTCCAGGATACCCGGGCCAGGTCGATTAGAAAGGCCTGCTCACAGAAGTGTTTTAGGGAGCGTTTGACAGTGATGAGGGGTGGTCGTTTGACTGCGGCTCCGTAGCGGATACAGGCAATGAGGCAGTGATCGCTGAGATCCTGGTTGAAGACAGCGGAGGTGTATTTGGAGGGCCAGTTGGTCAGGATGACGTCTATGAGGGTGCCCTTGTTTACAGAGTTAGGGTTGTACCTGGTGGGTTCCTTGATGATTTGAGTGAGATTGAGGGCATCTAGCTTAGATTGTAGGACTGCCGGGGTGTTAAGCATATCCCAGTTTAGGTCACCTAACAGAACAAACTCTGAAGCTAGATGGGGGGCGATCAATTCACAAATGGTGTCCAGGGCACAGCTGGGAGCTGAGGGGGGTCGGTAGCAGGCGGCAACAGTGAGAGACTTATTTCTGGAGAGAGTAATTTTCAAAAATAGTAGTTCGACATTAGGGGTTATGGTGGTCGACTCCAGCATAGGGACATTAGGGGTTATGGTGGGTAGACTCCAGCATAGGGACATTAGGGGTTATGGTGGGTAGACTCCAGCATAGGGACATTAGGGGTTATGGTGGTAGACTCCAGCATAGGGACATTAGGGGTTATGGTGGGTAGACTCCAGCATAGGGACATTAGGGGTTATGGTGGTCGACTCCAGCATAGGGACATTAGGGGTTATGGTGGGTAGACTCCAGCATAGGGACATTAGTGTTTATGGTGGTAGACTCCAGCATAGGAACATTAGGGGTTATGGTGGTAGACTCCAGCATAGGAACATTAGGGGTTATGGTGGTAGACTCCAGCATAGGAACATTAGGGGTTATGGTGGTAGACTCCAGCATAGGGACATTAGGGGTTATGGTGGTAGACTCCAGCATAGGGACATTAGGGGTTATGGTGGGTAGACTCCAGCATAGGGACATTAGGGGTTATGGTGGGTAGACTCCAGCATAGGGACGTTAGGGGTTATGGTGGTAGACTCCAGCATAGGGACGTTAGGGGTTATGGTGGTAGACTCCAGCATAGGAACATTAGGGGTTATGGTGGTAGACTCCAGCATAGGGACATTAGGGGTTATGGTGGTAGACTCCAGCATAGGAACGTTAGGGGTTATGGTGGCAGACTCCAGCATAGGGACATTAGTGGTTATGGTGGGTAGACTCCAGCACAGGAACGTTAGGGGTTATGGTGGGTAGACTCCAGCATAGGAACGTTAGGGGTTATGGTGGTAGACTCCAGCATAGGAACGTTAGGGGTTATGGTGGTAGACTCCAGCATAGGAACGTTAGGGGTTATGGTGGTAGACTCCAGAATAGGAATGTTAGGGGTTATGGTGGGTAGACTCCAGCATAGGAACGTTAGGGGTTATGGTGGTAGAATCCAGCATAGGAACGTTAGGGGTTATGGTGGTAGACTCCAGCATAGGAACGTTAGGGGTTATGGTGGGTAGACTCCAGCATAGGAACGTTAGGGGTTATGGTGGTAGACTCCAGCATAGGAACGTTAGGGGTTATGGTGGTAGACTCCAGCATAGGAACGTTAGGGGTTATGGTGGTAGACTCCAGCATAGGAACGTTAGGGGTTATGGTGGTAGACTCCAGCATAGGAACGTTAGGGGTTATGGTGGGTAGACTCCAGCATAGGAACGTTAGGGGTTATGGTGGTAGACTCCAGCATAGGAACGTTAGGGGTTATGGTGGTAGACTCCAGCATAGGAACGTTAGGGGTTATGGTGGTAGACTCCAGCATAGGAACGTTAGGGGTTATGGTTGTAGACTCCAGCATAGGAACGTTAGGGGTTATGGTGGGTAGACTCCAGCATAGGAACGTTAGGGGTTATGGTGGTAGACTCCAGCATAGGAACGTTAGGGGTTATGGTGGTAGACTCCAGCATAGGAACGTTAGGGGTTATGGTGGTAGACTCCAGCATAGGAACGTTAGGGGTTATGGTGGGTGGACTATTTATGTTTTCCTCCCTCTAATGCACTGAAAGCCTGTGGGCTCTGGCCAGGTCGACTGTGTGCTCGTCAGTAAAAGGGCACAGAGAATGAATAAGCCTTAATAGATACCCTTCATTACACACAGGCTTACAAACTTGTCCCCCTAAGACAGGTTATAAGGCACAAAAGCAAATGACAGACAGAAAGCCAGTCTGGAAGATGGACATATCACGGAGAGAATATTTTTTAGACAGACAGATTGGAGTTTATTCACTTGTATTTCGTTTTCTAATGGAAGTGTCTGATGTTGTTATAGTAACTTCAATGTACACATTGATGGATAATTGACTGTTCATAGATTAAATAAGCTGTAAGTGACTTTATCAATGGTAACAACAGTAGCTGCTAATTTAGAAAAATAATGTATCGAATGTGTCTATTTCTTGTCTATGCAGGGCCGTCTTAAATTTGGCAAGCTGTCAGTCTTCTGGACCTGACAATGTTTCGTAAGAAGAAAAAGAAGAGGCCAGAGATCTCAACACCAAAGAACTTTGAGCACCGGGTGCACACCTCGTTTGACGCCAAGCGGTGCTGCTTTGTGGGCCTGCCGACCCAATGGCACAGTCTGATAGAGAACCTCCGTAGGCCCAAGCCTATGATGGACCCCTCCAGGATCACCTCCGTGGAGCTCAAGCCAAAGAAGGTACTGGACCTTATTCTCAGCTCACTTTCCTGTTTGCACAGGTTTTTTTTTCTCTGAACGTATTATCTAACAGACAAAAAGAGCTGAGAATGTATAGGATTTTATTTCTGAGATTTTTCCAGTTTTAGTAAGCCTCAAAACCCTCCATCACAAGTGTTTTTATCAGGCTATAACGCCCCCTTTAGATCTTCAGCAGAGTTACCCTGCTTTTGTCGTCTAAAGTTTCCCTAGTCCAGCGATGGCAGTGTGGTTGCCAGCACTTGCTGTTCTCCCTGTCATATTGCTTTCTTATCTATCACGGGGCTCAGCTAATGACCCTGCTGTGTACATTGACTGTACTACGCGACTCCTTGAAGACTCCAAGATTTATTACTCCATGCAGGAAAATAATAACGATCCATGGCTGAGGGATAGAAAGTGCACGTACAGCAGTGGAAATGCCAGTGAGCAAAAAAGCCTGCAAATCTAAGGATTTCTGCACTAGGCTGAATACTCATGCCGATATGCCCCTTACAAAAACACAAAACACTTTCATTACCACCATTGGATAAATTTCAGTTTTGCATTTCAAAATCCCAGTGAAGCAAGGTCATGGTTTTAACAGGATCATCAGGATTGAATTGGTAGTACAGGGGAGACTTGTGTTCTGTATGTAAATAATGTAGCGTTTACGGCAGAGGCAAAGGTTGGAGAGGTTACAAAAATAATTATTACATTTGAGACATTTGTACAATAATTCACAATTCTGTGAATTAGTTTGGCTACCTGTGCAGCTGTGAGAGCTGACCAGAGCACCATTCCAAAGACAGACAAACATAGGAGACTCTCGTGATGATGAACAAAACTTTACTTTAACCAGAGATTGAGTAATCAGCAAATTGGCCTTTCTCTAATAGGTTCAACTGGAAGGCCCAACACATGTTTTAAGTCTGTGTCATCTTGTTTTGTCAGGGCAAGGTGATGCTCTTTTTCTACGCCACTGCGATGTTTGCTGCTTGAGATTTCACTCTTCAGAAAGAATCTATCCGTCATTACAGTTTTTATACAAGCCACATTGCAAAATAGAAGTGCCTGTGTGCAGTATGTTACAATCATTCCAGGTTGGCTGAACATTACTGCTTTCCTTTCAGACCATCGTGCGTGGGAGTATGATCGGTCATGGAGACTACATCTCAACCATGATCTCCGACATGAGCAGGTTGTCGGTGACCAGCTCCAACTCCCTGAGGAAGAGCAGCCCTTCGGCCAGGAAAAGGGCCCAGTCCCTGGGCAGGCTGGGGGAGGTGAAGGAGGGGGACACCTACCAGTATGAAGACCTGGGAGAAGATGAGCTGGAGCAGCAGCAGTGGAGAGACAGGGCTCATAACATCCACAGTGAGAGTGGGACGAGTATTACCCTACAGCCGAACGGCGTTCTCCCCAGGGCCAAGTCCACCTATGAAGTGAGCATCAGCTGTCTGGAGGGACCCCTGGCTCCATCCCAGCCAATGCAAGTGCCTATTAAGGGGGCTTATATCAGCTGTGAGGTGGGTAGCCCCACAGAGACACTGATGGTTAAGAGAGACTTCCAGGTGCCCAGGGTTATGCCACAAAAACAGAGGCCTATCTCGTTCTTCTACAGCCCAGCCATGGCTGTCCAGCATACCGACCATGGGGGTCGCCCCCCTCCGGAGTACAGCACCAACCTCTACATCCACTCCCACAACAGCCCTGGCACACCATACTCCTCCTACGACCTGAAGGTGAGCAGATCACTTAATCATAATCTCTCATCTATATTTTAGATGGACATTGTTATAGGCCAGCCCGTTTGCTGCTATAACAGCCTCCACTCTTCTGGGAAGGCTTTCCACTTGCTTCGGGTACTTGCTTCCATTCAGCCACAACAGCATTATTAACGTTGAGCACTAATGTTCTGCAATTAGGCCTGGCTCGCAGTCGGCGTTCCAATTCATCCCAAAGGTGTTTGATGGGGTTGAGGTCAGGGTTCTGCGCAGGCCAGTCAAGTTCTTCCACCCCAATCTCGACAAACCATTTCTGTATGGACCTCGCTTTGTGCATGGGGCATTGTCATGCTGAAATAGGAAAGGGACTTCCCCAAACTGTTGCCACAAAGTTGGAAGCACAGAATCGTTTAGAATGTCATTGTCTGCTGTAGCGTTAAGATTTCCCTTCACTGGAACTAAGGGGCTTAGCCCGAACCATGAAAAACAGTCCCAGACCATTATTCTTCCTCCACCAAACTTTACACTATGCACTATGCATTGGGGCAGGTAGCGTTCTCCTGGCATCTGTAAAACCCAGATTCGTCCATTTGACTGTCAGATGGTGAAGCGTGATTCAACACTCCAGAGAACGCGTTTTCACTGCTCCAGAGTCCGATGGCGGAGAGCTATACATAATTTTCCATAATATGGCCAGCGAGTTACTTCTTAAACTGTTTTTTTTTAGGTAAAACATAGCAGCCTGCATTCCTGCATTCTACAGTTGATTGCTCAATTAATGCTGTTGTTTCTTTCGGGATGATAAAATATGATTTGTGACTTGATTGCTTCGATGTGCTTGTAAACATTGAGAGATGCTATGTTTGGCATAATCTCAAGGGTACATTGAGGTACCTATGGCAACGTTTTAGCAGGGAGCGCACCAGGTGAAGTCCATGCATAGTGTGAGAGTGAAGCACTGTGATTTACATCCAGTAATAAAGCAAGCCAGGGACCCTGGGAAGACAGCCAACTCTACCTCTCTCTCTCTCTCTCTCTCTCTCTCTCTCTCTCTCTCTCTCTCTCTTTTTGTTATTGTCCAGGCAGAGTCGGCTCTGAGGCACCACCAGTCAGGCTTCCTACCAAGCACCACCAGTAGTCCCTTCATGAGTGGCATCAGACCCCACAGGACGGTACGCTCCTCAGCCAGCTACACCCTGGGACTGTCTCCCAACATGGGCCTGAGACCCAACGGCCCTGACCCCTTTCTGAGACACTCAGGCTGCCCTAATGCTCCCTTCCCCGGACAGGACAGCCCATCCCAGCTCCGGCCTTCCCCCACCGGCTCCCTGGCCACCAGCCCCCCAGGCACATGTTCTCCTGCCTTCAGACCCCCTCAGCACCCACAGAGGCCGCCACCAGACCCCCCCAAGGTGACCCATAAACAGTTTAAGGCTGCCCTGAACATGGTGGTGGACAAGGGAGACCCTCGGTCGTACCTGGAGAACTTTGTAAAGATTGGAGAAGGGTCCACAGGGGTGGTGTGTATCGCTCGGGAGAAACACAGCGGCAGGCAGGTGGCCGTGAAGATGATGGACCTGCGGAGACAACAACGTAGAGAGCTGCTTTTCAACGAGGTATGACGACCTCCAGTCAACACTATCCTCAATGACCCCCCTCAAAACACCACCCCGAATCACCAACAAATCATGCTGGGATACATCACATAACAGAGCCCAGATGTTATTTATTTGTTGCCGGGTTTAACATGTTTAATGCATTTTAAATTGTCAAACAAAATACATTGAAACTGCTGGGTCAAATGCCCCCTTAGATCCATCTAGTTCTAGCGTAGAGATAGATAACACGAAGTCACTGTTTTGGTACACTGTAAAGTCCATGGAGAATAAGAGCACCTCCTCCCAGCTGCCCACTGCACTGACGCTACCGATACTGTCACCACCGATGAATCCATGATAACCGAGAATTTCAATAAGCATTTCTCTACCTGGACCCGTACAAATCAGCTGGGCTAGACAATCTGGACCCTCTCTTTCTAAAAATTATCCGCCGCCATTGTTGCAACCCCTATTACCAGTCTGCTCAACCTCTCTCCTCTCAAGATCACTGACCATTTAGAATCCCACCGTACCTTCTCATCTGTGCAATCCGTTTTCCAAGCCGGTCACGGGTGTACCTCAGACACGCTCAAGGTATTAAACAATATCACAACCGCCATCGATAAAAGACAGTACTGTGCAGCCGTCTTCATCGACCTGGCCAAGGCTTTCGACTCTGTCAATCACCGCATTCTTATCGGCAGACTCAACAGCCTTGGTTTCTCAAATGACTAGCTTGCCTGGTTCACCAACTACTTCTCAGATAGAGTTCAGTGTGTCAAATTGGAGGACCTGTTGTTCGGAATTCTGTCTCTATGAGGGTACCACAGGGTTCAATTCTCGGGCTGACTCTTTTCTCTGTATACATCAACGATGTCGCTCTTGCTGCTGGTGATTCCCTGATCCACCTCTACGCAGACGACACCATTCTGTATACATCTGGCACTTCTTTGGACACTGTGTTAACAAACCTCCAAACGAGATTCAATGCCATACAACACTCCTTCCGTGGCCTCCAACTGCTCTTAAATGCTAGTAAAACTAAATGTATGCTTTTCAACCGATCACTGCCCGCACCTGCCCGCCCGACTAGCATCACTACTCTGGACGGTTCTGACTTAGAATATGTGGACAACTACAAATACCTAGGTGTCTGGCTAGACTGTAAACTCTCCTTCCAGACTCATATTAAACATCTCCAATCCAAAATTAAATCCAGAATTGGCTTCTTATTTTGCAACAAAGCCTTCTTCACTCACGCTGCCAAACATACCCTCGTAAAACTGACTATCCTACCGATCCTTGACTTTGGCGATGTCATTTACAAAATAGCCTCCAACACTCTACTCAGCAAACTGGACGTAGTCTATTACAGTGCCATCCGTTTTGTCACCAAAGCCCCATATACCACCCACCACTGCGACCAGTATGCTCTCGTCGGCTGGCCTTTGCTTCCTATTCGTCGCCAGACCCACTGGCTCCAGGTCATCTATAAGTCTTTGCTAGGTAAATCTCCGCCTTATATCAGCTCACTGGTCACAATAACAACACCCACTCATAGCACGCGCTCCAGCAGATATATCTCACGGGTGATCCCCAAAGCCAACACCCCCTTTTGCCTCCTTTCCTTACAGTTCTCTGCTGCCAATGACTGGAACGTATTGCAAAAATCGCTGAAGTTGGAGACTTATATCTCCCTCACTAACTTTAAACATCAGCTATCTGAGCAGCTAACCGATCGCTGCAGCTGTACACAGCCCATCTGTAAATAGCCCATCCAATCTACCTACCTCATCCCCATATTGTTTTCATTTACGTTTTTGCTCTTTTGCACACCAGTATTTCTACTAGCCCATCATCATCTGCACATCTATCACTCCAGTGTTAATTTGCTAAATTGTAATTACTTCGCTACTATGACCTATTTATTGCCTACCTTCTCACCCCATTTGCACACTATATAGACTTTTTTCTATTGTGTTATTGACTGTACGTTTGTTTATTCCATGTGTAACTCTGTGTTGTTGTTTGTGTTGCACTGCTTTGCTTTATCTTGGCCAGGTCGCAGTTGTAAATGAGAACTTGTTCTCAACTGGCCTACCTGGTTAAATAAAGGTAAAATAAAAAAATAAGAAAATAAAAACTGTTTCCCAGACAATAATACCCAAATAACCTTTTTTTTCCCATGAGTACCCTCTTGAAATCATCAGGTACGTTACATGACACCTCTGTTATCAACTGTATGTGTTTGTCCAGGTGGTGATCATGAGGGACTACCAGCACAGGAATGTGGTGGAGATGTTTAAAAGTGCCCTGGTGGAGGAGGAGCTCTGGGTCATTATGGAGTACCTACAGGGTGGAGCACTAACCAACATCGTGTCTGAGACCAGGTATGGAGACATTGCACAGACTTGACCTACACAGCCAGAAATAACTGCTGTCATACAGGGGGAAAATTGTATTGAGGGGTCAATATAATGTCAAATATAGGCATTTTTAAGAGACAAGACTTCAAGGACATGTGTGACAGAAGGATGAAGCAAAATTCTTGTTATGTCTTCAGTACCTATTTTCACCATTAAGGGGTAGTGTGGTACTAATTAGTTGAGAGGACAGGCAACTACGCACAGTCACTCCCATTTTCACTGCCACTTTAGCAAAACACTGTCCTCCTATGGGAAAATATAATCCGATAACATAATTCGATTTGTGTGTGTTCAAATGAAATGTGGTGAAATTAATTTAGTCCCAAAACACAATTTTATCTATGCTCTCATCCTGTTCAGTACTGTATATCAGATACTCTAGAAATGCATAAACAAAAGCAAGAAAATGGCCCACTCGATATTAGACACAAGGAATTGTCAGTGAATTTGAACTCTACCTGTCAATGTATTTTAATTCCAAACTGAAAGTTGGCTCATTCACAATACAGAGACAGGAGTATACCTCAGAGCCTAGAGACATGGGGACTGAGTGCATTTCTAACTGACATATAAAAATGGGCCAGATCACATTGACTGTCATTTTCAGTTTTTGTCAGCAGAACCCAAGATTTGCTCAATTATACCTCCTTCATACTCCAATCCAACCCCAAATACGTTTTTTAAACAATCAATAAAGCTATTAGCCAGAACAACAAACAAAAAAACTATTTTCTGGGGTGTTTCTGTAGCACAGTTCTTCAGTGTTCAAAATCAGCTAGGCTATATTTTCATGATGCAAACACGAGATACAGTGAATGTATGTAGTTGTCTGAACCACCACTACACTCTTCGAAAAAAAGGTTACATCTAGAACCTAATAGGGTTCTTCGACTGTCCCCATAGGATAACATTTTAAAGAAACCTTGATGGTTCCACGTAGAACCGTTTTGGGCTCCATGTAGAACCCTATCCACAAGGATATACTGCTTTCACTGGAACAGGCCCAGATCCCTTTCATTTGCTTTAAGAAAAGATGCAGGAAAAGGGGCCGCAGATCGGGCATCCTTCTGAGAATCCATAGGCGAGCGAGTAAACTCCCACTACTATCCATTCTTCTTGCTAACGTGCAGTCATTGGAAAATAAAATTGACGAGACATTAAAAACTGTAATATCTTATGTGTCACCGAGATGTGGCTGAACGACGATATGAATAATATAGAGCAGGCGGGATTTTCCATGCACCGGCAGAACAGAACAGAACAGTCTGGTAAAACGAGGGATGGGGGTGTGTGTCTATTTGTTAATATCAGCTGGTGTGCGATGTCTAATGTTAAAGAAGCCTTGAGGTATTGCTCGCCTGAGGTAGAGTACCTTCTGATAAGCTGTAGACCACACTATCTACCAGGAGAGTTCTCATCTATATTATTGGTAGCCGTCTATTTACCACCACAGAACAAATCTGGCACTAAGACTGCTCTCAACCAACTCTATAAGGCCATAAGCAAATAAGAAAATGCTCACCCAGAAACAGCACTCCTAGTGGCCTGGGACTTTAATGCAGATAAACTTAAATAAATGTTTACCAGCATGTCACATGTGCAACCAGAGGGGAAAAAAATCCTAAACCACCTTTACTCCACACACAGAGATGCATACAAAGCTATCCCCTGCCCTCCATTTGGCAAATCTGACCATAATTCTATCCTCCTTATTCCTGCTTACAAGCTAAAACTAAAGCAGGAAGTACCAGTGACTCGCTCAATACGGAAGTGGTCAGATGACGCGGATATTACATTACAGGACTGCTTTGCTAGCACAGACTGGAATATGTTCCGGGATTCATCCAATGGTATTGAGGAGTACACCACCTCTGTCATCGGCTTCATCAATAAGTGCATTGACGATGTCCTCCCCATAGCCCCATAGTGACCGTACATACATATCCCAACAAGAAGCCATGGATTACAGGCCACATCCGCGTCGAGCTAACGGCTAGAGATGCCACTTTCAAGGAGCGGAAGACTAATCTGAACGCTTATAAGAAATCGTGCTATGTCCTCAGACAAACCATCGAACAAGCAAAGCAGGATACAGGATTAAGATAGAAACCTACTACAGCTGCTCTGACACACATCGGATGTGGCATGGTTTGAAAACTATTACGTACTACAAAGGGAAACCCAGCCGTGAGCTGTCCAGTGACGTGAGCCTACCAGACGAGCTAAATGCCTTTTATGCTCGCTTCGAGGCAAGCAACACTGAAGCATGCACGGGAGCACCAGCTTTTCTTGATGACTGTGTGATAACGCTCTCGGTAGCCGATGTTAACAAAAGGTTTAAACAGGTCTACATTCACAAAGCCGCTGGGCCAAACGGATTACCAGGACATGTACTCAAAGTATGCGTGGACCAACTGTCAAGTGTCTTCACTGATATTTTAAAACTCTCTCTGACCGAGTCTGCAATATCTACATGTTTCAAGCAGACCACCATAGTCCCTGTGCCCAAGGAAGCGAAGGTAACCTGCCTAAATGATTACCGCCCCGTAACACTCACATCGGTAGCCATGAAGTGCTTTGAAAGGCTGGTCATGGCTCACATCAACAGCATTCTCCCGGACACCCTAAACCCACTCCAATTCGCATACCGCCCCAATTGATCCACAGATGACGCAATCTCAATCGCACTCCACACTGCCCTTTCCCACCTGGACAAAAGGAATATCTATGTGAGAATGCTGTTCATTGATTACAGCTCAGTGTTCAACACCATAGTGCCCACGAAGCTCATCACTAAGCTAAGGACTCTGGGACTAAACACCTCCCTCTGCAACTGGATCCTGGACTTCCTGACGGGCCGCCCCCAGGTGGTAAGAGTAGGCAATAACACGTCTGCCACGCTGATCCTTAGTACTGGGGCCCCTCAGGGGTGTGTACTTAGTCCCCTCCTGTACTCCCTGTTCACCCACAACTGCGTGGCCAAACACGACTCCAACACCATCATTAAGTTTGCTGACGACACAACAGTGGTAGGCCTGATCACCGACAACGACGAGACGGCCTATAGGGAGGTCAGAGACCTGGCAGTGTGGTGCCAGGACAACAACCTCTCCCTCAATGTGAGCAAGACAAAGGAGCTGATCATGGTCTACAGGAAAAGGTGGGCCGAACAGGCCCCATTAACATCGATGGGGCTGTAGTGGAGCGGGTCAAGAGTTTCAAGTTCCTTGGTGTCCACATCACCAACAAACTATCATGGTCCAAACATACCAAGACAGTCGGGAAGAGGGTACGACAAAACCTTTTACCCCTCAGGAGACTGAAAAGATTTGGCATGGGTCTCCAGATCCTCAAAAGGTTCTACAGCTGCACCATCGAGAGCATCCTGACCGGTTGCATCACAACCTGGTGTGGCAACTGCTCGGCATCTGACCGTAAGACGCTACAGAGGGTAGTGCGTACGGCCCAGTACATCACTGGGGCCAAGCTTCCTGCCATCCAGGACCTATATAATAGGCGGTGTCAGAGGAAAGCCCATTAAATTGTTAGAGACTCCAGTCACCCAAGTGTGACTGCTACCGCACAGCAGGCAGTAGCGGAATCGCCAAGTCTAGGACCAAAGGCTCCTCAACAGCTTCTACCCCCAAGCCATAAGACTGCTGAACAATTCATAAAATTGTCACTGGACTATTTACATTGACCCCCCCCCCCCCCCCCCCCCTTTGTACACTGCTGCTACTTGCTGTTTATTATCTATGCATAGTCACTTCACCCCTACCTACATGTACAAATTACCTCAACTAACCTGTACACCCGCACACTGACTTGGTACCGGTACCCCCTGTAAATAGCCTCGTTATTGTTATTGTGTTACTTTTTATTATTATTTTTTACTTTTGTCTATTTGGTAAATATTTTCTCAACTCTTCTTGAACTGCACTGTTGGTTAAGGGCTTGTAAGTAAGCATTTCACAGTAAGGTATACACTTGTTGTATTTGGCGCATGTGACAAATAAAGTTTGATTTGATATATCAGTGTCACTCTCCTATGCAGGCTGAGTGAGGAGCAGATAGCCACAGTCTGTGAGGCTGTGCTGCAAGCCCTGGCCTACCTTCACTCCCAGGGGGTTATCCACAGGGACATCAAGAGTGATTCCATACTGCTAACACTGGATGGGAGGGTAAGTCTCTCTCTCATAAGTATTTTTAATTCAGTTGAGAAAAACACATCTGTTTATAATTTAATTTTAATGTCCCTGTATAGATCAAGCTGTCCGACTTTGGGTTCTGTGCTCAGATCAGTAAAGACATCCCCAAAAGGAAGTCTTTAGTGGGAACACCCTACTGGATGGCTCCGGAGGTCATCTCTAAATCACCATACAGCACTGAGGTGAGAAAGAAGATATTCAAAAAAATGTGTATCCTAACAAACTGTACATGTATATTACTGCATACTAATGACATACTAGCTGTATCCAAACAAATACTCATGATGTCCAGTATTCATGTGCATGTCAACACTGACTGAAGGTGAATATATACTGGTTTGTTGTGTCTGCCAGGTAGATGTGTGGTCTCTTGGTATCATGGTAGTTGAGATGGTGGATGGAGAGCCCCCTTACTTCAGTGAGACCCCTGTTGCAGCCATGAGAAGACTGAGGGATGAGCCAGCTCCCACTGTACGGAACGCAACACAGGTCAGAGGTGAAACAGAATACATACATAGAGGGCCTCCCGAGTCTGGGGCTGTGTCATTACCGGCCATGACCGGGAGTCCCATAGGGCGCGTCCGGGTTAGGGGAGGGTTTGGCCGGGGGGGCTTCATTTGGCTCATCGCGCTCTAGCAACTCCTTGTGGCGGGCCGGGCGCCTGCAGGCTGACTTTGGTGGTCAATTGAACAGTGTTACCTCCGACACATTGGTGCAGCTGGCTTCCGGGTTAAGCGAGCGGGTGTTAAGAAGTGCGGTTTGGCGGGTCATGTTTTGGAGGACGCATGACTTGACCTTCACCTCTACCGAGCTCGTTAGGGAGTTGCAGTCATGAGACAAGATCGTAATCACGAAATTATGAAAAAGGGGGGTAAAAAAATATTTAAAAAATAAAAGAATACATACACGGAGAGATAACACCTTTTCTCTATTTCAACATGTCTGCTGAATTAACTTGGACTTCACACTTTGTGTAGGTCTCCCCGGTGTTGAAGAACTTCCTAGACCGTATGTTGATCCGAGACCCAGTGGAGCGTGCCAGCGCCACAGACCTGCTAGAACACCCCTTCCTCCTACAGAGCGGCTCCCCGCAGTGCCTGGTGCCCCTGGTGGAACAGTACCGCAAGCGCATGTCCCGCTGCTGATTCTCCCCCCCTTCATGGACCCTGATCTCTGATTACTACTGTACCCTGAGTGTGACCTGCCCAGGCCCAACCCAGTCAGCAACCATCCCAGGGAGGGAGCAGCACCAGAGAGCCTGGTGCTGCTACAGAGCTCATGGCAGCAGGCCGGCAGGCTTGGTAGACAGTGACACAGCCTGGGCCTGCAAATCTAAGAAGCACTTTAGCAGTGAGTTGGCGTAGTGTTACGGCAGCATGCAAACAAACAGTATTCCTCACTCATCTCAATAACGTCTGGGCCTACCTGTGATAGACAACATCCAATGGAATTCCTCTCGACATAACACCAATCTAGCATTGGTGCATTATATAAAACTTGAAATCCAAGGGAACTGGAAACTGTAGCATATTGTGAACCTTTACCGTAATTGAGCAGTTTCCCATCGGAGTGTTTGGATATTAGTTGTGTATTTTCAGCTTGTGCTATAGGCTCAAGCTGTGGTAGCTCATGACTTTGAGAGAAGCGTGATGTTACATACCTCTACAACCATATGGGACACTGACTGAAGTTCAGTGAAACCTTGCACCTTGTCAGTGAACAATTTTCATGGCCAAATGAAGGCACACCTGGCCTGATCGGAATGGTTAAAACATGCTACTGAGAGATGACATGAGAGACATCCTCCAACATCACCATGACAAATGTGTAGATGGGTTGGCTGTTTGTTTTTATTGGGCTCAATGAATCATATTTCTTTTAATATTTATTATATTTTGCTTTTCTGAAAAGGGTTGTGAACTGTTTGTAGCCTAAGATGTGAAATTGCAAATAAGTTAAAATTTTAGATTATCAACTTGAAATGTAGCGGTTGAACAAATAATGTAAATACAGATACTGTATATTAGGACTTGCAGAGCCATTGTATAGTTAGTTATATGGGATGAATTTGACTTAATTTTGAAAGTGTGTGTGTTTACGCTTGGACGCTGTGTTAGTATTGCCTCAAACATCTCTTCCACTGTGTGGTGACTGACTTTTGAAACTACAGGATGTGTGTGTTGCTACTGAACATGTGTGTGTGTGTGTGTGTGTGTGTGTGTGTGTGTGTGTGTGTGTGTGTTTGCAGTATTTTCATTGGTTTGAATAGATAAAGCACACAGGTTTGGCATGTGAAGAACGTCCACCAGCTGAGAGCACATTGCACATTGTCTTTGTATTCTTACCAGTGACACAACATATTTAATGTATTTGTATTTCTATGTAGGACATTCATGAAAAAGAGAATTATACATTATTTACATTTTCTAAAAATCAATAAATAATGCATATTGACTCTTGATCTTGATAATCTAAGCACTGTTATTTTGTTCCAATTCAGTTTGATGTTTAATGCCCCCTTTCACACAGTTGTATCTCTCTCTCTCCCAGCTCTCTCTCTCACATACATGCATCATATCAAATGCAGAAATTAGAATTCTGTCACATTTTTTAAATATTTTAATAAATATATGACAAGTCACATAGCATAGCTTGTGCATATTAACATCATGATTCATTGTAAATAATTATACATGACAGGCTTACCTAGAATATAGGCTACATATTCCATAGTATAATAGTATAATATAACATTATTTTTGACAAATAAAAGCAACACTGCCATCATTACGATTGATGCATATAGCACATGACTGAATCGACAGACAAAGCAATGGGCTATGTTCATTAGCCTGAAGAAACACGATAGAGCTATAGGATTATCGTTATTTTACAATCTAAGAATAAAGGAGATAATGTACCACACTGCTTGAACATGTGGAATCTAAAGTGCTTTATCAAATCGACTTCTCCTAATTCTTCAAATTGAACAATTGGTTTCCCTGTTACTCCAGGGAGACAACTTGGGAAGTGCTCTCAAATTCACACTTCACCCCGCTAATGCTGTCCACGCTTGGCTGACTGTTAACTCTCTGGTGCGTGTGTGAAAAGGGAAAAGTCTCGGACCGGGACATCCTCCCTCTGCCCTGTGAGGAACCGGAGGAACAGTCAATTACCAGTCTCATGAACTCGGGGGCGGTGAATCGCCGCAGTAATCTGGTCCCCAGCCCGGTGAACCCCGGTGGACGGACAGGAATCTTCTCCGGCTCCATCTCTGCTCTGTGGAAGAGGAGTTTGTTGAGTCGCCCGTTCGGCGGGAGGCTGCCACGCTTCTGACTCCCTCTCCTGCTTGATTGAGCGACGTCATTATTATCATTTTTTGGCGCCCTGATGGTATCCTCGGGTGCTCTCTGAGATTTATTTATACCGATTAAAAGTGCTTTTGGTGCCGTGACGGATTTGTCAGTGTCGTTTGTCACCTCCCAGGTGCTCTTTTGACATTCAATCTTTGCTATCAGGGATCTCTCGTCCTGCAGCGAGGCTCTCTTTAATTTCCTGCCTGATAGGCTCATGTCACACACATCACCCTGATAGGACTGCTTTCTGCTGCTCAGGAGGTCCAGGTTAAATGGCTTTGCTTTGTCCCAGAGTGGAATACTCTCTGGCTCCTCCTGTTTCATTCCTCTGTGTCTGTTGACATCTTTCTGGCATGGCGATGGGTGATGGCTCAGTGTTTTAACCCCCCTCATGTCCCGTAGCTTATGGTTCTGTATCTGTTTGGCTGTGAATATGTCATCCTGTTCTTCTTCTGACAGGGCCCGCTCAAGGTGATTTCTATCTAGAGACTGATTCTGGCATCTGATGCGCGCCCACAGTTTGTTACTGTCCCCGACCCTCAGCTGTCTCTGGAACACGCCAGGCAGATGGTCTTCATCCTGACTCTGGAACTGTTTAGAGAACCTCTCCAGAACCTGCCTGGGGAGCTTGTTGGGCTTCTGCCGCTCTGTCCCGGCCTCCATCCCAAATCCGACCTCCCCTAGTGGGTCATCTGACACTACCCCCCTCCTCCCAGAGTTCAGGGCCTGGACACAGTGGTCATGCCCAAAGAAGTTGGCCACCTGGATGGCAGAGTGGCCAGCCTGATTGGTGCGGTCCAGTCTCAGGCCCATTCTTTTGAAAGCCCTGACCAGGAAATCCAACACGGGGCTATGGCCGGTGTAGGCTGCGTACATCAGGGCGCTGTTCCCCCAGGCGTCAGATACATCAGGGTCGGCGTTGAACTGCACCAGGAGTTTGACCACGTCCAGGTGGCCCAGCTCACAGGCCAGGCTCAAGGAGGTACGCCCGTGCTCATCCTGGCAATTCACGTCGGCCCCTTTTTCCAGCAGCAGGCGGGTAAACTTGGCCCTACCCCCGGGGTCCTGCAGGCAAACGGCGAACATCAAAGGGGTACGGCCATTTTCCGTCTTGGAGTTGATTATGCGGTTGTCCAGCGCATCCAGGACGAAGCGCGCCAGGTGCACTTTGCCATCGTGCATGGCGTCCAGGAAGGTCTTGGTGCCAGAGCCCTGACGCAGATCTTTAGGTCTCATCATGCTTGACGGTAACTTCTGGAGGTGAGCCTCAGACTGTGTTCTGAGATAGAAAGGGAGAGTGAATCAGGGCCCCCTCTGTGTTGACAGTGAGTGTATTTACCTCAGAGTGAGCCTCAGCGAGGAGCTGCATGTGCTTTTATACCTCTCTCTCTACACACCCTCCTCGCGTTGTCAAGGAAACAGCCATCTGAGGTCCATTATGCTGCTGCAACATCCGTTCAGAATAACTTCCCTCCGCCGGGAGGAAATATATGCTATTTGAACTGAATAATTACTCAAGGAGAAAAACATTGCTGCGTTTTTGATGTGTGCCAGGTTAAAGCGGCTGCAAAAGAGGTGCTTAAATCAGTCTCTTTTCCCCCCAGGTTTAATACCATTATTTCACATACAGCTCTAATTAAATTAAAGCTTGGATTTTCAATTTTATACCATTTTGTTGCTAAAGGTCAGCTAATCCTGCATGATATGAACGTTTTAAATAATGTATTATATTATGACTTATACATATGCATGAATATAGTTTCTTCTCTTACCAAAGTTTTCAGAGAATAATATAGTATAGTCAGGTTTGGAGCACTGATTTGGCTTTTTAAGACAGAATGGAAATTTGAGTTTTCATCACTGCACAGGTGCCAAAAACACCATCCCACCCCTATGATACAGCTCCAGTGAATTGAGGTATTATTTACATACTGTAGCAACTCCCCTCGGCTCCCTTGTGCCAGGAAACCTGGCCCTCTCACTGCCTTTGATCCCTTTGATCTCTGTAATCAGTGACAAGAACTCTGTTTGTACGACAACGTCTATTCTTTTCCCATGTAACCTGCTGCATGCTGTGATACTAATAATGTGTCATGTTCTGTCCACGTGACAGGAGCGAGGTCTCTGAACATGGCTACCGTGATGAATACTGTATTGAGGAAAATGTTTTTTCAATGCTTTATTTGTTCTGTTGAAGTGTTTCGCAACCAACTGTTTTGTAAATCACTGTTATTTTTTGTTTGTCATATACACTGAGTTTAGAAACATTAGGAACACCTGCTCTTTCCATGACGTATACTGACCAGGTGAATCCAGGTGACAGCTATTGATGAATGGGCAAGACAAAATATTTAATTGCCTTTGAATGAGGTATAGAAGTAGGTGCCAGGCGCACCGGTTTGAGTGTGTCAAGAACTGCAACACTGCTGGGTTTTTCACGCTCAACAGCTTCCCGTGTGTATCAAGAATGGTCCACCACCCAAAGGACATCAAGCCAACAGCAGGCCAATGGTAAAAAAATTGTAATTGATGAAAGAGGACAAAGAAGGCTGACAAATTGTGCAGCGCAACAGACTGGCTACAGTTAGTCAACTGACAGTCCAGTACAACAATAGTGCCCAAAGACCCATAAAAGAATGTACAACTCATCGTACCTTGACATGAATGGGGTATGGCAGCTGACGACCTCACAGAGTTCAACTTCTTTCAGCAAAAAACAAGAAACTGCAATTGCAGTGGGCTAAGGAATGAAAACACTGGACACTGGAAAATTGCAAAAACATTGTCTGGTCTGATGAATCCTGGTTCCTGCTGTTTCACGCTGATGGGAGGACTAGGGTATGGAGAAAACCACATGAGTACATGCATCCATTATGCCGCGTGTCAACATTTCAGGCTAGTGTTGGTGGTGTGATGGTGTGGGGTAGTTTCCATTGCACACATTGGGCACCTTGATAAAAGTGGAGCAACATTTGAATGCCACAGGATATCTGAAACTCAGTGCCATTTAGATGCATTCCTTCATGAGAGCAATGTATCCATCTGCAAATGTATTCTTTCAGTAGGATAATGCCCCATGTCACAAGGTTAGGATTAGACAGGAATGGTTCCGTGAACATTATGGTGAATTCTGCTTACTGCAGTGGCCTGCCCAGTCACCAGATCTCAATGAGAATCTGTGGGTTGAGAAAAAATGAGATAATCAGTATAGAGATCCACTGTCGGCCAACTTGTGGGAAGCATTGGAGCATTGGAAGCATCGGAGTCAACATGAGCCAGCATCCCTGAGGAACGCTTTCGACACCTTGTAGAGTCCATGCCCTGACAAATTGAAGCTGTTCTGATGGCAAAAGGTGATGCAACTCAATATTAGGAACATGTTCCTAATGTTTTGTACACTCAGTGTACATAGATCATTCATTTGATGATGTTGTTCAAAAACCTTATTCATGTTCCCCTCAGAAACTCCTTTCAATAAGTTTATTGTTTCAGGTTCAATGGCATTGACCTGTAAGTGCGCAGCAACCAGGCTCCTGGAAGAGGAGATTTAGAGGAGAGAATGGGGATGAATCAACCCATTCTGTCTGTCAACTGGTGTAATTAACCACCAGCAGTATACACTAACACACTAACACAACTTGGCCTGAATTCTAGTAAGTACAAAATGCTTAAGGCAATTTTTAACTCATGTCCAGCAGCACCCCCCTCCACGCCTTCTGTTGATTTTAATTAGGTTTTAATTGCTAATATAAAAGACAGCAGGAGAAAAGCAGGACCCAGATAGTGTAGGTGAGAGAATAAGCACTTCCTTACTGTTCACCAGCCGGTCAACATGTCTCTTCATCAAAACCCACAGCAGGTCTCTGATGAGCCAGATCCATTATCTCAACATTACATCTAAGATTTCCCCTCAGATAGATTTGATCAGAGGCAATGTGATACAAATAGGACTGAAGTTTACTCATGCAGAAACTGACAGTAGGAGTTTAAATCTGGTTGTTTTGGTATTTGTATTTATTATGGATCCCCATGAGCTGTGTATAGTGCACATGCTATCATGTGTGTATATATGCATGTGTCTGTACCTATGTTTGTGTTGCTTCACAATCCCCGCTGTTCCATAAGGTGTTTTTTTAATCTGTTCTTTAAATCTAATTTTACTGCTTGTATGAGTTACTTGATGTGGAATAGAGTCCCATGTATGTAGTACTGTGCACCTTCCATAGTCTGTTCTGGACTTGGGGACTGTGAAGAGACCTCTTGTGGTATGTCTTGTGGGGTATGCATGGGTGTCTGAGCTGTGTGCCAGTAGTTCAAACAGAGAGCTCGGTGCATTCAACATGTCAATACCTCTCATAAATAAAAGCAGTGATGAAGTCAATCTCTCCTCCACTTTGAGCCAGGAGAGATTGACATGCATATTATTTATATTAGTTCTCTGTGTACATCCAAGGGCCAGCCGTGCTGCCCTTTTCTGAACCAATTGAAAAGTCATTTTTTGTGGCACCTGACCACATGACTGAACAGCAGTCCAGGTTCAACAAAACTAGGGCCTGTAGGACCTGCCTTGTTGATAGTGCTGTTAAGAAGGTAGAGCAGCACCTTATAATGGACATACTTCTCCCCATCTTTGATACTGTTGTGTCAGTATGTTTTGACCATGACAGTTTACAATCCAGCTTTACTCCAGGCAGTTTAGTCACCTCAACTTGCTCAATTTCCACATTATTTATTACACGTTTTAGTTGAGGTTTAGGGTTTAGTGAATGATCACTGTCACGCCCTGACCCTAGATTGCTTTGTATGTTTCTATTTTTTGGTCAGGGTGTGATGTGGGTGGGTATTCTATGTTGTATGTCTAGGTGTTGTGTTTCTATGTTTAGGCCTGGTATGGTTCCCAATCAGAGGCAGCTGGTTATCGTTGTCTCTGATTGAGAACCATACTTAGGCAGCCTGTTTTCCCACTATGGGTGTGGGTAGTTGCTTTCTGTTTTTGTGTCTGCACCAGACAGAACTGTTTTAGTTGTTCTCGTTGTTGTTTTGTTAATCAGTGTTCAGTTCCATTAATAAAAGGATGAACACGTACCACGCTGCACCTTGGACCTCACCTTCTCCTTCCAACAGCCGTTACACTTACATGTATATAAATAAGGTATTTTACTTTTAATACATTTGCAAACAATTCTAAAAAAACTGTTTTTGCTTTGTCATTATGGGGTATTGTGTGTAGATTGATGAGGGGAAAAAATATATTTGATCCATTTTAGAATAAGGCAGTAACGTAAGAAAATGTGGAAAAAGTCAAGGGGCCTGAATACTTTCCGAATGCACTGTATATGTTATTATAAACTGGGTGGTTCAAGCCTTGAATGCTGATTGACTGACAGCCGTATATCAGACTGTATACCAGGGGTATGACAAAACATTTATTTTTCCTGCTCTAATTACGTTGGTAACCAGTTTATAATAGCAATAAGGCACCTCGGGGGGTTTTGACATATGTCCAATATAGCATGACTAAGAGCTGTATCCAGGCACTCCGTGTTGCGTCGTATGTAAGAACAGCCCTTAGCCATGGTATATTGGCTATATACCACACCCCCCCCCCGGGGCTTGCTTAGCTATAACACCAGAGAAGTAAAAAAAATAATAATAATAAGTTGAGCAATCATACATTAGCAAGCATACAAACAAATCTATGAAGGCCTAAGCTCTATTTTCTTGCCGCTCTCCCTCTGTGGGGCTTTCTCGGCTGCTCTGATTCAGTAGCTGGCTCAATGTCAATTTCCTGAGATACAGCTTTTCCCTTTTGGGGCGCCTTTCCTCTTCCTTTTGTAGCTGCCACAACTGTAGCTTCTGAGATGGTCTCTGGCACTTCCTGGAGTGCTAGTGGCCTCAATGGGAGCTGCATCAGTAAGACTTTGCTCTTCGTGTTGTTTTCTTGACAAGTTCCTTTTTCAGATGGAACTGTTAGCAGGTGTGTCTGTGATGGCCAATACAGCACGGCTTGGAACTCTGCTTGCCCAATCTGTATCCAGGATCAAACAACCCGTTTTATAATATATCATTGTAGTGCAGATATGTAATAATGTGGTCTTAGCAAATATTTGTATAAATATTTTAATTATGGTTCTACATTCACCCTCTTGATTTCAAGGATACATTTCCCCGTCTACCCTCAAATATTTTAGGCTTTCCCCTTCAATTTTAAGTTATCCCAAGGGGCTATTTCAGCCACACCTGTTGCTGACAGGTGTATAAAATCGGGCACACAGCCAGGCAATCTCCATAGACAAACAGTGGCAGTAGATTAGCCTTACTGAAGAGCTCAACCTTCAACGTGGCACAGTCATAAGATGCCACCTTTTCAACAAGTCAGTTCGTCAAATGTCTGCCCTGCTAGAGCTGCCCATGCCAACTGTAAGTGCTGTTATTGTGAAGTGGAAACATCTAGGAGCAACAACGGCTTAACCGTGAAGTGGTAGACCACACAAGCTCACAGAACGGGACTGCCGAGTACTGAAGCGCGTAGCACTTGTCCTCGATTGCAACACTATTGAGTTCCAAACTGTCTCTGGAAGCAACGTCAGCACAAGAACTGTTCGTCGGGAGCTTCATGAAATGGGTTTCTATGGACGAGCAGTCACACACAAGCCTAAGATCACCATGTGCAATGCCAAGCATTGGCTGGACTGGTGTAAAGCTATCCGTCATTGGACTCTGGAGCAGTGGAAACGCGTTCTCTAGAGTGATGAACCCCGCTTCAGCTTCTGGCAGTCTGAATTATGAATCTGGGTTTGGAGGATGCCAGAAGAATGCTACCTGCCCGAATGCATAGTGCCAACTGTAAAGTTTATTGGGGGAGGAATAATTGTCTGGGGCTGTTTTTCATGGTTCGGGCTAGGCACCTTAGTTCTAGTGAAGGGAAATCTGAACGTTACAGCATACGATGACATTCTAGACATTCTATATTCTGTCCTTCCAACTTTGTGGCTACAGTTTGGAGAAGGCCCTTTCCTGTTTCAGCATGACAATGCCCCTTTGCACAAAGCAAGGTCCAAAGCGAGATCCATGCCTGACCTCACTAATGCTCTAGTGGCTGAATGGAAGCAAGTCCCCGCAGCAATGTTCCAACATAGTGGAAAGCCTTCCCAGAAGAGTGGAGGCTGTTGTAGCAGCAAAGGGGAGACCAACTGCCCATGATTTTGGAATGAGATGTTCGATGAGCAGGTGTCCACATACTTTTAGCCATGTAGTGTACAAACAAGCCCACCTTGTAGATTATGACTTAGTGGAAAGTTGCACAGTAGGCTGCTTGATAAAAGTTGTGCTCTCCATGCTCCTATCTGGTACTCCAGTTGAGTGCTTGCAGCCCTTGGCGGCTATTTCAGAGCTGGGTTCCAGAAATAGACTTGCGCTCTCAGACTAAAGTGAATCCTAGCAGGGAGTCTGCAGGCTGTGCTTGAGTTACTGTGTTGGCTCTCACACTTCTCTCCATCTCCAGATAATCTGTAGGCCTACTTGTTGATATCATTGATGCCTTTTGAGGTGCATAATATTACAAATATATTTTAGGAGAGGTCAAAATGTACACAATAGTTAGCTGGAGGAAAATGGGGGAGTTTCATGCTTTTTCAATTTCAGACAGGGAGGGTTTAGTATTTATTTTTTTAGTCTAGAGGCGCATCATGTAATTTGTAATGAATGAAACGTCATATTGGTCAGGGTTTGATAATTAGTTGCTTATTGTCTCATGTGTGCTTGGTGATGCCCCTAATCCCTGATTCTCTGCTGGGCGTGCAATATTAAGTGCGCCTAGTGTGGTCTCAATAAAATTATCCATAGCCTATAAAAGCCCTTCTCAAACCCCGGTCCGTGGACCGACACCAATCTGTTGAGGAATGCTTGCTGGTCTGCAGCATACAGTGCATTCGGAAAGTATTCAGGCCCTATTGGAGCTGTCCTGTGACCAAGGCCTGCACACTTGTTTTAATGAGATGCGCCGATCCACATTCTAGCTGTTCAGTAGCGGAGAATACCAGCAACTCTGCGAGATGGCAGTGAAGACGTTAATCCCCATTCATTCTACCTACTTATGTGAGACCAGTTTCTCCTCTCTTGCTGCAACAACATCTAAATATCGCAACAGACTGGCGGTTGAAAACACCTTGACACCTCTGGACTGTCCCTGGCACAAAGCAGTTTGAGAAAGGCTGGCCTATACTGTAGATAAGCCATGTTCAAATAATTTACATGATGCCGTCACCGTGGAGATGGACAGTACATTGGTGCTGAAGTTAGGCTAATTAGAGAAGACCTAATTAATATAAACAGCCCTCATTTTAATTTGACAACAAGACCGCTTTGTGCTGGACCCTATTTCTTCCTATTCAAGAAATAAGAGGTAGGCCTACCTGTTTGACAGATTAAATGATAATCTTTGGATAGTAGACTTTGTC
The DNA here is from genome assembly GCF_045791955.1 of Oncorhynchus clarkii lewisi. NCBI lineage: Eukaryota > Metazoa > Chordata > Actinopteri > Salmoniformes > Salmonidae > Oncorhynchus > Oncorhynchus clarkii. Next base: position 44,554,898 of record NC_092165.1, read on the forward strand.
AGCCAATTCAGTCACCAAGAACTCCTTAAATATCTGTGTCAGTGACGAGCTTGATGTGTTAAGTTAAAACCAGTGCTTGAATTGAAGGAGTATGTGAGGGAATTGTGGGTTTTGTTAAAGAAAATGTCTAAAAGCATAGGACTGCCCCTTAACTTAACATGATAGTGATTATGCAAAGTGATCTATAACGACACTTTAATCCGCAATGCTTTATGCTAGAAACTAGCTGTAAAATCCTGGGGAAAGACGTGACTCTGATGAATATGGGATATATTTGGTTTGTCTCTATGACATTCAGAGCCTTCTATAGCCGATGAGGAGACAAAACATGTACTTTGTATGGGAAGTAATGATTCTGTTCGACATTGATTTTCGACATTGACGTTGGACCTTTCAACAGACTGTTAAACAACGTACTAACTCAAAATCAGTCAGGAGCAAGCCAGGTGGCCTAAGGAATAAATGATTTAGGCTATATTATTATTATTTCAAGGCTATAGCCTGCCATTTAAGAAATCAATTGTAAAGCATTTGTGACACGCTACAGGCTGGCAGGAACGCTCAGCCTTTCATCAACACATCAACAACAGCACTTCAACAACATGCCTATATATTTAGCATTTATGCTATATACAATGACATTTAAAACATACAATTACTTAGAATTAAATAATAATGAAACGGAAATATTATTAGGCTATACAGTCATTCAACAGTGCCTTTGAATTCAGTTTTAGATACTCGAGTTTGGTCAGTCTTTGGTTTGAGGATCATGTGGTGAGCTATGCATGCCTAGTTTGTTAATTTAGCCTAGCAGATGCTCTTACATTCCCATGGCCTAATCACAGTCAACACACACCTATTTTGTAATAACAATGTGGTATAAAATAGAATAAATTCGAAAATGAAAGTTTACCAAATTATATTTTTTTACAAGTCAATATAGGCCAACCTGATGATATGTGGCTGCTGTGTTAAACAATTAATGGCTTTTTCATTGATGATCAGATACTTCAGTTGTAACTGGTTCGGTTGCCTACATTTTTACAGTTGATAGACAATCTTAGCACTGCTCCAAACTTACACTATACTCTTTTTAAACAATAGCCTGTATAGAAATCAAAACTTCTCCGTTGCTGCAGCATGTACTCATTCGTTGTCATGCTCTGTTGTGGTATTAAAAAATATTCTGCTTGTCTCCAGTCATGTGAAATGAATTGATTCATTCAGGCATGATTGATTCATGCAGTGCCTTTATTATAATGGATATCTTTTCACCCTTGTCCGCGGTGATCTGCAAATCCACAACCATCTGGCTACTTTGTCATGTAATGCTTACAAATCGAAAAACAGTTTCTAAACTGTCACGCCCTGATCTGTTTCACCTGTCCTTGTGCTTGTCTCCACCCCCTCCAGGTGTCTCCCATCTTCCCCACTCATCCTCTGGGTATTTATACCTGTGTCTTCTGTCTGTCTGTGCCAGTTCGTCTTATTTGTTCAAGCCTACCAGCGTCTTGTGTCTCAGCGCTTGCTTTTTCCAGTTTCTCTTTTCTCGCCCTCCTGGTTTTGACCCTTGCCTGTCCTGACTCCGAGCCTACCTGCCCGACCATTCTGCCTGTCCTTGACCCTGAGCCTGCCTGCCGTCCTGTACCTTTGCTCCTACTCTGGATTATCAACCCCTGCCTGCCTTGACCTGTCCTTTGTCTGCCCATGTTACAATAAACATTGCTACTTCACACAGTTTGCACTTGGGTCTGACCTTGATCCCTGAAAAAACGGCATATCTAAGGCTCTGGTCTGTCCTAAGAGTGAGGATAAGCAGTAGCCATGTTATCTGCTATCCATTTTATGTTTTAATAATTATTTAGGGTATAGGGGAGGGTCAGTTGTTTTTTTTCAAGAGTTCAGGGAGGGTAGGGTAAAAATATATTTTACTAAAGGGAGGGCCATCCATTTTCATTTTAGATTTTTTCCAGGTATCCCTCATTATAAATAACATACACTCCCTAATACAGAAATAGCTCAGGATCGGTGCCTGGCATGTCATTCTACGTGTACATCATTTTCATGTATCATTTTCCTAGGCTTTGACAAAAAAGTGCAATTGCATGTGGTTAGAATTTTAAGTGATCCAAAAGAGTGCAGAATAAGAATTGTCATTGAATATGTTCAGAGATGACAAAAATGCACAGGGATTGAATTTGTCATTAAATACACTATACCTTCAATTCAGATAATAGAATGAAAGGGATATAGTTTAAATATGCAGAGTCTGAATGAGCAGGACCCATGAGGCTGACTAATTGAACAGATGTATGCGGAGAAAGCAGAGATGCCAGGATAAATACTCTATCTCCCATTCCCTGCTCGCTCTCACCCAGCTGCAGCTCACTAGAATGGCTGATCAAAAATTAAGGCTCATGTAAAGCCAGCTTGTTATTATCAGTCATAATGACTGAATTAGTCTCTAGGGAGAGGACACGTCCACATATACTGAATCAACAAGTCTCAAGGCACAGCAGAGAAAAATAACATAGCTACTTGTGGATGGTAAAGAATCCTCACACAACATGTATGATCATTATTTTATAGAAATCATGAACAGGAGTTAGTCTGGGGCCTGATTAAACCAGACCTTTTCATTTTACCTGTAAATTCCAAAAGGCACACAGCCCATTAGGAGTGTTTCATCATGTCTGTCCTAATTGGACCACACCTGAGGATGCCTGCCTGGGTCTGGGATTACCCAGATCACACAGGAAAACAAGATGTACTCCTTCACTATCATTATTCTGCTTCTCCCTTGACAACTTCCCGAGGAGAAAAATAAGACAAGCCGGGCCATAACGAAGGGCCCTCCAGATTAATTAACTAAGCTTCATATTCAGACATGGTACAGTATTAACTCCCTGGGATGCATACAACCATTGCAGTTCTGCAGATTTTGTCAGAATCAATAGACCATTTGTTCTGGTATTGCCCTCAGGTAGCCTGCTTCTGGTCTCAAGTTCAGGAATAGCTGAAAAAGCATAACAATTATCTAAAATTAACTTTAGAACAACACTACATGACCAAATGTAGTGTATGTGGACACCTGCTCATCGAACATCTCATATTAATGGGAATTAATATGGAGTTGGTCCTCCCTTTGCCGTTATAACAGCCTCCACTCTCCTGGGAATGCTTTCCACTAGATGTTGGAACATTGCTGTGGGGACTTGCTTCCATTCAGTCACAAGAGCATTAGTGAGGTCAGGCATGGACCTCGCTTTGGACCTCGCTTTGTAAACGGGAGCATTGTCATGCCGATACGGGAAAGGGCCTTCCCCAAACTGTTGCCACAAAGTTGGAAGGACAGAATCGTCTAGAAGGTCATTTTTACAGTGCATTCGGAAAGTATTCAGATCCTTGACTTTTTCTACATTTTGTTACGTTACAGGCTTATTCTAAAATGTATTAAATAAAAACAATTCCTCATCAATCTACACACAATACCCCATAATGACAAAGTAAAAACAGGTTTTAGATTTTTTTTTAACTGAAATAACTTATTTACATAACTATTCAGACCCTTTGCTATGAGACTCGAAATTGAGCTCAGATGCATCCTGTTTCCTTTGACCATCCTTGAGATGTTTCTACAACTTGATTGGAGTACACCTGTGGTAAATTCAATTTATTGGACATGATTTGGAAAGGCACACACCTGTCTATATAAGGTCCCACAGTTGACAGTGCATGTCAGATCAAAAACCAAGCCATGAGGTCGAAGGAATTGTCCGTGGAGCTCCAAGACAGGATTGTGTTGAGGCACAGATCTGGGGAAGGGTACCAAAACATTTCTGCAACATTGCAGGTCCCCAAGAACACAGTGGCCTCCATCATTCCTAAATAGAAGATGTTTGGCACCACCAAGACTCTTCCTAGAGCTGGCAGCCCGAACAAACTGAGCAATCAGGGAAGAAGGGCCTTGGTCAGGGAAGTGACAAAGAATATATTTATTTATATTTATTTTACCTTTATTTAATTAGGCCAGTCAGTTAAGAGCAAACTCTTATTTACAATGATGGCCTACCCCGGCAAAACAACAACCCGAACGATGCTAAGATAATTGTGTGCCGCCCTATGGGACTCCCAATCACGTCCGGTTGTGATACAGCTTGGAATCAAACCAGGGTCTGTATCAACGCCTCTAGCACTGAGATGCAGTGACTTAGACCTCTGCACCACTAGGGAGCAGCGATGGTCACTCTGACAGAGTTCTAAAGTTCCTCTGTGGAGATAGGAGAACCTTCCAGAAGGACAACCATCTCTGCAACTCTCCACCAAATCAGGCCTTTATGGTAGAGTGGCCAGACAGAAGCCACTCCTCAGTAAAAGGCACATGACAGCCCGCTTGGAGTTTGCAAAAAGGCACCTAAAGACTCTCAGACCATGAGAATCAAGATTCTCTGGTCTGATGAAACCAAGATTGAACTCTTTAGTCTGAATGCCAATCGTCACGTCTGGAGGAAACCTGGCACCATCCTTTCGGTGAAGCATGGTGGTGGCAGCATCATGCTGTGGGGATGTTTTTCAGCTGCAGGGACTGGGACTGGGAGACTAGTCAGGATCATGGGAAAGATGAAAAGAGCAAAGTACAAAGAGATCCTTGAGAAAAATCTGATCCACAGTGCTCAGGACCTCAGACTGGGGTGAAGGTTCACCTTCCAACAGGACAACAACCCCTAAGCACACAGCCAAGACAACGCAGGAGTGGCTTTGGAACAATTCTCTGAATGTCCTTGAGTGGCCCAGCCAAAGACTTGAACCTGATCGAACATCTGGAGAGACCTGAAAATAGCTGTGCAGCGATGCTCCCCATCTAACCTGACAGAGATGGAGAGGATCTGCAGAGGAGATTGAAACTCCCCAAATACAGGTGCGCCAAGCTTGTCGCGTAATACCCAAGAAGACTGGCTGTAATCGCTGCCAAAGGTGCTTAAACAAAGTACTGAGTATAGGGTCTGAATACTTACAGTTGAAGTCGGATGTTTACATACACTTAGGTTGGAGTCATTAAAACTATTTTTTCAACCACTCCACAAATTTCTTGGTAACAAACTATAGTTTTGGCAAGTCGGTTAGGACAAATACTTTGTGCAATTTTTCAAACAATTGTTTACAGACAGATTATTTAACTTATAACTCACAATTCTAGTGGGTCAGAAGTTTAGAAACACTAAATTGACTGTGCCTTTAAACAGCTTGGAAAATTCCAGAAAATGATGTCATGGCTTTATACATTTCTGATTTCTGACATTTCTAATTGACATAATTTGAGTCAATTGGTGGTGTACCTGTGGATGTATTTCAAGGCCTACCTTCAAACTCAGTGCCTCTTTGCTTGACATCATGGGAAAATCAAAAGAAATCAGCCAAGACCTCCACGAGTCTGGTTCATCCTTGGGAGCAATTTTGGAGATGTACATACTTTGGTGCAAAAAAATGCAATCAATCCCAGAACAACATCAAAGGACCTTGTGAAGATGCTGGAGGAAACAGGTACAAAAGTATCTGTATCCACAGTAAAACAAGTCCTATATCGACATAACCTGAAAGGCCTCTCAGCAAGGAAGAAGCCACTACTCCAAAACCGCCATAAAAAAGCCAGACTACGGTTTGAAACTGCACATGGGACAAACATCGTACTTTTTGGAGAAAATCCAGCTTATTGTGGGAAGCTTGTGGAAGGCTTCCTGAAACGTTTGACCAAAGTTAAACAATTGAATGGCAATGCTACCAAATACTAATTGAGAATATGTCAACTTCTGACCGACTGGGAATGTGATGACAGAAATAAAAGCTGAAATAAATAATTCTTTCTACTATTATTCTGAAATTTCAGAATTATTATTATTATTCATTATTAAAATAAAGTGGTGATCCTAACTGACCTAAGACAGGGAATTTTTACTAGGATTAAATGTCAGGAATTGTGAAAAACTGAGGTTAAATGTATTTGGCTAAGGTGTATGTAAACTTTAGAATTCAACTGTATGTAAATGTAATATTTACGTTTTTAATATTTTAATACATTAACAAAAAATTCTACAAAGCTGTTTTTGTTTTGTCATTATGGGGTATTGTGTGTAGATTGATAAGGGAAAAAACTATAAAATAAGTCTGTAATGTAACAAAATGCGGAAATAGTCAAGGGGTTTGAGTACTTTCCGAATGCACTGTATGCGTTAGCGTTCAGATTTCCCTTCACTGGAACTAAGAGGTCAAACCCGAACCATAAAAAAACAGCCCCAGACCATTATTCCTCCTCCACCAAACTTTACAGTTGGCACTATACATTCGGGCAGGTACCGTTTCCCTTGCATCCGCCAAACCAATAATTTTCCGTCGGACTGCCAAATGGTGAAGCGTGATTCATCACTCCAGAGAACGAATTTCCACTGCTCCAGAGTCCAATGGCCGCGAGTTTTACACCACACCAGCCGACGCTTAGCATTGTGCATGATCTCAGGCTTGTGTGCGGCTGTTCGGCCCTAGCAGTTTTTGATCCTAGGATTTTCCACTTCACAATAACAGCACTTACAGCTGACCGGGGCAGCTCTAGCAGGGAAGAAATTTGATGAACTGACCTGTTGGAAAGGTGGCATGCTATGACGGTGCCACGTTGAAAGTCACTGAGCTTTTCAGGGAGGCCATTCTACTGCCAATGTTTGTCTATGGAGATTGCATAGCTGTGTGCTCGATTGTATACACCTGTCAGCAACGTGTGTAGCTGAAATAGTCTAATCCACTAATTTGAAGGGGTGTCCACATACTTTTTCATATGTAGTGCAGCATTTTTGGAAGATTCGAGACCTGGTCAGTCAATCGATAATATATTAATACTTTTAGCAAAAGTATTTATCTTTAACTCGCAATCGGTGGATTCTATTCGATTAGATATATTCAAATTGTATGTTAAAAATCACAGCATAGTTGAAAGATATATGGCTCATAAAAATCAAGAGGGTGGCCAGCGGAGATAGGTGGGATGGGTTGAGGGAAACCGAGGGTTGGAATTTGGAACTAGGGATGAGTGGGAGTGAAGTTGCTGAGTGAGCAACCTGGTCTCAGAGCATTTTATATTATTATGTACATAAATGTGAGATGTGTGGATATCCATCACCCATTTTGTATGATATGTTACAAATTTGCAAAACGAAAAATATGTTATGAATTTGCTAAACTTAAGATATGCTACGAATTCTAGCTAGGCTGTTAGTCTAGAGATTAGGGTTACTGGTTAAGTTTAGGAGTTAGATTAAAGGGTTAAGGTTATGGTTAGGGGAAGGGTTAGCTAAAAGGGTTCAAGTTAGGGTTAGGGGAAGGGTTAACTAACTGGCTAAGTAGTTGAAAAGTTGCTAATTAGTGAAAATGCTAAAGTTGTCCATGATGAGATGTTTGCGTTATATCCCACCCATCCACCTCGACCAACCACCCTACTTTTGTTTTTGCCTTAAGTAACCATCTGTCTTATGTAGCCATGCCAAACGGAACACACTGTATTCTCATCCTACCATATCTTTGTATGTACACTATGCCTTGAATCTATTCTACCGTGCCCAGAAATCTGCTATTTTACTCTCTGTTCTGAACGTACTAGACGGCCAGTTCTTTTAGCCTTTAGCTGTACCCTTATCTGACTCCTCCTCTGTTCCTCTGGTGATGTGGAGGTTAATCCAGGCCCTGCAGTGCCTAGCTCCACTCCCATTCCCCAGGTGCTCTCATTTGTTGACTTCTGTAACTGTAAAATCCTTGGTTTCATGCATGTTAACATTAGAAGCCTCCTCCCTAAGTTTGTTTTATTCATTGCCCTCGCACACTCTGCCAACCCGGATGTCCTGGCTGTGTCTGAATCCTGGCTTAGGAAGACCACCAAAAACCCTGAAATTACCATCTCTAACTATAACATTTTCCGACAAGATTGAACTGTCAAAGGGGGCGGAGTTGCAATCTACTGCAGGGATAGCCTGCAGAGTTCTGTCATACTATCCAGGTCTGTGCCCAAACAATTTGAGCTTCTACTTTTAAAAATCCACCTCTCCAGAAACAAGTCTCTTTACTGTTGCCGCTTGCTATAAAGCACTTTCTGCTGTGCCCTGGACACCATACACTAATTGATTGCCCACCATCTATCTTCAGAGCTCTTGCTATTAGATTACCTAAATTGGGACATGCTTAACACCCCGGCCGTCCTACAATCCAAACATGATGCCCTCAATCTCACACAAATGATCAATGAACCCACCAGGTACAACCCCAAATCCGTAAACATGGACACCCTCATAACCAACCTTCCCTCCAAATACACCTCTGCTGTCTTCAACCAGGATCTCAGCGATCACTGCCTCATTACCTGCGTCCGTAATGGGTCTGCGGTCAAGCGACCACCCCTCATCACTGTCAAACGCTCCCTTAAACACTTCATTGAGCAGGCATTTCTAATCGACCTGGCCTGGGTATCCTGGAATGATATTGACTGTCACGCCCTGACCTTAGTTCCTTTTTTATGTCTCTATTTTGATTTGGTCGGGGCGTGAGTTGGGTGGGCAGTCTGTTGTTTTTCTATGTTTTCTTTTCTATGTGTTTGGCCTGGTATGGTTCCCAATCAGAGGTCTATCGTTGTCTCTGATTGAGAACCATACTTAGGTAGCCTTTTCCCACCTGGTGTTTGTGGGTAGTTGTTTCCTGTTTTGTGTTTTCACCTTTCAGGACTGTTTCGATTTTCATTTCTTACATTCACTTTGTTATTTTGTATTTTCGTGTTCTGGTATAATAAATAATCATGGACACTTACCATGCTGCATTTTGGTCCGATCCTTCCTACTCCTCATCCGATGAAGACGAGATCTTTACATTGACCTCATTCCGTAAGTAGAGGATGCCTGGTTATTCTTTAAAAGTGCTTTCCTCACCATCTTAAATAAGCATGCCCCATTCAAAACCAGGAACAGATATGGTTCACTCCAGACCTGGCTGCCCTTTACCAGCACAAAAACATCCTGTGGCGTACTGCATTAGCATCAAATAGCCGTAATATGCAACTTTTCAGAGACGTTAGGAACCAATATACACAGGCAGTTAGGAAAGCAAAGGCTAGCATTTTCAAACAGATATTTGCATCCTGTACCACTACCTCCAAAAAGTTCTGTGACACTGTAAAGTCCATGGAGAATAAGAGCACCTCCTCCCAGCTGTCCACTGCACTGAGGCTAGGAAACACTGTCACCACCAATAAATCCACTATAATTGAGAATTTCAGTAAGCATTTTTCTATGGCTGGCCATGCTTTCCACCTGGCTACCCCTACCCCGGTCAACAGCCCTGCATCCTTCACTGCAACTTGCCGAAGCTTACCCCATTCCTCCTTCACCCAAATCCAGATGGCTGACGTTCTGAAAGAGTTGCAAAATCTGGACCCCTACAAATCAGCTGGGCTAGACAACCTGGACCCTCTCTTCCTAAAATTATCAGCCGAAATTGTTACAACCCCTATTACTAGCTTGTTCAACCCCACTTTCGTATCGTCTGAGATCCCCAAAGATTGGAAAGTTGCCCTCTTCAAAGGGGGAGACACTCTAGACCCAAACTTCTATAGACCTATATCTATCCTACCCTGTCTTTCTAAGGTCTTCGAAAACCAAGTTAAACACTTCTTTGGGATAGGGGGCAGTATTTTCACGTCCGGATGAAAAGCGTGCCCAAAGTAAACTGCCTATTACTCAGGCCCAGAAGCTAGGATATGCATATAATTGGTAGATAGGAAACACTCCATATTTTCTAAAACTGTTTAAATAATGTCTGTGAGTATAACAGAACTGATATGGCAGGCTAAACCCCAAGGATAAACCATCCCAAAAAAACTAAATTCAGTTTACCATTATTTTCAATGGCTAGTACTATAATTATAAGCCCAAGTCCTCCCAGATTGCAGTTCATAGGGCTTCCACTAGATGTCAACAGTGTTTAGAAAGAGTTTCAGACTTGTTTTTGGAAAAATGAGCCAGAAAGTTGAATTTTTCTAGCTGGCTCCCATTTTGGCTGTAGTGTTTCCAAGTGCGTGGAAGAAAACGTGTTCTTTCTTATTTATCTCCAGTAATGAACATACTATTCTCCGTAAATAAATTTGATAGTTTATTTGCGTATTAGGATACCTAAGGTTGGATTATAAACGTTGTTTGGCATGTTTCGAAAAGTTTATTAGTAACGTTTGGGATTCATTTTGTATGCATTTTGATGGAGGGAAACTGGATGGATTATTGTATTATTGAAGGTCGCCAGCTAAACTGAGTTTTTATGGATATAAAGAAGAACATTATCGAACAAAAGGACCATTTGTGATGTAACTGGGACCTTTTGGAGTGCCAACAGAAGAAGATCATCAAATTAAGGCATTTTCTACATCGCTATTTATGACTTTCATGTTGCACCTGCCTGGTTGAAATGTTTTCATGTGTTGGTATGCGGGGCGCTGTCCTCAGATAATCGCATGGTTTGCTTTCGCAGGAAAGCCTTTTTGGCTGGATTAACAACAAGTTAAGCTTTATTTTGATGTATTACCCCTGTGATTTTATGAAAGTTAAAGATTTATAGTAATTTCATTTGAATTTGGCGCTCTGCAATTTCACCGGATGTTGTCGATGTGTCCCGCTAGCGGCACACCTTTCCCAAACAGATCACCGACCATTTCAAATCCCACCATACCCACTCCGCTATGCAATCTGGTTTCTGAGCTGGTGCACCTCAGTCACACTCAAGGTCCTAAACGACATCATAACCGCCATCAATAAGAGACAATACTGTGCAGCTGTATTCATTGACCTGGCCAAGGCTTTCGACTCTGTCAATCACCACATGCTTATCGGCAGACTCAACAGCCTTGGTTTCTCAAATGACTGCCTCGCCTGCTTCACCAACTACTTTGCAGACAGAGTTCAGTGTGTCAAATCGGAGGGTCTGTTGTCCGGACCTCTGGCAGTCTCTATGGGGGTACCACAGGGTTCAATTCTCAGGCTGACTCTTTTCTCTGTATATATCAATGATGTCGCTCTTGCTGCTGGTGATTCCCTGATCCACCTCTACGCAGACGACACCATTCTGTATACTTCTGGCCCTTCCTTGGAGACTGTGCTAACTAACATCCAAACGAGCTTCAATGTCATACAACACTCCTTCTGTGGCCTCCAACTGCTCTTAAACGCTAGTAAAACCAAATGCATTCTTTTCGACTGTTCACTGCCCGCACCCGCCTGCCCGACTAGCATCACCACCCTGGACGGTTCCGACTTAGAATATGTGGACAACTACAAATACCTAAGTGTCTGATTAGACTGTAAACTCTCCTTCCAGACCCATATTAAACATCTCCAATCCAAAATCAAATCTACAATCGGCTTCCTATTTCGCAACAAAGCCCCCTTCACTCACGCCACCAAACTTACCCTAGTAAAACTGACTATCCTACCGATCCTCGACTTTGGCGATGTCATTTATAAAATAACTTCCAATACTCTACTCAGCAAACTGGATGCAGTCTATCACAGTGCCATCTGTTTTGTTACCAAATCACCTTATACCACCCACCACTGCGACCTGTACGCTCTATTTGGCTGGCCCTCGCTACATATTCATCGCCAGACCCAATGGCTCCAGGTCTATGCTAGGTAAAGCTCCGCCTTATCTCTGTTTACTGGTCACGACAACAACACCCACCCGTAGTACACGTTCCAGCAGGTGTATCTCACTGATCATCCCCAAAGTCAACACCTCATTTGGCCGCCTTTCCTTACAATTCTCTGCTGCCAGTGACTGGAACGAATTGCAAAAATTGCTGAAGTTGGAGACTTTCATTTCCCTCACCAACTTTAAACATCAGCTATCTGAGCAGCTAACCGATCGCTGCAGCTGTACATAGTCTATCGGTATATAGCCCACCCAATTTACCTACCTCATCCCCATACTGTTTTTATTTGATTTACTTTTCTGCTCTTTTGCACACCAGTATCTCTACTTGCACATCATCATCTGCTCATTTATCACTCCAGTGTTAATCTGCTAAATTGTAATTATTCGCTCCTATGGCCTATATATTGCCTACCTCCTCATGCCTTTTGCACACACTGTACATAGACTTTCGTTTTTCTACTGTGTTATTGGCTTGTTTATTGTGTCATTGGCTTGTTTATTGTTTATTCCATGTGTAACTGTGTTGTTGTCTGTGTCACACTGCTTTGCTTTATTTTGGCCAGGTCGCAGTTGTAAATGAGAACTTGTTCTCAACCAGCCTACCTGGTTAAATAAAGGTTAAATAAAAAATAAAAAGTAATCTTTGGACATTGTGTTAACTAACCTCCAGACGAGCTTCAATGCCATACAACCTTCCTTCCGTGGCCTACAACTGAAATGCCAAAACTAAATGCATGCTCTTCAACTGATCGCTGCCCACACCTACCCACCTGTCCAGCATCACTGCTCTGGACGGTTCTGAGAATATGTGGACAACTACAAATACCTAGCTGTCCGGTTAGACTGTAAACTCTCCTTCCACACTCACATCAAACATCTCCAATCCAAAATTAAATCTACAATCGGCAACAAAGCATCCTTCACTCATTCTGCCCAACATACCCTTGTAAAACTGATTATCCTACCGATCCTTGACTTCGGCGATGTCATTTACAAAATAACCTCCAACACTCTACTCAGCAAATTGGATGCATACAGTGCCATCCGTTTTGTCACCAAAGCCCCATATACTACCCACCACTGCAACCTGTATGCTCTCGTTGGCTGGCCCTCGCTTCATGTCCATCGCCAAACCCACCTGCTCCAGGTCATCTATAAGTCGTTGCTAGGTAAAGCCCTGCCTTATCTTAGCTCACTGGTCACCATAGCAGCACCGAAACCGCAGCACGTGGTCCAGCAAGTATATTTCACTGGTCACCCCCAAAGCCAATTCTTCTTTGGCTGCCTTTCCTTCCAGTTCGTTGCTGCCAATGACTGGAACGAACTGCAAAAATCACTGAAGCTGGAGACTCATATCTCCCTCAATAGCTTTAAGCACCTGCTGTCAGAGCAGCTCACAGATCACTGCACCTGTAAATAGCCAATCTGTAAATAGCCCATCCAACTACCTCATCACCATATTGTTATTTATTTAATTTATTTTGCTACTTTGCACCCAGTACCGTTACTTGCACACTCATCTTCTGCACATCTATCACCCCAGTGTTTAATTTGCCATACTGTAATAATTTCGCCACTATGGCTTATTTATTGCCACACCCCCCTTATCCTACCTCATTTGCACACACTGTATATAGTAGACATTCTCTATTGTATTATTGACTGTATGTTTGTTTATTCCATGTGTAACTCTGTGTTGTTTTTTGTATCGCACTGCTTTGCTTTATCTTGACCAGGTCGCAGTTGTAAATGAGAACTTGTTCTCAACTAGCCTACCTGGTTAAATAAAGGTGAAATAGGGCCTCCCGAGTGGCTCAGTGGTTAAGGGCGCTGTACTGCAGCGCCAGCTGTGCCACCAGAGACTCTGGGTTTGCTCCCAGGCTCTGTCGTAACCGACCGGGAGGTCCATGGGGCGACTCACAATTGGCCTAGCATCGTCCGGGTTAGGGAGGGTTTGGCCGGTAGGGAAATCCTTGTCTCATCGCGCACCAGCGACTCCTGTGGCGGGCCGGGCGCAGTGCGTGCTAACCAAGGTTGCCAGGTGCACGGTGTTTCCTCTGACACATTGGTGCGGCTGGCTTCCGGGTTGGATGGCGCTGTGTTAAGAAGTAGTGCGGCTTGGTTGCGTTGTGTATCGGAGGACGCATGACTTTCAACATTTGTCTCTCCCGAGCCCGTACGGGAGTTGTAGCGATAAGACAAGATAGTAGCTACTAAACAATTGGATACCACAAAATTGGGGAGAAAAATTGGTAAAATTCTAAAATAAAATAAATAAATAAAGGTGAAATACAATAAATAAATATAATACTAATTTGGGTGTCCTGGATTTACATTTACTATGTAAATGTGACTCCAGGCTGGAGTGAGAGTTAAAATGAAGGTAATACATTTACAAAAATATATAGAAATAATACAATATTTAAAAATTACACATTGTATAGTTGAGCAGCTTCAATGCACCATTATTTAACACATCCTCTAAGTCTTACGCCACCCAGCTCGGATGTTTTCAATATGTCCGTCAACAACATCAGATTATACACATCTTGTATAAATCAGTATGGACAGGGCAGAACAACAGTCCATATGTGCTTTGTGCAAAGATCCCTGTGTCTCCCTATGTTTTTCCACTGCTTCATAGTAGTTGAACACTACCTCTGGTTGGGTGCTGGTAGATATCTGACTGGGGCTCACAAGATTGATCTCACTGTATGCAGTGGAGAGGAGCCTGCTCGAGTGTCTTGCTTTCCTCATCTCCTTCTAATTCCACTAATGGCCTTTGATTTGGTATGAGGACACAACAGCTTGAGTTCAGGCAAAGTTTTCACACACAGGGAGGAAGCAGCAGGCCTCCTGTCATGGGGCTGGTCCATGTGTCTCTCTCTGAGGAGACTTAGCGGAGGTCAGTTCTACTGTTGGCAGCACACTATAGAGAGAATGTCCTTTTCAACTGCACAGGCTCTCTTGTGGAAATGTTTTCCCAACTTTAATAAAGAAGGTTCACCTCTAGCATTCAGTTTTTACTTCACAGGAATAAAAGATCGAGGGAGTCAGAGTGCGTTGTTGTTGTTTAAGGCTATATTTTAGTGAAGTAACCCAGGCCAGGCCAGCACAGTGCTGACTGAGAGGACAATTACAGAGAGTTACAGGCTTTCAGATGAGGAGCCTGGCAGCATGCTAGGATCTGTCAATCACAGGGGCCTCAGCATGTTAGTGACCATGAAGTTGACCCCCTCAGAACCCTGCTCCCTCTGCTCTCCCATCTATTATCGCCTCCCTCATCCCCATCATGGCCAGATGGTAATTAAAACGCTGTGTCATCACCCTTCCGATTTAAGATAGCTAGCATCAGCTCTCTCACTGAGGCACTTTGGAAAACCAGGAATTAGACACCCAAATGCAATTTGTGCATTTCCTTGCATTCAGCGAGCATCGGATAATAACATGATTAAAAGTATATTCAGAACATCATTCCAGACAGTATTATGTTTTTGTTTTGATCACACACACTCCAATGGTGTCTGCCTTGATTATCAACATGTCTGGACATTTGTCTTCCTGTTGTCTGTGTTGGAATCCAGCCTTGTCTGAAAAAAACAGTTGTGTGGCTCTTGTCAAGCGGGGTTTTATCAACATCCCTTTCCATTCTCCAAATAACTCATTATAAAATCAAATGATTGCCTTAAAGAGGATTCTCAATGGAACATCTTGATTGGAGGTTCAATTTGACACACCCACATTGTTCTAACAAGTCAGATCAATACAGTCTGCATTTCTGTAGAACAAAAACACCTGAATCTGTTAGTATTATAACGTCATTAACAACAAACACAAGGCCCTGTGTTCGAGGATTCCCTGCCTGTCTTTGGATGCACTCTGAGGAGGAGACAGAGGCCCGCAGAGCCTCCTCTCCATCTCGGCCCCTGGCAGGCCCTGTTTGTGGCCTTCCAGTCTCGATTGCCAGTGACAGCTGTGATGGCCATATCGTTGGGAGACGGGCCATGCTGGGACGCACCTGGAGTAATGGCCTGCAAGGTAATCCCAATCACGCCAGAAGATGCTGTAGCGGCTGGTGACAATGGCACACAGTTTCTGGCTGGGGCAGAACAGAATAAACAACATTACACATCGCCTAGAGCGTTAAAACACTGCCACGTGTAGCTCACATGTCTCTGTGACTAATGCCAATAGATGCAGTAACATCCCCAGACGTTGTGGGCTGTGTACACACCCCGGTCTGTGAAGGAGGTAGATGTTGAGCATGCTGTAGCTGAATGCAGATCAGAGAGGATGTCACTCAAGGAGTTGGATCATTTTTGATAAATCAATTGACAAAAATGGATGAAACTTTATTTTGAATTGTCAAATGCAATGCGCATGGCAGCTTTGCAACATAGCAACAGTTCTCTATTTATATTCGTATTAAAACGTTATTTTGATAAACACATAATGCAAAATATAAATACATTGTGCTTCTAAATGCTTCTAAATATTTCAGGTTTAAGGAAATTGTCTGGCTTTGTCACGTTCTGACCTTAGTTCTTTTGTTATGTCTTTGTTTTAGTAGGGTCAGGGTGTGAGTTGGGTGGGTTGTCTATGTTAGTTTTTCTATGTTGTGTTTTGTGTTTGGCCTGGTATGGTTCTCAATCAGAGGCAGGTGTCATTAGTTGTCTCTGATTGAGAATCATACTTAGGTAGCCTTTTCCCACTTGTGTTTCGTGGGTGATTGTTTTCTGTTGAGTGTTTGTATCTGCACCAGACAGAACTGTTTCGTTCGTTCGTTCACTTTGTTGTTTTTGTTCAGTGTTCTTTTACTTTATTAAAAGAAATTGACACTTACCACGCTGCGCATTGGTCCTCACCTTCTTCCACCGCCAACAGCCATTACAGGCTTAGTAAAGGACTGGAATTCAGGATGGTTTAATACATCTCCCAATGGAAACATTGCTATTGTATTGGCTGAAAAGGATTAACACATTTCTAGAAGAAAGGCTCTTCAGGTATTTTTAATGACATGAATTAATCAAAATGTCAAGGGGCACAACAAGCATTGTACAGTATCCTGGCATGTTAATTTCTACAAGATCAATTCTGTGCAGTGCAATAAAACTATGTTGATGATGGAAAGCAGTGATGTAGTCAAGTCACTAAACCTCGAGTCTGAGTCGAGTCTCAAGTCCAGAGTGTACGAGTCCATGGTCAGGTCCTTTATACTCAAGTCACGAGTCCATTGGTAGTGCTAAAAGTTGCTGCCCAACTATTTTTTAAGCTACATTTTATTACAGTGTTACACATTTCTAAGGCTAAATAGATAATACAGCTATCTAACATTTGCTGTTTTAGCCAGTATGTTGAATTATGAAAAAAAGAGAGTTTGACAACAAAGTCACAAGTAGTTGAGTCCAAGTCCGAGTCACCACTGGTCGAGTCATTGTCAAGTCCTAGGCTCGAGTTCTACAACACTGATGGAATGGTTTGATTGATGAATTAAGGTCGCTAATTAGTAAGGACCTCCCCTCACCTGGATGTCTAGGTCTTAATTCAAAGGATTTTATATATGTTGCTCTTACCTGTCTTGTAACACTGTATTTACTCTTGTAACAACATTCATTGCTTTGTTCTGGCATAGCAGTGGAGTTCAATACGTTGTGTTATAACATGAAAAGCTGAAATTCTCGTGTACGAATAGATTTGAAGAAAAATGTCTCTGCTTTTCTGACAGCTTGGAATCCTACTGTGGCCACTTGCAACAATAAAAGCTTTCAAGTGCTTTGAAATAGAGGCATAATGAAAACGCTTATTTTAGCCCCACTTCACACAGCGACTGAAAAGGCTTGTTACAAAACCTCAAAAGCTTGCTTGACATTTCTGACATTTCTTGAAAATTATTTTTAAGCATCGACAGAACATTACTTAATGAGTATGCTATTATTATAATATGAAAACTATAATTTTTTTGTGATAATGGTATGGATGTTTTTCAGTTTCCCTTCGACGTCAGTCTCCATTTCCATTTGATCTCACCTGAGATCTGCACCTTTTACATTTTATTTTATTTTTATTTCACCTTTATTTAACCAGGTAGGCCAGTTGAGAACAAGTTCTCATTTACAACTGCAACCTGTCAAGATAAAACAACGCAGTGTGACACAAACAACACAAAGTTACACATGGAATAAACAAACGTACAGTCAATAACACAATATAAATATATATATATATATATATATATATATATATATATATATATATATATACATATATATATATATATATATATATATATATACATACATACATACATACATACATACATACAGTGGGGCAAATAAATATTTAGTCAGCCACCAATTGTGCAAGTTCTCCCACTTAAAAAGATGAGAGAGGCCTGTAATTCATCTTAGGTACACTTCAACTATGACAGACAAAATGAGAAGAAAAAAAATCCAGAAAATCACATTGTAGGATTTTTAATGAATTTATTTGCAAATTATGGTGGAAAATAAGTATTTGGTCAATAACAAAAGTTTATCTCAATACTTTGTTATATAACCTTTGTTGGCAATGACAGAGGTCAAACGTATTCTGTAAGTCTTCACAAGGTTTTCACACACTGTTGCTGGTATTTTGGCCCATTCCTCCATGCATATCTCCTCTAGAGCAGTGATGTTTTGGGGCTGTTGCTGGGCAACACGGACTTTCAACTCCCTCCAAAGATTTTCTATGGGGTTGAGATCTGGAGACTGGCTAGGCCGTTCCAGGACCTTGAAATGCTTCTTACGAAGCCACTCCTTTGTAGCCCGGGTGGTGTGTTTGGGATCATTGTCATGCTGAAAGACCCAGCCACATTTCATCTTCAATGCCCTTGCTGATGGAAGGAGGTTTTCACTCAAAATCTCACGATACATGGCCCAATTCATTCTTTCCTTTACACGGATCAGTCGGCCTGGTCCCTTTGCAGAAAAACAGCCCCAAAGCATGATGTTTCCACCCCCATGCTTCACAGTAGGTATGGTGTTCTTTGGATGCAACTCAGCATTCTTTGTCCTCCAAACACGACGAGTTGAGTTTTTACCAAAAAGTTATATTTTGGTTTCATCTGACCATATGACATTCTCCCAATCTTCTTCTGGATCATCCAAATGCTCTCTAGCAAACTTCAGACGGGCCTGGACATGTACTGGCTTAAGCAGGAGGACACGTCTGGCACTGCAGGATTTGAGTCCCTGGCGGCGTAGTGTGTTACTGATGGTAGGCTTTGCTACTTTGGTCCCAGCTCTCTGCAGGTCATTCACTAGGTCCCCCCGTGTGGTTCTGGGATTTTTGCTCACTGTTCTTGTGATCATTTTGACCCCACGGGGTGAGATCTTGCGTGGAGCCCCAGATCGAGGGAGATTATCAGTGGTCTTGTATGTCTTACATTTCCTAATAATTGCTCCCACAGTTGATTTCTTCAAACCAAGCTGCTTACCTATTGCAGATTCAGTCTTCCCAGCCTGGTGCAGGTCTACAATTTTGTTTCTGGTGTCCTTTGACAGCTCTTTGGTCTTGGCCATAGTGGAGTTTGTAGTGTGACTGTTTGAGGTTGTGGACAGGTGTCTTTTATACTGCTAACAAGTTCAAACAGGTGCCATTAATACAGGTAACGAGTGGAGGACAGAGGAGCCTCTTAAAGAAGAAGTTACAGGTCTGTGAGAGCCAGAAATCTTGCTTGTTTGTAGGTGACCAAATACTTATTTTCCACCATAATTTGCAAATACATTCATTAAAAATCCTACAATGTGATTTTCTGGATTTTTTTCCCCTCATTTTGTCTGTCATAGTCGAAGTGTACCTATGATGAAAATTACAGGCCTCTCATCTTTTTAAGTGGGAGAACTTACACAATTGGTGTCTGACTAAATACTTTTTTGCCCCACTTTATATATATACAGTGCCTTGCGAAAGTATTCGGCCCCCTTGAACTTTGCGACCTTTTGCCACATTTCAGGCTTCAAACATAAAGATATAAAACTGTATTTCTTTGTGAAGAATCAACAACAAGTGGGACACAATCATGAAGTGGAACGACTTATTGGATATTTCAAACTTTTTTAACAAATCAAAAACTGAAAAATTGGGCGTGCAAAATTATTCAGCCCCCTTAAGTTAATACTTTGTAGCGCCACCTTTTGCTGTGATTACAGCTGTAAGTCGCTTGGGGTATGTCTCTATCAGTTTTGCACATCGAGAGACTGAATTTTTTTTCCATTCCTCCTTGCAAAACAGCTCGAGCTCAGTGAGGTTGGATAGAGAGCATTTGTGAACAGCAGTTTTCAGTTCTTTCCACAGATTCTCGATTGGATTCAGGTCTGGACTTTGACTTGGCCATTCTAACACCTGGATATGTTTATTTTTGAACCATTCCATTGTATATTTTGCTTTATGTTTTGGATCATTGTCTTGTTGGAAAGGAGCAAAACAATATATAATAATATGGGAATGAGGTAGGTGGATGGGCTATTTACAGATTGGCTATGTACAGGTGCAATGATCTGTGAGCCTCTCTGACAGCTGATGCTTAAACCAGCATGTCCAGAGATACAACCTACTCTTATCATCACCCAGTGTCTGGGCTTACCTCCGCTGTACCCGCACCCCACCATACCCCTGTCTGCGCATTATGCCCTAAATATATTCTACCATGCCCAGAAATCTGCTCCCTTTATTCTTTGTCCCCAACGCTCTAGGCGACCAGTTTTGATAGCCTTTAGCCGCACCCTCTCCTTTGTTCCGCGGGTGATGTGGAGGTAAATCCAGGCCCTGCATGTCCCCAGGCACCCTCATTTGTTGACTTCTGTGATCGAAAAAGCCTTGGTTTCTTGCATGTCAACATCAGAAGCGTCCACCCTATGTTTGTTTTCCTCACTGCTTTAGCACACTCTGCCAAGAGTGTATCTCACTCATCATCCCTAAAGCCAACACCCCATTTGGCCGCCTTTCCTTCCAGTTTTCTGCTGCCTGTGACTGGAACGAATTGCAAAAATCGCTGAAGTTGGAGACTTATTTCCCTCACCAACTTTAAACATCTGTTATCTGAGCAGCTAACCGATCGCTGCAGCTGTACATAGTCTATCGGTAAATAGCCCACCCAATTTACCTACCTCATCCCCATTCTGTTTTCATTTATTTTATTATTCTGGTGTTACTTTTGCACAACAGTATATCTTCTTGCGCATGACCATCTGATCATTTATCACTCCAGTCTTAATCTGCTAAATTGTAATTATTCGCCTACCTCCTCATGCCTTTTGCACAAAATGTATATAGACTCTTTTTTTTATTTTTTTCTACTGTGTTATTGACTTGTTTATTGTTTACTCCATGTGTAACTCTGTGTTGTCTGTTCACACTGCTATGCTTTATCTTGGCCAGGTCGCAGTTGTAAATGAGAACTTGTCCTCATCTAGCCTACCTGGTTAAATAAAGGTGAAATAAAAATTTAATTAAATTAAAGTTTGTGAAGGAGATATGAGTCTCCAGCTTCAGTGATTTTTGCAATTCATTCCAGTCATTGGCAGCAGAGAACTGGAAGGAAAGGCGGCTAAAGAGGAATTGGCTTTGGGGGTGACCAGTGAAAAATACCTGCTGGAGTGTGTGCTGCAGGTGGGTGCTGCTATGGTGACCAGTGAGCTGAGATAAGGAAAATACTTATAGATGACCTGGTGATAAATATGATGCGAGGGCCAGCCAACAAGAGCATACAGGTCACAGTGGTGGGTAGTATAAGGGGCTTTGGTGACAAAACGGATGACAGTGAGATAGACTGCATCCAATTTGCTGAGAAGTGTCCTGGAGGCTATTTTGTAAATGACATCGCCAAAGTCAAGGATCAGTAGGATAGTCAGTTTTACGAGGGTATGTTTGGCAGCATGAGTGAAGGATGCTTTGTTGCGAAATAGGAAGCCGATTGTAAATTTCATTTTGGATTGGAGATGCTTAATGTGAGTCTGGAAGGAGAGTTTACAGTCTAACCAGACACCTAGGTATTTGTAGTTGTCCACATATTCTAAATCAGAACCGTCCAGAGCAGTGATGCAGCTCGCGGGCAGATGCGAGCAGCGATCGGTTGAAGAGCATGCATTTAGTTAAACTTACATTTAAGAGCAGTTGGAGGCCAAGTAAAGAGAGTTGTATGGCATTGAAGCTCGTCTGGAGGTTAGTTAATACAGTGTCCAAAGAAGGGCCTGAAGTATACAGAATGGTGTCGTCTGCGTAGAGGTGGATCAGAGAATCACCAACAGCAAGAGTGACATCATTGATGTATTCAGAGAAAAGTGTCGGTCCGAGGATTGAACCCTGTGGCACCCCCATAGAGACTGCCTGAGGTCCGGACAACAGACCCTCCAATTTGACACACAGAACTCTGTCAGAGAAGTAGTTGGTGAACCAGGCGAGGCAGTCATTTGAGAAACCAAGGCTGTTGAGTCTGCCGATAAGAATGATGTGATTGACAGAGTCGAAAGCCTTGGCCAGGTTGATGAATACAGCTGCACAGCATTGTATTTTATTGATAGTTTAGGACCTTGAGCGTGGCTGAGGTGCACCCATGACCAACTCGGAAACCAGATTGTACAGCGGAGAGGGTACGGTGGGATTCGAAATGGTCGGTGATCTGTTTGTTAACTTGGCTTTCGAAGACCTTAGAAAGGCAGGGTAGGATAGGTATAGGTCTGTAACCGTTTGGGTCTAGAGTGTCTCCCCCTTTGAAGAAGGGGATGACCGCGGAAGCTTTCTAACCTTTGGGGATCTGAGACAATACGAAAGAGAGGTTGAACAGGTTAGTAATAGGGGTTGCAACAATTTCGGCGGATAATTTTAGGAATAGAAGGCCCAGATTGTCTAGCCCAGGTGATTTGTAGGGGTCCAGATTTTGCTACTCTTTCAGAACATCAGTTATCTGGGCTGGAGGCTCTACAGTGAAATAAGACAGTAATCACTAACCAAAACAACAATGGACAAGACATATTGACATTAGGGAGAGGCATGCGTAGCCAAGTGATCACAGGGACCAGTGGATAGCTAGGCGAGCTGGAGACACGGCGATTCAGACAGCTAGCAGGCCGTGGCTAGCAGAAGGGCCTTAGGCGGACGTTGCGACGGAGGAGCATGTTGAAACCCCTCGGATGGATTACGTCGGTAGACCAGTTGTGATGGAATCGACAGGGCTCCTTGTCGGCAGTAAAAGGGGTCCAGGCCAATTGGCAAAATAGGTATTGTAGCCCAAGGAGTGGCTGATGGACCTCTTCAGCTAGCCGGGAGATTGGCCTAGCACGAGGCTAGTTCCAGGCTCACTGGTGCTTGCTTCGGGACAGAGACGTTAGCCAGGGGGTAGCCACACAGATAGCAGCTAGCTAGCTGCGATGATCCATGTGAAAAGGCTCAGAGCTTACGGTAGGAAACCGGAGATGTGGAGAAAAAGCAGTCCGGTATGCGCTGGGTTGAATCGCACTGTGCAGACTGGCAGGAGTTGACCGGGCAAGGTTAGCTGAATACCGCTAGCAGTGGCTAACTGACTACTAGCTAGTAGCTAGTTAGCTGACTAGCCTCTGTTGGGGGTTCCGGTTCTAAAGTATAGAAAATAGCAGATCCATACCACATTGGGTGAGGCGGGTTGCAGAAGAGTATGTTGAAACTGAGGTTAAAAATATATTTAAAAAATATTAAATATATACGAAGGAAAAAAATATATATACGCGGGACACGACAAGACAAAGACAAAGACGTCTGAACTGCTACGCCATCTTGGATAGACCTGCCAGTCATACTAATTGGTTTCCCACCATGAATTACATTAATTCACTCTTTCCAACCCCTACTATTTTTAACCATGCATCCCATGCGGGTAATGTAAAGCTCACCCAGCTTTCCAAATGGCAATTGGCTTAGAGAACTAAACATGAGTTTAGAGAGAGCAAGAGCTCTCGTTAGCACGAAGTCCCAGTCAAAGAGTTACAAATATCACACTCGTTGGAATCATGACCTCACCAGGGCCACTGTGTGTAACTGTTGTTGTTTTAGCTACTCTGCTCACTGTGAGTCATGGGCCCATTAAAAAAGGAGCTTGGAGCCATTATGGAGGTATCACTAGGCAACAGTGTTTCCAGATGGTGCCGGGAGGCAGAGGTAGAGCAGAATTAATCACCTGGGCAGGTCTGAGGGTAAATATTACAGGTGAAAGACCTGCCTGGCAAACAGGAGGGAGGGCATTAGGATTTAAACCATAGGTGGGACCAAGAAGTCACTCTTATTTGAGTCACAAGTAAATGCTAAATCATAAGGTCTGAGACCTTGTAAAAATGGGACAGACCCTCAGCATTTATTTGATAGAACTAGAGGAGATGGGCTTGTTAAAATCCACTTATTTAACAATATGCCTTGGGTTGTTAATTTGATTGGACTTGGGCTGTGAATGTATTGGCCTTTTGTGTAGGATGGTGTGGGGTGCTCATATCCCTCTCAACCCCACACATGGTGTTGTTCATAACCCGCCCCCTCCCAGCCCACACAGGCTAACACTCATCTTCAGCGGGAGAGAGAAACCTTGCACCTTCTGTCATGTCCTTTACTCTCTCTCTCTCTCTCTCTCTCTCTCTCTCTCTCTCTCTCTCTCTCTCATTCACACTCCTTTCCTATCTGCTTTATTTCTCTCTCATACCACCCATCTATTCAGTCAACTGAAATGATCATGTCTTAGACGCATTCGCTATTTCTTTCTCTCTCTCTTTCATCGACAGAGAAAAAAATCACAAACACCACATATTATTTTATTCTGATTGATTCTCAAAAGGGAGATGCAATTCCAGAAAGGAATGTACAGTTTTTGATCACCAAAGCGAGTGATTGATACACCTAATCTAGTCCTGTGTTCCCTGGACTGTGAGCTGTCCACGGTGTTGACCAGACAGGACGCTGCCTGCCTGGGGCCTTCGCCCTCCAGCTGGTGGGTGAGTTTCTGCTGGTCCTTATGTAACATTATGATAGAAGTGACTCAAGGCTGAGTGGTATCACACATTTCAGCAGTATGTGAGGTGACAGTAATCTCAGGCTCAAGCTGTCCTGAGCAAATGGCCTGTGGACACTGATATCCTCTTTTTTTTAAATGTCAAAGCATTAGAAGATGGGAGAAGTCCAATTGGGGAATGGAAGTTCCAACCTTCTGGACCTGGAGACATTAGCTACAGTCCCTTGGAAGTGCTTATAACGTGCATACCAAAGATAGGGTTTATACAATACATTGCTTTCTGTAATGATGTAGAATTGCATTACGCCACATAATCTACAGTACAGTGCTTTCAGAAAGTATTGTAATGACCTGACTAGATCATGAAGGAACAATTGTCCAGACTGAGGCTTGAGTTTACAAATTGACGGTTTATTAACCCAACTTTACACAGGTAACAGTTTGGCCATAGCCCACGCAAATTAAATGAAAGATACCCCACAAACCAACCGTGACCTTCTCTTGTGAAGGCCAAATGTAAGAGAGAGAACAATGGCTAAACCTGGTCTCCATCCCCCTGCCCAACCCCCCTCCACGCCAACCGCCAGGATGCCCGGCATCAGAACATTCCAGGCATTCCCGTGATTGGCCTATAGCAGGTTGATTGGCATGTCATTCCCCGCTAACACTGGTAAGTACAACACAACCCACTAATAGCCTAACACACAGCAGTCTGTGCAGGTCACTACACAGCCCCCCGCCACAAAGTCCCTCGTCCCCGAGGGAACAAACAAAGTATCTGAAGTGACCCGGAGGTCTCCATTGCCTGCGTGGCCGTGATGATTTCAGAGTGTCCAGATGTGAAACAGGGGGCTCCAGCCGTGGCAGGGGGCTGCCCCTCTGGGACCCAGGGGATGAAGGAAGGGATATGGGGGACAAGGAAGCAGGAATGGGGAACACAGTTCGTGGCTCCGGGGAACCACGCGGTGACACAGGGAGGGAGACAGTGTGCACGTCATAGTTCCTCTTCTGCCTCACACCTGCATACACCAGCTGCTCTCTGGCGAAGGTGTGGGCTGTCTCCAGGCGGTCCTGGAGTCTCCGGGCATACTCCGGCCCCGGGGGAACATGAGGGCTAACCAGGGGCCAACCAAACGCCATCTCCACAGGGGTGCGAATCTCTCTCCCCAGCATGTGGAGGGCAGGCGTGCAGGAGGTGGAGCTGAGCGGCATGCCATGAGGACCATAGGCAGGTGCTTGTCCCAGTCACGCTGGTGTTTGGCAGAGACGATGGCTAGCTGCTGTCCAAGCGTTTAGTTGAAGCGCTCCACAAGGCCATCACTTTGAGGATGGAGAGGAGTAGTGCGGGTCTTGTGCATACCCAGCCTCTCACACATGGTGGCGAAAACACAAGACTCAAAGTTTCTGCCTTGGTCGCTGTGGATGGACTCTGCAGCTCCAAACCTGCTGAACATCTCCGCTGTCAGGGTGTCGACGATGGTCTCTGAAACCTGGTCAGGCAGAGCATAGGACTCGGGCCGTTTTGTGAAATAGTCCATGGCCGTGAGCACCCAACGGTTTCCACTGTCTGTGGTGGGGAATGGCCCAACTACATCCACTCCCACCCTCTCCATGGGAGCCCCCACTGGGAACTGTTGGAGCTGAGCATGAGAGCTGCCTGGGGGGCCCTTTCTCGCTGTGCAGTGGTCACAGTGGCGGCAAAAGTCCTCCAGATCCCTCTAGTGCTGCCCCCAGTAAAAGCCCTGACGGAGGCGGCGGAGTGTTTTTGTGACCCCAAAATGTCCAGTCACCACCCTCCCATGAGTACTCTGGAGCACAGCCTCCCGCGGTGCTTTTGGGACCACCACCTGCCACCTCTCCTCTCCCGTAGCTGACTCCTTCCATGCCCGCTGTAGCACGCCCTCAGCCAGCCGCAGTCTCTCAAACTTTGACCACAACCCTTTGGTCGCGAGTGAGAGCGCTGTCACCTGTTCCCATGGTGACCTCACCTGCGCCCCTACCCACTGTAGCACTGGCTGTAGGTCTGTGTCCCGTCTCTGCTGCTGCCCCCATTCAGCCACGTCGACAGTCTGCAGCTCACAGCAGACAGGCCCGCTCGCCCGACACACTGTGGCACAGACCCCCTCCTCTGCACACAGCTCTCTCTCCCGTCCCTCTCTCCGCTCACAGTGGCGGCAGCCGTCTGCAGTACAGGGCCGATGGGACATGGCGTCGGCGTTGGAGTGGCGTGCCCCTGCCCTGTGCACCACTGTGAAGTCGTATGGCTGAAGCTCCTCCAACCAGCGAGCCACCTGCCCCTCTGGCTCTTTGAAAAACATGAGCCACTGGAGAGCAGAGTGGTCAGTCCTTACAGTAAAGGGCAGGCCACCCAGGTAGTACTTGAAGTGTTTGACGGAATCCACAACAGCCAAGAGCTCCCGCCGGGTGACACAGTAGCGGCGCTCATGTTAGTCAAATGTTTTGCTGAAGTACGCCACCACTCTCTCCCCCTCTGGCGCCACCTGGGCCAGCACCCCACCCATGCCCACATTGCTCACGTCTGTGTCCAGGATAAAGGGCAAGGTGAGGTCAAGGGGGGCGAGCACGGGGGCCTCGATCAGTGCACGTTTGAGGGTGTTGAAGGCCTCGTCACCCTCCACAGTCCAAGTGAAGGCCTTGTCCTTCAGCAGCAGGCCGTTCAGGGGAGTAGCGATGCTTGAGAAGCCCCGTACAAACCTCCTGTAGTACGAGGCCAGGCCCAGGAAGCTCTTCAGCTGACGCTGGTCGGTGGGGGTGGGCCAGTCTCGGACAGCCCCCACCTTGTCCTCCATGGTGCTGATCCCCTCCTTCCCCACTCTGTGGCCTAAGAAGGACACCTCTCTCCTCATGAAGTGACACTTCAGACCTGCGGCAGCCACACGCTCCAGCACACGCCGAAGCGCCACCAGGGCTGACTGGAAGGAGCTGCCATTGGCCAGGATGTCATAGAGGTATACCAGACACTGCTATCGGGGGATGCCATCCAACACCCTGTCCATCAAATGCTCAAAAGTAGCTGGAGCGTTGCACAGGCCGAAGCACAGGACCTTGAACTGCCAGTGTCCTCTGTTAGTGGAGAATGCAGTTTTGGCTCTGGCCTCTGTGGAGAGGGGCAGTAGCCACTGCGGAGGTCTAGTGAGGAGAACCAGGTGGACCTCCTAACCAGGTCCAGCAACTCATCGATACGTGGTGTGGGGTATGAGTCCTTCCTGGTTACCTCATTCAGCCGCCTGTAGTCCGCACAGAACCTCAGCTTGCAGCACCCATCTACACACAATGACAAAGTGAAAACGTGTTTGTTTTTTTATTGTTGCAATTGTATTGAAAATTTAAATACAGAAATATCTAATTTACATAAGTATTCATGCCCTTGAGTCAATACATGTTAGAATCACCTTTGGCAGCGATTACAGCTGTGAGTCTTTCTGGGTAAGTCTCTAAGAGCTTTCCACACCTGGATTGTACAATATTTTCCCACTAATCTTTTCAAAATTCTTCAAGCTCTGTCAAATTGGCTGTTGATCATTGCTACACAACCATTTCCAAGTTTTGCACAGATTTTCAAGCAGATTTAAGTCAAAACTATTACTCTGCCACTCAAGAACATTCACTCCTTGTGTTTTAGGTTATTGTCCTGCTGAAACGTGAATTAATTTCCCAGCGTCTGGTGGAAAGCAGACTGAACCAGGTTTTCCTCTAGGATTTTGCCTGTGCATAGCTCCATTCCACAATTTTTTTAATTCTGAAAAACTCCCCAGTCCTTAACCAGTTAAATGTAACTGAAAATGTCCTCTACATAATGCCCCAAATTAATTAATTATTTATCATTAGAGCGCCATAAACAATAACTAGTAATGCTGCTCAAAAAAAAGGTTAAAATCTCACCTTTCTGGTACAAATTGTTATAAATGACTGAGGTGTAGTCACTTTTGAGGACACAAGCTCAAGTACATAGTACAAATATAATATTAAATATTTGATATTATGTATTTCCTATTCAACAAAACTGTATGAGCAAGGCATGCAATGACTTATATGATTTCTAAATATAGCATAATTGTAACGTATGCGCAGGGAGTCTGGAAGCAGGTGCAGAAGGTGAGTTTCATAATAATACAAAACAGGAGCTGCGTACTGAACGCAACCAAAAACCAACACAGCCTGATGACCGAGGAAACTGAGGGCTATATGAAGGGAGAGTATTCAGGTTGGTGATGAAGTCCAGGTGTGCTTAACGATGGGGAGCAGGTGTGCGCAATGATGGTTGCCAGGTGTGCGCAATGTGGGTTGCCGGTGTTGTGCCAAAAAGTTCCCCCCTGCCAGAATCCCCCCTCCCCCTTCGCGTGAACACGCACGCACTGAATTCTTCATTGCTGCAACTTGCTTGCTTGCTGGTTGAGATTTCTGTTCACGTTAGGCTGCGTTTCATTTGAATTTGCATGTCGGTTTGATCGCGAATCGTGGGGAGGCACTTGTAATGTCTGCAGTTTTCGGTTTGGCTTTTTGTTTCAAGTGTATTAGTCTATAAATAAGTCTCTTTGCCAAAATGTGTCATCTTTCCCATGTCTTATTTGACTGGTAGTTGTTCTGAAATGTTTATTGCTTGCCTACATTTTACTCCCTCCTCTATGTTTAATATAACACACATACATTAATTATTAATTTCGGTTGCCTATCCTGATGTGAAGTTTGTTCTATAGAAAGTATTTGACTCTGATGTGTGCCACAGAATGTATTTGACTCTAGCTACAAAATTAAGGAAATTAGAAGGGGGACTGTTCTATTTTGGGACTGTGTGCTCAAAATGATAGAAATTATCCAACGTTCTTTAGTCTATCACTTTAATAATTCAATGTTTCATTTAGGCCTATCCAAATAAAAAATAGGCCTTCAACTTGTAGGCACTACAATTTAGGCTATCATTTTGGGTACTGGTGTCTTGTGGAATAATTTTAGAACTCAATTTGTGTTTTATAACTGTTTCTATTATAAGGCTCCCCTTAAAAAGAGACCCTAGCTCACAGGCCTTTAAATATAGCCTCTAAATACATTTTAAACAAAATAGTTGAAGAAGCACGTGCAGTGGCCGATAGGGAAAACAGATCTAGCAATAAGAATAGGCTATAGATAGTCTTGACCATTTGGGACCCTTCGGCTATTTCACTCAGGACAGGTCATAGCCAAGACCTAATATTTTGTTTTGTCTCATTTATTGATATGGATATAGCCTCAGCGTGATTGGGTTGTGTAACGCAAATGGCTGTAACAAGCCTGCATACAGAGTGGAATTCACTAATACAACAGTCAAATTGCCCAATATAAGGCCTACACTCCGTGCTCCCAAATACTGGAAAAATTGTTATTCATTAGGTTACATGATCACCACAGTAGCCCCATGCGGCTATAAAAATAAATGACCTTTAAATAACACACAATAGCATGGCATATATAGATAGCGGAATAGGCCTAGCCTAAATAAGATTTACTTTCTATTTTGCAGCTCAGGCAGTTATTCTAGACAAGGCTCTTCTGTGTCTTTATCATTCTCACACAAGTCATTTGCTGAATGCCAAAGCCTATACTACGCCATCTACTGGTATAACATCATTATTGAATGCAGTTCTAAAACAAGCTCTAGACTTTTATTTTGGAAATTAAACCGGAAGCTGCAAAGCAACTCTAATGTCTGGGCTAGAGTTGCTTGATTGACTAGCTAACTTCAACTAGCTACAGTACGTTCGCTTCATGTCCTTTGCAGGTGCCACATTACTGACAAAAGTTTGTACGCATAAAAAAGATCTGTACCTGAATAAAGGGAGATGTAAAGTTAGAATTGAACTTGTAAATGTTAATTCATAGTCGTAACAGTACGTTTATAGATCTAATTTAATGTTTATGTTTCATGCATAGCTTTTCTTACTATCCTAACAATTTACTTATGGATTTTCTTATGATCTTAACGATAGGTACATTCAACCTTTTGGCAGCTATCTCGCTCCATACGTGTGCTTTGTCAGTGGTTGCAAAGTAGGGTTCAGCCAGGAGGTGATGGACAGTCGGAAGAGAGAATGAAATTGTAGGAGGGACATACCAGTGGTTTCAAATTTCACATACTGTCACACAGGCTCAGATATACTACTGTGTTCGTGGGAACCAGGGCTATCGCTCAATGCAAGCAATTTTGATCTACGGTGTCCACAGATCGATTTATGAGGGAAAATATTGGTTAGAACTGGTACCAGAACCACACAGGTCCCCAAATCAGGGGACCTTACATCTACGAGTGATTAAGACCATAACAGGATGCAGCCACCACTATGCTTGAAAATATGGAGCGTGGTTCTCAGTAATGTGTTCTATTGGATTTGCCCTGAACTTAACACTTTCTATTCAGGACAAAAAGTGAAATCCTTTTTTTGCATTATTACTTTAGTGCCTTGTTGCAAACAAGATTCATGTTTTGGAATATTTTTGTTCTCTACAGGCTTCCTTCTTTTCACTCTGTCATTTAGGTTAGTATTGTGGAGTAAGTACAATGTTGTTGCTCCATCATCAGTTTCCTCCTATCACAAACATTCAACTCTGTAACTGTTTTAAAGTCACCATTGGCCTCATGGTGAAATCCCAGAGTGGTTTCCTTCCTCTCCGGCAACTGAGTCAGGAAGGATGCATATATCTTTGAAGTGATTGGGTGTAATAATACACCATTCAAAGTGTAGTTAATAACTTAATCATGCTCAATGGAATATTCAATATCTGCTTTTTTTTATTTTTACCCATCTACCAATAGCTTGTCCTTCTGACCTCGCTGGTCTTTGTGGATGAATCTGTGTTTGAAATTCACTGCTCGACTGAGGGACATTACAGATAATTGTATGTGTGGGATACAGAGATGAGGTAGTCATTCAACAATCATGCTTATAACTTTAACTAGTGCACACAGAGTGAGTCCATGCAACTTAATATGTGACTTGTTAAGTATATTCTTGCTCCTGAACTTATTTAGGCTTGCCATAACAAAGGGGTTGAATACTTGACAGAAGACGTTTCAGCTTTTCATGTTTAATTATTCAGCAGAAATGTCTACTTTGACATTATGAGGTATTGTGTGTAGGCCAGTGATAAAATGCCTCAATTTAATCCATTTTAAATTCAGGCTGTAACACAGCAAAATGTGGAAAAGTCAAGGGGTGTGAATAATTTCTGAAGGCACTGTATGTAAATGTCTGATAAACGAGTCCCCATGCCTCTTCCTGATGTGACAGCCTCTCCATCATCTAACTGCCAATGTGGATGAATGTCTCAACTCAGAGTATTCTTCAGCTCCTGACAACATATCCCCAAATGTGTGGCGTGAGACCTGCACCTTCCACCTGCCTCTCTCATCGCCTTGCCTTTGTGGGAATGAATTGCCCATTTGGGGCTAAAATCATAATAGACAGAGAGAAACAGCATTGTAATTATGTGTAATTATGAATGAGTAAGCCCATTGTGTTCCAGATTGGTGGCCAGGACAGGCAGAAGAAGAGCTTTACAGCAGAAGATCTGCCAGGGCCCCAATCTCTGGTTTCCCTGTATTGAAAGTAGAGAGAGACAGAGGAACTCTGGCAATAGGAACCAGTCTTCACATGTGTCATCTGCTTAAATACAAAAGAGCCAGTGAGCTCAAACAGCATAGCTAGTTATAAATAGCGTAGTGCCTCTGCATGCTTTTACTAAATTGCTTCTCCCCTGTCTTCACTGTGTCATTAAGATGCACTCAGTTCACTCAGTAATGGACATGCTGCTGATGATTCACCCTGGCCTGTACACGCTTGTCATTTGGGCCTAAATATATGCCTGTATACAAACAAGCACACTCACACAGCTCTACAAGCTCACACACACAATACAACAAACAAGCGATGCGACTGAACGTTTATCATCAGAAGGTACAGTAGTTAGCTAGCTGAATTACCGTAAACTCTGAAAACAAATGTGTTATAACAATACACATGATTGAGTATGAATTTGTATTTCATCTCACTGCTACTAACTACATAGACGCAGGTAAAAGTAGTATCCCATGGTGGGAGGAAGTCTGCCTAAATGCACATCAGTTCATCCATAAAAACAGAATAGAATTGACACAAAGCCTGCATAATGGGCGACTTCTCTGTTCTGATCTTCTACCTTTCCTTTATCTAAAGTTTCTCAGAAAATTACAACATGGATTCTGTGCTCTTATGCATAGAAAGCCATTGTATGAATTATGTGTGGGAGAATGTAATTAATAAAACCGAGTCCAATTGAACTGTGACAGATCCCCTCGATTCAAGTAGACTGAGAGAAATGCAATTTCTCTCTCCTTCTCGCCACATTGTACCTAATTTGTCAATCTATTAAGCCAAAAAGAGAACTACTACAGACTGTGACTATGAGACTTAAGAGTTAGAGGCTTATGTTTGAAAAATGCCTAACATTCCAACTTGACTCTCCAATTCATCAACTCCTAGATAACCTTAATAGGCCCCTCCGATTTGTATTAGAGCACCGTGAAACATAGAAGAATTCAAAAATAGTAACTGTAGTATCAACACCTCTAACATGTCACGCCCAATATTCTCAGATATTGACCATACAAATCTATCTCCTATGCCGAGGAAGAGGAAGGAGAGGAGATAGGTCCAGGAGCATGTCTACCACAGGAAGACATTTCCATAGAAGCCCACCCTGTCTTGCTGCTTCTCACCAGCCTGGTCTACCTGCTCAGGGAAGTGGGTCCCCACACAAATGTTCACAGGCTCCCGCAGATCATCAGGAAGTGACCTCATCCTCCTCTTGTGCTCCGCCAGGGCCCTCTGATTGAGCTGCAGACAGGTGGACGTGAGAGGTCAGAGAGGGTGAGTGGGTGAGAGAGAGACTCATAACCCAATCCGGCTCGTAACAAAGAGGGAGACAACACGGAGATAAAGAAATAGCAAACATATTTATTCATTACAGGATTAACTATATGTCAATATAATTAACCCTTATAGATGTATACTGTATGTTATCCGAAGGTCAAGGTGGATGACCTCTGCATCCCTGCGTTCAGGTCTGCATGATATTTAATTTTGGAAGCATGAACTGGAAAATCTGAAGCCTATACATGCATCAAAAAAAAATCCATATGATGTTCACACATCAGCATTGGAACTATTCTGTATCTAGCACATGTTGGAACACAAGATAGAATTCCACATTTGTAATTTGTCTACCAGTAGGCATATAGGATCTGTACATGCTTAAGATTGAACTGTATGCATTATGCGTTATTACATGTGTTCGCTCATCTGCGTTTTGGATGGCCAAGGCCTGGATGGCCAATCTGTTGTAACAACATATACGACAACCGCTACTATATACCAATGCATGCGTACAGACATGTGCGGACAGGTGTGTGTATGTGAATGTGTCAGACCAGGGTTCAAATACATGTGTATTTGATTATTTGTTATTTGCATACTTACTTTCTATGTATTTGAGTATCTTCAAGTAACATGGACCAAATCAAGTATTTCTTTTGGAATGATTTGAAAGTATTTTCAAATAATTTCCTATAAATAGCTTACAGTTTGAAAATATTTTCAAATACTTCTTCCAAAAACATTATTTCAAATACTCCTAGGACCTAGGTTCAAATGAATGGGAGTATTTATGTGTATTTGAAAATGCTCTATGTATTTACGTTTTTTCAAATACATGCCAGTGCTTTCCAAGTGTATTTCCAATTACATTGCAATATTCAACTACTTGTATTTTCAAAAAAATATATATATGAATACTTACTTCAAAATGTATGTGAAAGTAAATAAAATAATTGGTGTGTGTGTGTGTAGGGGTGTGTGTTTGTTTACAGCACCTGATTGGCCAGGCCTGGTGTCTCTTCACCAGAGTATCCTGCTGAGGACTGCTGTCTGTAGACTACAGTACCAATACGTGTCAATGAGGGCAGAGACTTTGAATGGCTGTGTGTGAATGCCAAGCAAGCGTGAATGCCTGAAGGACATGAAGAGTATGTCTGTAAACAGTTCATCTGGTCAGTTACTCTACCCGTTACAAATTAGATGGTACAGTACAGTGGCAAGAAAAAGTATGTGAACCCTTTGTAATTACCTGGATTTCTGCATAAATTGGTTATCAAATTTGATCTGATCTGATCAATAGACAAACATAGTGTGCTCAAACTAATAACACACAAATTATTGTATTTTTCTTGTCTATATTGAATACATCCTTTAAACAATCACAGTGAAGGCTGGATAAAATATGTGAACCACTAGGCTAAGGGCTTCTTCAAAAGCTAATTGGAGTCAGGAGTCAGCTAACTTGGAGTCCAATCAATGAGATTGGAGATGCTGGTTAGAGCTGCCTTGCCCTATAAAAAGCACACAAAATATGAGTTTGCTATTCACAAGAAGCATTGCCTGATGTGAACCATGCCTCGAACAAAAGAGATCTCAGGAGACCTATTTAAGAATTTAAGAATTTTTAAGATTAAGAATTTTTGACTTGCAGAAAAGGGTTACAAAAGTATCTCTAAAAGCCTTGATGTTTATCAGTCCACGGTAAAGACAAATTGTCTAGAAATGGGGAAAGTTAAGCATTGTTGTTACTCTCCCTAGGAGTGGCCACCCTGCAAAGATGACTGAAGAGCACAGCACTGAATGCTCAATGAGGTTAAGAAGAATCCTAGAGTGTCAGCTAAAGACTTACAGATATCTCTGGAACATGCTAACATCTCTGTTGACGATTCTACAATTAGTAAAACACTAAACAGGAATGGTGTTCATGGGAGGACACCATGGAAGAAACCACTGCTGTCAAAAAAGTCTGAAGTTTTCAAAAGTGGACCTGGATATTCCACAGCGCTACTGGCAAAATATTCTGTGGACAATGAAACTACAGTTGTTGTTTGGAAGGAACACACAACACTATGTGTGGGAAAAAAAGGCACAGCACACCAACATCAAAACCTCATCCCAACTGTAAAGTATGGTGGAGGGAGCATTATGGTTTGGGGGTACTTTGCTGCCTCAAGGCCTGGACATATTGCTATCATCGACGGAAAAATGAATTCCCATGTTTATCAAGACATTTTGCAGGAGAATATTAGGCTATCTGTCAGCCAACTGAAGCTCAGCAGAAGTTGAGTGATGCAACAGGACAACGACCCAAAACACTGAAGTAAATCAACAACAGAATGGCTTCAACAGAAGAAAATACGCCTTCTAGAGTGGCCCAGTCAGAGTCCTGACCTCAACCCGATTGAGATGCTTTGGCATGACCTCAGGAGAGCGGTTTACACCAGACATCCCAAGAATATTGCTGAACTGAAACAGTTTTGTAATGAGGAATGGTCCAAAATTCCTCCTGACCGTTGTGCAGGTCTGATCTGCAACTACAGAAAACGTTTGGTTGAGGTTATTGCTGCCAAAGGAGGGTCAACCAGTTATTAAATCCAAGGGTTCACATACTTTTTCCACCCTGCACTGTGAATGTTTACACAGTGTGTTCAATAAAGACATGAAAACGTATAATTGTTTGTGTGTTTTTAATTTAAGCAGACTGTGTTTGTCTATTGTTGTGAGCTAGATGAAGATCAGATCAAATTTTATGAACAATTTATGCAGAAATCCATGTATTTCCAAAGGGTTCACATACTTGTTCTTGCCACTCAGGAGGTGCAACCTGAGAGGAGATCAGTACTGATGGGTCACAATAGATTAGACAATTCCATCAAGTGGTCTTTTGTTGTGTTGACCAAATAAGTTATCACATTATAACCCCTCTCTGAAATGCAAACTACCAGTAAAAAGTTTTAGAACACCTACTCATTCAAGGGTTTTT
The DNA here is from genome assembly GCF_045791955.1 of Oncorhynchus clarkii lewisi. Taxonomy (NCBI): domain Eukaryota; kingdom Metazoa; phylum Chordata; class Actinopteri; order Salmoniformes; family Salmonidae; genus Oncorhynchus; species Oncorhynchus clarkii. The sequence continues at coordinate 44,591,520 of NC_092165.1, forward strand.
CTTTATTTTTTACTATTTTCTAAATTGTAGAATAATAGTGAACACATCAAAACAATGAAATAACACATGTTGTAACCAAAAAAGTGTTCAACAAATTAAAATACATTTTAGATTCTTCAAAGTAGCCTCCCTTTGCCTTGATGACAGCTTTGTACACTCTCTCAGCTTTGACATTCTCTCAACCAGCTTCATGGGGTAGTCACCTGGAATGATTTCAATTAACAGGTGTGCCTTAAAAGTTAATTTGTGGAATTTCTTTCCTTCTTAATTCATTTGAGCCAATGAGTGTTGTGACAATGTCGGGGTACTATACAGAAGATGGCCCTATTTGGAAAAGTCCAAATTATGGCAAGAACAGCTCAAATAAGCAAAGAGAAATGACAGTCCATCATTACTTTAAGACATGAAGGTCAGTCAATATGGAACATTTCAAGAACTTTGAAAGTTTCTTAAAGTGCAGTTGCAAAACCCATCAAGCGCTATGATGAAACTGGCTCTCATGAGGATCGCCACAGGAAAGGAAGACCCAGAGTTACCTCTGCTGCAGAGGATAAGTTCATTAGAATTACCAGCCTCGGAAATTTCAGCCCAAATAAATGCTTCACAGAGTTCAAGTAACAGACACATCTCAACATCAACTGTTCAGAGGAGACTGTGTGAATCAGGCCTTCATGGTCAAATTTCTGCAAAGAAACCACTACTAAAGGCCACCAATAATAAGAAGAGACTTGCTTGGGCCAAGAAACACGAGCAATGGACATTAGACCGGTGGAAATCTGTCCTGATATTCGGTTCCAACCGACTTGTCTTTGTGAGACATCGTGTGGGTGAACGTATGATCTCTGCATGTGTATTTCCCACCGTAAAGCATGGAGGAGGAGGTGTTATGGTTTTGGGGTGCTTTGTTGATGACACTGTCTGTGATTTATTTAGAATTCAAGGCACACTTAATCAGCATGGCTACCAAAGCATTCTGCAGCGATACGCTGCTTAGTGGGACTATCATTTGTTTTTCAACAGGACAATAACCCAACACACCTCCAGGCTGTGTAAGGGCTATTTTACCAAGAAGGAGAGTGATGGAGTGCTGCATCAGATGACCTGGCCTCCACAATCCCCCGACCTCAACCAAATTGAGATGGTTTGGGATGAGTTGGACCGCAGGGTGAAGAAAAATCAGCATTCGAGTGCTCAGCATATCTGGGAGCTCCTTCAACACTTTTGGAAAAGCATTCTAGGTGAAGCTGGTTGAGATAATTCCAAGAGTGTGCAAAGCTGTCATCAAGGCAAATGGTGGCTATTTGAAGAATCTCAAATATAAAATGTTATTTTATTTGTTTAACACTTTTTTGGTTACTACATGATTCCATATGTGGCACGTGTGTCTGCATGTGAGTGAACAGACAGGGTGGTCATGTGAATGAATCACATTTCTGTACAATACACTTCAGGAAAAGCTCTTTCAGTCAGTGTAACCATAGTTACTCTCCCTGTCTACCACAGTAGATAATGATAATGAAAACCATGTGAATTTCTGAATGTGGATGTGGAAAGATCTGCAATAGTTACAGAGACACGTGTACATCCTAGTGTTGCCATTAAAGTAATAGACCTGAGACATCTATAATTATAATCTGTAATAGCAGGTTCTATTTTAACTCAAAAGGAATATTCTTGCCACTGTATCAGTCTTGGCAGACTCCTCAGCCAGGCCCACGCTCACTGCCCTTTTCAGCCTAAGTATATATATAAAAATAATCTAATTGATTATGTTACCATTAAACTTTGTAGTCTATGTCTAAAATGAAGATGTTCCAACTCAGAACACAGCAGCACTCTACCACGTGCTTTCCAACCTGCATTTAAAGCTCTGAATACAATAACACTGTATTGTTTGTACTGTACCAGTACATCGAACAATGATTGAATCAATGAGTTGAATGAGTGGTCTTTTATGTGATTCCATAAGTACACATTCAGCTCATCTTGCCTTGTCTGAACCTGAGCGCTTTGACTGCCTTTACTTCTTAGTCTCCTTGGATTCACTTGGGGAGGAAACAGACAACACTCGTCACTGGAGATGATTTTGAGGCCATTTAAGTGAAAGCCTCACTCAGCCCATTACATGAAAACTACCATTCCCAAAATATATTCAGCAGCCAGGCTGTAAGATATTGTTCCAGTTCATATTTTGTAAGTGTAAGGGGTAATTAAAGATGTCCAGTATCTGTTTGATAAGTAAAAACAGAAGGTATCTTATCCCTTATACTGCTGTTTGAACACCTGGTGGCTAATGGCTGGCCTTAGATAACCATCTGCCGGCTGGAGACACTGGATTACAATCACACGCACTCCCTGTCTCATATACACATATACAGTGCCTTGCGAAAGTATTCACCCCCTTGGCATTTTTCCTATTTTGTGCCTTACAACCTGGAATTAAAATAGATGTTTGGGGGGTTTGTATCATTTGATTTACACAACATGTGTGTGTGTGTGAAGGTAATCCAGGGTAATCCAAACAGATACTGGACCACTTTGAAGATGCAAACAGCTTTTTATTGTGAAACAAACAAGAAATAAGACAAAAAACAGAACTTGAGCGTGCATAACTATTCACCCCCCAAAGTCAATACTTTGTAGAGCCACTTTCTTGCAGCAATTATGTCTATATAAACTTGGCATATTTAGCCACTGGGATTTTTGCCCATTCTTCAAGGCAAAACTGCTCCAGCTCCTTCAAGTTGGATGGGTTCCTGCTGGTGTACAGCAATCTTTAAATCATACCACAGATTCTAAATTGTATTGAGGTCTGGGCTTTGACTAGGCCATTCCAAGACATTTAAATTTCCCCTTAAACCACTCAAGGGTTGCTTTAGCAGTATGCTTAGGGCCATTGTCCTGCTGGAATGTCCATTACATGAAATCCAAATAAAAATCAATTTAAATTACAGGTTGTAATGCAACAAAGTAGGAAAAACACCAAGTGGGGGGAATTATTTTGCAAGGCACTGTATAAGCACACAAACACACACACACACACACACACACACATACACATACATATATATATATATATATATATATATATATATATACACAGTGGGGCAAAAAAGTATTTAGTCAGCCACCAATTGTGCAAGTTCTCCCACTTAAAAAGATGAGAGAGGCCTGTAATTTTCATCATAGGTACACTTCAACTATGACAGACAAAATGAGAAAAAAAATCCAGAAAATCACATTGTAGGATTTTTAATGAATTTATTTGCAAATTATGGTGGAAAATAAGTATTTGGTCAATAACAAAAGTTTATCTCAATACTTTGTTATATACCCTTTGTTGGCTATGACAGAGGTCAAACGTTTTCTGTAAGTTTTCACAAGGTTTTCACACACTGTTGCTGGTATTTTGGCCCATTCCTCCATGCAGATCTCCTCTAGAGCAGTGATGTTTTGGGGCTGAGTCAGACCCGGCCCCCCGGTACGAACACAGGGGTCTCACTGCGGTGACGGTCCGCGCTGGTTTTCTGACGACGAGATGGAATCGAGCGGCCTCTTATGTCTCCTCCGCGCACCACATTCGTCCAATAGGCAATAGGACCGCACTGGCAATAGGACCGCAGAAACCTGCCCACATCCTGGTTGACCCTCTCTACCTGCCCGTTACTCTCGGGGTGAAAACCTGAGGTAAGACTGATCGAAACCCCCAGACGTTCCATGAACGCCCTCCAAACTCTCGACGTGAACTGGGGACCCCGATCCGACACTGTATCCTCAGGCACCCCGTAGTGCCGGAAGACATGAGTAGACAGGGCCTCCACAGCCTGTAGGGCCGTAGGGAGACCAGACATAGGGAGGAGACGACAGGACTTAGAAAAACGATCCACAATGACCAGGATCGTGGTATTTCCCTGTGAGAGAGGAAGATCTGTTAAGAAATCCACTGACAGATGTGACCAAGGTTGTTGTGGAACCGGTAAAGGATGTAACTTACCTCTGGGCAGGTGTCTCGGAGCCTTCTACTGGGCACACACCGAGTAGGAGGAAACATAAACCCTCACGTCCTTTGTCAAAGTGGGCCACCAGTACTTCTCAGTCAGACAGCGCACCGTCCGACCGATCCCCGGATGACAGGAGGAGGGAAGACGTGTGGGCCCAAGAGATCAACTGGTCACAGACAGCAGACGGAACGTACTTACGCCCAACGGGACACTGGAGGGGAGCGGGCTCCGTATACAGTGCCTGCTCAATGTCCGTATCCAGATCCCACACGACCGGCGTTACCAGGCAGGAGACCGGGAATATGGGAGTCTGATCCATGGGCCGCTCCTCTGTGTCATACAGTCTGGACAGTGCGTCTGCCTTCTTATTCTGGGAACCTGGTCTGTAGGATAAGGTAAACACAAAATGAGTAAAAAACATATCCCACCTCGCCTGACGAGGATTCAGTCTCCTCGCTGCCCGGATGTACTCCAGGTTGCGGTGGTCAGTCCAGATGAGGAAAGAGTGTTTAGCCCCCTCAAGCCAATGTCTCCGCGCTTTCAATGCTTTAACCACAGCCAACAACTCTCGGTCCCCCACATCGTAGTTACGCTCTGCTGGACTGAGCTTCCTTGAGAAGAAAACACAGGGGCGGAGTTTCAGTGGCGTGCCCGAGAGCACAGCTCCTATCCCAGCCTCGGTTGCGTCCACCTCCACTATGAATGCCAAAGAGGGATCCGGTTGGGCCAGCACTGGCGTCGAAGTAAACAGAGCTCTTAGCTGCCCAAAGGCCCTGTCCACCTCAGCCAACCACTGCAACCTTACAGGACCCCCCTTTAGCAATGAGGTAATGCGCGCAGCAACCTGGCCAAAACCCCGGATAAATCTCCAGTAGTAATTGGCAAACCCTAAAAATCGCTGTACTTCCTTTACTGTGGTGGGAGTACACATGGCTGAAATGCGGTCACTCTCCATCTCCACCCCTGGTGTGGAAATGCGATACCCTAAGAAGGAGACGGCCTGCTGAAAGAACAGGCATTTCTCAGCCTTGACATACAGGTCATGCTCCAACAGTCGTCCAAGTTCCTTGTGCACCAAGAACACATGCTCGGCGCGTGTAGCGGAGTAAATCAGAATGTCATTTATCGCACAATCCCCCCATCGATGAGGTGGTAATTGAGTCGCCTTCTTTTTACATAAGGCGAGAGCCAAATCGACATATTCTGAGGGGATGTGCACAGTGGAGACCTGATCTGGACTTTCCACCGTAGTAGCACCAACGGAAACCCCCACACACATCCCTGAGCACTCTCACGACCTCCCCCCGTGAGAGCCCTCTGTTGCCAGGAAATAGTGGGTTATGCAGAGCCAACCAGGGAAGGCCTAGTACCACAGGAAATGCAGGTGAGTCAATAAGAAAGATACTTATTCTCTCCTCATGATTCCCCTGCATAACCATGGCCAATGAGATGGTGGCCTCCCTGATTAGCCCGGACCCTAATGGTCGACTATCTAGAGCGTATACCGGGAAGGGTCTAACTATAGGAAAAAGGGGGATCCCTAACCGAATGGCTAATGCTCTGTCGATAAAATTCCCAGCTGCGCCTGAATCGACGAGCGCCTTATGCTGAAAATATGGGGAAAACTCAGGGAAACAAAGAAGCACAAACAGTTGATCAACAGAGGACTCTGGATGAGTGTGGTGCAAACTCACCTGGGGTGATGCCAGAGTGCCCTGCCTGTTGCCTCGACTCCCAGAGGAACCAACACGGCACCGACCGGCAGTGTGTCTGTGTCTGCGGCCACAGATGGTGCACGTGATGGCTTCTCCTTCCATCTCCCTATGCGCTGCACCTCCTAACTCCATTGACACTGGAGCTGGGTTGCTGGATGATGGACCCAACAGAGCCCCCTCTGAACGTCCGCTGGTGACCAGCAGGTTATCCAACCAGGTGGACAAATCCATCAGTTGGTCAAAGGTAATGGTGGCATCCCTGCAGGCCAGTTGGACGTCCTCTCATAGGCTGCATCTATAGTAGTCAATGAGGGCTCTGTCGTTCCAGCCTGCTCTGGCAGCCAAGGTTTGGAATTCAAGGGCGAAGTCCTTGATGGAGTCTGAAAAAGACCTGAGACTGGGACGGAGATTTGTCTTCCAACAAGACAATGATCCAAAACATAAAGCAAAATATACAATGGAATGGTTCAAAAATAAACATATCCAGGTGTTAGAATGGCCAAGTCAAAGTCCAGACCTGAATCCAATCGAGAATCTGTGGAAAGAACTGAAAACTGCTGTTCACAAAAGCTCTCCATCCAACCTCACTGAGCTCGAGCTGTTTTGCAAGGAGGAATGGGAAAAAATTTCAGTCTCTCGATGTGCAAAACTGATAGAGACATACCCCAAGCGACTTACAGCTGTAATCGCAGCAAAAGGTGGCGCTACAAAGTATTAACTTAAGGGGGCTGAATAATTTTGCACGCCCAATTTTTCAGTTTTTGATTTGTTAAAAAAGTTTGAAATATACAATAAATGTCGTTCCACTTCATGATTGTGTCCCACTTGTTGTTGATTCTTCACAAAAAAATACAGTTTTATATCTTCATGTTTGAAGCCTGAAATGTGCCAAAAGGTCGCAAAGTTCAAGGGGGCCAAATACTTTCGCAAGGCACTGTATGTTTTCTTAGAAAGCTGTGAGAGCTATTATATGTTACAATATCAATACTCTAAGTCCTATCATCAAAAGATTTCAGCCAGTGTATGGCTGTGGACTGACTACATAGTCTGAATGGAATGTTGGCATATTGGCAGTTCAGTTGAACAAGTATTGGAATCATTCCTCTTAAACTGTCTGACTAGCTAGCTAACAAAGCTAGTGCAGATAAATTCAAATTCATTATTTTACACAATATCGTATCACATCGCTGGCAAACCATGTATGAACAACTCCCTGACCAAAATGTCTGACCTTTATCCCATCATAAGAAGGTTCATACCCAATCTATTTTCTAATTATATGGCATGATCTTTGTAAACTCACGGGGCTCTATCAACGGCTCCAGGGGAGTTATCAGGCCTCCACATCACTGCCTCACATAGAGGTCTGTTACTTCATCCTAGCAGCAGTATGCTGATTTAAAGTAGGATCCTAGGGCCAGGATGTTTTCCTGATAATGTAACCTGACCAGGAAATGGTCAGGTAAAGCTCCTGGTCCTATTACTCAACAAAAGCGTCCGGGTACAAGCCTAGAATTGTTCTTCCACAAGCAATAAATGTTTCTAGTTAAAAACATATCTTACACATTACATTTTAGTCATTTAGCAAGCACATTTAGAGGATATTTTTATCCCTTCATTAAGTGCTCTACCAAGAAAAACACATTAGCTGAGGAATATTCCAAATCTGCCTGAAGCTAATTATTATAGGTCTAAATATAATTCTTGTTAATTAAACTGGCCAAGATAAAAAAAAAACATGAATACATTCTGTGTGTCTGCCATCACCCCTAGTGGATGAGATTAAAATAAAACATGAATTTGTTGAGTCATAAAACTTTAACTACAGAGGGCTTAAAAACATCTAGGAGTGAGTTGTATTGAGCGCTTTGAATGTGTCGCTGTATTTCTGGATGAGCTGCTCTACTTTCTTCTGGAACTTCTTCTCCAGTTCCTTTATGTCCTCACAGGCAACTGTGGACAGCTCTGAAAGAGGACACATATGATATATTAATTTCAGAGGCTCCTTAGAGCATCCTCCTTGGTGAATTTCCTGAAAATAAAAATAGCGAAACATTAAAAAAGTTATCCTTTTTAGATTAAACTATACTAAATATGTTCACATCACCAAATAATTGATAAAACACACTGTTTCACAATGAAGGTCTACAGTAGCATCAACAGCACTGTGTAGGGTAGCACCATGGTGTAGCTGGAGGACAGCTAGTGTCCGGCCTCATCTAGGTACATTGACTTCAATACAAAATCTAGGAGGCTTGTGGTTCTCACTCCATTCCATAGGCTTACATAGTAATTAGGACGTCCTCCAACCTATCAGCTCTTGCAGTATGAACTGACATGTTGTTCACCCAATTAAAGGATCAGATAATTCATATAGTACTAAAAGCATAAGCTACAGCTAGCTAGCACTGCAGTGCATAAACCGTTGGTGAGTAGTTGACTCAAAGAGAGAAAAAGATAGTTTAACAGTTTTGAACAGAATAATTTAAAGGAGAAGAAAGAGAGACAGAGAGAGAGCTATATTTCATAGTATTTTTTACTTTCACTTACTTAGCTAGCGAATGCAGCTAGCTAGTTTAGCCTACTCAAAAACCCGGCTCAAATAGAGAGGGATGCTAAGGTAGCTAGCTGGCTATCCAACATTGGAACTCTTCTAAGTCAAGGTAAGCTTTTGGTTTTGTAACGATGCATGCTGAGAGTCAGGAAGCAAGTTGAGGAAGTGAGTGTTTTAATAAATAAACACAACATAATACAAAATAAGAAACACAAACAATGCACAGACATGACACAGCAACAGAAACAATAATGCCTGGGGAAGGAACCAAAGGGAGTAGCAGGTTAGTGGTTAGAGTGTTGGACTGGGTAACTGAAAGGTTGCAAGATCGAATCCCCGAGCTGACAAGGTAAAAATCTGTCGTTCAGCCCCTGAACAAGTCAGTTAACCCACTGTTCCTAGGCTGTCATTGAAAATAAGAATTTGTACTCACTTGACTTGCCTAGTTAAATAAAGGTACAAAACATATATATAGGGAAGGTAATCAGGGTAGTGATGGAGTCCAGGTGAGTCTGATGATGCACATGTGCGGGTAATGATGGTGAAAGGTGTGTGCCATATTGAGCAGCCTGGTGACCTAGAGGCCGGAGAGGGAGCACACGTGACAGTACCCCCCTCTGTGTTCGGCTCCAGCCGCAGGACACCAATCAAAGGGACAATCCCAGGGATGAGGAGAGGCCCAGTCACCCCAACCTGTTGCCGGCTGGGGCGTGAGAACCTGACAGGCACTGGAGCCTGGAGATCTGGCTGAGGCATGAGAGCCTGACGAACCAGCGGAGGCAGGGCATGAGAGCCTGTAGTGGCTCCTGGACCCGATGTCATTCCCACCAAAAAAACTAAAAACACTCCCTGATGCTTCCCTTAGGTGAGGTGTTATTCTGTAATGATGAGCACTGAGAGTTGGGGAGCAAGTTCAGGGAGTGAGTGTATAAATAAACACTACAAAATAAGAAGCACAGACATGACATAGAAATAATAACACCTGGGGAAGGAACCAAAAGGAGTGACATAAAAAGGGAAGGTAATCAGGGAAGTGATGGAGTCCAGGTGAGTCTGATGACGTGCAGGTGTGCGTAATGATGGTGACAGGTGTGTTCCATAACGAGCAGCCTAGAGGCTGGAGAGGGAGCACACGTGACAGGTTTTATTAATTTATTGCCACTGGGACCCACCGGTGTAACTGCTAAACTACTTGCTGACTGTACTCTGTACTGCATGATTGTAGTGGATTTTCTAACGTTTTAGTTTTAGTTGCTATGTTGATTATGGCGTTAGCTAACATGGTGACAATGATGTAGGCTGTATGTAGCGGTTAGGATTTGAAGGTTAGGCTTGGAAAGTTTTTTTTGCTTGGTCACAGACAGCTGATGTGTTGTGAACTGAAGTCCACAAGCGAAGGGAACAGATAAGAGGAATTATACAATCAAAGGGATTATGCTGTTTGTATGTGGTTGGTATGAAAGTGAACTGTGCTTGTGTGTGAGCAGGGGTGTATTCATTCTGCCGATTCTGTTGAAAAACATTTATTAACTGGAAGCAAGCTGAACGAAAAGAGAATAAACATACCTGAACTCTTGTTTGCAACTGTTGGACTAATGATTACACCCTAGATCAGCTAGATGCAGGCAAGAGTGTGCAAGGCATTATTGAACGTGTCAAGGTCAATCAACTTGATTGCTCTAATTTCTATCAACCTATACACCTATGTTGTAAACTTTCATTTATAGGCTAGGTTGTAGCAACCTCATGATGGGTATAGGGATAATTAGAGTATCATGTAGTTGTCTAAACTTATCGATGTTACATTGAGCTGGGTGAATGGAATATGAATGACAGTCATCCAATATGCTGTAATATAAATAAGGGAAAGGGGATACCTAGTCAGTTGGACAACTGAATGTACCTTCTGCATTTAACCCAACCCCTCTGAATCAGCAATGCTCATGGAAAAAACCATCCTCCCTCATCTTAAATGCACCAACCGCCACTGATGTGTTTCCTTTTTACAACACAGAAGAGTCACTGGTGTTACCTTCATTGGCATCTACAGGAGTGGAGTCCTCAGGTGCAGGGTCAGATGAGCTGGGCTCAGATGGACGGTCAGGAGCCACAGCAGGGTCAGCAACAGGAGTGGATTCCAGTGGAGGCTGCTGAGGGGAGAACGGCTCATAATAATGGCTGGAACGGAAATATTGGAATGGCATCAAACACCATTCAACTGATTCCGCTCCAGTCATTACCACAAGCCCGTTCTCCCCAATTAAGGTGCCACCAACCTCCTGTGGTGGATTCAACATCTGGATCAGGGGTAGGGACGACCTTGGGGCCAGGAGTCAACTCTGTGGCTGGATCAGCCTCTGGGTCAACCTTAGGGAGGCCTTCAGGCTCTGGAAACTTCTTAACACTCTGGTTGGGGTTAACAACAGATGGCTGAATGATTGGGGCAGGTTCATCCTCCACACTGACAGTGTTTGGGGGTGACATTTAATCCATGTTGGGTTCAGGCTCTGAAGGGGCCTCTTCAGGAGTAGGTGGAGTATCCTGGGTACTAGTAGAAGTATCAGCTTACTTCACTGGAGAGGAAGCTTTAGTATCTTTAGTATAGTGAATTGAAATATTGGCCCTATCCAACAGGAAACAGCCTTCTTACCTGTTTCTGCAAATGCAGTCTCCTCCCCCACAGTCTGTGTTATGTTGACAAGGGGCGCCTCATAGGGGGAGACGTAGTCTGCTGATGAATGTGGGGACAGAGCACAAGTCCATCAAATCCCTAACAAAGACACCATAAAACCAATCAAGCCCTGTTCACATCTTACTATGGAAATGTTTTGTTGTGAAAGGAGAACCTTAGGAGTGAAACATTTTCAGTGTTTCAATGAGCTCTGTCTGGGAATTGATTTACCTCTGTTGTCTTTGTTGCCTTCTCAGAATTCTTTGTTGGGTTGAATAAGGCATCTTTGAAATCTGAGGCAGAACAAGACAGTACAGAAGAAATCAGTCCCCTAGTGAAAATTTTATTTCAAATCAATGACTGTTAAAACACCATCTATAGGTGTTCTACCTATCCTACCTACACAATCATCCAATGTGAAAATTGAAATGTGAATAAAAATTATTCTGTACCTTTTCTAAAAATAGAAGCTGAAAGTAAGTGTACTGTACCTGCAAAAGCAGCAGGGATGTAGTCCTTGACCTTGATGTACACAAAGAGAGCTGTCAGAGTGAGCGGCATGTTGCTCTCGCTGCGCAGACAGATGTGCTGGAAGCCTGCAGGGCTCAAACCCCCATGAATCAATCAGACACAGTCAGAAGCCTTCTGACTCAAGGTCTACTTCAATCAGCCTCATTGTCGGGAAGACTGGGCAGAAGTGCAGTTTAAGCCCATGTAGAAATACTGTAGGTAACGCTACATGAAGTTGCTCTTATATCTGTGTAGCAAAGCTGTAATCACTCAACACTAACAACACCATGTTAATACTGTGGTTTTACTAGATTAATAGCAGTGTTACTTCACAGGTATAAGAGAAAGGTAATGCAACATGTTATCATACAGACCTGACTGAAAGGCCTCAGTGGGAATGATCCTGTGGACCTGACTGAAAGGCCTCCGTGGGAATGATCCTGTGGATCTGACTGAAAGGCCTCAGTGGGAATGATCCTGTGGACCTGACTGAAAGGCCTCAGTGGGAATGATCCTGTGGACCTGACTGAAAGGCCTCAGTGGGAATGATCCTGTGGCCCAGAAACTTCCCGCCCTCCTCGTGAACCACGATCCTGAGGGAGGCCATGTCAGGTAGCAGGATCTGTCCACACAACAAGCTTGACCCTTCTGACATGCATTCAACCGATATATATGATACACAGGAGGTTGGTGGTGCCTTAATTGGGGAAGACGGGCTTGTGGTAATGCCTGGAGCGGAATAAAACACATGGTTAGCATTTTTTTGTATGCCATTCCATTTGCTCCGTTCCAGCCATTATTATGAGCCGTTCTCCTCTCAGCAGCCTGCACTGATGATTTGGTTAAAAAAATGTAACCTTTATTTAACTAGGCAAGTCAGTTAAATGACTGTAACGCCTTTAGAAACACATGTAGGCCTATGGTAAGGGTCTTTCTATTAACTAGGTTAACATTGAGGATTTCCTACACTGGACATCTTGTTACAACTGATAATTGACAATAATCTCCCCATTTTTTTCATGTCATTACCTTAATATATAAGGGAGGATCATAGCTAGATTCAATCAAATGTACAAGTTGATTTACAACCTATGTTTAACCCTTTATCATGGTTGCTGTATTGATTGATTTGTCCACAACCGTGTGGCATAAAACATATATTTTCTGTCCTTGCAAGTTGTTAAGTATGAATCAGTTAAATTTGTCATTGAACTTGAACCCTGTAAGAATCCTGGATCTAGCTGTCGGATAGTTTTATGTATAGAGATCTCAGAAATGCAGTGTAACTAGGTAACATTTTGTGTCTTTTTATGTAATGGGGTGAAAACAGTTTTCGTGGGCACAAAAATCTAAAATAATGTATGCATTGCAAAATCAAATTCTTAAAGACCTTGATACTTAAAACCTATATCGACTACTTGAACTTGGAGCTCAGAAATGTAAGCGGCCTACTGGAATAGGCCTACCTTGAAAATATGAAAATTTCCTCAATTTGGTGCTTGAAATGTTCTTGTAATCATTGTACTCAATTTATAAGTTCTCATGCTCCCATATAATTATCTGTGATTTCATTTTTGATCCATTTTTGTGAGAGATGTGGGAATTTATGTTTGTTTCCCATCGCTTCAATTGAAGGGTATTGTGCTACTCTGTTGCGGTAAAACCACATTCGGTTATTATGAGGACGACAACATCTAATGTTGGCTTCAACTTGGCTTTCCATAAAAAATCATTCCTCTAAAAAAAAAAACCTGGTTTTTGGTCACTTTCTCATCATAAAAACTGCGATGGTGAGATTCAAATGGTGAGATGAATTCATCGCTATTCATGGGTTTATTATGTGTCTCTGTGTCGGCCACATAGGCTACAAAACAATCAGCATGCATCCAATCTATTTAGTCAGGCAATGTCCATGTTATTCTCACATATTTTAGAATGTAATAATAATTTGAATATCAATGCATTGGCATTGGCCTACTTTTTTTACACTTTTTGCTTGCTTTTTGGGGGGGAGGGTTCTATATTAGGCCCTATATGTACAATTATATAAATGATACAAGTGTATAAGATATAATTGAGTGTATAATAAAGTGTATAAGATTACAATTAAGTGCTTGAAAAAGTCCCTGAAAAACCTTGAATTGACTTGCCAAATGTCTGTATAAAGCCTGCTTAAATTATGTATAGTCCTAGGCCTATGATGTTGTATAGGTAGAGTTATGGGCCAATTTTAATATATTCACTTTTATTCCTCTAAGTACACATGTGGAACTGCATAAAAATATTTTTGTTGTCGTTTCAAACCATTTAGAAATTTGATCCCAATGTCACACATTTCCACATTATTTATAGAAAGACCCAAGAAGAAATAGAGCTGCAGACACAGCAGACCTGTATACATATTGACTGTCCACTTACAGTAGACTATCACAAAACAGACAGACATATTCAACCAAGATGAACACACACACAGAAAGAGAGAGATGAGAGCGAGAGAAAGCCTGAGGGTATGCTACTCTGAAAAACAAGTGGGAGGAAAATAGCCCCCAGTTACAAACAGCCAGCTGCATCAGCTCTTCCAAAGTGGAACCGTGGATAATAATCCAGAGTGGTTTGATAATGACTAAACAGTCCAATAACTACATTAGATATTTTATGAGATATTTTAAATGCCTGGCACAAAAGCCTGAAGCAAGAATACTGAATAGTGCCGATGTCTGCTGCTCTCTCTGAGATTGGAGTTAACATAATAATAATAATTACATGCCTTGATGGTCAGTGTGTTGTCAACGATGGTGTCGATCCTGTCACAGTAGGGGTCAAACTTCTTGTTACTAACGCAGAAGAGGTCATGATTGAGGAGGTAGTCTGTCCTTCTGTTGAATTCAAATAAAGACATGGTGTGCTGCATTAGGAAATCTGGAGAAAAAACGACATATTTTCAGAACATTTCAAAATCACATTCATGTTTCTTCACTACTGCATACAGCACAACATTTTCATGTGAGATGGATCTGCATTTTTGTGGCATGTGCAGTAGAGCAGTGTGCAACGTGCAACTCAAAACAGGTCAACACTGACCTGCAGTGGTGAATATAAGAAACACTTAACATCAATAAAGAAACTCTACAAATGTGCCTTACAATGACTAATAATAATAATGGGAACTATCATAAGTTATTACACCAGTTTATCAGCCATAAAACAATCCTAATCCCAGATAGATGTTATACAGTAGCTTTACCCATAGTTTGATAGTTGAGCGCCACCATCTGGCAGCCAGCATTCCAGAAGGGCTGTGGGCTGTAGTTGGACTAGTCTGGTTCCTTTAGGGTAGATTATTCTCATCTGCCTGTTATACCCGGATTGACATGTTAAGGGAGTTTGCATTCACAATGTGTGGCAGAAAATAATTATGATTTCTTAGTATTTGAGGGTAATTCAATCAGGGCTAAAGTAGCAGTTGAGAAAAGGATACCCAACAAACTCCACTGCAGTCTTGAATATCATATTCTCCCCTTTGGTCTCCACAAAAGATGAGATGAGGTAGCTCTTGTTTTTCTCTGTCCACAGGATAATGAGAGGGTGTAATGAGGTCTGTGTGTAGCTGGTGAAGAGGAGTCAGGCGCAGGACAGCAGATATGAGTCAATAAACTTACTTTATTCAACATATACAAATGCAATACAAAAAAGAGAGCCCACATTAATGGACCATACTACATACAAACAATTACTCACAAACAGACATGGGGGAACAGAGGGTTAAATAATGAACAAGTAATTGGGGAATTGAAACCAGGTGTGTAAGACAAAGACAAAACTAATGGAAAATTAAAAGTGGATCGGCGATGGCTAGAAGGTCGGTGACGTCGACCGCCGAACGCTGCCCAAACAAGGAGAGGGACCGACTTCGGCGGAAGTCGTGACAGAGGGATCATGCAGAATATTATTTTCCGTCAGCAACAACAACTAGATTAACAGGTTCTATATATAACATGTACTTTGTGTAAAGTTTGTTTTTAATCATATGAGGTTATTATTTTGACAAAAACTGCATCTCTCATTCCTATTTCTGTAGAGGCAAAAGTTACCCTCATCTAACTCCTGCCCCAACTTAACATCAGCAAATCACCCTGGCGCCCTTCGAGCGCCAGGGGGAAGAGCGGGAGCAGGCGTGACAGATTCAATGCAAACAAGACACAGTGGCACTGGAGAAATATGATAAGATGAACACATAGGCCTATCTCTCTGTTCATTCTTAGCCTGACATTTCAGTGATTTGTGTGGTATTAAAAAATATTCTGCTAATATGTGTCAAATAACGTGGATTTGCATAATATGTTTATGGCCCGCTATCAAAATTCCTGTGTTGCCATGTAATGCTTACAGAATGAAGAAAAGTTTTTAGTACTGTATATCCAGGCTCTGGTCTGTCCACGAAGTGAAGGTAAACGGTAGACATGTTCTCTGTATCCACTTTATCTTTTCATTATTATTTGGGGTATAAGGGAGGATCACCTGTTTTTTACAAATATATTTTGCTGAAGAGAGGGCCATCCATTTTCAATTCAAAGAGGTCCGATTTTCTCCATGTAATCCTTATTATAAATAACGTCCACTCCCTGAATGAGCTGGAGGCAGGCCAAACATCATCAAGCCTGGAAGAAATCAGTGTGTGACAGTAAACTATGCTGAGGCATTTGGTTTGGTCTGTGTACCAGTTATAGCGGAGCTCTGGGTGCCCTTAAATGGCAGTGTTGAGTGAAGGGGCCATGAGATGTGTGGTGTGGTGTGGTGTGGAGTGGAGTGGAGTGGAGTGGAGAGGCTGCTGTGCTGCACACATGCTCCAGTGCCCAGGCCCAATATGACACTGTATTGTGTCTCAATGGACACCTGCTGGCAGAGCCACAAAGAAAGCTGTCACTGCGAGATGTAAAGCAGGGGCCACTTCCTGGTACACTGTTTCTGTAGGCACTGGGGTCTGGACTACGGTTGTAACACTCTCTATCATTAGTAACACTCTTAACTCTGTTGTCTGTCTGAGTCTTAATGAATGAGGTATGTGTTTCTGGGGACTACAAGATGGGTCGACAATTGGTCAATGGTCTACATTAGTTAGATGCTTTGTTTTTGTTGGCACACACCATATCGGATCAATAGGACTATTCTCTAGCATTAAGGTCCAATATAGCATTAGGGTAAGTGTTAGGACTGGGGCTAGAATCCCCCAACATAGGTGGCATATTCCATTGAAAATGGGTGAATAATTTGTTTACTACAGCACTACTGCACTGCCTGGCACTGAGAGATGAGGACTGACTGACACCTGACTTTGAACAGGATCTCGGTTGTCATGGTGAATCCGTGGATGATGATGGGTTCTTCATCCTGTGGTTTTCCCTTCCAGCAGTCCAGCTCCAGGCAACGGCAGCCGGCCAGCAGACACTGGCGGCGCCGACACGCCGGAAAACTGACCCACTGTGGAGGGATCACAGGGAAATATGTTCCATTACACTCTAGAGACACTCAAAGGCATAAGCAACAGTCTGTACGATTTCCAGTCATTTTAATTAATGAAATAACCCAAAAAGGATTGTATAAATTATCATTCATCCATAGACTTTCTATTGCTTCTATTACTAGCTCTGTGCTCACATTTACAGACAAGAAAATGCCTTTCCCTTTTTATAGCTCTGAGTTGACTTTCATAAACCTTGTTTACCATAGCCGTGTTCAAATGTGTGATATCAGGTCTAAAGGCAGTTCTCGTCTGACCTGTCTGGTATGTGTTGGACTTGATTAGGCAATGTGGCAGCAGTTGGCTCATGTCCTGACACTTGGCCAGTTTGTCCAGTATTACCACAGATGTCAGATAGAACAGCTGACCTGTAGAATAAGACACATGCACATTATAGCAGTGTTACACATCTCTCTTCTATAAAACACTGGATTGAAAATACAGTAATGATTGGGAATAAAGTGCAGTCAATGATGATTGGTTAGTTCTCCTGTCCTGTCTGTAGTAATCAGACTGCATCTATGTGTATCTCTCCTCTGTTGGCGTTGGAGGAGAAGGGCTCATACTTTTCGATGAGGGCCTTCACCTGGTCAGGTCCGATACGGGAGAAGAGCTCTTCAGTGAGGCGGGGGTAACGCTGCTTCTTGTTGACCAAGCCAAACCCTAAGCCAGGGAACCACTGCATGAGCAGGACCCTCCAACCGAGCAACTGTTGATGGGAACATAATGACAATTACACCTGGCATCGCCTCATGCCTGTATTCTCCAATTAGTAAGAATCACACTGCTCGGTCAATTTCAAATTTCACTTACTAGGATGTAAATATCTCATATATCTCAGGCCAGGGACAAAGACTCATCAGGAAGAGCTTGAAAGCAGCTTCATGGAAGATGTCCAGTTCATAGTGTCACCCTGAGAGAACACACAATTTACCTCTCACATTATTACATTCCACTGGAAATCATTCATGACACACATTCAGAAAGGACTATAAGTACTTGAATTGTGGGGAGGTGTGCTGAAGCCAGGGCACTCTCCACCCTCTTCTTATCGGCTAGAAACATCTTGTAAACACTGAAGATGAAAATAAAGACAACACATGAATCTGGTTTAAATTGATTGAATATGTTGAACTGTTGTGGGAGCTGTTCAACAAATTCAACAAAATTGTCTGTGGCTCACTTTTTGACAGGGATCTTAACATCCATATTGGTCTGAAGGGAGATACGGACATACCTAGGATGGAGAGGTTCATCATTTTTTTACATTTATTTTTTACATTCAACATAAAGAGAGACCGGTCCTTGTCCACTAACATTTTCTCCATGAAGACATGTCTGAATGTGTTGGTCCTCGATGGGTTGTAAGCAATGGACAGGATATCAGCAGCCCAGTTCTATAACATCAGACCACAACCGCATGAAATTGCTGTCTGGATTTACTACTTGTCACGATAATAACTGTTTCGTTTTTGACCACTAGAGGGCGTAGAAATGATCAGTCACAGTGCCTCAGGAAGAGAACCAATTGTTATTTTCATTAGAGTTCATTAAAACTGGATATTGTAGTCGTAAACTCATAAAGAGTGCAAGGACAGAGGATGCTTTGTGGAGGAAATGAAGGCTCATATTAGTGGTTGACCTGAGGCAAGGTTAGTGCTGCAGAGCCAGTTTGGAATCTGGCAACTAATATAAACAAATGTTGGCGGTTAGGTGATGCTGTTAAGCAAATGTACTCTAGACATTTACATACCTATTGATGCATGTTTATGACACTTAATGATTTTAAGTTATGCTACATACAGTATGTGTAGAATGAGCTCTGGTTATTTCATGTTGCTGTGGGGAAAGATGTCATGACGTAAGGATTGTGATGTGTATTACCTGTATCACATTCTCCTTGTAAGCAAAGAAGCTGTGGTAAGTCAAATTTCACCATGTCAGGGCCTGTGACAACAGTCAGGGTTTTTACTAGATGGTCGCTGTTTGGAAAATGCAGGTTGAACACATTCCTGACTTTAGGGTGCCGTTGATGAGGACGGACAGACATGAATAAAACAAAGATGAGGGACCAAAAGTAATTCCTATGTTCCTATGTTATCACATTGATGATTATTGTGTAGGCAAAGCATTTCATTTGTGTTTTTATGATCTCTTTCTTTCACACAGTAAAAAAAGTACATCATTTGACACTTTCTCTTGTATTCCCTGTCATCCTCTACTATCCTCTAGGTCTCCATGTATATTTGGAAAGGGGGAAATGAAGCCTGCTACATCCTGGTGTCTGTCTTCCATACACAGGACGCCTGGGAGCTCAAGCCTGACGAGACAGGCAAATCACTGCAAGAAAACTCCAGACAAGAGCAGAGAAAGATAAGAGCAGCAGCTCAGCAGAGGAACTGGGGATCTACTATATATTCAACAGATCAAGTGTTTGTTTTGATACAGTATCCGTGGCTTACAAAGGAGCAACTGATCCCCTTGAAAGCAGAACAGAGGATAGAGTGTCATCCGATGGCACACCAGTTATAGGGATGATGTTGTTTATTCCCCAGGGAATAGCTGTGACCTCCCTCAGTAGTAGGGAGTAAATGGCTGCACACTGAAACTCTCTATGGAGACAGCTCAGGGTGGGGGCAAGCAGTGGGAGAGGTTCAAACTGTCAAACTCAATCATCTCACTACAGCTTGATCTGCTGCACAGAAATCACAAATCTGGGCTCTCTCGCTTTAGCTGCAATCACATCACTAACACTGTGTGGCCAGTATGTGTGCATTTGCATTGTGTTTATTGCTGCTTTTGCAATACAAATTCCCTCTCAGTTACACAATACACACTTTAGAGGCTTTGACAGGAAAGCAGATAAAGACTGGCTTTATTGAGTGGATCACACAGCAGTGGAAGCTGTGCACATCTTAGACAATGGTACTCACTTTAGAAAGTTTTGCATATTTTCCTGATATGTTCTCAACATCCAGGAGCTCTGTCTACTAGAAATGGGGAATTATAAATCCACAAGCCAATGACTATGATAGAACAATTATTATTTTATGATTGCATGAACAGATAGGCATCTGCAGCACCCATAGTAAATTGAATTATGCGTTCTACTACTTGCCTGAATCCTCTGTACGGAACAAGTGGATAACAGACTGATGTACTGCAGAACAGAAGGTGCTGTGAGAGGAGCAAGACGGAGAGAGGTAGAAAGCAAGAGAGCAAAAGAGAGAGCACTACAGTAGAAGGAGAGAGAGAGAAGGAAGCAGCTGTCAGCCCAGTGAACGTTGTGCAGTGCAACAACAGGCTGGTAAAACCCACATCAGCTGTGATCAATACAATTCACGAGGCTGCTGGGACTGTAAACGCGTAATGCAGAGTTTTGAACCATCTCACAACTAGATCCAATTCACATCTGTTAACATATATTGTGGTAACAGTGGTTGCGGCGCTGAGTCATCCCAAATCCTGACGGACCCCATTCCAGAGCTGTGGAGTCTGAAGCAGCCAGCACAGCTGCCAGGACACGTTTCTATTGGTCTGGATTCAATACATAAGGATCTAAACTGTTGAACTAAACAACCAGGCAGATAATATAATGTGACAATATTTACTCACTGTAAATCAATTATTTCCAAGTAATTTCTGGTTGTACTAGCCCTTAGGGTCCATCTTCATGGTGACAGGTGTCACGAATTCCACCAAAGTCGGTTCCTCTCCTTGTTCGGGCGGCGCT
This sequence comes from Oncorhynchus clarkii lewisi, assembly GCF_045791955.1. Taxonomy (NCBI): domain Eukaryota; kingdom Metazoa; phylum Chordata; class Actinopteri; order Salmoniformes; family Salmonidae; genus Oncorhynchus; species Oncorhynchus clarkii. Next base: position 44,612,222 of record NC_092165.1, read on the forward strand.
TTGCGCTCGGCGTCACCGGTCTTCTAGCCATCGTCAATCCACTTTTCATTTTCCATTTGTTTTGTCTTGTTTTTCTCCACTGCATACCTCACATAACAATCAGTACCCAAATGTAGACTGCCATACTGTACAATATTGAGAGACAATAGCCAGGATGCTTGTTCAATCTGTGATTGCTGATCTACCGGTATATTGATTTTAATTTGCATTCAGTATTGTGGAGATGAGAAATGAAATGTACTGCATCATGTTAGATGTCCAGATGTGGCAGGGAGGGCACTGATTAATGTTGATTCATGGCCTCTGCTCCTGACTCCTCCCTCCCTGTCATTTGGGTAATATTAATTTTAACAGCAAGTAATACCTTAGGCAAATTGTAAAGGGATCGGAGGACCCAAGTTACATAAGGATAAAAGTGTTTGGGGTAATAATAATGTATCTTACTTCCATTAGATTAGATCAGGGATGGGCAAATGTCATGTAGAATTACATGAAATTTGTTATGAAATTGCTAAATCTTCTCCATGCCCATGGCAAATATATATATATATATCTGATGTCAAGAGGGGGAGTCACTAAAATGTTTTACTGTGGCCCCTCATGATGAATTCAGATGTGTTTGTGGCCCCCAGCCCCACACCCCATCAAAGTTGCCCATCTACCAATTATATCAAAAAGAACATGATTCACACTTTTCAAGGGGAAACTTGATAGGCCAGTGGAAATGATTTCCAATGCAGCAATAAAAGCATACAGTATGGTAGACCTACAACATACAATATCAAGCATTTACACTGTAGAGATCCTAAGTCAAAAGTAAAAAACAAAACTCCCCGTTACCATATAGCAGGCACCATATAGCAGGCAAATAAGTCAGTCAAGCCCCCCCCCCCCCCCCCCCCCCCCCCCTCCAGTCACCTGAGATGGTGTGTTGTGTGATGTCACCTGACCATGCGCTGGGCACCGCTGGACTAGAGACACTTGAGCTAGCCTGGCTGCGTCATCTATATAGATTCCATCCCACACGAACACGCGCACGAAAACAAACACATATGAGACAAATACCCCCAGATGATCCTGCTGAGCTGCCAGGCTTTGTTTAAACGTCTGACCTTTCAAGCTGTTGAATCAATCCGTAAAACCAATTATGTTTTATTAAAAGGTTTGTATATGACCCACATATACTATATTACATGTTTTTCATTTGGACCCAATGTCCTCTGCTCTGCCAATTTATCAAATCAAATCAAATCAAATTTTAGTTGTCACATACACATGGTTAGCAGATGTTAATGCGAGTGTAGCGAAATGCTTGTGCTTCTAGTTCCGACAATTTAGGATCCGTTGTTGCCATGTGCACCAGTAGGCCTATCGCGTAAATATAGGTTATCGGCCACTGTCCAAGGTGCTGAAATCACAAGGGGCTGAAATCATGCGCGCCACGGCACCAAGCGTTGGCACTGCCATTGGTGACGTTTAATTTGAGCCTTCAGTACCTGCCCTTCAAGCTTTCCATCCCTCATTCTCATAAATACAGTCTAGACTCTACACCGCAACACACACTGCTTCATTCCTAGTACCAGTTCCACGTTTATGTCATGACGCAATCATAGGCTACTTGGTCTGGACAATTTACACCATCCGCATACATGCATTTAATTTTTAACTCTAGTGTTGGGGTGCGTTTGGTGCGGTTTCATTAGTTAATGCAGCCCGCTGCATATAGCTGCTGGCTCTTTAAGAACCTTCACCCGCCCCCTCTCCTATATTTTTAGCTGAGACAACCACTTCATTTGTTGTAGGCTACGGTAAAGACAGCTGTGTACCGTATGATTTCACTTAATCGATTTTTTAAATGACATCGAATCCTTTACTGCGGATTCGCTGTATAGATGATTCCTTGGGAAATGCCGTCGGAATAAACATTGGTCGTACGGGACCGGGATTCTGCTGGTGGATGCTGAAATTCTCAAGAGACCCTGAGCTGCCTGCCTCATCCATGATGTACATTATGAAACACAATGTTAAACTTGGTTTCTGAGACAAACCGCAGTGCCTTCTAAGATGAAATGAATTAACCAAAAATATATTTAGCAGTAAACTGTTCAATAACGCATATGGTCCACAGTAAGCCTGACGTCTTCTCTCGACCGGATAGGTTCCCGTGTTCTCTTGGATTGTGGATAACAAGAAATCTTCAAGACGGACGGGGTAGTGGAGCATCGAGGGAAACATCGGGGCAATATGAGAGAGCGGGACTTTATGCCCAACATGGAGAGGGGCAAACCTGCCACTTATACAGGGGACAAAAAGGCTAAAATGGCTGCGAAGACGAACAAAAAGTGGGTGAGACTAGCCACTGTCTTCGCATATGTATTGTCTGTGTCCTTAGCAGCCATCATTCTAGCCATTTACTACAGCTTGATATGGAAGCCAACGAGCGCATCCTCTCCAGCGGGGAAGCTAGGGATGCCCGATGAGGTCACAGCCTCTGCTAACATCTCAACAAACATATCCACAAGCACTAACGTCTCAGACACTAACTCTACAGAGACAGACATTTTATCTGTCAATGAAACCAGGTTTGGTGTAAAGACTCAGACCAAGGCATTTCACTGGGAGGGCAGAAGCAAGAGCGCCGCTGTCATCTCCGACGGCGTTTTATCAGAAAGTGCGCATTCGCAACCGAAAGGACTCTACACGTCTGCCCAAAGCCACATAGCCGCACAAACTGCGGAGAGACCAAACACTGCGGGGAGAGATAACCAGGCGTCTCAGCCTGCTGAGGACAATCGGAGCCCGTTGCGCACTGGAGCCCACAACACCATGCATAATGAAAAAGGGGAGAAGGATGCGGACCGACAAACTACTGGCAATGCGGATCAAGCAGCGGCGGATGCTGCTCCTTCATCCACAAAGGTTCCGCAGCGCACCTCCGCTACGAGACAACAAGGTTTGCGTAAAGGAGAGTAACCAGGCCATTAAACAGGAATCGAACCAGGAGTGTTTGACAGACTTATGCAGGGGTTCGGATAGCCTACAGATAGTGGTCTTCGTGGAAGATATATCAAAGAACAGATGATGCTGCGAGAATTGCACATGCACGTATTTTATTGATATCTTATATACCAATAATCTGAATGTGTATGACTGACAATTATAGACTTAAACTGCTTAAAAGAAATATTGTTTCTCCTAAAATACTATGCGTTTTCTGTTACTGTATGCCTTAATTGATGTAAGTCATCTTTCCTTTGGACAGCTCCACCAAGTAATTTATTCATAACCATATTATGGACAAGGACATGATGACACACCTGTATTTAACTGGTAGGATATATGCCTTTGCAGGATATGTAAACTACGCATTACTTATAGGCCTCCAATGTTATTCTATAACACAACCATTTATCACTGCCTTTGATGGGCCGAACTGTTGAATAACAGGAAGCATTTATATAGCATTTCGTCCTCTATAGATACATCTGGATTGCTGGCATAGAGGAACCTGTATTATTGAGTTAAGCTCAGGTATGTGCATATAACCATGGACATGTATTGAGTATTTGGTCATGTATATTGAGATATTGAACATCCTTTGGCCTTGATCAAACTTTTAGTCTAATTCAACACTTTTTATTAAGACTATGTTAGGTCTAGGCATATATTACGAGGCAAATAAACTTCCTTGTAAAATGCTTCATCATTTAGATTTTGTTTAAAGAAGGTTCACGCAAAGCAACTTAATAATAACACCTTTCATATTAAACATTTTATTTTGAGAGATCTGAAATCGTTTATGAAAAACTATGTAAAGAAATTGTGTTGGTGTTTTGGAGTTTTGATACAGGTCTCTGATCAAATTTAATAGAAGCTGTTTTCAAATCGCGTAGTCTGATATATTAGATATATTAGATAAGCAATGTTATATCACTTTCCAGTCAAAGGGCTTGTTGTAGACCTAGTCAACTCTTAATCAGCTACCAAGTTGAATTAAGAACCAGTGATAATCCGTCCAATTTTTTTGTCCTACAGCTCAAAGGACAGTCAGTTTACTGTCGATGTCTTCAAGTGAGCCTCAAATCTATGATTTGTACAGTATGAACAGGCTAAGATGTGTTCAACAGAGGCAAGGCCCATTGTTTATCAGTCTGCCACAGCACATAGTCAGATATATCTCGTTCTCTCTCTTTCTTTCATATTCCTGCTTCTGACTCACTTCTGGTGAACTCTGGAGAGGGGAAAAACAAGCCTGTATGTATGTATGCTTTCTACTTGAACTGAACGGCATGTGAGGGAGGTGTATTGATTGAACGCTCTGTAGTTACAGTCCACAAAGGAAAGAGGAGCGCATTACATAATACTGGGTCGGTACTATTTCCAGCAAACCCTCTTTGAAAGGCTTATTTTTCACTGAGTGGTGGGGAGGTTCCGTTGCTGGTTGGACCATCACACTGTATCACAGTGAAATGTAAGCCTCAGTTGAGTAGTGCTGCACTGAAAACCTGTCATGGTGGGTATCTGTTACACTGAGACGTAAACAGACATCATGTAAACACTTGGGACTATTGTAAAACAGCAGGCACAAGAAGCAGGATACTTTGAACAGATTTGTGCACAGCACACAGTGGATATCGCTACAGTTGTTTCCCCTTAGGCGCTACAACACGGCAGTGACATGTTTTGAATATTTCAGTTGGTAAAATCAAATCAACAACAAAAAATGATTGTGCCGAATAATACAAAACCCTATGCTTATGGATGAAAATAATAATGGAGCAGGATATTGATGAAGGAGTGGATCTGATGGTCTCATCTGATGTTCTTATTCTTCTATATCTGCCCATGAAGAAGAGGGGGAGGGGCAAGTGACCTTTTGACCTCTAAACCCAGTCGCCCCGGAGAATGTTTACATGATGGAGTACTCTGTAGGAGATGGGGGTTGCTGCTCTGTCATCACTGGGGCCAGGAGTTGTTCCTGACCATGTGGCCTGGCCCAAGTCACTCTCAAAACATCACACCTGAGTCAGAGATTCTAGAAAAGATGAAAGATGTCCTGTTATCCTCTTTTCTAAGGCATCCGTTTAAAAAACAACAGTTTGCTCAATCTCACAGCTCCAGCTGGATTATGTTACAGTATTTGAAGCTCAAGCACAGCTACCACTACTTGGACAATGCAAAGCTGAGCGGACAACATCTTGGGTCCCAGGGAGTTGAGAGTTACACTACCAGTGGGGATTAGCTCAATGCCAGCTATGGAGGATGAGTGACTGTTGATACTGTTGACAGTGTTAGTCATCAGGGCATTACTCTTGCACAGCAGCTCTCCTCTACTTGCCTTTGGATATCCCAGAACTTCTTATGTTTATCAGTCTCTGCATGCACTGCAGTGACACCAAGCATTATTTTAATGTGCCAAAATGCCACCCGGGAGAGACTTTTAAAACAAAGGAAAATAATCAAAGTTTAGAACCCCATTGTCTGAACAAGATACTATCACAGGAATTGTGAATAATTAATGAGCTCTTGCAACACAGGAGAACAATATGAAGCAAGCTCATAATAGGCTCTTCAATTATTAAAGTCCGGGAAGAATTATAGGCCCAGATTTTATTAATCAAACTAAAGACAAGCCCATGGTGTCATAGTCACTCTTTCCCACAAGATACCATATGGTAAAGTATTGAGGTTTATACAGTGCCTCAAACCATTCTGGGATTTATTTGACCATGGGAAATAGAGCTACTGTGTAAATACCTCAATACGAGTTCAGTTGAGTTGAGCCCTTTGTTTTCAGGGACCTTTTAACCAGGACATCTCAGATGATTGCTGGACTATGAAAGTGTGTATGATTTCACCATTACAACATGGGGCACAGGTGTAGAACCATGACGCAATGCAATAAGCACATGGTGAGGTAGACGTTTCATCCGCCTATTTGTTTTAGAACCAGGCTGTCTATTGAACATCTCAACGACACCTGCCAAGACCCTATGCTGATATTTCATAACAATGCATTTATTCTATAAGGAACAACGGAAGTGCTGGTCTTCAGTCAGTTTAGCTGCGGTTCCCTATAGGATAGATTAATAAAAAATTAATAGGTAAAATGCTTGTTACTGACACCCACCATTTTCTGTTATATAGAAGGCTACTGGTTGCTGCTTATACCTTTAGATTGAGGACTGACCTCTCGCCAATGGAGGGTTTCCTGCTGAAATATCAGAGGGTGACAAAATACAACTTCAGGGAAAAGCAATACATTTATTTCATACAAAACATCGCAGTAACAATCAATATGGTAGTCTGACAGGCTGTCTGCTGGAGCTGTTTGACGACACAGTACCAGCGGAGGTACCATGACGCCATGGCTCAGATCAATAAGGCAAGCTGTACATTGACGGCCTTGTTAGCCCCCTCTCTGGGGGGCGGGAGAAAAGGAAGAGCAGAGCACGTTCAGATACCTCCCGTGTGCCTGTGATGGACCAGGCCAGCTGCTGAGGCGTCTTTGGTTGGTACAGCCTGGGCCGCCATATAAGGGCAGAGGGATGACGCACACGCTCAGTAGGGGAAGAGGCCTGCCAAAAATCACCTGTCTGTACAGAGTGTCAGGGCCACAGGGCTGGATAACCCACGCCAATCAATGCAATGATTATTAACCAGACCATGATCGGAAAGAGGTTATTACAACTACAGATATAGAGATATAAAAATGTCATGGTGCCTCAGATTCACTATCACCCTAACACATGCGAGAGAAAGTTGGTTGCATATCCAGAGCGTAGCTTTAGGAGCTTACTATCCTCACCAAGGCATTTAGGGCTACAATAATTTCTGAACCTGGTTCAGATAAGGCTTTTGCTTTGACAGAACATGATTGTCTGAAGGAGACAGCTTACTCCTGGTGAGGCCTCTCTTCAAGCCCCGGGGGAGAATGCAGCAGTCAGGACTGAAACGTGTTAATGCCCTTGAAAGGCCCTGTTTCCTGCAGTGACAGCATCACCCATGGTGACAGGATTGGCTTCCCTCTCAGAGACTCTCTGCTACCAAATGTTAGGGTGCTTTGGACTGACAGCCGAGCTACTGTCACATCCTTTACGACAGAAAACGCTCTGCGTTTCAATTCTTATCTTGCTGTGTGTGAAGACAGGTGGCATAGTCCCATACTCCTCTTTAATCCCTCATCAGTTTGTACCACTTATTTCCAAAGCTACTCATACTCACACTGTTCAAGCATAGAGGTGCATCACACCCCTAAAAAACTATTAGTCGCCACTGTGTTCAAACTGTAAACTATATCTGGTGGCTCAGTGAGTTAATTAATTTTCATTATTGGAATGAATACCTAGAGACGGTGGCCCCATGTCCATGAAATGAGAATCCGGTATTTTAAAGGAACAAAGGATAAATTGCCTATTGTTTTCTACCAGGTAAAAGGCTATGAAACATGAAAGTAAGGGCTGATGCAGATGCAACTAAAAAACAAGGAGCCACAAAGCACCATGCTGAAGTCACAGGACCCAGGGCCTTATTAATGACAGGTGGCCCTAGTGAACGCCAGAGGAAAAGTTCATTAAAAGATTAACACCTTGGAGGATTCTCACCAGAGAAGATGGAGGGAACTGTCTCCAACACAACAGGCTGTTAGAGCAGGCCCATGGAGAGCTCATTTGAAATTAATCAGAAATGACTCCCAAATGGAGACAGCTTAACACCACACTGTCACAGTCCCCCATTCTGAAACACAATTAGTTTTTGCCTTCAAGTTCAGTCAAATCAAGGGTTATCGTGTGCTGCTATCGTGTCATATTACATTATTCAATCCAACTCTTATGGAACACAGATCACACAGTATCATACTTTTCTAAAGTTGGCCTGTTATCAGTGGTGGTTAAGTACTTTGCATAAGCTATCCAATATGGGGAAGTTGGCAGCTGATATGCATGCGAATCATCAGAAACTTCTCTTGGGAAATTCACTGGTGCTGCTTATCAGTCCCCAAATTGAGTATGGGAAGTCAATTGTATTTAAAACGTGACATACAGCGCATTCAGAAAGTATTCAGACCCCTTCCCCTTTTCCACCTTTTGTTACATTTTTTGACAAAGCGAAAAACGAATTTATAAAAAATACATTTTAAAAATAGTATTCAGGTTCTTTGCTTATGAGACTTGAAATTGAGCCCTGGTGCGTCCTGTTCCCATTGATCATCCTTAAAATGTTTCTACAACTTGGAGTCCATCTGTGGTAAATGTAATTGATTGGACATGATTTGGAAAGGCACACACCTGTCTAAATAAGGTTCCTCCGTTGACAATGCATGTCAGAGCAAAACCAAGCCATGAGGTCAGAGGAATTGTCCATAGAGCTCTGACACAGGATTGTGTCGAGGCACATTGTGTCGAGATGTGGGGAAGGGTACCAAATATTTCTGCAGCATCGAAGGTCCCCAAGAACACAGTGGCCTCCATCAATCTTCAATGGAATAAGTTTGGAACCACCAAGACTCTTCCTAGAGCTGGCCTCCCGGCCAAACTCCACAATCGGGGGAGAAGGGGCTTGGTCCGGGAGGTGACCAAGAACCTGATGGTCACCCTGACAGAGCTTCAGAGTTCCTCTGTGGAGATGGGAGAACCATCTCTGCAGCACTCCACCAATCAGGCCTTTATTGTAGATTGGCCAGACAGAAGCAAAAGTCTCAGTAAAAGGAACATGACAGCCCGCTTGGAGTTTGCCAAAAGATACCTAAATGACTCTCAGACTATGAGAAACAAGATTCTTTGGTTTGATGAAACCAAGATTGAAATCTTTGGCCTGAATGCCAAGTGTCACGTCTGGAGGAAACCTGGTACCATCCCTACGATGAAACATGGTGGTGGCAGCATCATGCTGTGGGGATGCTTTTCACTGGGAGACTAGTCAGGATCATGGGAAAGATGAACAAAGCAAAGTACAGAGAGATCCTTGATGAAAACCTGCTCTAGAGCGCTCAGGACCTCAGAGTGGGGCGAAAGTTCATCTTCCAACAAGACAACGACCCTAAGCACACAGCCAAAACAACGCAGGAGTGGCTTTGGGACAAGTCTCTGAATTTCCTTGAGTGGCCCGGCCAGAGCCCGGACTTGAACCCGATCAAACATCTCTGGGGAGACCTGAAAATAGCTGTGCAGCGATGCTCCCATCCAACCTGACAGAGCTTGAGAGGATCTGCAGAGAAGAATGGGAGAAACTCCCCAAATACTGGTGTGCCAAACTTGTAGCATCATACCCAAGAAGACTCAAGGCTGTAATAGCTGCTTCAACAAAGTCCTGAGTAAAGGGTCTGAATACTTATGTAAATGTGATATTTCAGTTTCTTATTTTTATACATTTGCAAAAATTTCAAAAACCTGTTTTTGCTTTGTCATCATATTGTGTGTAGATTGATTGGGGGGGGGGGGGGGGGTCTATTAAATCAATTTTAGCATAAGGCTGTAAAGTAACAAAATGTGGAAAAAGTCAAGGGGTCTGAATACTTTCCGGAAGCACTGTACTGTAGTGTATATAACATAGGAAAAATATTTTTCACATTAACTCTGTTTTCATGCTGTTATAGGGCAGGGACAGGGTACAAGACATACTCTGTCTAAAGATAGGGTTGCAAAATTCCTGGAACTTTCAATAAATTCCCTGGTCTTCTCAGAATCAGGGGGGAATTAACAGGAAATCCAGAACCCTCCAACCAGGATTTCTGGAAAACCAGGGAATTTATTGAAAGTTCTCAGAATTTTGCAACACTAGTAAAGCACGACAAAAAGAGCAAGACAGAATCTGTAGCAGCGGGTACTTTATTAATGTGCTGTATGCTAACTTTCAAGTTAAACAAACAAAGAACTTGACAGTAAAAAAGCTGTGAATTAAGCTCTATGCACACACACACACACACACCCTGTGTGAGTCCATGAAGCACATGGTTGGGTGATGCACACGGATGTCGAAAGGAGCAGTAATGTCAGACAAAATCACTTCTCAATTTTCAAGAGGCCTTAGACAAGGCTTGGTGATAACATAAATATCAAGCGAACCTTGAATAAATACATTTACCAAACAAACTGCAACCATTATGTATAAGCAAACAGTCACGGAACAGGGAAGTATGTTCTGCACTAGTCACATGGTTGAAGTCAATTCCACTACTTCTCATAAAAAATATCCCTATGTTCAACTCTTTCCATTTCTCCCTCTCCCAGGATACATTTGATCCGTTCAACTACAATGCATTGAGGAAATTCTCCTTTCTCCCAACAAATAACTTCAGTTCTGTTAGCTCTCAATTCCAGCTATTCTTTTCTTTTTCACCTTCACAGCTCCAAAAGTCATTTCAATTACAAATGAAATGACCTCAACCTGTTACTGTGACTTGTCACCTGGTTATGGCAATGCACATTTAACGCCAGTGTTATAATGCTTGAGGAAAGCCAGTCCTACTGAAAGTAAAATTGCTTTGGCAGGTCTGAAGATAGCTAAAGATGTTAACTGCCACCGTTCCCTCTCCAACATGTGCTGTACACTGAATTGCCTAAATAAGTGCTCTAAAAAGAACAAAGTATATGCTTCATTAACACACTATTTATTATATGCTAAGGCTCTTTGTCAAATGATGTTGTCAGACTATTAAAGTATAATAAAACAACAAAGGGGTACAAATAAATTGCCTTTCCCTACTTAAAATAAAACAATCCAGCCGCTAATGCATGTCAACAAGGGTTTATTCTCCAGCCAATTATATTTGACAATCAGTAGTCCAAATGAGAGAATAAATAAATAAAATCAATCATGACAGTTAGTTAATACCACAACATTTCAAAATTATAAGTCAAAGGGTTCCCCAAAAACATTTTAATAAATATGAAACAATTTGAACTATATTTTATCTTTTTAGCATTTGAAAACCATAACTATTGAATTTTATATTACAAAGTAATCATTCCCACACTAAAATAATGCACTTGAGTTTACTTTTACTCCATGTAACTGGTTTCACCAAACCAAGCTGTAAACTACCATATGAATGAATGAGCTATCATATCTCAGTAGTTAAGTGCAATGGTCAGAGCTTTCTAATTAGAAAAGTTACATACAGTACCAGTCAAAGGATTTAGAACACCTACTCATTCAAGGGTTTTTCTTTATTTGGACTATTTTCTACATTGCAGAATAATAGTGATTACATCAAAACTATGAAATAACACATATGGAATCATGTAGTAACCAAAAGTGTTTAACAAATCAAAATCTATTTTAGATTTTAGATTCTTGAAAGTAGCCACCCTTTTCCTTTATGACAGCATTGCATACTCTTGGCATTCTCTCAACCAGCTTCATAAGGAATGATTTTCCAACCGTGTTGAAGGAGTTCCCACATATGCTGAGCACTTGTTGGCTGCTTTTCCTTCACTCTGCGGTCCAACTCATCCCAAACCATCTCAACTGGGTTGAGGTCGGGTGAGTGTGGAGGTGAGGTCATCTGATGCAGCACTCCATCAGTCTCCTTCTTGGTCAAATAGCCCTTGCACAGCCTAGAGATGTGTTTTGGCCATTTTGCTGTTGAAAAACAAATGATCGTCCCACTAAGCGCAAACCAGATGGGATGGCATATTACTGCAGAATGCTGTGGAAGCCATGCTGGTTGTGTGCCTTGAATTCTAAATAAAATCACAGACAGTGTCACCAGCAAAGTACACCCACACCATCACACCACCTCCTCCATGCTTCACAGTGGGAACCACACATGCAGAGATCATCCATTCACCTACTCTGTCTCAGAGAAACACACTGGTTGGAACACAAATCTCAAATTAGGACACATCAGACCAAATGACAGATTTCCACCGGTCTAATGTCCATTGCTCAAGTTCTTGGCCCACGGAAGTCACTTCTTCTTATTGGTGTCCTTTAGTAGTGGTTTCTTTGCAGAAATTTGACCATGAATGCCTGATTCACGTAGTCTCTTCTGAACAGTTGATGTTGAGATGTGTCTGTTACATTTATTTGGGCTGCAATCTGAGGTGCAGTTAATAGCTGATTTCTGAGGATGGTAACTCTAATGAACTTATCCCCTGCAGCAGAGGTAACTCTGGGTCTTAATTTCCTGTGGTGGTCCTCATGAGAGCCAGTTTCATCATACCGCTTGATGGTTTTTGCGGCTGCATTTTAAGAAACTTTCAAAGTTCTTGATATTTTTCAGATTGACTGACCTTCATGTCTTAAAGTAATGATGGACTGTTATTTCTCTTTGCTTATTTGAGCTGTTCTTGACATAATATGGACTTGGTCTTTTACCAAATAGGGCTATCGTCTGTATACCACCCCTACCTTGTCACAACCTAACTGAATGGCTCAAACACATTAAGAAGGAAAGAAATTCCACAAATTAACTTTTAACAAGGCACACCTGTTAATTGAAATGCATTCCAGGTGCAACCTGATGAATCTGGTTGAGAGAATGCCAAGAGTGTGCAAAGCTGTCATCAAGGCAAGGTGTGGCTACTTTGAATAATCTCAAATATAAAATATATTTAGATTTATTTAACACGTTTTTGGTTACGACATGACTCCATATGTGTTATTTCATAGTTTTGATGTCTTCATTATTTTTGTACAATGTAGAAAATAGTAAAAAAATGAAAAACCATGGAATGAGTAGGTGTGTCCAAACTTTTGACTAGTACTGTAAATAAAGTCAGTGTACAACTATTAGCATATAATGCTAATTATATTTTGTCATTCAACTGCTAAGGCTGGCAAAGGTTAATGGCAGGGCCTGTTCAGGTTATGTAGGTTAGTCATCCATAGGAACTGAACTAATACAAGCATTGGGACTGGTACCTTGAAATAATACTTCAAATGTAAACAAAAACAGCCATTTAAATAACACACTTAAAGATGGAATCCGCAATAAGGAGAAACAGCGCTGCTGGCCGCCCCACCACCACCATTGTTACTGTTGCTGAGCTGAGGAGCACCGTGCAGCATGGTAAAAAAAAATTGCAATACATATTGTGCTCTTCTATCACGCGTGTAATGATGTCAGAGGGGAAAAAACTGTATTCGTTGTTTGCAGTAACTTCTTTGTTATTGTAATATCGCAAACGGACGCAGCTGTTTCACCATTAAGGATTCCAACTTTAAGTAATGTATGACATGTCAGTACTCATACCTCATAAAGAATAAAGTGCTTGTAAGCAAAGTATTTTCAAGCAGACAAAAGGCTCAAAATGACTTCACTTGAACATGTGTTGTTTCCTTTTCCCACCTTGAGCAGCTAGCATCCTTTCAAAAGAAACAACATTGCGCATGTTAGTCTTAACCTGACCAACTAGACACAGGACATCTACAAAGAGTTATTGGAAGCAAGTGCTGTATTAAACTAAAAGGCTCATGGTAAACGCTTGAATTAATTAAGCATGTTGTTGTTCAGTTCTAGAAAATGTTATAGCAACATCAAAAGTCCTTCAAACAATCTTCCCATTTTCTCTTGCCTATGAAACAAAACAATAAAAAGGGGTTAAACAATGTGGTTTTTAAAAATAGGTGTAAAAGTACATTATTGTTTTTACTCAAAAGGAAGGCATATACAGTACTTATATTTACAGTTGGTAATGCATTATCACCCTGCTACAGTGGTTGGTAATGCATTATCACCCTGCTACAGTGGTTGGTAATGCATTATCACCCTGCTACAGTGGTTGGTAATGCATTATCACCCTGCTACAGTAGTTCTGAACATGCATTGTCTCTCTTGTCTATTCCAAATCTACTTAAACACTACAGAAGACCATAGGGAATGCACTCATGCAGCAATCAAAAATCCCAAATTTGCAGTGATGATGAATCATACACTCATCACCTTTTCAATCCATCCAGTTTCCTTCTTTCATTCACTCCCTCTCATAGTCCAGACTACAATGCAGATGAGTCATGCACTCATTTCTTTCCATCCATCCATCCAGTTGTTCATATTCTCTCAGTCCATACTGACCTTATCGGTACTGGTGGTGTGGGTTGGGTGAGTCTCTCCTGACTCCAGGCTGAGAACAGACAGACTGGAGTCAATCAGCTCTTCTGTGAAGGGAACCAAGCATTACTTACATTGCATCATAGTGATAACTATACACTGTACCTATTTCAAATCAAATCAAAATGTATTTGTCACGTGCGCCGAACACAACAGTGAAATGCTTACTTACAGGTTCTAACCAATAGTGCAAAAAAGGTGTTAGGTGAACAATAGGTAAGTAAAGAAATAAAACGACAGTAAAAAGACAGGCTAAATACAGGAGTGAGCCTATAAAAATAGCGAGGCTACATGCAGACACCGGTTAGTCAGGCTGATTGAGGTAGTATGTATATGTAGATATGGATATTTGACAGGGACTAACCACGAACAAAACCATTGCCTACCTGTATTGCTCTTGGCATGCTCTAAAGGCTGGACAGAATTATCCTGTGGAGGGGCATCGCTGTGTGAAATGAGAAGAACAGGGCTGAGCACACCGTCATGGCCGCTTTCAGCACATTCTGTTTTGGAGGCATCAAGAAACGGAGGGCCCTCCTGACCCTGTCTATGCCCATCAGATGAGCTCTGTGCCTGGACAGCTGCAGCCTGCCGATCCCCCCAGTCCAGGGCATTACCAGCATCCTTCTGGTCGCCCTTGGGGGACTGCTTCTGCTCCTCGAACTTCTGTCCGTTTTTGATGGGGGAGGCAACTTTTAACACGCTGGTGCCCTTGGTTTCTGAGCGGGCAGAGTTCTGGGCTCCAGTACTGGGCTTCTCGTAGGCCCCGGGCCCCTTGATGAGCTCCTCTGAGAAGCGGACCTTCTTCTCTGTAGCTTGAGGGGGCGAGGCCTCAGCCTTCCCCTGTCTGGATGTCCCGTCCTCCAGGGGGTCGGCTGGGGCCTGAGCTGTCTCGGCCTTGTCCAGGCCAGGACTGATCCTTCCACTCACTTTCTCGGTCTTCACCACATCCAGGGTTAGCGAAGACTCCATTTTGAGGTCACCCTCTTTGACCTCTGGAGTTTCTGCAGTGGAGTCATCTATGTCAGGGTCAGCCAAAGCATCAAGCTCTTCTAAGAATTCCTCCAAACTAGTCTTAGAGGCCTGAAGGAGCAAAAATAAAATTCCATTAGTTATATGATAAAGAAGACAAAGATGTCTTTGTTTTTCACCCAAGCACAGCTATAACATCAATGCAAAGCATTCAGTTTAAACCTCTCACCTGCAAATCCTCCCCATCCTCGCTGGCATCCCATCTGAAATATTAAAATAATTATAAGAAACATACAGAATGAGTGGTCTATATTCTTCAAAGTATCCTGATAACAAAGTGAGTGCTATGAACACAGAAAATACTTTTGTTATGACATCTGTTCTGTGTGGGGTCAAAGATATAGAGAGATATGTAGAGAGTGTGAGTGAGACAAAATAGAAAAGGATGATTGTAGGTACACTTACACACCTGTGTGTTTAATCATGGCTGCCCTCTGTACATCCTGAGAAATGCTCTACAGTCTACACTTAGAAAAAGGGTTCCAAAAGGGTTTTTAGGCTATCCCCATTGGAGAAACCTTTTGTGGCTCCAGAGTGGCGCAGCAGTCTAAGGCACTGTATCTCAGTGCTAGAGGCGTCACTACAGACCCTGGTTAGATTCCAGGCTGTATTACAACCAGCCGTGATTGGGAGTATCATAGGGGTTGCACAATTGGCCCAGCGTCGTCCGGGTTAGAGTTTGGCCTGTATAGACCGTCATTGTAAATAAGAATGTATTCTTTAACTGACTTGCCTAGTTAAATAAAAAATGGATCTAGGTAAAAACCCTTTTGATTCCAGGTATAGCCCTTTTTGGTTCCAGGTAAAACCATTTTGGTTTTCATGTAGAACCCTTTGTGGAAAGGGTTTTACATTGAACCCAAAACGGTTCTACATGGAACCAAAAGGGGTTTTACCTGGAACCAACAAGGGTTCTTCAAAATGTTATTCTGTGGGGACAGCCGAAGAACCTTTAAGGTTCTAGATATAACTTTTTTTTCTAAGAGGTAAGGCTGGTCTGAGCAGTTCTCTTCACGCTCTGGTCTTTTCCAATTAGCACCAGCAGCAAAACCTAATAACAGGCAACTGAGGCAAGAGACCACTCTGCCTGGACATACTTGACTACTCTTCCCCCTGGTCAGCTCAATCTCACAGAGGACCGCACAGCTACCAATACCTGCCTCTCAAGCTCCGCTAACAGAACCTAAAAGTAGTCTAGCCTCACCAATGGCTTCAGAGCAAAAAGTTGGAACAGTGGGCTTTTTGAAATAAAACAGAAGAATGCACAAGTGAATTAGCCGTTTTTGGTCATTTGACACGTTGTGCTCTTTAGAGTAAGTCCCAGTGTGTTTTGCATACAGCAAGACTAGTTGTGTGGTTTCCTTACATCAACACAGGCTGTTATGATTAAATCTGCTGTTACTGCCACTCACCTTCTGGCCCTCCCAGTCAGCCGGTCCTTGCCCTTGGCTTTACTGCTGACCACTGGAACATTTTTACCCCGCTTGTCTTTGCCCCACAGCTGCTGACCTGGAGATGAAAACAAGCAAAGCTAAGAGAAACAGCAGAATAGTTCTCCATAATTGGCTGATTGGTTGCTTGTACTGAGGATTTAAATGATTCAGCTGCTGGTTTCACAGTATAAAGCATTCACACTCACCCAGTGGATCAGCATTTGATTTGGGGTGACCTCTCTTTGCATTTCTTCCTCCTGGAAATCAAACAAGTTCAACAATTATTGGGTATCACTGGAAATAAGACATACTTGATTATGGTCTGACTATTCTTCAGTGTTTGAGTTGAAAATAATTTACTACAGAGTGAATTTCTCACCTCTGGCTGTAGGCCCCCTTTCTCTCTCCCTAGGAGATTTATCTGAAAACCTAAAGAGAGACATTTAGTTTACAGTGAAATAATTAAAACCTAATACACAGCTGGGATGTTCCATTAACAGATGAACTACCAGATAACGAGGCCATGGTTTTGGTGTTAAAGTAAACAGACAAAATCTTACCTACCAGGGTTAATGAAGGGTCCAATGCATTTGGTTGGACATTTCTCAAGTATCTGTGTTGTTCCACTAACCTAACAATTTACATTCCATTACTTTCATTCAACAGCCATTTTCATTTCCAAGTAATCATTACATGCTGAGCTCAGAACTAGAATGAGACATTGTACAGAGATGACTGTGGTATCTTGAGGTCATGTAGCTACAGATTCGAAACGCTCTCAATCAATGAGAGAAAATTTGAAATGGACAAGATGGCTGCTTACACATTGTTGGATTACTTAATGGAGCAAAAACTGTATTTATTTTAATAACGGTGCATTTTATAACTTCAAACAAACCACCTGCAACTGGACAAAAACATTTTAGAAGATTCATGTTTGGCCGAGTCGAGAATGAAGATAGTATCGCCACGTCAAGGTTGGTTGAAAATTCTCTGCTCTACGCCAAACAGTAACTTTCCTGTAACGGCTAATGGAGAATCACGTTACAAATCTGTAGCTAGAGGTCATGATCCTACACTCCTCGTTCATTGACAACATCTAAACTGCTGAATCAAAAATATTTTTCCTACTCCAGTTAGTCTCTGAGGCTTTTTTAAACCATGCCACAAAAGGAAAGGCATCCCAGCCCCAGCTAAAAGTATCCTATTATTTTGTCTCTTTAAAGTTTGATGCTTCTTTCTTCTAAACAGAACATTTATTTATCCAGCCACTGTACTGCTCACAGCACATCTGTTGTGTTTGAACAAGGAACAGAAAGAGGGGTGTTCATATATTTTGCTCGTAAGCAGTAAGGACGCCACTGTGTGAAAGGACAGCGGCTCCATACATAGTAAAATACTGGGTTCCAAATTCAAATCATGTAACCTATATATAAGCAGATGTTTTCATTCCATGGCGCTCAAGGCCTAAAACTGGCCTACTTTTGTCCTTTCTCCATGGTTCCAAAACATTGCATGTCAGCTTGTTACATACTTCTTCTAGTGAAAGTGTCCAATGTCTAGCATAGCTGACAAAAGGAGAGGGTGGTAAGAGTACTAGGGAGAGGGTAGTTAGATTATAGGATAAATACCATTTCAAGATTTATCAAAGCCATTTTCTGAGAACGGCTCATAAACAGAGGTGATCCAATAAGGACGGTACCTCAGAAGAGAACAAACACATTTTTGCCAGGTCATTCCGTCTCCCTCTCTAATAGCGTTATTTGCCAGTCTCCATCCAACATCATTACATTTGCTGTGACTTGTTATTTATGGTCTTGTGACTTTATTGGATTAAGTCTTGTGACCGTGTGAAATCAGTATCATGGGATAGGGCATGGTCCAAAATGTGGATCGCGTGAATACCTCCAACAACGGAAATCTTCCACCAGAGTAAATTAGCATTCTGAAAGTACCTAGTTTGTACCACTCTCTTCTCTCTGCAGACACCATTCTGCGCTTCTTTAGAAAATTCAATGCAACCATTTCTAAGTTTAGAAGTACAGAAGATAGAAAGACTGAGATACATCATTGTTCAATAGAGGAAGTAATAGAGAAGGTAATCTGCTTGATGAGTGAATGAGTTAACGTTTTAGTTTAGTTACAATGACAAGAGAATGGCCTATTTTGCATGGTAAGAGATGAGATGTGTGGTAGTTAGCTGTAGTTGTTGTGAGAACAAGACCAGAAGACGAGCACATACAGAAGAGTACTCATTTTTTAATTGTAACATTAATTTATATTCAAAATGGAATTTGAGCACTCAGACATGCATCAAGCAAACAGAATAGCCAAACAGAAATGATTGACAGAGGAAACTAAAGTGAAGAAGTGCAAAGCAGCCAGGGATGGGAGTGGGCTTACATATTCTCTGTTTTGTCCATGTCCCATGCCCGCCTCCACTGGCCCTTGGCATTTTTGTGGCGCGCCAAGCGTTCACGGTCGATCTGCTCACGCTCCATCTTCCAGCACAAGTACTCCTGCTGCTCCACTTTAGACGTGGGGATGGTGAGGTCTGTGTCACCCGCTGGGTCTAGCCTCTCAGACTCCTGCAAGGAGAACACAAGTACCAGTCATAGCTTAGTGCCAGTGGTGAAAACTGCAAAAGGCCTACCATGGTCAGATATCCAATCTGTACTTCGGCTGTGAGATTAAGCTTTCTTCAAACACTTTGTGTCAGACAGTGGCAATACAGGTCAAAATAACAGCCTTATATAATAATTGGCCTTTGGTTGGTGAAGCCTCTGGGCAGTCCAGAAGATCAGAGGAACAGCAGGGGTCTGAGGGAGAACTGAACAAGTGCTCTTTTTTATGTATGAACTGAGGTCATATCTGTAGATTGGATGGGCTTTCATCACATCATTGTGACTAGTCACCCGGGGTCCTAGAGTGCTACACTGTCTGAAGGCTTTCATCCAAGTTATCCTCTTGTTTCACTCATTAATATACTTCAAATTGAGAATCACCCTGCCTGACCAGTGTTGGTAGTGGACATACAGTGTGATGAGGTCTTCATGGGTCCAAAATGTTGGACCTGTTCCAAAATTGACCTGGGGCTTTCCCACCCGGACCCAATATGCATAAAAATGTTTTACACACACTTTATTAACCGGAACTGATAGAGCGTGAGAGGGAGAGAGGTGATGCTCTAGCAGGCGAGGGAGGAGCTGTACTGTGAGCAAGTGACACTGAGAGGTAGAGACGAGGGACAGAAACCAACCAAGCCGACTCGTGTTATAGTTGACTAACAGCTGCCATAGCTAGGCTATTATCAAATATGATTACACAGTACCTGTCTTGACTGCATCAAAACCAAGAGAAGCTAGTTAAACTAGCTTATGTCAGCTAGCTAGGTTAATTGAGGCTGCAGTGC
Source organism: Oncorhynchus clarkii lewisi (assembly GCF_045791955.1). Lineage (NCBI taxonomy): Eukaryota > Metazoa > Chordata > Actinopteri > Salmoniformes > Salmonidae > Oncorhynchus > Oncorhynchus clarkii. Next base: position 44,632,155 of record NC_092165.1, read on the forward strand.
ATGCGCTTTCTCATCCTAAAGTTACAAATAACAACGCTTCCGTTCAGAATATAAAGTAGCAGCCTGCCTACCTGTGTGCTCTCAGCTTTGAATTCCATCATTTGAATTCCATTTCCATTGATTAGATATCTCCTAACTTTTGCCACCATGGAGGCTCTTTGACTTTAGCCTGTTGTCGCATTCGGATCTGTACAGGCCCTTCCGGACAAGTCAGTTAAAATTACACATACCCAAGACCACTGACAATCATATCAGATCCGACCCAGACTCGTGAAATTATTTAGAATTCTGGATCTGGACCCGTTCTGGTCTCGGATCAGGTCTTGGGTATTCTGGTACAGGTGGATCCATGAAGACTTCTTGTGTGATGATACTAGTGGTAATGTAGCGTGATGATACTAGTGGTAACGCAGCGTGATGATACTAGTGGTAACGTAGCGTGATGATACTAGTGGTTTCGTAGCGTGATGATACTAGTGGTATCGTAGCGTGATGATACTAGTGGTATCGTAGCGTGATGATACTAGTGGTAGCGTAGCGTGATGATACTAGTGGTAACGTAGCGTGATGATACTAGTGGTTTCATAGCGTGATGATACTGGTGGTATCGTAGCGTGATGATACTAGTGGTTTCGTAGTGTGATGATACTAGTGGTAACGTAGCGTGATGATACTAGTGGTAACGTAGCGTGATGATACTAGCGGTAACGTAGCGTGATGATACTAGCGGTAAGGTAGCGTGATGATACTAGCGGTAAGGTAGCGTGATGATACTAGCGGTAACGTAGCGTGATGATACTAGCGATAACGTAGCGTGATGATACTAGCGGTAACGTAGCGTGATGATACTAGCGGTAACGTAGCGTGATGATACTAGCGGTAACGTAGCGTGATGATACTAGCGGTAACGTAGCGTGATGATACTAGTGGTAGCGTAGCGTGATGATACTAGTGGTAGCGTAGCGTGATGATACTAGTGGTAATGTAGCGTGATGATACTAGTGGTAATGTAGCGTGATGATACTAGTGGTAACGTAGCGTGATGATACTAGTGGTAATGTAGCGTGAAGATACTAGTGGTAAGGCTTCCATGGCTGGCCAAACTAAACTGCTACTAATATGAGCTCTAAGAAATGCCCTTCACAACATTCTCAGGGACACAGGGATGTTGATGGATGTGCTTGTCACATGGCCCCAAAGATGCATCTCAAATATCAATGAACTCCTGTCTTTAGGGAGACTAGATGCTTGGCAACAGCAGGGTAAGGAAAAAGGCTGGAGCTTGACATTGCGGAGAGTGTGTGCCCTGTGCAGGTGAGGGGTGTGTCTCCTGAGAGTGTGTAGCTACAGACAAAATAACTTACACACTGCTCCAGAATCCAATGCTTTACACCACTCCAGCCGATGCTTGGCATTGCGCATGGTGATCTTAGGCTTGTGTGTGGCTGCTCGACCATGGAAACCCATTTCATGAGGCTCCTGACGAACAGTTATAGTGCTGACATTGCTTCCAGGGGCAGTTTGGAACAAGATAATCAGTGTTGCAACCGAGGTCAGACGATTTTTACGCGCTGTGCGCTTCAGCACTCGGCGGTCCAGATCTGTGAGCTTGTGTGGCCTACCACTTAGCGGCTGTTGCTCCTAGACGTTTCCACTTCAAGATAACAGCACTTATAGTTGACCAGGCCAGCTCTAGCAGGGCAGAAATACTGACTTGTTGGAAAGGTGGCATCCTATGACGGTGTAACGTTGAAAGTCACTGAGCTCTTCAGTACGGGCCATTCTACTGCTAATGTTTGTTTGTGGAGATTGCATGGCTGTGTGCTCATTTTATACACCTGTCAGCATCAGGTGTGGCTAAAATATCCAAATCCACTCATTTGAAGGGGTGTCCACAAATGTTTGGCCATGTAGTGTAGATACTACTCTACAAACCAGGAGAATCGATGTGTGGTTCCATTCATGTTCTTTCTGTGAAGGGTTTTTACGACTGGACAGGAGCAGTCAGGAGACAAGAATAATGGAGACCGACAGACAGACGAAAACCACTGATTGGGCACAGAGGGATAAACTAGGGACAGGCAGAAATATGTTTTCCTCCACGGTGTGGACCAATCAGAGACAGGTAAACATGTGACTCTCCTGCAGGCAGTATCGGGAACGTGGCATCCGTGATCATCTCTCGGTTTGCTTCTCCTCGCTCTTCTTTGTCTATTCTTCCCCGGTCCTGGGGGATGTATGGGCCACAGGGGACGGCAAGTCTCACATGTTCTAACAGGCCTGCTCCCGCTGGCTCCGTCAAGCACACCACTAGTTAGCACTTTCAATTTCCTGCCTCTGCTGGGGCACCCTCCCAGGATTACAGGGGTTCAGGGAGGAGCAGCACACTGGCCAACAGAAAAAACCTGGGTCATTTTCATTAGGGCATTGTAGCAAAACATTTTTCAACAGAAAATGAAAACAAGACTAATTGGACTTAAGTTCAATAGGCTTTATATTTATTATTCTATTTGGTGTCCATTGAATACCCTGGGCTCCGTCTTGTCTTGAACTGTATGACCATACTTATTCCGAAGCGGTGTTGGATACCTCCCAAAACAGAACAACTTCATATCTAGGCTATATCAGATCATAACTGCTAACATAGCTCTGATCATGTTCTTCTTATGCAACTCTGGCATCCAAAAACCAGCCACAATGGAAGAGGTTGCGTAACTCATAGCATTCTCCACAGCCGGGCTGAGAACACACCAACGTAGTATACCAGAGTGGGACATGAACAACATCACTTGTCATGTGGCTCCTTCCTTGCGGGTAGGAGCGTTGAGCCAGTAACCGAAAGGTTGCTTATGTCGAATCCCCCTGAGCCGACAAGGTAAATATTTGTCATTCTGCCCCTGAGCAAGGCAGTTAACCCCTAAGAACAATTACTCCCCGGGCACCAATGATGTCGATTAAGGCCCCCTCTCCGATTCAGAGGGGTTGGGTTAAATGCGGAAGACACATTTCAGCTGAATGCATTCAGTTGTACAACTGACTACGTATCTCCCTTTCCTCTGAAGGCTCTGTTCCCTCCCTGCCTGCTTCTGGGTGTTTATCACACTCCTGATCTGTTACCCTACCTGCCCTGCTCCTACCCTATATTTGACTGGCAACACTAACAGACCAAGAGCACAGGTGGCACATGGGGACAACTTACCAGAGGGGGGTGTAAGGGAGGGGGCGATACTTTTGTTTTGGGAAAGATGCAGTCTTCTTCAACTCCAAAGACCGGGAGTGTTGGAGTCTGTTTCTATATTTCCTTGGTTATGCAAATATGTGTTTATTAGATGATATTGCTAATTAATATAATATTGCATTTCTATATACATATATGGTGTTTACATTTATTTGGTTATGTGGCCTCTTATTATGGTCCTATAATTTGAATTAAAATATGGCAATTACGCCATCTAGGCTCAATCAGTTGGAAGTACAGGGCTCAATCAGTTGGAAGTACGGGTGGCATTCCCAGATAGGTGCATATTGGGTATAAGGAGGGGAAGTAAGTGCCTACTAGTTATGGAAAATGTTTGTGATACTGGGATGGCATACATTTTCTGAACCATATACATTTTTACCCTGATCTTTCTTGTTTACCTGGAATATTGAAACCTTTGTTTGCCTTGCATTTAACATTTTGGATTCTACAAATAAAGCGTCAAGTTTGATTCATCATGCCATCGATTTCATTTGGATTCTTGGGTTTTCTAAAAACGGATTTTGGATGTACGTCTCAAACGTGGAACTAGTTTTCCCACGGCTATTCAAAAGCCACCACATTTAAGTTAAAATGTCATGGATTTAGTGGAGTTCCACACTTTATAGATTTATCAAGTCACCTGGAGCAAATCAGCACTGCAAACCAAAGAAACCGTGAGTACAGTACGGGTATAATTTTCAAGATAAGCCACTTCTTTGTGATGTTGGTTTGGAAACATTGTCACAAGCTATTCAACTGTAAATGAACCATCCGTGCGATGGGAAGCTGTTAAGCGCTATTGGAAATGCACTGTTGATATTGAAGTGTGGAACTGAACATTTTGAATGGAAATGGCAGGCACCCATTCTGAAGCTCTGGTGGAAAAAAAGTTGGAAAGGTGGATGGAAGCTCGACTAACAAAGAAAAATAATGCAATTCAAGCATTGATGGATGGTAGCGAAAATGATGACGTTGTCAGTAGTAACGTTAATGTGTTCAATGGTTAATTGGCTGAGTTTATGGAACTGTATGTGGCTGTGCATAATATATTGTCTGAAGAGGAAAGAGTCTGATCATGCTGATTGGTAGGAACAAAAAATGATTGCTTTTCAAAGGAGTTTCTAGATCAAGTGGTGTTTTGGTTGCATGGTAAAGGGAAAAAGGATTCACACCTGCAAAGTGTCATTGGTTCAGATGAAAGTGTCTCTGTTGTATCAGAAAGTGCATCCAAGTCGAAAAGTTATTGGTCCACATGACAGTGCATCTGCTTTATCAAAAAAGTCACATGCATCCAGCACAAGGTCAAGTGATCCGGTGCTAGAATGAAAGCACAGTCTGAGAATGCTGCTTTGAAAGCTAAATAGGCAGTTGTGGGAAATAATGTCCTTGATATGGAAGAAACAAAAATAAAGGCAAATAGGGAATTTGTGCCAAAATGCAAGTCTAAGAGGAATGTGAAAAATCCTCTTGCACAGGCAAGGAAAAGTTCAATTGATGACAAAAGAAACTGGAATGAACTTGACCACCTCATCTGAAGCATTAATGCAAATTATGGCACAAAACCCTGCACCAACACCTAAAACACAGGGTTGGTGGCGCTGAGGAGGGCACGCGTTTTGCCGATTCCTGCTCAACTTTATGGCTATTTGAGTTAATTATTACTTTGTTTGCTCAGAATGTTTGTAATAATTTCCTAATACCGACAAACACTTCTGGATCATGAATCGGAAGCTACACACTTATAGCTTAGTCTCCCAGATCTGGAATAGTAGATTCGCTACTTTGTTCCACGCACAGCGGGCTTACCTGTTCCCCCTGGCTGAGATGACCTAAGGCAAAGCATGCAAAGAAGAGGAGGAAGGAAAGCGAGGCTGAAAAGACGGGCTACATGACCTACTCTTCCTAGTATCCTGATGGCTAATGTCCAATTGCTGGAATTGTATTACTTTGAACTGAGCAAGGCTTCAATCGCAGCAGGATATCAGAGAATGCTGTGTCTGTTTTTACTGAGACGTGCCTTACGGATAATACACTCGTCTGCCAGACAGCTTCACCATATTCCGAATGAATCGAACAGCGGCTTCTGGTAAGACTCGGGGGGTTGGGGGATGTTTTCTCAAACAATTCCTGGTGTACCGAAGTTGAAAACATTGCGAGCTCCTGTTCACCTGACCTGGAGTTTCTGACGATAAAATGCTGATGTTATTATCACAGCTGTGTACATACCGCCACAAGCAAACACCAATGGTGGCACTCAGTGAATTGTACAAGAATATTAGAAGAATCCTCTCAACCAGAAGCAGTCTAAGACATGTATCCTGCCCCACAAGAGGATCCGGCGTGCTTGACCATGTATACACAAACATTTGTGACACATACTAATCCACCCCCCCGCCCCACTTCAGCCAATCAGATCATGTCTCTCTGTTCCTATTCTCCACCAACAAGCAGCAACTCAAGAAGGAGCCACCAACTCAGACAGTAGTGAGGCCCTGGACAGAGGCAGTCTCAATTTTTCACATTTCACATTAGGCAACGTTTTTTAGGGGGCAGGATAATTACAGAGGTGGAAACTCAAATTAATGCTGGTTGCTTTTATTTTAATTTTTACTTTGCAAACAGTGAACATTAATTTGTCATACCACGTCAGGTACCGGAATCTCGCAAATAGGTTCCGGAACGAAACAGTCCAAAACTGAGAACTGCCTATATCCTAAAAAAACAAGCTCCGACTGGGGAAAAATAGATTTGAACTGTCATCCAACTCAGAATTCAAACTCGAGAAACCGGGCTTCTTTCTAGAGCTCCGACTTTTCCGACCTGAAGATCACTGACGTCATGCTTTGACCTCGTATTTTTTCAGAGTTCCCAGTTGTTTTCAATGCATCAATACTACCATGGAGGAAGCTAAAGCTAACAACTAGGTTCAATGTTAGCTAGCTAGCTAACATTAGGCTATATCTAGCAATACAAATGGATTTCTGAGAAACTAATAGTATTACTACACAGATCAAACAAGTAATGTTAGCTAGCGAGCCAGCCAGCTAATGTTAGCAAGCTAGCTAACAGTATCCTTTAACTTGCAATGAAGGCAACTTTCATACAAATTAGAAACGTTTAATATCTGAAAATGTAGTGAGACTCTTACCCGTATGCATGGATGAACGCTTCTCTCCCTCTGTCATGGATGCCATGGTTGCCCTTAGTTTGAAGATGTAATCCGGAGTGAGGTATTTTACACAACAGCCTTTGTTGTGTTCTCTTTTTGGACTCTCTCCGGATTTTGGCAATCTTGCTGCTTCCACTGATTTCAAAACTGTCAACTTCTTCCGTGACAATGACACCGTTTCTTCGCCACCATTGTCATCAAAAGACTCTACAATGTCTGATTCAATGATAATGTTTTTTACCTAAATCAGGGATTTCCTTATTCCTCTGATTCATTTTCAGAGTCCGAGAGTGTCAGCATGGCACGATCATCATCCAACTTTTTCTCACTGAGCTATGTTGATAGCGCAACTAACTTCAGGGCAGCATTGTTGAGAGCAGTAGCAAAACGTGCAGTTATTCATGGCATCTTAAAAAATATATATATTAAAAGCTGCAGTAGAAAGGATTATCTATACAAACTGAGCATCTCATGTTATAGACAGAAGCATGCTAAATGGCAGACCAATCTGAGTTCATCTCTCGGGATGTCCAGCCCACCCATAATCTCAGCCAATCATGGCTAGTGGCTAAACCAACTAGGCTCAAAATGTAACAATTGTATTCGTATTTACAGATGGCATACAAGTTTGTTATTAAGGCACATGAAAGTTCACATGTTCCAGAAGGTATTTCTGCAACAAAAAAAAAAACATTTTGAAAGAAAAAAAAAACTTCAAATGCTACTCCTGTGAAATACGACATACGCCGAGCTTATTGAAACGGGTCAAATACAGTGCATTCAGAAAGTAGTCAGACCCTTTCCCCTTTTCATTTTTTTACATTACAGCCTGATTCTAAAAATGCATTAAATTAATTGTTTTCCTCGTCAATCTACACACAATACCCCATAATGATAAAGTGAAAACCAAACTTATTTTTGTGTGGATTCCTCATCTCGGTTACCTTTTAACAGCTAGGACCGCTATTTCTTGACCCGGAATCCCGCTTAAAAGACAGGTTGAAGCCTGCTTGACAGAGATGCTAAGCTGTTAGCCATCAAGCTAATTAATTTGGTACCAGATTAGTTTTGCAATGGAGCCCTCTTTGTCTGGAGAAATAAACAAACAATTCCAGTGCTGTAGGAGCTGTATCTACTACGCTTTGTTTCGGGACAAACCGGATCACTCAGAGTTCCAATGCAATTATTTACTTGCCAGGGATTATAGGCTTGAGGTGGCTTTCTTGATCACGCAGGTCGCCAGCCTATGTAAGAAACACAGAGTGGAATGTTTACATTTTATACGCTGGTGTCTGGACAACATTCACGCTTGTTGGATGCATCTCTGCCTTGCTATCCGACTGGTCGATGTTGCCCGGAGCTCCCCCATCTGATAGCGGAGTCGAAGGAGCACAGCAAGAGGAGCAAGGCAATCAATGATGGTCGCATGTCACGAGCCGTGGAAGCCAAAGACAGCGGCCTAAACTGCTTTGTGGCCCGGGGCGGATACAAACAATGAATAGTTTAGACGTCCTGGAGCCTGATCTTCTTGCACCTTCGTCGCTGGGGTTGCCAGTGTCTGTGGCCGCAGTGCATACTACTACGATTTCAAAGTCGACGTCTGCAACCTTCCGTCCCTGCTCTGGATCAAGCAGGGCTTCTCCATCTGTTGGAGGACTGCACCAGGAGCCGGGAGCAACGGGCTCAAGTTATCCTGCCTCTCGCCAATCCATAAAGGGTTCTCCAAATCCTGTGAAGCGTGGGAGTGGGTGGATTTCCTCGTCATTCTCGCCAGATATGATTTTGGGTAGTTCCCTGGTAAGAAATGTGACCATTCCTGGTGCAAAAACAACGTCCTACCCCGGAGCTAAGGTAAAATACATTACTAAGCTGCTCCCGACTGTACTACGTCAGGACATTGAAATCGATCCTATCGTAGTTCATGTGGGTTTAAATTACATTATGAAGGGCAGCTCTGAACAGTTTAAACTGGATTTTGAAGAGTCTGTGTTACGGATACAGGTATCCTGTGTCTGTGTGTATCCTGTGTGTTTCTTTTCTCTCCTTCTCCCCTCACAGGTGAAAATCATTACTCCCCAATCAGTCAACAATCAACCCATCAATCAGAAGACACACCTCCTCCTGTTTCCTACCCTATCACAGTTCCTTTCCCTTGGTTTAAAAACCCTATCATTTGTTTGCTCTAGAGCTGACTCTTTGTAATGCCATGGTGGTAGACCGCTGTTCTTTGTAGATTTCAGGAGTAGCTCAATCTCTTTGTAATGCCATGTTGGTAGATCTCTGTTCTATATAGATTTCAAGCTCAATCTCTTTGTAAATGCCATGTATGTAGATCTCTCTCTTTGTGTCTTAACCTCTTCTTTTGTTTGAGCACCTCCATATCACTTTGTCATCTCCTGTGAGTATTGTTTTTGCTTATGGTGTTTGCTGGTGGGAAAAGGGGAAACCAAGACAAGTCGCCCATGGGCATACATTACCCGTAGGTAAACTTTGTTAAAAACACTAGTTAGAACTGGGCGGACCACCCACTGTATTTTGGTTAGTTAGTTAGCTGTTGTTGAAATAGGCTAGTCTAGCTTAGGGGTGTTTTGAATACTTATTGTTTCTTTCCTTGGGTCCAGCTCAGCCCCTTTTCCTGCCCCCCCCCCCCATTACCGTGTGTTTTACAATAAACCCTGAGTTTGACGGTATTATTTCAGTTGTCCTGGTTATTACGTTCACACTTTTACTTTGTCACAATTATAATTTACATGAGTTATGTTACGCGTCTCATTACCATCCCCCCTAGACTGTCGGGCCAAAAAGGGATTCGTAACAGTCTGCTAGACACTAACAAAATACCCATCATATCTGGCCCTGTGCCGCCTCTGAATCATGGCATTGAACACTTTAGCAGGATTCTCTCTCTTCACAAATGGCTACGTGATTATTGCAACTCAATGGGTGTAACTTTTGTTGACAATTTCGATAACTTTTGGAAACAAAACACATTTTTTATAAGGATCTAAATAATTTGGGTTCCTGGACCGTTTCACAGCATTATAAGACTGTGTTGAGACAATTACTTATCAATGACCCAAGCCCAGCTCAGCTAATCCCTACCATTGTGACGCAGAGTTGTCATAATGCTTCAGCAAATGTACATTACCAGGGGCGTTGGTAGACAGAATGTAAGTAACCTAATTAATGTCTCTCTTAACTGTCCTGAATGCCTCTGCTGATCCTACAGCTATTGTATGCAGTAATCATGTGCCTATGAACCAGATTTATACTTCTGGCACTGAGCCGGTGTGCCCTAGGAGGAAGTTCACTGTTTGCAGTTCACCCTGCACTAACATAAATAACACGAACGTATCTACTTCTGCTAAGCTTCCCAGTAAAGCAATAAAAATAAGTAAGCATCCTTAGAGGAAAAGTGATCAAAATAGCCCAAGTTAACATGTGTAGCTTAAGAAACAAGGTTTATGAAATCAATCATTTGCTAGTAAAAGATGACATTCATATTCTGACTCTGAAACTCACTTAGATAATACCTTTGATGATACAGTGGTAGCAATACAAGGTTGCTGTTTATAATCAGAACCACATTCCTGTAAAGATTAGATAGGATCTCATGTTAAATACTGCCTCTCCTAAAGCCCATTCTGGTGGGAAGCTGCTATAGACCACCAAGTGTTCACACTCAGTATCTGGATAACGTGTGAAATGCTTGATAATGTATGTGATATCAGAGGTATCTTTTCTGGATTATTTTAAATATTGACTGGCTTTTATCAAGCTGCCCACTCAAGAAAAAGCTTCAAACTGTAACCAGTGCCTGCAACCTAGTTCAGGTTATCAGTCAACCTACCAGGGTAGTTACAAACAGCACAGGGATGAAATCATCAACATGTATTGATCACATCTTTACTAAGGCTGCAGAAATGAGCTTGAGAGCAGAATCCAGATCCATCGGATGTAGTGAGCACAATACAATAGCCATATCTAGGAAAAAACAGATTTCCAAAGGCTGGGCCTAATATAGAGTATATGAGGTAATACGATAAGTTTTATAGTGATTCCTATGTTATTGATGTAAAGAATATTTGCCAGCAATAAACGCTGACACTACACAGCCAAGTATATATTGTAATTTTGAATTCCTTAAAGTGAGTGTGTGTCACGTTCTGACCTTAGTTCTTTTGTTATGTCTTTGTTTTAGTATGGTCAGGGCGTGAGTTGGGTGGGTTGTCTATGTTCCTTTTTCTATGTTTTGGGATTTCTGTGTTTGGTCTGGTATGGTTCTCAATCAGAGGCAGCTGTCAATCGTTGTCCCTGATTGAGAACCATGCTTAGGTAGCCTGGTTTCACTTTTGAGTTGTGGGTGATTATTTTTTCCGCGTCAGTGTTTGATCCACACGGAACTGTTTCGGTTTTGTTATTTCACGTTGTCGTTTATTGTTTTGTTCAGTGTTCATTATTCTTATTAAACAATATGGACTCTTACCACGCTGCGCATTGGTCCTCCGATCCTTCCTACTACTCCTCCTCAGAAGAGGATTTGTGACGTATTCAGCTCGTGCTGCACTTAACTGGTCTGGTAGAGTCTAACCATTTGCAACATCCGGCTTACACCGTATTCTGCTTGGTCTAATGTGAAAGGGGTTTTATGCACGCTGGTAAAAGGGGGCGTTCCATGACGCCGACATAATGTCTGTGCTCATGTGGGTGTGGTCACTGACTGGGTAGAACATTTATGAAAAACTATTCTCATTTAGAAGGCTAAAATCACATTTCATCTTATCACAAATAGTTTCATATTTAATCATATAAGTTCCACAACATTTAGATGTAAACCTGACAAATTGGAAATGTACACTTTCAGAGATAGTTATGTTGTTCTATCGTCTTTAATGACATCACAAAATCGAAATTAAGATTTGTTATTTAAATACCCACGGACAATTCCAAATGTTTGGATTACAGAAATACTGTTTCATTATCCAATATTGGATGTTACAGTACTCTAAAATAATTATCTCTGTTGTAAAAGGGATTTTTTTACTTCCATTTCTGCAGAGTGGGCGAGAAAGTTCCTGCAAGGTATTTAAGACCATCATAAAATGGCCAACTTCCACCCCCCTCCTCTCTGGTGGGAGAGAGAGGGGCTCTCTCTGATCCTCACACAGGAGGGAAGGTCATGACACTATCAACCAACGGGGTTTGACAAGTTGGATGGAAAATTGAGGATAATAGTGGACGATATTGCCACTCCCATTTGCCATATTTTCAATTTAAGTCTTCTAGAAAGTGTGAACCCCCAGACTTGGAGGGAAGCAAAAGTCATTCCGCTACCTAAGAATAGTAAAGCCCCCTTTACTGGCTTAAAGAGCTGACCAATCAGCCTGTTACCAACCCTTAAAGTTGGAAAAAAATGTTTGATCAGATACAATGCTATTTTACAGAAAACAAATTGACAACAGACTTTCAGCACGCTGATTGGGAAGGACATTCTACAAGCACAGGTCACTTACACAAATGACTGATGATTGGTTGAGAGAAATTGATGATAAAAATATTGTGGGGGCTGTTATGCTTCAGTGCGACTTTTGACAATCATAGTCTGCTGCTGGAAAAATGTATGTGTTGACTACACCCACTGCTATATTGTGGATAAAGAGTTACCTGTCTAACAGACACAGAGGGTGTTCTTCAACGGAAGCCTCTCCAACATAATCCAGGTAGAATCAGGAATTCCCCAGGGCAGCTGTCTAGACCCATTACTTGTTTCAATCTTTACTAATGACATGCCACAGGCTTTGAGTAAAGACAGTCTGTCTATGTATGCAGATGACTCAACACTACACATGTCAGCTACTACAGTGACTGAAATGACTGCAACACTTAACTTCTTATGGGCAGGTGGGACGGTAGCATCCCACCTCGACAACATCCGGTGAAATTGCAGAGCGCGAAATTCAAACTATAGAATTATAAATATTTAACTTTCATAAAATCACAAGTGTAATACATCAAAATAAAGCTTATCTTCTTGTTAATCCAGCCGCTGTGTCAGATTTCAAAAAGGCTTTATGACTAAAGCACACCATGCGATTATCTGAGGACAGCGCCCCGCATAAAAAAGCATGAAAAACATATTTCAACCAGGCAGGTGCGCCACGAAAGTCAGAAATAGCGATATAATAAATGCCTTACCTTTGATGATCTTCTTCTTTTGGCACTCCAAAAGGTCCCATATACATCACAAATGGTCCTTTTGTTCGATAATGTCCTTCTTTATATCCATAAAAACTCAGTTTAGCTGGCGTGCTTCAGTCAATAATCCATCCAGTTTCCCTCCATCAAAATGCATACAAAATTAATCCCAAACATTACAAATAAACTTTTCCAAACAAGTCAAACAACGTTTATAATCAAACCTTAGGTACCCTAATACGTAAATAAACTATACAATTTAAGACGGAGAATCGTTATTGTCTTTTCCGGAGAAAAATACCAAAGAACGCGCTCTCTTCCAAGCGCTTGGAAACACTACAGCCAAGATGGGAGCCACCTAGAAAAACTACAATTTCTGGCTCATTTTTCCATAAACCAGAATGAGACTATTTCTAAAGACTGTTGACATCTAGTGGAAGCCCTAGGAACTGCAATCTGGAAGGATTTCGCCATGTAATAAAAGTGACAGCCATTGAAAACAGTAGTAGGCAGGTAACCCACTGTTCCTAGGCTGTCATTGAAAATAAGAATTTGTTCCTATTTTGAATAAATAATTACAATAATTTTTTTTTGGGGGGGGGGGTGGTTTGTCCTTGGGGTTTCGCCTATCCTAGCTTCTGGGCCTGAGTAACAGGCTGTTTACTTTGGGCATGCTTTTCATCCGGACGTGAAAATACTGCCCCATACCCAAGAGAGGTTAACAAAGAGTTGCAGTTAGTTTCAGAATGGATGGCAAGGAATAAATTTGTCCTAAATATTTCTAAAACTAAAAGCACTGTATTTGGGACAAATCATTGACTAAACTAAATTGTGGAAATTGAGAAAGTTGAGGTGACTAAACTGCTTGGAGAAAAGCTGGATTGTAAACTATCATGGTCAAAACATAATACAACAGTAGCTAAGATGGGGAGAAGTTTGTCCATAATAAAGCGCTTCTCTGCCTTCTTAACAGCACTATCAACAAGGCAGGTCCTACAGGATCTGTTCAGTCATGGTCAGGTGCCACAAAAAGGGACTTTGCTTTTGTCTCAGAACAGGGCAGGACGGCTGGCCCTTGGATGTATACAGAGGGCTAATATTAATAATATGCATGTCAATCTCTCCAGGCTCAAAATGGAGGAGAGATTGACTTCATCACTACTTGAATTTATGAGAGGTATTGACATGTTGAATGCACCGAACATGCATTTGAACTACTGGCGCACAGCTCAGACACCGATACATACCCCACAATACATACCACAGGAGGTCTCTTCACAAGTCCAGAACAGACTATGGAAGGCTCACAGTACTACATAGAGCCATGGTTACATTGAACTCTATACCACATCAAGTAACGGATGCCAGTACTAAAATTTTATTTAAAAAACAGATAAAAAAAATACCCCTTATGGAACAGCGGGGCCTGTGAAGCCACACAGACATACACACCCACACACGATAACATATGCACTATACACACACATGGATTTCTGTACTGTAGATTTGTGGTAGTGGTGGAGTAGGGGCCTGTTATGAAATCTGCGAATGAATTATAATGTATTTAAAAGTGAATAAACTGCCTTAATTTTGCTGGACCCCAGGAAGAGTAGTTGGGGATCCATAATAAATACAAAACAGGTTTTTAGACATGTTTGAAAATGCATTAAAATAAAAAACAGATACCTTATGTAAATAAGTATTCAGACTCGAAATAGAGCTCATGTGAGTCCCTTTCCATTGATCATCCTTGAGATGTTTTCACAACTTGACTGGAGTCCACATTCAATTGATTGGACATGATTTGGAAAGGCGCACACACCTGTCTACATGTACAGTTGAAGTCGGAAGTTTACACACACCTTAGCCAAATACATTTAAACTTAGTTTTTCACAATTCCTGACATTTAATCCTAATAAAAATTCTGTCTTAGGCCAGTTAGTATCTCCACTTTATTTTAAGAATGTGAAATGTCAGAATAATAGTAGAGAGAATGATTTATTTCAGCTTTTATTTCTTTCATCACATTGGGTCAGTGGGTCAGAAGTTTACATACACTCAATTAGTATTTGGTAGCATTGCCTTTAAATTGTTTAACTTGGGTCAGACGTTTCAGGTAGCCTTCCACAAGCTTCCCACAATAAGTTGGGTGAATTTTTGCCCATTCCTCCTGACAGAGCTGGTGTAACAGTCAGGTTTGTAGGCCTCCTTTCTCGCACACGCTTTTTCAGTTCTGTCAACAAATTTTCTATAGGATTGAGGGCTTTGTGATGGCCACTCCAATACCTTGACTTTGTGGTCCTTAAGCCATTTTGCCACAACTTTGGAAGTATGCTTGGGGTCATTATCCATTTGGAAGATCCATTTGCGACCAAGCTTAACGTCCTGACTGAGGTCTTGAGATGTTGCTTCAATATATCCACAGAATTTTCCTACCTCATGATGCCATCTATTTTGTGAAGTGCACCAGTCCCTCCTGCAGCAAAGCACCCCCACAACATGATGCTGCCACCCCGTGCTTCACGTTTGGGATGGTGTTCTTCGGCTTGCAAGCCTCCCCCTTTTCCTCCAAACATAACGATGGTCATTATGGCCAAACAGTTCTATTTGTGTTTCATCGGACCAGAGGACATTTCTCTAAAAAGTACCATCTTTGTCCCGATGTGCAGTTGCAAACCGTAGTCTGGCTTTTTTTATGGCGGTTTTGGAGCAGTGGCTTCTTCCTTGCTGAACAGCCTTTCAGGTTATGTTGATATAGGACTCGTTTTACTGTGGATATAGATACTTTTGTACCTGTTTCCTCAAGCATCTTAAATAGGTCCTTTGCTGTTATTCTGGGATTGATTTGCACAGAACGTGTCTCCTTCCTGAGCGGTATGACGGCTGAGAGGTCCCATGGTGTTTATACTTGCATACTATTGTTTGTACAGATGAACTTGGTACCTTCAGGCATTTGGAAACTGAGTTTGAAGGTAGGCCTTGAAATAAATCCACAGGTACACCTCCAATTGACTCACATGATGTCAATTAGCCTATCAGAAGCTTCTAAAGCCATTATATCATTTTCTGGAATTTTCCAAGCTGTTTAAAGGCACAGTCAACTTAGTGTATGTAAACTTCTGACCCACTGGAATTGTGATACAGTGAATTATAAGTGAAATAATCTGTCTGTAAACAATTGTTGGAAAAATTACTTGTGTCATGCACAAAGTAGATGTCCTAACTGACTTGCCAAAACTATAGTTTGTTAACAAGACATTTGTGGAGTGGTTGAAAAACAAATTTTAATGACTCCTAAGTAAGTGTATGTAAACTTCCGACTTCAACTGTATATAAGGTCCCACAGTTGACAGTGCATGCCAGAGCAAAAACCAAGCAGTGAAGTCGAAGGAATTGTCAGTAGAGCTCCGATACAAGATTGTTTCTACACAGTGCTTCTACATCTGCATTGCTTGCTGTTTGGGATTTTCGGCTGGGTTTCTGTATAACACGTTATGACATCTGCTGCTGTATAAATACATGTGATTGATTTGAAATTTGATTGTTTTGAGACACAGATCTGGGGAAGGGTACCAAAACATTTCTGCAGCATTGAAGGTCCCAAAGAACATAGTGGCTTCCATCATTCTTAAATGGAAGAAGCTTGGAACTACCAAGACTTTTCTTAGAGCTGGCCGCCCAGGCAAACTGAGCAATCAGAGGAGAAGGGCCTTGGTCAGGGAGGTGACCAAGAACCCGATGGTCACTTTGACAGAGCTCCAGAGTTCCTCTGTTGCGATGGGAGAACCTTCCAGAAGGACAACCATCTCTGCAGCACTCCACCAATCAGGCCTTTTTGGTATTGGCCAGACAGACGCACATGAGTAAAATGCACATGACAGCCCGCTTGGAGTTTGCCAAAAGACACCTAAAGGACTCTCAGACCATGAGAAACAAGATTCTCTGGCCTGATGAAACCAAGATTGAACTATTTGGCATTAATGACAAGTATCATGTATGGAGGAAACCTGGCACCATCCCTACAGTGAAGCACAGTGGTTGCAGCATCATGCTGTGGGGATGTTTTCCAGCGGCAGGGGCAGAGACTAGTCAGGATTGAGGAAAAAATGAATGGAGCAAAGTACAGAGAGATCCTTGACTAGTTTCTCAAAGCACTTCATGATAACAGAAGTGAGTGCTACGGGCCAACAGTCATTTAGTTCAGTTACCTTAGCTATCTTGGGAACATGAACAAGGGTGGACATATTGAAGCATGTGGGGGCAACAGATTGGGATAGGGATTGATTAAAAATATCCATAAACACACCAGCCAGCTGGTCTGCGCGTGCTCTGAGGATGCAGCAAGGGATGCCATCTGGGTCAGCAGCCTTGTGAGGGTTAACACGTTTAAAAGTTTTACTCACGCCAGCCATGGAGAAAGAGCCCACAGTCTTTGGTAGTTGGTGGCACTGTATTGTCCTCAAAGCGCGCAAAGAAATTGTTTATTTTTTCTGGAAGCAAGACGTCAATATCCGCGACGGGGCTGGTTTTCTTTTTGTAATCCGTGATTGTCTGTCTGTAGACACGGTCACATACGTCTCGTGTTTGAGCCATTGAATTGCAACTCCACCTTGTCTCTACACTGACACTTGTTTGATTGCCTTATGGAGGGAATAACTACACTGTTTGTTTTTGGTCATATTCCCAATTGCCTTGCCATGATTAATTTTGGCGGTACGGGCTTTCAGTTTTGCGCAAATGCTGCCATCAATGCACGGTTTCTGGTTAAGGAAGGTTTTAATAGTCATAGTGGGTACAACATCTCCTATACACTTCCTTATAAACTCAATCACCGAGTCAGCATATACGTTATCTGAGGCTACCCGGAACATATCCCAGTCCACGTGATTGAAGCGTGGAATCCTATTGGTCAGACCAGCGTTGGATAGACCTAAGCACGGGCGACAAGAAGGAGTCATGGTCAGATTTGCCAAAAGGAGGGCGGGGGAGGGCCTTGTATGCATCGTGGAAGTTAGAGTAGCAATGGTCGAGATTGTTACTCGCTCGTGTACTGCAATCGATATGCTGATAGAATTTAGGTAGCCTTGTTCTCGAATTAGCTGTATTAAAATCCCCAGCTACAATAAATGCAATCTCAGGATATATGGTTTCCAGTTTGCATAAAGTTCAGTGAAGTTCCTTGATGGCAGTCTTGGTATCATCTTGCGGAGGGATATACACGGCTGTGACAATAACGGAGGAGAGTTCTCTTGGGAGATAATACGGTCGGCATTTGATTGTGAGGAATTCTAGTTGAGGTGAACAAAAGGGCTTGAGTTCCTGTATGTTGTTACATTTACACCAATTACATTAATCATGAAACATCCACTCCTGCCCTTTTTCTTACCGGAAAGATGTTTATTCCTGTCGGTGTGATAAACTGAAAATCCCGTTGGCTGTATTGACTCCAACAGCATGTCCCAAGCTAGCCATGTTTCTGTGAAATGACTCTGTGGCACACGTTGCACACAAGGTAAGCAGGAACGAGCTCCGCAAATCCATTAGGGATGCAAAAAGACAATACAGACTCAAACTTGGCTAAGTGCTGATGTTCCACAACTCCAACTCGTGTCGCATGTGGCAAGGATTACAGACTATCACAGACTACAAATGCAAATCCAGCTGTGCCGTGACACCAAGCCTCCCTCACAGTCAAGCTTGACACATTCTATGCTCGCTTCAAGGCAGAAAATACGGAGCCATCCAAGACAACTCCGACCCGACCAAGTGTTTTTACTCTCTGATGCTGCTTGCCCAGATGGCATCCCTGGCCGCTCCTCAGAGTGTGTCCTAACCAGCTGGTGGACGTCTTTTCAGACATCTTCAACCTGTCCTTGTCCCAGGCTGTAGTCCCCACCTGCTCTAAGGAGACCACCATTGTCCCAGTGCCCAAGAAAAACAAGGTGACATGCCAAAGTGACTATTGCCCTGTCGCACTCACCTTGGTCATCATGAATGGCTTTGAGAGGCTGATCATGGCCCACATCAAGGCCAGCATGCCAGGCACACTGGAACCATGCCAATTTTCCTACCGCTCCAACAGTTCCACGGAAGATTCTATTTCCATTGCTATTCACATGGTCGTAACACATCTGGACAAGAGGAACACCTATGTGAGAGTGCTGTTCATTGACTACAGTTCAGCATTCAACACTATTGTTCCAGCCAAGCTCGACACCAAGCTCAGTGCCCTGGGTCTGGACACCACCTCTGCAACTGAATCCTGGACCTCCTGACGGTAGACCACATGCTGTAAGGATTGGCAACAACACCTCCACACTGACTCTTAACACAAGGGCCCCCCAGGGGTGTGTCCTCAGTCCTCTGCTGTACTCAACAACTGCGTGGCTTTGCACGACACCAACACCATCATCAAGTTTGCTGATGACACCACAGTTATAGGGGGGTGATAACCACCAATGACGAGTCAGCCTATAGGGAGGAGGTAAGTGAACTGGCATTGTGGTATCATGACAACAACCTCCCCCTCAACGTCAGCAAAACAAAGGAGTTGATTGTTGACTTCAGAAAGCAGAGAGAAAGCATGCCCCGATACACATCAACGGGACTGCAGTAGAGGGACTCACAAGTTTTAAGTTCCTCTGGGTCCACATCACTGAGGACTTGTCATGGACCAACAACACCACCACTCTTGAGAGTGCATCGGTGTCTCTACTTCCTATGGTGGCGGAAGAAATTTGACATGCTTCCCCGGGTCCTCTCCAAATACTACCGCTGCACGAAGGAGAGCATCCTGACCGGTTGTATCGCAGCCTGGTATGGGAATTGCTTCATCCACGACCTCAAGGCCTTACAGCGAGTGGTGAAGACGGCCTAGTACATCACTGGGACCATGCTCCCATCTACTCAAAACGGTGCCTGAGGAAGGCATGCAGTACTATCAAGGACCCCCCCCCCCCCCCCCCCCGCCATGAGCTGTTCTCTCCCTTACCGTTGGGTAGACGGTATCAGAGCTTGATAGCAACAGGCTGAGAGACTGTGTCTATCTACAAGCCATCAGACTGATGAACACTTGAACTGGACTGACCACCTGCTCTGATTCTCCGCACTTTAGCACACATGCACTCACACACCACAACTGCTGCTACCAGACTCTTATTATACTGCTCATTTTACACACTGCCCCCACCTCTTCCCCAATACAAATATCAATATTGTACTATAAATTGTGCCTTCCTGTATTATTACTTATGCTCAACTGTGTGATAACGCTCTCGGTAGCCGATGTGAAAAAAACCTTTAAAAAGGTCAACAAAGCCGCTGGCCAGACGGATTACCAGGAGGTGTACTCAAAGCATGCGCGAACCTACTATCAAGTGTCTTCACTGGCATTTTCAACCTCTCCCTGACCGAGTCTGTAATACCTACATGTTTCAAGCAAATCACCACAGTCCCTGTGCCCAAGGAAGAAAAGGTAACCTGCCTAAATGATTACCGCCCTGTAGCACTCACGTTGGTAGCCATAAAGTGCTTTGAAAGGCTGGTCATGGCTCACATCAACAGCATCCTCCCGACACCCTAGACCCACTCCAACTTGCATACCGCCCAGATCCGCAGATGATGCAATCTCAATCGTACTCCACACTGCCCTTTCCCACCTGGACAAAAGGAACACTTACAGTGGGGAGAACAAGTATTTGATACACTGCCGATTTTGCAGGTTTTCACTACTTACAAAGCATGTAGGTCTGTAATTTGTATCATAGGTACACTTCAACTGTGAGAGACAGAATCTAAAACAAAAATCCCTGTATATAGCCTCGTTATTGTTATTCTTACTGTGTTACTTTTTACTTTAGTCTATTTGGTAAATATTTTCCTAACTCTTCTTGAACTGCACTGTTGGATAAGGGCTTGTAAGTAAGCATTTCACGGTAAGGTCTACAATTGTTGTATTCGGCGCATGTGACAAAGTTTGATTTGAAATGTTTATTCTATTCTACTGAGCCATTTACTTTATGTTTTATGTTCTTATATTTGATTTCTTATTGTTGTTGCCTTGTCGAGAAGGAACCTGCAAGTAAGAATTTTGTTGGACGATGTAAACCATGCGTATCCTGTACATACGACTAATAAAACTTGAAACCTACTCCTACAGGATCCCAACAGGGAGAACAAACCATGGTGCACCAAGTCTACATTCTGCAACCAACATCATACAAGCACAGCAGCAGCCACAGCAGCAGCCACCAACACCCACAAATTGTGCTAATGGGCAAGCAACTCAAAGTGCAGGTTCCAACCAGGTTAATGCTACTAGCAACCAAGCTGATGCTACTATTTCCTCGTTCCTTTAACCACCAAGATAATTCTACTAGCTACCATGCTAATGCTACTACCAACCAAGATGCTCTTTTTTTAATGTTTTTTTGTATTTTTGCCCCTTTTTCTCCACAATTTCATGCTATCCAAAGACTGAATGGCATCACTGAATTTCTGCTAAATAGCAAAAACTCTATTGCCAACAAGAGGCCTACCAGTGTTCGATGGTGACCCACTTCATTACAGGTCATTCATTAAAGCTTTCCAACATGGTATTGAATGCAAAACTGACACCATGCAAGACAGGCTTTATTATTTAGCGGAGTATAAAAGTGATCAACCAAGAGAACTTGTTCGTAGCTGTTTGCACATGAATCCAGCAAGGCTATACAATGAAGCAAAGAAACCACTTGAGTTCAACTTGGTCAATGAAATGAAGAAAAAAAACTGCACATATGGAAAAAGCTCTGAGCTGGCCATTAAGCCAGTAGATGGGAAGGCATTGTATTCGTATGCATTGTTCTTGAAAGGCTGTTCTCACACATTACAGGACATTAAGCACACGGAGGAGCTGGAGAATGTTGGAGGATCACAAATGTCAGTTCAAAGCAAAGCTGTACACTCAGACTCTCAGTGGACGACATTGCCCAGGCAGAGGAAGCTGTTGTATGCTTTGTCCAAGAATAGAATTGCTGCATTCAGCAAAGGCACAGTTAACAGATCGGCAACATATACAGTACCAAATACGTTTGGACACCTTTGCCTTGATGACAGCTTTGCACACTCTTGGCATTCTCTCAACCAGCTTCATGAGGTAGTCACTTATAAAACATTTCAATTAACAGGTGTGCCTTGTTAAAAGTTAATTTGTGGAATTTCTTTCCTTCTTAATGCGTTTGAGCCAATCAGTTGTGTTGTGACAAGGTAGGGGTGGTAAACAGAAGATAGCCCTATTTGGTAAAAGGCCAAATCTATATTATGGCAAGAACAGCTCAAATAAACAAAGACAAATGACAGTCCATCATTACTTTAAAACATGAAGGTCAGTCAATGTGGAAAATGGCAAGAACTTTTAAAGTTTCTTAAAGTGCAGTCGCAAAAAGCATCAAGCGCTATGATTAACATGGCTCTCATGAGGACCGCCACAGGAAAGGAAGACCCAGAGTTTCCTCTGCTGCAGAGGATTAGTTCATTAGAGTTACCAGCCTCAGAAATTTCAGCCCAAATAAGTTCTTCACAGAGTTCAAGTAACAGACATATCTCAACAGCAACTGTTCAGAGGAGACTGCATGAATCAGGTCTTCATGGTTGAAATGCTGCAAAGAAACCACTACTAAAGGACACCAATAAGAAGAAGAGACTTGCTTGGGTCAAAAAACACGATCAATGGACATTAGACAGGTGGAAATCTGTCCATTCTGCAGCAATACGCCATCCCATCTGGTCTGCGATTAGTAGGACTATCATTTGTTTTTCAACAGGACAATGACCCAACACACCTCCAGGCTGTGTAATGACTATTTGACCAAGAAGGAGAGTGATGGAGTGCTGCATCAGATGACCTGGCCTCCACAACCACCCGACCTCAACCCAATTGAGAAGGTTTGGAATGAGTTGGACCGCAGAGTGAAGGAAAAGCAGCCAACAACTGCTCAGCATTTGTGGGAACTCTTTTAAAACTGTTGGAAAAGCATTCCTCGTGAAGCTGGTTGAGAGAATGCTAAGAGTATGCAAAGCTGTCATCAAGGCAAAGGGTGGCTACTTTGAAGAATATAAAATATATTTTGATTTGTTTGACACTTTTTTGGTAACTACATGATTCCATATGTGTTATTTCATAGTTTTAATGTCTTCACTCTTATTCTACAATGTATAAAATAGTACAAATAAAGGAAAAACTCTTGAATGAGTAGGTGTGTCCAAACTTTTGACTGGTGCTGTACAGAATGGATCCAGTCTTGTTGAACAGTGTCCTGAGGGTAGGTGGAAGGCTAGCAGCTCTGCCATGCCTGAAGATTAAAAACACCCAGCCATTCTTCCCAAAGACAGAGACATCTCAAAACTGATCCTTTGTCATGACCTGGTTGGCCACAGCAGGAGAAATGACATGCTCTCCAGGCTGCAGCGCATATACTGGGTTCTGCGTAGCAACTCTGCAGCAAGCTCCATCATACAGGAATGTCTGGCTTGTCAACGCAAACATGGAAATGTAGGACAGCAGAAAATGGCTTCTCTTCCTATAGACAGGATCTCTACAGATCTATCACTTTTCACTCATGTAGGCATCGACTACTGCGGACCTACTGAAGTTAAGAGAGGACAAAGTCATGTAAAGAGGCATGGAGT
The DNA here is from genome assembly GCF_045791955.1 of Oncorhynchus clarkii lewisi. Taxonomy (NCBI): domain Eukaryota; kingdom Metazoa; phylum Chordata; class Actinopteri; order Salmoniformes; family Salmonidae; genus Oncorhynchus; species Oncorhynchus clarkii. The sequence goes on from NC_092165.1 coordinate 44,655,429, forward strand.
AATATTCACATCTGACCTGCTGAGCCATCCTTCTCAAAATGGCTCATTCCTTTGACACAGACTTATGCTTCAGTCCCCTTCAACGGTTCATTTGTAAACTCAGCAAAAAAAAGAAATGTCCCTTTTTCAGGTCTTTCAAAGATAATTAGTAAAAACCCAAATAACTTCACAGATCTTAATTGCAAACGGTTTAAACACTGTTTTCCATGCTTGTTCAATGATCCATAAACAATTAATGAACATGGACCTGTGGAACAGTCGTTAAGACATTAACAGCTTATAGACGGTAGGCAATTAAGGTCACAGTTATGAAAACTTAGGACACTAAAGAGGCCTTTCTACTGACTCTGAAAAACACAAAAAGAAAGATGCCCAGAGTCCATGCTCATCTGCGTGAACGTGCCTTAGGCATGCTGCAAGTAGGCATGAGGAATGCAGATGTGGCCAGGGCAATAAATTGCAATGTCTTTACTGTGAGACGCCTAAGACAGCTCTATAGGGAGACAGGAGAGACAGCTGATCATCCTCGCAGTGGCAGACCACGTGTAACAACACCTGCACAGGATTGGTACATCCGAACATCACACCTGCGGGACAGGTACAGGATGGCAACAACAACTGCCCGAGTTACATCAGGAACACACAATCCCTCCATCAGTGCTCAGACTGTCCGCAATAGGCTGAGAGAGGCTGGACTGTTGTAAGGCAGGTCCTCACCAGACATCACCGGCAACAACGTCGCCTATGGGCACAAACCCACCGTCGCTGGGCCAGACAGGACTGGTAAAAAGTGCTCTTCACTGACAAGTCACGGTTTTGTCTCACCAGGGGTGATGGTTGGATTCGTGTTTATCAGCGAAGGAATGAGCGTTACACCGAGGCCTGAACTCTGGAGCGGGATCGATTTGGAGATGGAGGGTCCGTCATGGTCTGGGGCGGTGTGTCACAGCATCATCGGACTCAGCTTGTTGTCATTGAAGGCACTCTCAATGCTGGTCGTTACAGGGAAGACATCCTCCTGCCTCATGTGGAACCCTTCCTGCAGGCTCATCCTGACATGACCCTCAAGCATGACAATGCCACCAGCCATACTGCTCATTCTGTGAATGATTTCCTGCAAGACAGGAATGTCAGTGTTCTGCCATGGCCAGCGAACAGCCCGGATCTCAATCCCATTGAGCACGTCTGGGACTTGCTGGATCAGAGGGTGAGGGTTAGGGCCATTCCGCCCAGAAATGTCTGGGAACTTGCAGGTGTCTTGGTGGAAGAGTGGAGTAACATCTGACAGCAAGAACTGGCAACTCTGGTGCAGTCCATGAGGAGGAGATGCACTGCAGTACTTAATGCAGCTGGTGGCCACACCAGATACTGACTGTTACTTTTGATTTGGACCCCCCCCTTGTTCAGGGACACATTATTCCATTTCTGTTAGTCACATGTCTGTGGAACTTGTTCAGTTTATGTCTCAGTTGTTGAATCTTGTTATATTCATACAAATATTTACAGATGTTCATTTTGCTGAAAATTAACGCAGTTGACAGTGAGAGGACGTTCCTTTTTTTGCTGAATTTAGGAGAGGACAATGGAATAAAATGTGTCAGCTTTAACCGTGAGCTAAGAGAAGCTCTGAAGGATCTAAACCAAGACAAAATTCAAAAGGCCCTGTTGCAGGATTGCATAAAGTGGAGATTCAACACTCCTAATGGTGCTCACCATGCCGGTGTGTGTGGAACAGCTCATCCAGCAAGTAAAGAGTGTTCTTCAACCCGTCATGATGCAGGTTTGATGACGAAGCCCTGTAAACAGCTCCATGTAAGATGGAGGCAATTCTTAATGACTGCCTAATAACTTCAGTCTCGAATGACCCAAGTGTCTTGGATTCCCTAACGCCAAATCACGTCATTCAACTCAAAGGATAACCATTGTTGCCACCAGGTCTGGTCAAGAAGGACGACTTGTATGCTCGAAGGAGATGGAAACAAGCCCAGTACCTTGCAGAACTCTTCTGGAGAAGATGGACATGTGAGTATCTGTCAATGATGCAGGATCGTCCGAAGTGGAACAGCACAAACCTGAGTTTCACCTTCAGAGACTTTGTTCTCATTGTGGATGCTACAGCTCCACGTAACTCATGGGGCGAATCATTGACACGATGGCAAACTCCAGAGGTCTGGTACGCAGTGTGTGTTTTAAAGACCAAGACCAATGAGCTGAAGAGGCTCATCAGCAAGCTCGGTTTGCAGTAATGGAGTAGTAATAAGGCAGTAATAACCTGATGACGATGTCAGTCAGACTGCATGTAACACCGTTTGAAGTGAACGTGCCTCTGAGCTGCCGCCTCTGGGTTTCAACACGGAACTCCTGAGTTGCTCAACACCTACGCTGACATGTGCACACTGATTTGACATGGATTATCCTATGATGGACAATGCACACACTCTTCAAAAGAAGATTCAGTATGCACAATTGGACAATTAAACAAAATGTGAAAGAATGCATAATGAAATGTTGGTAATATGGTACTTAGGTTACATTTATATTCATGGTAATTGATTGGCTTAGGACAGTAAGCAATTAAGTGCCAATAAGAAGGGGTCTGGTCTCTTACCTGGTGGTAAGGCTCACACTCTGACAGCCAGTGACGCTCCTCTGTCAAACACTTCCCCTGCCCCACTTCATCCTGAAAGAGAGAGAAGAGAGAATGGAGGAGAGAGAAAGACGTTATCAGCACGACAAAAACAATGATGATGTCTATCAACTAAGTCCTTATACAGAAGGATCATACTACAGCAGGTCCCACTGCTGCCACTGATATTGCTGTCACAAAAATGAACTGTTCCTGTCCTCAGCAGCACAATTCAGCCTTTCAAAGAGCTACACTGCCCCCAAGTGGACACATGGTATCATGGTATTTTTCAAAGACACTATGAAATATCGATTTTACACAGAATTCACGGAATATCAACTGGGGGGGAAAAAAATAAAACAGGCAATGTTTAATTGATCCCCTTTCAAACAGTCCCAATTGTACCAATTTCTTGCCGATATATCCATTATATACATCCCGGTGCGAAGCCCTGGGGAGGGGTGGGTGGGAGCAAGAGACTTAAAAAAAAAGTGTTACTTTGACCCTTACCCAATCTTTTTTTAATTACCTTTTTCATATATGATTTGGGATTATTTATATTCTTAAGGCAATATTCTTCCCAGTATCCATTAAATTCAACGTCTCTACTGCCAACCTTCTAAACGTTCCACTACTGAATAAACCCTAGACTGCTGGTGCTACTAACAGCCATCTCCAGAACAGTGTGAGACAGAGTGAGAGAGGTACAGGGAGTTTTGTAAACAGTCAGGAAGCTTGTCCGAGGAATGATAGAACACCTTCGGAGTCATACCATTGAGCCTGGGGTTTTGTTCCCCTGTGCGCACACACTCAAAAAGGATCCCTCTCCCTCTCTTACAACTCTTGTAAATCACTTTTCCTCCCCCTCTCTCACACGCTTTATTCCACTCGATTTCTTCTCCTATCTCCATCCCTCTTTCCCCCTTCATTGGCATGCTGCCCACTCTGTCCTGTCGTTGGCGGCATAATGAGCCCATTCTGAACAAAAGGCAGCCAAATGTTAATTAGATGAAATCATGATTTTCATGACGGCAGGAATGGGGAAACAATGTGGCGGAGGAGAGCAGGCTCTCTGTGGTTTAGGAGAGTAACAGAGACTGGAAAAACCTGTCTGCAAGCCTGGTTCTCTCTCTCTCTCTCTCCGTCTCTTCCTCTCGCTCTATCCCAGGGCCTGTAGTGATAGTACCACCCTGAGGCTCTCCTTGTCACTCTCATCCCATGCTGCTGCACTAACAGGGCTGGCTGTCTGAAGAGAGTGTTCTGCAGAGCAATCGCCCCCATATAGAGGCTGAACAACATTATGTAAGCGGGGTCCAAATAGAAGTGGACCTGGCAAACAGGCCTCGTTTTTCACGGCTGTATCAAACACTGGCCATGGCTCAAACGCTGATTCAGTGTACATGGCATGACTATGAGCGTCTGTCCAGATAGATATAGGCCAGAAACACAGCCAGGGAACATCCTGTTCACCCTGTACATTTGTCACGTTAACTTCACTGGACCTGGCAGTAGCAGCAGCAGCCTGTAAACGCAGGGTTGTGTTCTAGATCATTCTGGAGCCATGGTCTGTCTGTCCTGTCCCACACTACAGCTTTGTGCAGCTCTCCACTCTTCCTGCAGCACAGATCCACTCTCTGTTCACAGAGCCTGACGGACTGGCTGGGTTTCACTTTTTAGTGCTGGAGGATCAACTGCCGGTAGTGTGCGTCAGTGTGTTGATTGGGCCATGTGCGTGTAAGAGTGTGTGTTCTTGTGTGTTCCCGACGACAGTCAGAACACTAGCAGCTGTCCCAAAGACTCTGTGTGCCCAAGGGCTCTAAATCAGAAACCGTGTGGCATTTCACAGAGCAGCTGGGAGTACTGTGTGTGTATATGTGTGTGTGTGTGTGTGTGTGTGTGTGTGTGTGTGTGTGTGTGTGTGTGTGTGTGTGTGTGTGTGTGTGTGTGTGTGTGTGTGTGTGTGTGTGTGTGTGTGTGTGTGTGTGTGTGTGTGTGCGCGTGCATGCATGCGTATGTGTGCCTGCACAGCTTCTATGAAACCACCTGCATCAGGCAGTTCTTTTAAAACGTTTCCATCTGTACGTATTTATAAACGACCATATCACATCGCCGAATCATAACTCATGAAGTAATAGAGAGCTAAGAGCAGCCCTAACAGGCAGGATGTTAGGGACTTGAAATACAGTAACTCAATAAGGACCATCTTAATTGTCCTTAAATGGTAAGCTTAAACAATGGCTCTGAAAACCAAAATTAAAGAAAGAAAAATCCTTGGAGGAAAACACACACAAGCCATTTATTATCTATTTTCCAAGTTATTTGCTGCAGCCATTCTCAATGGCCGGCCCAGTGTCAGGGGATATAACGAAAGCCCTGGATCAGCTAGATAAATACTTCTCCCTACAGTCTCATGAGGATAACAGCCATGCCACTGTAGAGACAGAGGGACTAACAAGCTGTATGTCTGCTGTCTGCTGAGGGCTCTCGGCTCTGTCTGAATACAGCAGCTACACCCCAGCAGGACTGCTTGAGGGGCTCTGCTACAGTATAATGGCCCTCCAGATCAGAAAACTGTGGAAAACAATACACCATATACCATCAAATGTGATATTTTTATTTTTCAACAAACTATGTCAACTGAGCACTCTCAGCTTTGACTACAGAAGCTACTAGCTACACTTGGAGCTCCCGAGTGGCACAGTGGTCTAAGGCACTGCATCTCAGTGCAAGAGGCATCACTACAGTCCCTGATTCAAATCCAGGCTGTATCACATCCAGCCATGATTGGGAGTCCCATAGGGCGGCACACAATTGGCCCAGCGTCGTCCAGATTTGGCCGGGGTAGGCCGTCATTGTAAATAAGACTGTTCTTAACTGACTAGTTAAATAAAATAACAATAAAAAAAAAACAGCAGGCCCAAATAGCTCCAGGCCAGACCAGTGTGACAGAAGAGTTCACAGTCCTGCCCCCCCCCCCCCCCCCCAGTCAATCACCACCCCTGCAGCCCGCCCTCTGTCCAACAGTCTTTGTGCTTCTTTACAGGAGGGGAGGAGCCAGCCGGCATGTCTGACAACTATGTAAAACAAGACAGCAGCGTATGAGAGGACAGACACAAGGGAGGGGAGGGGGGGGAAGGGGAAGGTGGCTAGACAACAAGGTACAGAGCAGGGAATGATGTGGAAGCAATATAAACTAGCCAAAGTCTTGACAGTGTAAAAAAGTGCATAGCCAACTGCCATATTCTCAATCTATAAAAAGCAGGCTATTATGACATAGGCCTATCGGTTTCCCCAAGGACTCTCAGTTTAGAGTCTCATGTCTCAAGCTAGGATTCAGCCCAAAGTATGCACTGATGACCTGTGGTCCTGTGTCCCTCTTTGCTGTGTGAGTGTGCTGGTGTTTTCCTCTTGCTGTTGATTCCACACGGTGCTGGTTGTCCTCTGTAGGGCTCTTCACATCCAGTGGACTGAGGGGACCTGGACCTGGTCTTCTCTCCAGCCTCTCACTCACCACCCTCTTACCCTGGGATCAAACAACCATGGATCATCAACATCAATAATTTCAATGAGGTTAGGACTTTCCCCTGACCAAGTGACCTTATCAGAAAAAAGTCCTGGCCCTAAACATAATTTGTATCATTCAATGGCATCATTTGACTACAGTTGGCCACAGAACTTTAGAATTCTGCTGTACCTCATAGGCTCGTCATGTTGTTTACCTTTGTGTTGCCAGCCATGGTGACCAGTAGCTGCTTCCTCCTGCCCCGCCCAGAGCCCAGCAGGTTCCCCTCCGTCTCCCTCTCCCCAAGCTCCTGGACCCACTTTGGGGTGGGAGAACCACCCGTCGTCCCTGGTTTGGTCATCACAACACGAGGATCCTACTCAATAGCAAAGTGAACATGACAGTGTGAATCACAGTGTCTCAGTAATACATCTCTATTGCTGATAATATGTGTATGCATATGGTTTCGTTCATCAATATGGACATTGTAATTGTGTTGGTATGAATATTGATATTTCAGAACTATTCGGTATGTAAAAGCATCTCTGTGTACATCTCTGTAGGCAGACGGGGCAACTCACGCTGGTTGACTTGTTGATGGTGATGGTTAAGTCCCCTGCTTTACCCTTAGGGCTTTGCAGTATCATTCCTTCCTTCTCCGCTCTCTTCTTGTCTTCCTCTACCTCCTGCAAGGAATGAAACAGAACATGAAACACTTGACAACATCAGGAACCTGATATTATTATTAGTCGTCAACAAACCCTGTAAAAAATGTGAGTTAAAATGTAGTATTTGTCTTAGATCTTCACTCCATACAAGGCTAGTTGTTAGATAATTATCCTTAGATACTAAGGTTTCCAATGTCACTTGGTTTGGGGATATGAGGATTAAACAAATCCAGAAAGACGGCAGGTCTATTTTTTTATTTGTTTAGGGGGTAGATCAGCTTTAATATTAGATTGTAGCTTGAATCAATGTAATATGTATGTAATGTAATGTGTGTGTGTGTGTGTGTGTTTTTCTTTTTACTATTTTATACATTGTACAAAAATAGTGAAGATATCAAAACTATGAAATAAGACCTATGGAATCATGTAGTAACCAAAAAAGTGTTAAACAAATCAAAATATTTTTGAGATTCTTCAAAGTAGCCACCATTTGCCTTGATGACAGCTTTGCACACTCTTTAGCATTCTCTCAACCAGCTTCATGAGGAAGTCACATGGAAGGCATTTCATTAAACAGGTGTACCTTGTTAAAAGTTAATTTGTGGAATGTATTTCCTTCTTATTGTGTTTGAGCCAATCAGTTGTGTTGTGACAAGGTAGGGGTGGTATACAGAAGATAGCCATATTTGGTACATAGTACATATTATGGCAAGAACAGCTCAAATGAGCAAAGATAAATAGCAGTCCATCATTACTTTAAGACATGTAGAAAATAGTAAAAATAAAGAAAAACCCTTGAATGAGTAGGTGTGTCCAAACTTTTGACTGGTACTGAATATGCTTTAAAATACATGTTTCTTCATTATTTTCCCCTAACCCTACCACCCCTCCCCTAATTGGAGCAAACTAATGGGCAACACCACTTTGGCTTCTACTTCCATCTTACACATACTATATACATTTTACAGACACAATGTATTTTAAAATAGTTATATTTTGTTTGTTTTTAATCCCATCCTTCAGCTATGCTCAACCCCTCCCATCTATCTCTGAAGACCATCCAGTTCTGATTTCTATTTGCCATATATTTTTCAACTGTGCTGTGATGTTTTCCACAGGCTGTAAATTAAAGATAAACATTTTTGCTAAAAGTAGTATTACATTATTTATCGATTGACTATGACTTTTCAAAATCACCCAGCAGTGCAATTTGCAGAGTTAGTTTCAGGTAGATTTTGCGATACTTCAGCCATTCCTGAACCTGCGACCAAAAACAAGCTACATAATTTGGACAGTACCAGAACAAATTATATATTTATTCTGTCTCTTCGCAGCAAAATCTGTAGAACTGGGATGGTTGTATCCCCCATATATATAACATTATATTGGTTGCAAGAATTTTGTATAATAATTTGTATTAATTAAATAAAAAATGTCAGGTCTGTCAACCCCAATTCTCTAACTTCTCCATGTCCTCAGTGCAGGTTTAAAACGGTGTCTCTGTTTCAGAGTAAGAACAGTTGAACACTAACTCACCTGGTACCTCTTCATGAGTGCTTCATTCTTCCTGCGGAGCGCCTCAATCTTCTTATCCAGCTCCACATCCTTCTCTTTCTTCAACATGACGTCACTGGGGGTCTGGAGACGAGAGAGAGAATACTCAGCTCATCAGAGCTTTAATGTAGAATCTTATTGGTACCTCAATCAATCCAATTTATTTATAAAGCCCTTCTTACATCAGCTGATGTCACAAAGTGCTGTACAGAAACCAAGCCTACCTGTGAGTGGCTACAGTATCTACAATAAACAATCCAGTGCATGATGGGCATTCAGAATGATTAACTCTCAGCAAAATCCGGCCAACAATATGTAGCAAGCACTGATGAAATGATCTTCTTACAATTCTCGGCTTGACGTGATTTACAGAAGGATCCATCCATGAGTATGAAATATTATCTCCATCTTTCTACACCAATGGTGTCTGTTGCAGTCACGCACAGTAATAGTAGTAAACACACACAAACCCACAAACATACGTGTCCTCATGGACTGTTCATAATTGGGCTCAGTTACCCAGTAGGAATACCAGAGCAAAGCATAGCATCCTAAACATCCTGATGCCGTCAGCACTACAGAACAGAGCAGCATGTCTCCTCATACGACAAAAGGCCCTGACTAAAGCCTCGTTGAATTCTTATGGGGCTGAAACAGGGTGTGTGTTACGCCACTTTTAAAATCGAAGGCATTTCATATGTCATACCACTGTTGCACTCTGTGGTTTTTACTGAACAATAGTCATTACAGTAACCATGATGGCCGCTAGGCCTTTTAACACAAATCCAATTAACTATAAAAACTACAGCTGGTAAATTGACAGACACACCATTTTGAAATGTATTCAGGACACAAATCACAGGGATGGAGAATCTAATCCAAAAAAACAATCTGGGGCAACTTTGGGCTTCTGATCCTGAGCATTCTCGTAGCACTCTCTGGTGATATTAGGGTGATATTAGGGTAAGTGTACCTATTTAGCCCACCAAAAGTTTAGACATTTCTAACGTACACAGCCCTAATTTTCATAAGGAAAGTGGAGATAAGATGAAAGATGAATCTCTCGTGAAGTTTTAATTTCACAATATTTTTAATGTGACATCAAAATATTTGATAAAATATGTTAAAAGTCCATACTAAACTTAATGGGTACTGAATGTACCCTTTAAGCCCATGGTTGTTCCAGATAAGCCCACTCTTTAATAATCAACTGTAATTCATTTCCAATTGTTAAACACTTACAAAATGACATTTCTTATGTAAACTTACAATTACAATAATCTCCCCTAAAATTATTAAAATCAAATGATCATTACTATTTATCATTGAAGTAGCATTAATAAAAAGTGGTGTCCAATTGTATCCGCAGAGATCAATTTGGGCTCAGTCTTTTGTTCTTGACATCCAGTGTACACCAGATTAAACTAATCATAGACTTCAATCAAAACTTGATTAGTTGAATCAGGTGTCTTACTGCTTGTTTAGAACAAAAACCTGCACCGGCCCTCTGTGGATAAGACACCATCCACAAAGACCATAACACAATCAACGTTTAATGAATTATCTGAAAGCTGTTTAACATTTGCTATATTCCTATACTTGTTAATTAGTTTAACTTGCCTATCTGAAGACTGTTTCAAATCTTCCGCTCTGCTGTTGTATTGCAAAGGGTGATCCAAACAATAGAAACACCTGGATGAATGAGGGACAACAATATGACAACGCCCCGGCCATTTTTCATATATCCATTTGTCTTGTCTTGTTTCCATACACACCTGGTTTTCATTTCCCCAATCAATCTACTTGTATTTTACCCTCTGTTTCCCATCCTGTTTCCCATTATTTTTTGAGCACGTTTGATTTATGTAGTGCTCTCGTTTTTGGAACTATAATAAAAGTGTGCCTGTTCATTATACTCTACTCTCCTGCACCTGACTTTGCCTCCAATACACCATTGACACATGTGTTGCATAATTGGAGCATACTGGAACAACAATGATTTATGGTAAAAAAGACACTATAGCAAAGTTTACTTAGAATATATTTGGAAACCTATGGTTTGGGGTATTAATATACACTATATATGGCAATATTATGCAAAGTCAGTATTGATCATGTTGAACAATATTTATTTATTTCCATTTATATTCTGTATAGAGGGTTCTTTTTGTGCTACTTTACCCTTCAAGCCCACCTGAGATAAATGTCAAATTTACCAAAGGCAACAAAGTTTAACAATTCAAAGTTAATTTCACAGTAAAATAAGCCTAAATGTATAAAAAGAAATGTTAGCTGTCAGTGCTTAAAATCTATTATATTGTTGTGGTTCACTAAGTTATGTTGCTTCTGTATTGACTGTGACGTGGCACGACTGCGTGCATGAAAATCCCATATTTTCAACTGGCAAGATATTTTCCGTTATCTTATCTGAAAAATATCAGAAAAATATCAGAAAAATATGTTTAGCCGAGTGTCGCCTCCACACAAGTTTGTTTGCAGCTTTGAAATTGGCCACTAGTAGGAATTTACACATAACTGTCAATAACTGTCACGCCCTGACCTTAGAGAGACGTTTTATTTCTCTATTTGGTGAGGTCAGGGTGTGATGTGGGGGGGGGGGCATTTTATGTCTTGTATTTCTTTGTGTTTGGCCGAGTGTGGTTCCCAATCAGAGGCAGCTGTCTATCGTTGTCTCTGATTGGGAATCATACTTAGGTAGCCTTTTTCCCCACCTATGTTGTGGGATCTTGTTTTTGTACAGCTCTTGTAGCCTACGGAATGGTACGATCGTTTTGGTTTCACTTTGTTATTTTGTTGCTGGTTCTCATTTAAATAAATATGATGACCACCAATTACGCTGCGCCTTGGTCTCCTTCAAACAACGCACGTTACAATAACTTAATAAAACATCAGATTGGCTTTGAATAAAAACTGGTATAATACAACAACCACATTAACTAGTTGAAACATTAAATAGCAAAAAATATATACAGTACCAGTGAAAAGTTTGGACACCTACTCATTCAAGGGTTTTTCTTTTTTTTCTATTTCTACATTGTAGAATAATAGTGAAGACATCAAAACTATGAAATAACACATGGAATCACATAGTAACCAAAAAAGTGTTAAACAAATCAAAATATATTTTAGATTCTTCAAAGTAGCCACCATTTGCTTTAATGACAGCTTTGCACACTCTTGGCATTCTCTAAATAAACCAACTTCACCTGGAATGCTTTTTCAATAGTCTTGAAGAAGTTCCCACATATGCTGAGAACTTGTTGGCTTCTTTTCCTTCACTCTGCGGTCCAACTCATCCCAAACCATCTCAATTGGGTTGAGGTCGGGTGATTGTGGAGGCCAGGTCATCTGATGCAGCACTCCATCACTATCCTTCTTGGTCAAATAGCCCTTACACAGCCTGGAGGTGTGTTGGGTCATTGTCCTGTTGAAAAACGAATGATAGTCCCACTAAGCGCAAACCAGTTGGGATGGCGTATTGCTGCAGAATGCTGTGGTAGCCATGCTGGTTAAGTATGCCTTGAATTCTATTTATTATCACTGACAGTGGACTGGGATATGTTCCGGATAGCCTCTGACAATAACATTGATGTATATGCTGACTCGGTGACCAAGTTTATTAGCAAGTACATCGGAGATGTCGTACCCACTGTGACTATTAAAACCTTTCCTAACCAGAATCTGTGGAATGATGGCAGCATTTGCTCAAAACTGAAAGCGCGAACCACCACTGGGAACATGACCGAATACAAACAGTGGAGCTATTCCCTCCACAAGGCAAACAAACAAGCTAAGCTTCAGTATAGAGAAAAAGTAGAGACGCAAATCAACGGCTCAAACACGAGACGTATGTGGCAGGGTCTACAGTCAATCACGGATTACAAAAGAAAACCTGCCCCGTTGCAGACAATGACGTCTTGCTCCCAAACAAATTAAACAACTTCTTTGCTCGCATTGAGGACAATCCAGTGCCACCAACGCGGCCCGCTACCAAAGCCTGTGGCCTCTCCTTCTCCGTGGCCGACGTGAGTAAAATATTTCAACGTGTTAACCCTCGCAAGGCTGCCGACCAAGACGGCATCCCTAGCCGCGTCCTCAGAACATGCGCAGACCAGCTGGCTGGTGTGTTTATTGACATATTCAATCAATCCCTATCCCAGTCTGTTGTCCCCACATTCTTCAAGATGGCCACCATCAATCCTGTCCCATGATAGCTAAGGTAACTGAACTAAATGACTATCGCCCCATAGCACTCACTTCTGTTATCATGAAGTGCTTTGAGAGTCAAGGATCATATCACCTCCACCCTACCTGATACCCTAGACCCACTCCATTTTGCTTACCACCCCAATAGGTCCACTGACGATGCAGTCGCCATCACACTGCACACTGCCCAATCCCATCTGGACATAAGGAATATCTATGTAAGAATGCAGTTCATTGACTACAGCTCAGCATTTAACACCATAGTACCCTCCAAACTCGTCCTTAAGCTCGAGCCCCAGGGTCTCGACCCCGCCTTGTGCAACTGGGTCCTGGACTTTCTAACGGACCGCCCCCAGGTGTTGAAGGAAGGAAACAACATCTCCACTCCCGCTGATCCTCAACACCACCCACAAGGGTGCGCTCTCAGCCCTTTCCTCTACTCCCTGTTCACCCATGACTGCATGGCCATGCACGCTTCCAACTCAATCATCAAGTTTGCAGATGACACTACAGTGGTAGGCCTGATTACCAACAACGACAAGACGGCCTATAGGGAGGAGGTGAGGGCCCTCGGAGTGTGGTGTCAGGAAAATAACCTCTCACTCAACGTCAACAAAACAAAGGAGATGATGATGGACAGGAAACAGCAGAGGGAGCACCCCCCAATCCAGATGTACGGGACAGCAGTGGAGAAGGTGGAAAGTTTTAAGTTCCTCGGTGTACACATCACGGACAAACTGAAATGGTCCACCGACACAGACAGCGTGGTGAAGGCGCAACAGCACCTCTTCAACCTCAAGAGGCTGAAGAAATGTGGCTTGTCAACTAAAACATTCAAACTTGAACAGATGCACAATCGAGAGCATCCTGTCGGGCTGTGTCACTGCCTGGTACGGCAACTGCACCTCCCTCAACCGCAAGGCTCTCCAGAAGGTAGTGCCATCTGCACAACGTATCACCAAGGGCAAACTACATGCCCTCCAGGAGACCAACAGCACCCGATGTCACAGGAAGGTCAAAAAGATCATCAAGGACAACAACCACCCGAGCCACTGCCTGTTCATCCCGCTATCATCCAGAAGGCGAGATCAGTACAGGTGCATCAAAGCTGGGACCGAGAGACTGAAAAAAGCTTCTATCTCAAGGCCGTCAGACTGTTAAATAGCCATCCCTAACATAGAGAGTCTGCTGCCTACATAGACTCAAATCTCTGGACACTTAAATAAATGGAAATAAAGGTATCACTAGTCACTTTAAATAACGTCACTTTAATAATGTTTACTTAATACTACATTACTCATCTCATATGTATGTATATACTGTATTCTAAACTATCTACTGCATCTTGCCTATGCCGCACGGCCATCGCTCATCCATATATTTATATGTACATATTCTTATTCATCCCTTTACATTTGTGTGTATAAGGTAGTTGTGAATTTGATAGCACAAGCATTTCACTACACTTACATTAACATCTGCTGACCATGTGTATGTGACCAATAAAATTTGATTTGACCAGCAGAGCACATCACACCTCCTCCTCCATGCTTCACAGTGGGAACCACACATCCAGAGATCATTCGTTCACCTACTCTGCGTCTCACAAAGGCATGGCGGTTGGAACCAAAAATCTTACATTTGGACTCATCAGACCAAAGGACAGATCTCCACCGGTCTAATGTCCATTGCTTGTGTTTCTTGGCCCAAGCAAGTCTCTTCTTATTATTGGTGTACTTTAGTAGTGGTTTCTTTGCAGCAAATCAAATATGACGGCCTGATTCACGCAGTCTCCTCTGAACCGTTGATGTTGAGTTGTGTCTGTTACTTGAACTCTGTGAAGCATTTATTTGGGCTGAAATTTCTGAGGCTGGTAACTCTAATGAACTTATCCTCTGCAGCAGAGGTAACTCTGGGTCTTCTTTTCCTGTGGCTCTCCTCATGAGAGCCAGTTTCATCATAGTGCTTGATGGTTTTTGTGACTGCACTTGAAGAAACTTTAAAAGTTCTTGCCATTTTCCACATTGACTGACCTTCATGTCTTAAAGTAATGATGGACTGTCATTTCACAGTTCTTATTTGAGCTGTTCTTGACATAATATGGTCCTTTAGCAAATAGGGCTATATTCTGTATACCACCTCTACCTTGTCACAACAACTGATTATCTCAAATGCATTAAGGAAAGAAATTCCACAAATTAACTTTTAACACGGCACACCTGTTAATTGAGGCTCCCGAGTAGCACAGTGGTCTAAGGCACTGCAAGAGGTGTCACTGCAATCCCTGGTTTGAAGCCAGGGTGCATCACATCTGTGTCACGCCCTGACCTTAGAGATCCTTATTATTCTCTATGTTTGTTTAGGTCAGGGTGTGACTCGGGTTGGAAAGTCTATGTTTTCTATTTCTTTGTTTTGGCCGAGTGTGGTTCCCAATCAGAGGCAGCTGTCTATCGTTGTCTCTGATTGGGGATCACGTATAAGTTGTCATTTTCCTTTTTAGTTTTGTGGGATCTTGTTTTCTGTTTTGTGTCTCTATCTAACAGAACTGTGTGCTTTCATTTTCACTTTGGTTTTTGTTTTTTGAAAATAAAAATCATGAACACTTTCCACGCTGCGCTTTGGTCCACTCCTTTTGACGAGAGCCGTTACAATCTGACTGTGATTGGGTGTCCCATAGGGCGGTGCACAATTGGCCCAGTGTCGTCCGGGTTTGGCCTGGGTAGGCCGTCATTGTAAATAGAATTTGTTCTTAACTGACTTGCCTAGTTAAATAAAAGTTAAATGCATTCCAGGTGACTACCTCATGAAGCTGGTTGAGAGAATGCCAAGAGTGTTCAAGGCCAAGGGGGGCTACTTTGAATAATCTAAAATATATTTTGATTTGTTTGACACTTTTTTGGTTACTACATGATTCCATATGTGTTAGTTCATAGTTTTGATGTCTTCACTATTATTCTACAATGTAGAAAATAGTACAAAATAAAGAAAAACCTAGGAATGAGTATTTGTATCCAAACTTTTGACTTGTACTGTATGGGATACTATGGAAAAAGAAGTAGCCTACCATCACTACGTTCAATCAAAAATATTATTTGGGAGCTGCAAACAAGTGCTTACAGATAACTGTACAAGCAGCAGGTTTTGAGCTCAACTTATGATTATTTGATCTGCTAATTAAATGCTGGCGTTGGTATGAAATTGCATTATTGCGATCCCTTGTGGGTCCTTTTAGATGTAACTCCAGCAGTGTCTGTGCTGACACTTGTGTATGACGAGTAAAACTCAAACGGAGAACATTTTAAAAAGGCACATGGATGCCCTGAGCAGAGCTAATGACGTAGCGCTGAATAACACTTGTTTCCTCTCCAGGCTAAGTGAACGCCCACACCACACATACTGTAGTGTCAGTTCTGAACAAATAACAGCCACACACAGTGCTCAGAGGAAAGTGACCAGATTGTATTGGCACAGCAGAAACACCACTCTGGGATACAATTCCCAAAGTTCACTAGATCCTTCATATAAGGCTTCATACACGAGGCGAGTAAACCTTGAGCTCCTACAATACACACTCAAATGCATATGCACACACACCAACAAGAGCCAGGAGGGCAATAAAGTGGATTTTCAAAGACAATTCTGTCATTGTTCTCCCCCTGTCATCCTTGTAATGGGTTTATCATGAAGAGTATGAAAGGTCAAAATATACAGCAAATAATGCTAATGGTGACAGTCTAAACAAACAACAAAACCAACAAGTGGCCATAACAAAGCTAGACCCAGGCCTCCTCAAATCTAGTCATACAATGACTTGACATCAGAGAGGCAATGTGACAACAATCTTAACCAGGGAGGAAACCATAACAAACATATCCCTTTCAACCCCATGTTGTACAATTCCCCCATATAAAGGGACTACGGTGAGGTCTGCAGCACAGACCTAGCAAACAGCTCGACTGCCACAGACAGAGAGCCAGGAGGTGGCACTCACTGCAAAACTGCCTGCCTGCCAGTCACCCACCGCCACCAAAGTGACGACAAAAGATGATCCTGGCTGCTCCATGTGGAATTCCACTTTGCAGAACAATGACTCCCAGCGTAGCCTACACCACACAGCACTCTGACTCTGCACGGGATCCTTCCAAGCCGTTCCAATGCCACTGCATTGGCCACAAAGAGTGGCTGCCACACTCCTGGCGCAGATGGTAGGAGATTTTGGAAGAGAGGTGTTGGTCAAATATCTTGTTTTACAATTGACTGAAGAAAGGAATATATTATTTGAAGCTCCATGTTAAGACCAACATTCACATTCCTCAAAAACCTTAACATGCAGTTGGAAAATGGCACATTCATCAGCCATGCTATTTTTTTTAAATGGACAGACTGAAAATATTTAAGTATGTTTCCAGTGCAGTGTAGCCAATGGCAATGATTCCCAGACTGCCCAAACTGAACATTAGCAAATAGCTTTAACAAGACGAGATAGCATCAAATTAAATCTAAAGCCTGTGAAAACAGTGAGATAGAAGTTGGGACTCACAGAGAGGCAGGGCGGGAAGTGCCGAGCTGCTTTAGAGTTTCTGGTTGTCAGGGTATCCAAACAAAACAGGCCATGATGACACCAGGAATAGGACAGAGAGGGAAAGGAACACCACCAGCACTCATGCAGGCAAATGGCGGCTCACAAGAACAGCCAGCTACAGTATCACAGCGAGGGAGAGACACCACACATGGAAAATGCTGTGAGGGGGATGTGGATGTACCCGTCTGGGTTTGGGGTACCTCCTTTCTCTCTCTGAGCCCCTGTCACTGTGATCGCCTGTGAAGGAGGCAGGTCCTTAGCACACGGTAGCTGGCTGAGCCCCACACACGTAAACACCCACATAGGCTGTGAGACTGCCAGTTTATGGCACCCATGCCCAGGCAGGGGGGCCTGCAGAACCGAGGTCGGCAGAGCCTCTCTCTCTCTAGTCCCTTCCCACCCAGCATCCCCAGCACCTACTGGTAGGCCAGGAAGGAGAATAGAGACAGGATGTCTGACTGAAGCACTGCAGTTAGTTACAGCTATAACCTCCATCTGGAGACAGGAGGAAGGGGGGAGCAGAGAAACTAGCCTGTAGCAGGAGACAACGAGAGAGGCAGGGAGAGAAAGAGCTAGAGAGAGTGCAAGAGAAAGATTGCGAGAGAGAGCGAGAAGGCACTCACAGGTCTCTCCATGTCAGCGCTGAAACCTGGGCTGGGTCCAAGCGCGAGGCAACAGCCGAGGTGGCGGAGAGGGCTGCTTGGAGTCCACGATCATGCCTTGATTACAATGAGCCAAGTTGGGCTGACAGCCAAGATGTCTAACAAATGCACAGAGCGCCCCTGTTAACGGATTTACAGCCCCCGTCCGCTGGCTTGCTCTCCCACTCTCTCACTCTCTGTCCCTCCCACACACATGCTCTTGCTCTCTCCCTCTCTCTGGAGCACTTGCTCTCAGTTAAAATTACCTCTCACACCCCTTTCCCTGCCTGTCCCTGCCTGTCCCCTCCTCCTTCTGTCCTCTGCTCAGAACACACTGGTTAAATACTGTTCCCCTACCAATACACTCACTCCTACCCACCTCTGAATTTAAAGGGAAACGGGAGATTATTTTTAGTAAGCAAATCTTTGGTCTTTCTAAGAGTGATACAGTCCCTCAATACTAATAACAGCAGTCCAGTAAGTACCACTCAGAGTTCTATTTTCAGCCTGTCATAATGTTATTCCAAACATGTACCAGCCCATAATGAGATGGATGTATTTGGTCGTTAGAACAATCCCCCTACCATCTCTTTAACAGCTGTTTTGCCTGTGAGCGTGAGTGCCCAGGCAGGGTATCAGTTGGGGTGGGGGGTTGACTGCAGGATTTCCCACGACTCCTCCTGAAGGGCATGCTCCAGGCAGACAAATGCCAGACTGCTCAAGGAAGCGGCAGGGAAATCAAAACACTACGACTTGCACTCAGTTGCTCAGTTTTCCCAGAGTGCTTCAGACAGACAGCTTCTTTGATAGAGTATTACGTTACCATCCCAGCACACTATTCTGGGTTAAATAACACTTAGGCCCACATAGCAAACATTGTTAGAGGATTACACATATCAAATGCTCTCAACAGTGGTATTTTACAAATACTTTAAGATTATTATTTTAGAAAAACAACAATATGTAATTTCCTGCAGTGGTTGCCAAACTTTTTATAGTCCCTTCAAACATTCAACCTCCAGCTGTGTACCCCCTCTAGCACCAGGGTCAGTGCACTTTCAAATGTTGTTTTTTGCCATCATTATAAGCCTGCCACACACACACTATATGATACATTTATTAAACATAAGAATGAGTGTGAGTTTTTGTCGCAACCCTGCTCGTGGGAAGTGACAAAGAGCTCTTATAGGACCAGGACACAAATAATAATAATCAATAATTTTGCTCTTTATTTAGCCATCTTACAAATAAAAACATATTTGTTTATTGAAAATTGTGAATAACTCACCACAGGTTAATGAGAAGGGTGTGCTTGAAGGGATGCACATACCTGTAACTCTGCAATGTTGGGTAAATATTGGAGAGAGTCTCAGTCTTAAATCATTTTCCACACACAGTCTGTGACTATATTTAGTTTTCATGCTAGCGAGGGACGAGAATCCACTCTCACATAGGTACCTGGTTGCAAAGGGCATCAGTGTCCTAACAGCTCGGTTTTCCAAGGCAGGATACTCTGATCACAGCCCTAGCCAGAAATCTGTCAGTGGCTTCTGATTAAATTAAATTATCACAGAACTGCTATTGCAATTTCGATGAGACTCTCTTGTTCAGATATCGGTAAGTGGACTGGAGGCAGGACATGAAAGGGTCTAACGAATCCAGTTGTTTGTGTCGTCCGTTTCAGGAAAGTACCTGCATAATTGCGCACCCAGCTCACTCAGTATCACTCCCTATGTCTCCCTGTCATGGCATTTGTGCCATCAGTACAGACACCAACACATCTTGACCACCAAAGTCCATTTGATCACAAAGCTGTCCAGTACTTTAAAAATATTCTCTCATGTTGTCCTGGTTTCCAGTGGTTTGCAGAAGAAGATGTCTTCCTTAATTGACCCCCCATAAACGTAACGGACAGCTGTGCCAGGCCCGCCACGTCTGTTGGACTCATCCAGCTGTAACACATATAATTCACTGGCTTGTATGCAAAGAAGTAATTGTTTCAAAACATCTCCTGTCATGTCACTGATGCGTTGTGAAACAGTGTTTGATGAAGGTATTGTCTGTATAGTTTTTTGGCCCTTTTCCCCCAGCATTGTCCCAGCCATATTCACGGCAGCAGGAAGAATGAAGTCTTCCACAATAATATGGGGCTTGCTTGTCCTAGCCACTCGGTAGTTCACCATATACATGTAAGACTCTTCTAGCCCCTTCTTATTAATGGTATCTGTTGCTTTTATACATGTCTTACTACATGAAGTAGTCTTAATTCACGCTCAATAGACTCCCATAGCTTATTTTTCAAATTTCCATGTTTCATTTCAAAATGTCCGCGCAAGAGAGTTAAATAAAGGTAAAATGTTAAAAATACTCAGGCGAGAAAAAAAACATCACCAAAATGTATAGCCCTGTTGGAAAATCTAAATGGACTGTTTGAAAATGTGAATCAGATTTTTTTTTGGCGTACCCCCGACGGCATTGCACGTACCCCTGTTTGGGAATAGCCGATTAATTGTAATCAAACATTGGCCTAGATCAGAACATGCAAGTTTGAAATTGGTCACCTATTTCTACAATTTATCTTCTTAAAATGTAACTTTAAACCTAACCCTAACCAACTGCAAATCTTATGCCTAACCCTAAATTAAGACCAAAGAGGGCATTTTTGTTTTCATACATTTTTACGATTTAGACCATTTTTACTTTGTTTCTGTGGTAACTAGTGGAAACCTTTCAAATGTCAGGACAGATGAGAACAAGTTGGCTAGTCTTGTTATATAAACTATGACCTCTTAAAACATAGTTCACTTGTTTAAAAAGACCTTGGGAATGTTGCCGGCCTTGTCACAGGCTGCATAGGCTCACTGAGTTCCAGCAGGTGAAGTGAAGATGAAAAAACACTCACGCCCTGGTTCACAGCATGGTCACTACAGGGCTAGGACCTCTTCCACATAGCCAATCTCATCGTGCAGGTATTCCATACCCACTTGCCCAACTGTTGAAAGTTGGCTTGCTAAAAAGATGGTTGCATACTTACAATAATAACTGCATTAAACAGCACATTAAAAGATTTGCAGTGACACTCAATTATAAATTGTTATGCATAACCTGCATGCATGATGAATTGAACTAGCTAAATATACAAATCAATTGAACTGTCCTCGACGGATTGCAATTTAGCAAGTAAAATTATTTTAATGACAAGAGAGCAAAATATTGCTAGCTATCTATACCTGAGATGTTGCAAGCCACGGTGGATGATTTGTCACATTCGTCAGGGTAAAACACTTTGATAACTGTATCTGCTATAGGATAGATGGTGACTGCAGTGTGTATTATTGTAAGCTTATCTCAACTCTTTGACATATATGGCTATCAAAACTTTAACATATCATCATGGCGAAGTGTGCACCCTTCATTCAAATAAAAATTGTTCAGCATCTGTGCAAATTGCAGATGTAATTTGAGTGGAAATATGGCAAGTGAGAATGCATTTTACCCTCTAGGTGGAGTACTTGCTTTATCCTTCTGGTTGGTAGTGTAAACACCTCACTTGCCATACTGCAGGTATTCACAGGCTTGCATCAATCAGCCTTTGTTTGCATGTTTTCATGCATAAGTCTATGTTGTCATATCATTGTTGATGAAGGAAAGACCATTTTATATATTATATATCATATTTATTGCCTATGATAAACCTTTAGAGATTCAACTGAAAGACACAACTAGGTTATGGGGTTAGAGAGCCCCAATGAGACCATTGTCACCGGTCTCATATGGGGCCATGGGTTAGCGGAGGTAGGTCTGATAAAGTGCTAAATAAACCAGCTCTCTGTCACATACTAAAATATTTACTAAACTAATAGTAGATTTCACATAAATGGAAAGGGACACTGATGTTTCAGCAATTTGCATGAATTGTTAACTGTCAATCATGTTGTCAAAGACTAAAGAGATTATGGTTGGTTTTAGTGTTCTCTCTTGAGTTAAGGGAGTTGTCGATCATCTTTAGCTACAATTAGCTTATGCTCTTCCTTTTAAATGTACAGTATTAAGATGGGCGGGCCAAGTCAACCTGTCCTCAGATGACTTCTTTCATCTTATCTTATTTTTGAAATGTGCATCTCCTGGATCTTTAGGTTTGACATAGTTATGATGTCCTAATTTTGTCTTTGTTTTCAACTACCTCATTTTCAACAGTCAGTATCATCATCATCATGACAACATTTAGGGTGGTACTCTCAGTCATTCAATTATCACTCATTGTCTCATCTCTCCGCCCTACTTTACCTGGCCAACAACAAACACCCATCCACCTGTAATCAAATTAGGACTGGGTGTGGTTATTTTATACTCTACCGATGTATCAAAACGCTCGATCTTATAAATACAAACTGAATATACATCTTATGTACAGTCTGTCAACATTCTGCACCAGGTAAGGCTTTCACTTTAATGTGAGAATGGCGGTGTTCTTATTCAATTGTTGTTTATATGCAGAAAATTACTTTGATATTTACAAGGACAAGAAGATACCAGATTTTGATTTGATATACAGATTATTTTCAGTATATACTAATAATTTAAGGCATAACTAGACTATAGGGTTAGATAGCCCCAATGAGACCATTGTCACTTGTGTTACATAGGGCCATGGATTTGTGGGTCAGTCTGGTAAAGTGCTAAATAAGTCAGCTCTCTGTCACATACAAAAATATTTTATAGAATAGACCAAATAAGACAAGGATTTATTAGTAAAACTCTGTGTCTCATTTGTTTGCATCAATGATTGGTGTAGCCAAGCTGAAGTAAGGAGGACTAGGAGTTTGGTATCAGCCAGGCAATGTTTTCTTGAGATGAGAAGGGAATAATTACTTCCCATAGAAGCAGTGGCATGATGTGACAGGGAGATACATTTTCTGTACATTTCTATGTGGTGAGGTGGATACCCAGCTAGCACATAACGTTCTGAGAACCATATGTTTCTTAGAGCTTGGCAAGAGCATGGTTGTCCTATGGTTATTTTGGATAAAACCTTCCCACAACTTTCTGAGAATGGTGCAGGATAGTTGCATTTTATTTGGAACATTCTCAGCACATCTAAGGAACTTGACAAAAACCTTGACAGAAAACGTTGTTTTCTTGGTATTGCATTACTTTAACCAGTGGTGGAAAAAGTACTCAATTGTCATGCTTGAGTAAAAGTAAAGATACCTTAATAGAAAATGACTAAAATAAAAGTGAAAGTCACCCAGTAAAATACTACTTGAGTAAAAGTCTAAAAGTATTTGGTTTTAAATATACAGTGCCTTGCGAAAGTATTCGGCCCCCTTGAACTTTGCGACCTTTTGCCACATTTCAGGCTTCAAACATAAAGATATAAAACTGTATTTTTTTTGTGAAGAATCAACAACAAGTGGGACACAATCATGAAGTGGAACGACATTTATTGGATATTTCAAACTTTTTTAACAAATCAAAAACTGAAAAATTGGGCGTGCAAAATTATTCAGCCCCCTTAAGTTAATACTTTGTAGCGCCAGTGTGTGGTAGTAAAAGTAAAAGTTGCTCAAAATATAAATAGTAAGGTAAAGCGCAGATACCCCATAAAACTACTTAAGTAGTACTTTAAAGTAGTTTTACTTAAGTACATTACACTACTGACTTTAACAGAACGTTTCCTAAAAGTTCAAACATGGTTACATTTCATTTCAATTTTGGTAATGTTCTAGGAACGTTCTCCAAATGGTTTGACATTGAAAGCGTTCTCAAATAGTTCAAAGAACGTTAAGGAACAACGTTCTTCTGTGGCATTTCTGCCCTTTAGCATAACGTTTCCGACAAGTTTCCTCATGGTTCTCAAATTTTTCCGAGAGCGTTAAGAAAACGTTCCATACAAACCTCAAGCAAACTTAAATAACATTATAAGAATGTTATTTAAAAATATATGCATTCACTTCTCAGCATCAACAAAAATCTATCCTCGATGTTGTTAAGTGTGTTCAGGTGTGTTGGCCGCACCAACTAATTGGCCACACCTGATCTTAATGAGTACTTGTTTCCTTTGGAATGGGATCTATTGAATAGACTAATATGAACAGCTTTGTATTCGTAAAAAACATGGTATGCTACAGTTGCTCCATCCTGGTGTTGCAGGGACTAATTCCATGGATAGATAGAGTTTGAATCTCACTGAGGCCATGTCCCAATAAAAAATACATGTTTTTCCTTGACTAATGCCTAAGGAAATTAATCTCCATGTGTCCCATCTGTGCTTGGAGTAAAAAACAAGTTAACCCCAAATAAGCTAGCAGTGTTATTAAAAACCTGATTAAAACATTCAGTGAAAGTTGTAAGGAAAAACCTCCAAATAACCTAGATTTAACACGTTCTGACCTTAGTTCCTTTGTTTTGTCTTTTGGTTTAGTATGGTCAGGGTGTGAGTTGGGTGTGTTGTCTATGTTAGTTTGTCTATGATTTTCTATTTCTGTGTTTGGCCTGGTATGGTTCTCAATCAGAGGCAGCTGTCAATCGATGTCCCTGATTGAGAACCATATTTAGGTAGCCTATTTGCCATTGTGTTTTGTGGGTGGTTGTTTTCAGTCTTTGTGTGTCTACACCAGACAGAACTGTTCCGGTTGTTTCTTTGTTGTTTTGTTATTCAGTGTTCAGTTTACCTTATTAAAAAGACGGCCATTACAGCATTTCTGTTCTGAGACCATTAATAAAACCTCTCTCTAAAACCTCAAAGAAGCAGAGTAAAATGTTCACAGAACCTCCCTGCAATCAAAAAATAAACATTCCCAGGACAGGCTAAATTCTCACTTCTGTCCTCAGAACGTAAAAAAAAACATTTAGCTTTACTGGTCAGGAAATGTACAACGAATGTAAAACAAAAAACATACGTTCCCACAACTTCCAAGGAACCAAATATGCTAGCTGGGCAGAGTTATGGCTGAGACTCCCTGGCCTTAGGCAATTTGCAACCTGAGAGCAAATGTCAAACCTCATTCAAACAGAAATACATTTCAAACTCTCTTTCGAAAAGAGAAATCTCTTTGGAGGTGAAAACTTAGCCGCGAGACTCAGCAAACAAAGAAACGTCCCTTTTTCAGGACCCTGTCTTTCAAAAATCCAAATAACTTCACAGATCTTCATTGTAAAGGGTTTCAACACTGTTTCCCATGCTTGTTCAATGACCCATAAACAATTAATGAACATACACCTGTGGAACGGTCGTTAAGACACGAACAGCTTTCAGACGGTAGGCAATTAAGGTCACAGTTATGAAAACTTAGGACACTAAAGAGGCCTTTCTACTGACTCTGAAAAACACCAAAAGAAACATGCCCAGGGTCCCTGCTCATCTGCATGAACGTGCCTTAGGCATGCTGCAAGGAGGCATGAGGACTGCAGATGTGGCCAGGGAAATAAATTGCAATGTCCGTACTGTGAGACGCCTAAGACAGCGCTACAGGGAGGCAGGATGGACAGCTGATCGTCCTCGCAGTTGCAGACCACGTGTAACAACACCTCCACAGGATCGGTACATCCAAACATCACACCTGCGGGGATAGGTACAGGATGGCAATAACAACTGCCCGATTTACACCAGGAACGCACAATCCCTCCTTTAGTGCTCAGACTGTCCACAATAGGCTGAGAGAGGCTGGACTGAGGGCTTGTAGGCCTGTTGTAAGGCAGGTCCTCACCAGACATCACCGGCAACAACGTCGCCTATGGGCTCAAACCCACCGTCGCTGGGCCAGACAGGACTGGCAAAAAGTGCTCTTCACTGACAAGTCGCGGGACTACCTGGCATGATGACTCCTTGCTGTCCCCAGTCCACCTGGCCGTGCTGCTGCTCCAGTTTCAACTGTTCTGCCTGCGGCTATGGAATCCTGACCTGTTCACCGGACATGCTATCTGTCCCAGACCTATTATTTGACCATGCTGGTCATTTATGAACATTTGAACATCTCAGCCATGTTCTGTTATAATCTCCACCCGGCACAGCCAGAAGATTTCTTCCTAGGTTTTGTCCTTTATATGGCGTTTTTCCTAGCCAACGTGCTTCAACACCTGCATTGCTTTCTGTTTGGTGTTTTAGGCTGGGTTTAGGCTGGGTTTCTGTACAGCACTTTGAGATATCAGCTGATGTATGAAGGGCTATATAAATACATTTGATTTGATTTGATTGTGTCTCACCCGGGGTGATGGTCGGATTCATGTTTATCATCGAAGGAATGAGCGCTATACCAAGGCCTGTACTCTGGAGTGGGATTGATTTGGAGGTGGAGGATCCGTCATGGTCTGGGGCGGTGTGTCACAGAATCATCGGACTGAGTTTATTGTCATTGCAGGCAATCTCAACACTGTGCGTTACAGGGAAGACATTCTCCTCCCTCATGTGGTACCCTTCCTGCAGGCTCATCCTGACATGACCCTCCCGCATGACAATGCCACCAGCCATACTGCTCATTCTGTGCGTGAATTCCTGCAAGACAGGAATGTCAGTGTTCTGCCATGGCCAGCGAACAGCCCGGATCTCAATCCCATTCAGCATGTCTGGGACCTGTGGATCGGAGGGTGAGGGCTAGGGCCATTCCCCCCAGAAATGTCTGGGAACTTGCAGGTACCTTGGTGGAAGAGTGGGGTAACATCTCACAGCAAGAACTGGCAAATCTGGTGCGGTCCATGAGGAGGAGATGCAATGCAGTACTTAATGCAACTGGTGGTCACACCAGATACTGACTGTTACTTTTGATTTTGATCCCCCCTTTGTTCAGGGACACATTATTTAATTTCTGTTAGTCACATGTCTGTGGAATTTGTTCAGTTTATGTCTCAGTTGTTGAATCTTGTTATGTTCATACAAATATTTACACATGTTGATGAGTTTATATATGTATGTATAATATATATAGAGTGCCTTGCGAAAGTATTCGGCCCCCTTGAACTTTGCGAACTTTTGCCACATTTCAGGCTTCAAACATAAAGATATAAAACTGTATTTTTTTGTGAAGAATCAACAACAAGTGGGACACAATCATGAAGTGGAACGGCATTTATTGGATATTTCAAACTTTTTTAACAAATCAAAAACTGAAAAATTGGACGTGCAAAATTATTCAGCCCCCTTAAGTTAATACTTTGTAGCGCCACCTTTTGCTGCGATTACAGCTGTAAGTCGCTTGGGGTATGTCTCTATCAGTTTTGCACATCGAGAGACTGAACATTTTTCCCATTCCTCCTTGCAAAACAGCTCGAGCTCAGTGAGGTTGGATGGAGAGCATTTGTGAACAGCAGTTTTCAGTTCTTTCCACAGATTCTCGATTGGATTCAGGTCTGGACTTTGACTTGGCCATTCTAACACCTGGATATGTTTATTTTTGAACCATTCCATTGTAGATTTTGCTTTATGTTTTGGATCATTGTCTTGTTGGAAGACAAATCTCCGTCCCAGTCTCAGGTCTTTTGCAGACTCCATCAGGTTTTCTTCCAGAATGGTCCTGTATTTGGCTCCATCCATCTTCCCATCAATTTTAACCATCTTCCCTGTCCCTGCTGAAGAAAAGCAGGCCCAAACCATGATGCTGCCACCACCATGTTTGACAGTGGGGATGGTGTGTTCAGCTGTGTTGCTTTTACGCCAAGCATAACGTTTTGCATTGTTGCCAAAAAGTTCAATTTTGGTTTCATCTGACCAGAGCACCTTCTTCCACATGTTTGGTGTGTCTCCCAGGTGGCTTGTGGCAAACTTTAAACTACACTTTTTATGGATATCTTTAATAAATTGCTTTCTTCTTGCCACTCTTCTATAAAGGCCAGATGTGCGCAATATACGACTGATTGTTGTCCTATGGACAGAGTCTCCCACCTCAGCTGTAGATCTCTGCAGTTCATCCAGAGTGATCATGGGCCTCTTGGCTGCATCTCTGATCAGTCTTCTCCTTGTATGAGCTGAAAGTTTAGAGGGACGGCCAGGTCTTGGTAGATTTGCAGTGGTCTGATACTCCTTCCATTTCAATATTATCGCTTGCACAGTGCTCCTTGGGATGTTTAAAGCTTGGGAAATATTTTTGTATCCAAATCCGGCTTTAAACTTCTTCACAACAGTATCTCGGACCTGCCTGGTGTGTTCCTTATTCTTCATGATGCTCTCTGCGCTTTTAACGGACCTCTGAGACTATCACAGTGCAGGTGCATTTATACGGAGACTTGATTACACACAGGTGGATTGTATTTATCATCATTAGTCATTTAGGTCAACATTGGATCATTCAGAGATCCTCACTGAACTTCTGGAGAGAGTTTGCTGCACTGAAAGTAAAGGGGCTGAATAATTTTGCACGCCCAATTTTTCCGTTTTTGATTTGTTAAAAAAGTTTGAAATATCCAATAAATGTCGTTCCACTTCATGATTGTGTCCCACTTGTTGTTGATTCTTCACAAAAAAATACAGTTTTATATCTTTATGTTTGAAGCCTGAAATGTGGCAAAAGGTCGCAAAGTTCAAGGGGGCCGAATACTTTCGCAAGGCACTGTATATATATATATATAGTCGTGGCAAAAAGTTTTGAGAATGACACAAATATTAGTTTTCACAAAGTCTGCTGTCTCAGTTTGTGATGGCAATTTGCATATACTCCAGAATGTTATGAACAGTGATCAGATGAATTGCAATTAATTGCAAAGTCCCTCTTTGCGATGCAAATGATTTGAATCCCAAAGAAACATTTCCACTGCATATCAGCCCTGCCACAAAAGGACCAGCTGACATCATGTCAGTGATTCTCTTGTTAACACAGCTGTGAGTGTTGATGAGGACAAGGCTGGAGATCACTCTGTCATGCTGATTGAGTTTAAATAACAGACTGGAAGCTTCAAAATGAGGGTGGTGCTTGGAGTCACTGTTCTTCCTCTGTCAATCATGGTTAACTGCAAGGAAACACGTGCCGTCATCATTGCTTTGCACAAAAAGGGCTTCACAGGCAAGGATATTGCTGCCAGTAAGATTGCACCTAAATCAACCATTTATCGGATCATCAAGAACTTCAAGGAGAGCGGTTCAATTGTTGTGAAGAAGGCTTCAGGGCGCCCAAGAAAGTCCAGCAAGCGCCAGGACCGTCTCCTAAAGTTGATTCAGCTGCGGAATCAGGGCACCACCAGTACAGAGCTTGCTCGGGAATGGCAGCAGGCAGGTGTGAGTGCATCTGCACGCACAGTGAGGCAAAGACTTTTGGAGGATGGCCTGGTGTCAAGAAGGGCAGCAAAGAAGCCAATTCTCTCCAGAAAAAACATCAGGGACAGACTGATATTCTGAAAAAGCTACAGGGATTGGACTGCTAAGGACTGGGGTAAAGTCATTTTCTCTGATGAATCCCCTTTCCGATTGTTTGGGGCATCCGGAAAAAAGCTTGTCTGGAGAAGACAATGTGAGCACTACCATTAGTCCTGTGTCATGCCAACAGTAAAGCATCCTGAGACCATTCATGTGTGGTGTTGCTTCTCAGCCAAGGGAGTGGGCTCACTCACAATTTTGCCTAAGAACACAGCCATGAATAAAGAATGGTACCAACACATCCTCTGAGAGCAACTTCTCCCAACCATCCAGGAACAGTTTGGTGATGAACTCCCCAGACCTTAATCTCGTTGAGAACTTGTGGTCAATCCTCAAGAGGAGGGTAGACAAACAAAACACCACAAATTCTGACAAACTCCAAGCATTGATTATGCAAGAATGGGCTGCCATCAGTAACCAAAATAGAGAATAAAAGCCTCTCTATGGCCAGGGCGTGACAGCCTATTATCTTCAATATGTTTCACAATATCATTCTACATATGCCATGTTATTGGTATTCTAAGCATATAAACTGTAAAAACATGAATTTACATGCATTCTAATATTCATATTTTGACAGAAAAATGTATCATATGTTATTAAAATTTGACATCAGTCCTCATTTAACTAGGCTTGTCTTACATTAAAAGTAAATTAAGCAGAAATAATGTAAATTAATGTATACTGTTTTAGATGATGGAAATTCCAATCCAAAATTAGTTTACTCTAATTGTGTAACTCCACCAGCTGGTTGAGATGTTTGCAATGCATTTATTATTTTCAAAATTCTTCAAGCTTTGTGAAGTTGGTTGTTGATCATTGCTAGACATTTTCAAGTCTTGACATATATTTTCAAGCAGATTCAAGTCAAAACTGTAACTAGGTCACTCAGGAACATTCACTGTCTTCTTGGTCATATCATGGATCCTTTAGCTATTTGATTTTGAACTTTAGGATCCCTGTAGGAATAAAGAAATATATTAAAAAAAATATTTGATAAAATATTGAATTTGGCCTTTATTACAATAGCTCATAGAAATTATTTGAATAACACATTCATAAATGGCAAAACATAAGGAATAAGGTTTTAAAGTGTCTGTCCTTTATCTTAGAGATATAAGAAAGCTCAATAAATATATATATTTTATGGGACACGTACTGTACTTCACCCCTTTTTTTGTTGGCACAAAACTACTTCCATACTTCATCATTTTTAAAACCAGTACCAGGTTACCTTCAGACGAGTCCGGTGATTCCCATATGGGACGTAGAGCAAAACGGAGGACACCATCTGTCCATGGAACATTACTAATGTTTTCTTAATGTTCTCCTAAAAATGAGAACATGACCTTAAATAGCACCATGATGAAACCTGTAGAAAACGTTATGCTGAATTTCAAAGATTTTCCTGAGTTACAGTTCACATAAGGAAATCAGTCAATTGAAATAAATGAATTAGGCCCTAATCTATGGATTTCACATGACTAGGCAGGACGCAGCCATGGGTTGGCCTGGGAGGGCATAGGCCCACCCACTTGAGAGCCAGGCCCACCGACTGAGGAGCCAGGCCCCACGAAAGGGCTTTATGACAGACAGAAATACTCAGTTTCATCAGCTGTCTGGGTTGCTGGTATCAGACGATCCCGCAGGTGAAGAAGCCAGATGTTGAGGTCCTGGGCTGGCGTGGTTACACATGGTCTGTGGTTGTGAGGCTGGTTGGACGTATTGCTAAATTCTCTAAAACAACATTGGAGATGGCTTGTGGTAGAGAAAGGAGCATTACTTTCTCTGGCAACAGCTCTGGTGGACATTCCTGCAGTCTGCATGCTAATTGCACGCTCGCTAAAAACTTGAGAAGTCTATATCATTGTATTGTGTGACAAAACTGCACACCTTAGAGTGGCCTTTCATTGTCTCCGGCACAAGGTGCACCTGTGTAATGATCATGCTGTTTAATCAGCATCTTGATATGCCACACATGTGAGGTGGTTTGATTATCTTGGCAAAGGAGAAATGCTCACTAACAGGGATGTAAACAAATTTGTGCACAAGTTTTGAGAGAAATAAGCTTTTTGTGAGGATGTCAAATTCCTGGGATCTTTATTTCAGCAAATGGAACATGGGACTAACATCTTACATGTTGCGTTTATATTTTTGTTCAGTATACAACCATGAGGAAACCTGTAGAAAACATTATGCTGAAGTACTGAAATTTCAAAGGAAGAATGTTGTTTCTTAATGTTCTCTGAACAATTTGATAACATTACTTTAAATAAAACCATGAGGAAACTTGTAGGAAACGTTATGCTGAAGTACTGAAATTTCAACCTAAGAAACATATGGCTCTCAGAATGTTATGTGCTAGCTGGGTATCCTGCTCCATTCCCAGAACATTGTGGGCAGATTGTATGCAAAATAACCTTAGGACAACCACTCTCTCATTAAGCTCCAATAAACATATGGTTCTCAGAACGTTATGTGCTAGCTGGGTCTCTAGGGCTTTGCAAACCTGTATTGTGCAATATTCTTCCAGCTCTGTCATGTTGGTTGTTAATCACTGCTAGACAGACATTTTCAAGTCTTGACATATATTTTCAAGCAGATTCAAGTCCAAACTGTACCGAGGCCTCTAAGGAACATTCATTGTCTTCTTGGTCATACCATAGATCATTTAGCTATTTGATTTTGAGATTTTGGACCTCTGTAGGTATACAACAAAAAGATTTAACAATTATTTTATCAAATATAGAATTTGTCCTTTACTACTATAACCCATAGACATGCATTGAATAACACATTCATAAATGGCAAAACAAACAGTAAAAAAAATGTATCATAAAGAACAAGGTTTTGAAGTGTCTGTCCTATAACTATATGATATAAAAAAGCTCAAGAACTATATATGTATTTTTTGGGACAGGTATTTAACCCCTTTTTTGGGCGGGCGGCACAATTTTACTTCCTTACTTCCGTAATTTTTTAAAGACGATACCAGGTTACCTTCAGATACAGATACAGTGACACTCATGGGGGTCGTAGAGCAAAATGGAGAACACCATTATGGGAGTGTCCCCTTTCCATAGTGGGGTCATATTAGTTTGTAGCCCAAACGGTTCACACATCGATGGTACCAACTTCAGACAAGTCCCATGGGGCTTGTGGGGGTCGTAGAGCAAAACGGAGAACACCATCGTGAGAGTCTCATCTTTCCATAGAACGTTACTAATATTTTTCTTGTGGTTTTTATGGTTTTTATTTCTTATTGTTCTGAGAACATTACTTTTCACAGAACCATGAGGAAACCTGCAGAAAACGTTATGCTGAAGTACTGAAATTCCCAGAGAAGAACATTTACAGTGGGGCAAAAAAGTATTTAGTCAGCCACCAATTGTGCAAGTTCTCCCACTTAAAAAGATGAGAGGCCTGTAATTTTCATCATAGGTACACTTCAACTATGACAGACAAAATGAGAAAAAAAAATCCAGAAAATCACAATGAATTTATTTGCTAATTATGGTGGAAAATAAGTATTTGGTCACCTACAAACAAGCAAGATTTCTGGCTCTCACAGACCTGTAACTTCGTATTTAAGAGGCTCCTCTGTCCTCCACTCGTTACCTGTATTAATGGCACCTGTTTGAACTTGTTATCAGTATAAAAGACACCTGTCCACAACCTCAAACAGTCACACTCCAAACTCCACTATGGCCAAGACCAAAGAGCTGTCAAAGGACACCAGAAACAAAATTGTAGACCTGCACCAGGCTGGGAAGACTGAATTTGCAATAGGTAAGCAGCTTGGTTTGAAGAAATCAACTGTGGGAGCAATTATTAGGAAATGGAAGACACAAGACCACTGATAATCTCCCTCGATCTGGGGCTCCACGCAAGATCTCACCCTGTGGGGTCAAAATGATCACAACAATGGTGAGCAAAAATCCTAGAACCACACGGGGGGACCTAGTGAATGACCTGCAGAGAGCTGGGACCAAAGTAACAAAGCCTACCATCAGTAACACACTACGCCGCCAGGGACTCAAATCCTGCAGTGCCAGACGTGTCCCCCTGCTTAAGCCAGTACATGTCCAGGCCCGTCTGAAGTTTGCTAGAGAGCATTTGGATGATCCAGAAGAAGATTGGGAGAATGTCATATGGTCAGATGAAACCAAAATATAACTTTTTGGTAAAAACTCAATTTGTCGTGTTTGGAGGACAAAGAATGCTGAGTTGCATCCAAAGAACACCATACCTACTGTGAAGCATGGGGGTGGAAACATCATGCTTTGGGGCTGTTTTTCTGCAAAGGGACCAGGACGACTGATCCGTGTAAAGGAAAGAATGAATCGTGAGATGTTGAGTGAAAACCTCCTTCCATCAGCAAGGGCATTGAAGATGAAACGTGGCTGGGTCTTTCAGCATGACAATGATCCCAAACACACCGCCCGGGCAACGAAGGAGTGGCTTCGTAAGAAGCATTTCAAGGTCCTGAAGTGGCCTAGCCAGTCTCCAGATCTCAACCCCATAGACAATCTTTGGAGGCAGTTGAAAGTCTGTGTTGCCCAGCAACAGCCCCAAAACATCCCTGCTCTAGAGGAGATCTGCATGGAGGAATGGGCCAAAATACCAACAACAGTGTGTGAAACCCTTGTGAAGACTTACAGAAAACATTTGACCTCTGTCATTGCCAACAAAGGGTATATAACAAAGTATTGAGATAAACTTTTGTTATTGACCAAATACTTGTTTTCCACCATAATTTGCAAATAAATTCATTAAAAATCCTACAATGTGATTTTCTGGATTTTTTTTCTCAATTTGTCTGTCATAGTTGAAGTGTACCTATGATGAAAATTACAGGCCCCTCTCATCTTTTTAAGTGGGAGAACTTGCACAATTGGTGGCTGACTAAATACTTTTTTGCCCCACTGTATTTATTTATTCTTTGGGGGCCCATCCACCACCCCTACCTCTTCGGAGGACCAAAATTAACTTTGTTTTTACAGCTTTTTCTTTTGTTGTTGCATGTAAAAAAAAAAAAAATTGATTACATAACAACTATTAATGAATTTGATATCCATCCAGCCACATCTAGATATATAGTACTTATACATTATACATTGTTTTCAATCATAACTATTATAGAACATTAGCATTTAAACCCACCCCTCAGCTACTCTCAGTCCATCCCACCTACAGTATCTCTGTAAACCGCCCTCTTAAGATGTTCATGTTCCATATATTTTTCAGCTGTGCTGTGATGTTTCACATACATACTCTCTCACCACGTTCTAAGACATGATTGGACGGAAGGTTATGTGCTAGCTGGGTAAACTCTTTACTCTTTGACAACATGATTCTCAGAAGGTTATGTGCTAGCTGGGTAAACTCTTTACTCTTTGACAACATGATTCTCAGAAGGTTATGTGCTAGCTGGGTAAACTCTTTACTCTTTGACAACATGATTCTCAGAAGGTTATGTGCTAGCTGGGTAAACTCTTTACTCTTTGACAACATGATTGGCAGTTGTCAATTCATACCCTAGTTAAATAAAGGTTAAAAAATTTAAATATAAAAATACAGATTTTTTTTTATGAGGAAGTTGTAGATCATGGATTCACAAAATTGCTGAAACATCAGCTGCTCTTTCCATTTCTATTAAATCAACCTTTCATTTTTTTAAGTTTTAAAGGTATTTCTGTTGGAACGAGGTTTGATGTTCTCTCAGGTTGCAAATTGCCTAAGGCCAGGGCGTCTCACCCATAACTCTATCCACCTCACCACTGAGAAATGTAAATAATTTCTCTCTTTCCTTCACTGCTTCTTTGGCGAGTAATCACGCCCTTCTCGTCTCAAGAGAACATTGCCTGGCTGATACCAAACTCCAAGTCTTCCTTAAATTGATAGTATAGGCCTATACTCCAAATATTCTGTATATCAAATCAAAATCTGGTATTTATATGGCAGCAGCTACTCTTCCTGGGGTCCGACAAAATTAAGGCAGTTATACAATTTTAAAAACATTACAATACATTCATAACAGAATTCACAACACTCAGTGTATGCCCTCAGGCCCCTGCTCAACTACCACATAGATACAACACAAAATCCATGTGTACATGGATGCATGTGTATACATGTGTATGCATGTGGCTGTGCCTATGTTTGTGTTACTTCACAGTCCCTGCTTTTCCAGAGGTGTATTTATATATATATATACAGGTATAGAAATACACCTCTGGAAAAACAGGGACTGTGAAGTAACACAAACATAGGCACAGCCACATGCATACACACACATGATGACATGTACACATGGATTTTGTGTTGCAGATATGTGGTGGTGGAGTATGGGCCTGAGGGCACACACTATATATATGATTCTACTGCTTGCACCATTTATCTGATGTGGAATAGAGTAGTAGTGTAGTCATGGCTCTATGTAGTACTGTTCACCTCCCATAGTCTGTTCTGGCCTTGGGGACTTTGAAGAGACCTCTGGTGGCATGTCTTGTGGGGTATGCATGGGTGTCTGAGCTGTGTGCTAGTCATTTAAACAGATGAGCTGTGCTCGGTGCTTTCAACATGTGCTTTCAACATGTCAATTTGCTCTCACAAATACAAGTAGTGATGAAGTCAATATCTCCTCTACTTTGAGCCAGGAGAGATTGATGTGCATATTATTAATGTTTGCTCTCTGTGTACATCCAAGGGCCAGCCGTGCTGCCCTGTTCTGAGCCAATTGCAATTTTCTTAAATCCATTTTTGTGGCACCTGACCACACGACTGAACAGTAGTCCAGGTGCAACAAAACTAGGGCCTGTAGGACCTGCTTTGTTGATAGTGCTGTTAAGAAGGTAGAGAAGCAATTTATTATTGACAGACTTCTCCCCATCTTAGCTACTGTTATAGCAATATGTTTTGAACATGACAGTTTACAATCCATGGTTACTCCAAGCAGTTTAGTCACCTCACCTTGCTCAATTTCCACATTATTTATTACAAGATTTAGTGTTCAGTGAAGGATTTGTCCCAAATACAATGCTTTTAGTTTTAGAAATATTTAGGACTAACTTATTCCTTGCCACCCATTCTGAAACGAACTGCAGCTCCTTGTTAAGTATTGCAGTCATTTCAGTTGCTGTAGTAGCTGATGTGTATAATGTTGAGTCATCCGCATACATAGACACACTGGTTTTACTCAAAGCCTGTAGCATGTTGTTAATAAAGATTGAAAAAAGTAAGAAGCTTATCAGGGCAATTCTATTGAGTGTCATCTGTTACGAGCAAGTTATTAATTTCATGGACCTTGTTTCTTAAGCAACATATGTTAACGTGGGCTATTTTGAGCACTTTTCTGGGATGCTTGCTTGTTTTCATTGCTTTACTGGGAAGCTTAGCAGAAGTATATATTCTAGTATATATGTTATTTATGTTAGTTGGACTTCCTACTGGGGCACACCGCCTCAGTGCTAACAGCATAAACCTGTTTCATAGACACATGATTGCTGCATACAATAGCTGTAGGATCAGCAGAGGCATTCAAGGCAATTAGAGAGACATAAAATTGGTTACTTACATTGTGTCTAACAATGCCCCTGGTATAATGTACATTTGCTAAAGCATTATGATGACTCAGTGACACAATGGTAGGGATTAACTGAGAGGGGCTTGGGTCATTGGTACCTTCTTATCCTTGTGAATATTAAAGTTAGTTTCTGCATATACAGTGCATATCATAAGTATTCACCCCACTTGAACTTTTCACATTTTGAGTCAAAGTGAGATTTAAATGGGTACAATTGAAAAATGTTGTCACTGATCCACACAAAATAGCTCATGTCAAAGTGAAAATATATATATTTTTTTTTTAAACAAATGAATACAAAAGAAACTACTAAAATGTATTGGTTACTAGCTTTGTTGTGGCTAGCCTAAATAAGTTCAGGATTTAAATAGTGCTTAAGGAATCATATAAGTTGCATGGACTCACCCTTGTTTTTTAATGACCACCCCATATCTGTACCCCACACAATTATCTGCAAGGTCCCTCAGTTGAGTAATGTATTTCAAGCACAGATTCAACCATAAAGACCAAGGGCCTTTTCCAATGATTTGCAAAGAAGGGCACCTATTGGTAGATGGGTAAAAAAAATAGGAAGACACTACCATGCTCAAAGGGATATTCAAAGTTATTCATTAGACTTTAGATTGTGTATCAATATACCCAGTCACTGCAAAGATACAGTCGTCCTTCCTAACTGATTAGGAAGGAAACCACTCGGGGATTTGAGGCAAAAGGTGATTTTAAAACAGTAACAGAGTTTAACGGCTGTGATTGGAGAAAACTGAGGACGGATCAAAAACATTTGTTACTCCACAATACTAACCTAAATGAAAAGGAAGCCTGTACAGAATAAAAAATATACCAAAAACATGCATCCTGTTTGCAACAAGGCACTAAACATGTAATGCTGCAGAAATGTGCCAAAGGAATTCACTTTTTGTCCTGAATAGAAAGTGTTTTGTTCGGGGCAAATCCAACGCAACACATCACTGAGTACTACTCTCCATATTTTTAAGCATGGTCGTGGCTGCCTCATGTTATGGGTATACTTGGCATCGGCAAAGACTATGGAGTTTTCAGGATACAAAAAAAAAACAGAATGGAGTTAACCACAGACAAAATCCTAGAGGAAAACCTGGAGCAGTCTGCTTTCAACCAGACACTGTGAGACAAATTAACCTTTCAGCAGGACAATAACCAAAAACACAAGGCCAAATATACACTGCAGTTGCTTACCAAGAAGGCAGTGAATGTTCCTGAGTGGCCTAGTTACTGTTTTGACTTCAAATTGCTTGAAAATACACATGACCAAAAGTATATGGACACCTGTTCGTCGAACATCTCATTCCAAAATCATGGGTATTAATATGGAGTCAGTCCCACCTTTGCTCCTATAACAGCCCCCACTCTTCTGGGAAGGCTTTCCACAAGATGTTGGAACATTGCTGCGGGAACTTGCTTCCATTCAGCCAGAAGAGCATTACTGAAGTCGGGCATGATGTTGGGCGGTTAGGCCTGGCTCGTAGCCAGCGTTCCTATTCATCCCAAAGGTGTTCGGTGGGGTTGAGGTCAGGGCTCTGTGCAGGCCAGTCAAGTTCTTGCACATCGATCTCAACAAACCATTTCTGTATGGACCTCGCTTTGTGCATAGGGGCATTGTCATGTTGCCACAAAGTTGGAAGCACAGAATCGTCTTTGTACGCTTAGAATTAAGATTTCCCTTCACTGGAACTAAGGAGCCTGAACCATGAAAAACAGCCCTAGACCATTATTCCTCCTCCACCAAACTTTACAGTTGGTACTATGCATGGGGCAGGTAGCGTTCTCCTGGCATCCGCCAAACCCAGATTCGTCCGTCAGACTGCCAGAGAACACATTTCCACTGCTCCAGAGTCCAATGGTGGCGAGTTTCACACACGCATTGCGCACTGTGATCTTAGGCTTGTGTGTGGCTGCTCGGCCATAGAAAACAAATGTCATGAAGCTCCTAACAAAAAGTTCTTATATCCAAAGGCAGTAGTGAGTGTTGCAATCAAGGACAGACGATTTTTACAGGCTTCACGCTTCAGCACTCTGAGGTCCCGTTCTGTAAACTTGTGTGGCATACCACTTTGTGGCTGAGCGGTTGTTGCTCCAAGACTTTTCCACTTCACAATAACAGCACTTAAAGTTGACCTGGGCAGCTCTATCAGGGCAGATATTTGACGAACTGACTAGTTGGAAAGGTGACGGTTCCATGTTGAAAGTCACTGAGCTCTTCAGTACAGGCCATTCTACTGTCAATGTCTATGGAGATTGCATTGCTGTGTGCTCGATTTTATACACCTGTCAGCAACGGGTGTGGCTGAAATAGCAGAATCCACTCATTTGAAGGCGTGTCCACATACTTTTGGCCATGTAGTGTATCAAGAAAATGTTTTTTTTTGTCAAGTTCCTTAAATGTACTAAGAATTACATAAAAACAAACAGTTATCCTGCACCATTCCCAGAAGATTGTGGGATGGTTGTATGGAAAATAATAATAGGAAAACCACACTCTCACCAAGCTCTATGAAACAAAGCTGGGTAGATTGCTGCTTTCATCATCAATCTTCAGGTTTGACATAATTATGATGTCCCTGTTTTGTCTTTGTTTTTAACCACCTCGTTTTTAACTGTCAGTATCATTACCATGCCAATATTTTGGGTCACCTATCATCTCATTTCTCCGCCCTGCTTTTTCTGTCCGACTACAAACACCTTTCCACCTGTAATTAAAAGGACTGGGTGTGGTTTTTACATACTCGACACTCTCTTATAAATACAGACTGAAAATACAGTTTATGTACAGTCCTTCAACCTCCAGTACCAGGTGAGGCTTGCTTTAATGTGTAAATGTAGGGGTTCTTATGCAATTCTTGTTTATATGATGAAAGTAACTTTGATATTTCCAAGGATAAGAAAATACCGGATTTTAATTTGATATACTGATTATTTTGTAAATATACTATTCATTTGTCCAACAGTGTGATTTCAGTGCCAATTCTTGTCTGAGAAAATGAGTGATCCAGGTAAGTGTTGAAGTTGTTCACTTCATTTACTGTATTATGTGCACTGAGGTTTTAAATGACTATGTAGTTATGTAGTTTCACAACTCAACCCTGAAGTTGAGAATATATTGCATTGACATTGCATTTACGATTTCAAGGAGTAGACTAGTATGGCCATTCATGCTTTCTCGATGCTTAATGGGAAACAATGACAATGCATTCCTCTATTATTTTAATAACTTCAAAATATTCCTTACTTTTTATCCACAGCAAAGAAACCGGTAAGTTAGTTAACTTACTTTTTAAATACAGAAAATACCTTCAGACATGTGTGCTATGTGTTTGACATAATGTGTTGTTGTTCCAGGCGGAGTCCACACCTGGGACTGATGATGTAAGATATCTGCATTATTTGTCTATCTCTGCTTCTTTACTTCAGTCAACTCAGTCTTAAAAAACTTTTCAAATCAAGCGAAGTAAAGAACAAAACTATTTTCTAGCTTGCTATATCTTAGATCCCAGTGTTGTCCTGGTGGATGTAAACAGAATACTGTCTGTTTCACAGGGCTCCGGAGGAGAGGGCAAGGGAGTGTTAGGAGGCTTACAAAATAATAGTTCATACACATTAACGTAATAACATTAATATTGTTTCGGAAACCTTACCAAAAAATGGAAGTTAGATTTTCACATGTCAGGGTAATGGGTGTAATCGTTGAGACAATTGAAGGGAAAACATTTCCATTCATAAAGGAAAGGTTTTCCGATACCAATAGGTGAGTCTAGTAATGTTATTTTTGTAATTTCCAGGGGAAGAAGGGAAAAGGTGGAAAAGGGGGACACGGCCATGGGCATGGAAAAGCCGGCGAGCATGGAGGAGATCATGGAGGCGACCATAAAGGAAAAGGAGGCGAGCATAAAGGAAAAGGAGGCGAGCATGGAGGAGATCATGGAGGCGACCATAAAGGAAAAGGAGGTGACCACGGAGGAAAAGCAGGTCGTGGAGGACATTAAAGATTTAATCATGCACCATTTGCATCTGTTTCATCACGGTAGCTATTACGGAAAAAACATGTTGAGCGATTTATTAAAGTTGACAAACCTCTAATAAAACCTACTTATAAAACAGAGTCATATGTTTGTATAACTTCTTAATGCATAATAATCATGCAATACAATGAACATTTTACAAAATAGAAACACAAAAATTATTGCAAAATGTGTCATTTTTTGCCATCTAAACAAGTCACTATATGTCAGAGGCGTCGAGATACTATCATACTACACCATTCCTGTGTAGCCCATACCAGACCAACACATCAAACATTCAGTGAAGGACAGCTCAACGCCATTTTTATCATTTTACTCACATACAGAACATTAACCAACGGGGTAGTAATAAACCCGGAACAATGACCATGTATGTCCCTCAGTCTTGGAAATATAATCCTTTCTTGTGGATATTTGTCTCCCCTTGCACCACTCTGTTTAACCGTTGTTATCAATAATTTCCATGTGGACAACATTCAGGAAGAAAATCCCAA
Organism: Oncorhynchus clarkii lewisi; assembly: GCF_045791955.1. NCBI lineage: Eukaryota > Metazoa > Chordata > Actinopteri > Salmoniformes > Salmonidae > Oncorhynchus > Oncorhynchus clarkii. Next base: position 44,696,704 of record NC_092165.1, read on the forward strand.
ATGTTTTATTAACCATCCAACATTTTTTAAGCGGTAAAGTAGGCCTACTTGACGGATAAAAACATGTCACAATAGGCCTGATGGAAAGAAAATGTCGGTAAACTTTCCAAATGTCGTCAAAACAAAATAGGACAAGGTGTGATCTTTAGGTTTAGGTAAAATTACGGTGGAAACGCTTTTATGCCCAAATATTGATATAATAACCATCATATCAAGTAAAGTCACGACATGACATGTTGCGTGGTCCTCCCACTACGACTCAAGAAAACAGACATTTTATTAGGCAACCACAAATTAAATATATGAACTTCACAGGGTGGTGAAAGGTGATGAGCTTGATGCTGCTTTCCAATAAATATCGAGGGTATTATTCTGGTGACATGATGATCGATTCTTGGCTGCCGTTTAACAAATTAAAATGATCTCGCTCTTTTGTTCATAATCATTTCAAATACGTAGTATATATATCTGCAAACTGTTGGCTAGACAGCACGTGCCAATACCAGAGTGAGCACATTCGCTATATAACGCACAAAAAAATCTGAGTTGAAAATGCGATGGAAACAATTTACTTGTATTTGACTGCAAAATATATATTTTTGTGCACTACGTCATCACGCACAGACTTTTATCAGCAGCAAATCAATTTGATGGAAAACGTAAATGTTTATGTAAACGGCTTTAAAAAATATTCGCATAAAAATCTGTCGCCAATTGGATAGAAAAATAACTAGTTTTCAACAAAGCCCACAAAATAGGCTACTATTCCAGCCTGAATCGATAAATGATGGTCGGCTAATGCCGCGTTCAAAGCGACTGGGAACTTAGAAATCTCACTTCCAACCTTAGTGTCATGACGTCGGTGAGCTTCAAGTCGGAAAGTCAGATCTCTAGAAAAAGGCCAGAGTTCCCGAGTTGGATTACCGTTCAAACCGATTTTTTCCCAGTCAGCGCTTGTTTTTGTTGTTGTGGAGTTCCCAGTTAAAAGCACTGAAGTCGATGATTTCCGAGTTCCCATTTGTCATGAAACCACCATAAGGCAAGGCAATAATAATTGCGTGCTCCGTCTTCGACTTTGTCATCGATTGACAAATTGCTATAACGTATGTGGTTAGCCGATACTTAAAATACCTATCCACGCGTTGTAAGATTTGTCAGGCATAAGCAACGTCTAAGCGTAGGAACGCAGCCACAGTAAAAGGGCCAATTTCCTCCAATGTTTGTACACAGATAACATGTATATATTTTAGTTCAGTTGAACAAAACATGACAAAAGTGTCTTGCACATGTCTATGAAAAAGTACAGTATAATAACCTAAATCACATTTGTGTCTCATTGCTATGGAAACATGTCTTCCACAATCTGGGATGTTGCTTCATGTAACGGATGTGAAACGCTAGCTTAGTTAGCGGTGGTTCGCGCTAAATAGCGTTTCAATCGGTGACGTCACTTGCTCTGCAAGGGCCGCGGCATTTGTGGAGCGATGGGTAACGACGTTTCGTGGGTGACTGTTGTTGATGTGTGCAGAGGGTCCCTGGTTCGTGCCCGGGTATGGGCGAGGGGATGGTCTAAAGTTATACTGTTACATTCACACAAGCAATATGACAGAAAAAAAGCTGATCAAATATTATCCATCCATGATATCATAATATTTATAAAACATTCACAAATATCAAAGCTTATCACTAAGCTAAGGATCCTGGACAAAACACCTCCCTCTGCAACTGGATCCTGGACTTCCTGACAGGCTGCCCCCAGGTGGTAAGGTAACAACACATCTGTCACGCTGATCCTCAACACAGGGGCCACTCCTGTACTCCCTGTTCACTCATGACTGCATTGCCAGGCACGACTCAACACCATCAGTAAGTTTGCAGATGACAACAGTTGTCATTGACGGTGATCAGGCCTACGAGACAGCCTATAGGAAGGTGGTCAGAGACCTGGCCGTGTAGTGCCAGGACAACAACCTCTCCCTCAACGTGATTAAGACAAAGGAGATGATTGTGGACTACAGGAAAAGGAGGACCGATCACGCCCCCATTCTCATCGACGGGGCTGTAGGGGAGCAGGGTGAGAGCTTCAACTTCCTTGGTGTCCACATCAGCAACAAACTAACATGGTCCAAGCACACCCAAGACAGTTGTGAAGAGGGTATGACAAAACCTATTCCCCCTCAGGAGACTGAAAAGATTAGGCATGGGTCCTCATATCCTCAAAGGGCTTTACAACTGCACCATCAAGAGCATCCTGACAGGTTTCGTCACTGCCTGGTATGGCAACTGCTCGCCTCCGACCACATAGCACTACAAAGGGTAGTGCGTATGGCCCAGTCCATCACTGGGGCCAAGCTTCCTGCCATCCAGGACAGAGGAAGGCCCTAAAAATTGTCAAAGACTCCAGCCACCTTAGTCATAGACTGTTCTCTCTGCTAACACACGACAAGTGGTACTGGAGCACCAATTCTAGGTCCAAGAGGCTTCTAAACAGCTTCTACCCCCAAGCCATAAGACTCCTGAACTTCTAATCTAATGGCTACCCAGACTATTTGCAAAGGTCATGGTACTTCTGAATGAGAGTTGTTGGATCTTGGAATTTGCACCTGAATATTCAGCACTCGTTTTCTTGGTTCACTGTGGTAACTTAGTTCACTTCTTCTTGGGTATGACGCAAGCTTGGCACACCTTTCCGATAGGTGACCTAAACTGTAACATGCTTAACACCCCGGCCATCCTACAATCTAAGCTCGATGCCCTCAATCTCACACAAATGATCAATGAACCCACCAGGTACAACCCCAAATCCGTAAACACGGGCATCCTCATAGATGTTATCCTAACCAACATGCCCTCCAAATACACCTCTGCTGTTTTCAACCAAGATCTCAGCGATCACTGCCTAATTGCCTGCATCCGTAATGGGTCTGTGGTCAAATGACCACCCCTCATCACTGTCAAACGCTCCCTAAAACACGAGGAAGGTCTTTCTAAATCGACCTGGCCCGGGTATCTTGGAAGGATATTGACCTCATCCCGTCAGTAAAGGATGCCTGGTTATTCTTTAAAAGTGCCTTCCTCACCATCTTAAATAAGCATGCCCCATTCAAAAAAAAATTGAACCAGGAACAGATATAGCTCTTGGTTCTCTCCAGACCTGACTGCCTTGACCAGCACAAAAACATCCTGTAGCGTTCTGCATTAGCATCGAACATCCCAGTGATATGCAACTTTTCAGGGAAGCTAGGAAAGCTAAGGCTAGCTTTTTTCAAGCAGAAATTTGCATCCTCTAGCACAAACTCAAAAAAGTTCTGGGACACTGTAAAGTCCATGGAGAATAAGAGCACCTCCTCCCAGCTGCCCACTGCACTGAGGCTAGAAAACACTGTCAACACCGATAAATCCACTATAATTGAGAATTTCAATAAGCATTTTTCTATGGCTGGCCATGCTTTCCACCTGGCTTACCTCCACCCCCCACAGCAACTCGCCCAAGCCTCCCCCACTTCTCCTTCACCCAAATTCAGATAGCTGATATTCTGAAAGAGCTGCAAAATCTGGACCCCTACAAATCAGCCAGGCTAGACAATCTGGACCCTCTCTTTCTAAAATTATCTGCTGAAATTGTTGCAACCCCTATTACTTGCCTGTTCAACCTCTCTTTCATATTGTCTGAGATTCCCATAGATTGGAAAGCTGCCGCGGTCATCCTCCTCTTCAAAGGGGGAGACACTCTAGACCCAAACTGCTACAGACCTATATGTATTGTACCCTGCCTTTCTAAGGTCTTCGAAAGCCAAGTTAACAAACAGATTACCGACCATTTCGAACCACACCGTACCTTCTCCGCTATGCAATCTGGTTTCAGAGCTGGTCATGGGTGCACCTCAGCCATGCTCAAGGTCCTAAACGATATCATAACCGCCATCGATAAGAGACATTACTGTGCAGCCGTATTCATTGACCTGGCTAAGGCTTTCGACTCTGTCAATCACAACATTCTTATTGGCAGACTCAACAGCCTTGATTTCTCAAATGATTGCCTCGCCTGGTTCACCAACTACTTCTCAGATAGAGTTCAGTGTATCAAATCGGAGGGCCTGTTGTCCGGACCTCTGGCAGTCTCTATGGGGGTGTCACAGGGTTCAATTCTTGGGCCGACTCTTCTCTGTATACATCAATGGATGTCGCTCTTGCTGCTGGTGATTCTCTGATCCACCTCTATGCAGACACCATTCTGTATACCTCTGGCCCTTCTCTGGACACTGTGTTAACTAACCTCCAGACGAGCTTCAATGCCATACAACTCTCCTTCGGTGGCCTCCAACTGCTCTTAAATGCAAGTAAAACTAAATGCATGCTCTTCAACCAATCACTGCCCGCACCTGCCCGCCCGTCCAGCATCACTACTCTGGACGGTTCTGACAACTACAAATACCTATGTGTCTGGTTAGACTGTAAACTCTCCTTCCAGACTGACATTAAAACATTTCCAATCCAAAATTAAATCTAGAATTGGCTTCCTATTTCGCAACAAAGCCTCCTTCACTCATGCTGCCAAACATACCCTCGTAAAACTGACCATCCTACCGAAACTCGACGATGTCATTTACAAAATAGCCTCCAACACTCTACTCAACAAACTGGATGCAGTCTATCACAGTGCCATCCGTTTTGTCACCAAAGCCCCATATACTACCCACCACTGCGACCTGTATGCACTCGTTGGCAGGCCCGCTTCATACTCGTCGCCGAACCCACTGGCTCCAGGTCATCTACAAGTATCTGCTAGGTAAAAAACTGTCCTTTACCAGCCCATGGCAATAGACAGTCTAATTTACACACAAATCACACTGATAACCACCTGATTCATGAGCTGAGGTCTCCCTCTCCCCAGTGTCTCCTTACAATGTACAGTATTATCAGACAACACTGAACATCTGAAGGGTCTGATACAGTAGCTCCTGGGAAGATTTGTTTATGTTCAGAGGTGATTATTAAAAAACATGCTCTGGTACTTCGGTGATTAAGAAAGTATTTTTTTAAACCTCCCACTTTGGGCTGTAGTTCATAGATGAATGATCTAAGAGCTAAATTAATCTTTTAACTCAATTAGCCATGAAATCCCTAGTTTGAAAGCAACTTTTCTGGAAGCTGTGCCACGCCATTTTCCCTACATTTCCCTGCACGTGGCACGTGGGCCAGCAACCTAGCAATTCGAGTTCTAGCCAATTAGCTTCAGCCCCTCACATTTGAGCAACAGCTAGCAAGAGGCCTGCCCAGCGTTATCAGATGAGTTTGCAGGGTGGGCCCAATGGCTCAGTGGACACGAGAGGGCAATGACGTGGTGTACATATGTGACAGTACACATTTTTCAGGGACAGCTTTTGTCTCATGAGTGCTACTTTCAGAGCTACTGGCAAAAAAGTATACAAAAAAGGTACCGGATAATCTTTTTAAATGAATGTAAACAGGCAATTTCCCCCCCATCTAGAATTTAATACAGAATAATATCAGGAGGACAAACAGTTTCTTAATTAAGTTTCTTTATTTTACCCTTCAGTGACCATGGGCAGAGAAAATTTACTATTGACAGGCGTCAGCGACAATGAAAAATACAGGACATTATTGACAAGGGAGAGAAGAGCTTCCAGTTACTACTCCATCACATTTCATTAGGGCTTGTTTTGGGGGCTGCAGACCACAGATCACCTCTGTTAATGGAAAGATAAAGATAGCACAACAGAGAGAAAAATAACAAGAATCATTACAGACATCAACCATATCTGTATGCTTGTATAATTTGCATAATTTGTATAGCTGTAATGTAGCGGATTCCTTACCGTTAAAAAGGGTGGAGCCCCTCTTAGAAGAGTCCGTTGACCTGCTCAGTCTCAGGGTCTAGGTCAATGTCATAGAAACAGGGCCTTGTGGGCAGCCCTGGAATTGTGGGCATCTAGGATGGGGCCAAAAAATTAATAAACTGTACTAGTACTGTGTGTCCTCTGATCAAGAGATTGATTTGACTCTTCATTGATTCAGTTGATTTTCTGTTGAGCTCATGGATATTTTAAATATAGTTATTCTCCAGGCCAGTGCTTTCTTACCGTGCCAACAAGAGGGTAGAGGAACCCAGCACCCACACTGGCACGGATGTCTCTGATGGGCAGGACGAAACCTGTGGGCACGCCCTTCTTATCCGCCTCGTGGGACAGGGACAGGTGGGTCTTTGCCATGCAGATGGGCAGATTCCCAAAGCCCTGAACAAACCAAATATGGCGTTCATTGAAAGGAGAGTAAAACCTTAAATAGAAATGTGAACCCTCCAGACTGTTTTCTTGAACCTTCAAGGTAAAGGTTGAAAATGTGCTCCAGAAATCAATGAGTAGTGTGCTACAAACAAATAGGTTTTATACAAAACATGTAAACAAAGAACCGTCTCCATTAAACGCCTTGGTCTCACAGCTATTGTACCTGTTTGGTGTAGAGCTCCACCTTGTGCTGGGCATCTGGCAGCAGCTCTATGTCATCAGCCCCATAGATCTTCTGAGCAATGATCCGGATCTTATCCGCAATGGGCAGCTACAAGCGATTCAGACAGACAAAAATACACATTCGTACAACATAGGAGTACCATAGAACTGGTTCAGGTCATCTACACTGGTTCTCCAACATGTTTAAATGTAATGCACGCATTTGCAACAGTACCAACAGTACATGAGGAGAAAGATTAAGTTATACTATTCTGGGAAATCACTTGATGTATAAATATTATGATCAAAACAGTCATCTAGGTCTCAGAAGTAAATCAGTGATTTATTTCATCTACAGACATGACTGATGAGATGAATGGAAGAAAAATTATGGATTCCCTGAGCAGGATGAAATCAATGTATCCATGTCATATAGTGAAAAACAAGGTCTTTGACTGAGGCCGACGCTCGCTTTACCTCGACATCATAGAGGAACTTGAAGTCACTGGGGGCCTCAGAAGCCCTCTGCACAGCCTGTCCCAGGGCCACGGCACCAGCACCCCCTTCAGCCCAGTGAGAGCAGCGCACCGCATCAAAGGCCCCTACCTCCTTGGCCAGGGTGCAGATCAGGTCCAGCTCTGATTCAGTGTCCGTCCTACAGTCAGGGAGACACAGGTCAGAGGTCAAAACACTGGACAAGAGGGGTAAAATAGTTTCAGATGCTCACCATGACTAGGACTTACTTGAAAGCGTTGACGGCCACCACCACTGGCACTCCAAAGTGCCTGGCATTCTCCACTTGTTTCCTCATGTTACTGCAGCCCTTCTCCAGCAGCTCAAGGTTCTACACAGAAACACACAAGTTTTTGTATTTTTTATATACAGCTATTATATAATGTACAGTCAGGCTTTGTAGAGACACCCGAGTGGGAGTTAAGTGGAGCTATTTTCTACTCACATCAATGATCACATGTAGCCAGTAGGTATTGGGCAATGGTCCATGTAAAATCAAGGTAGCATGTGAACTGGACCTAATTGCACTGCATAATGGATGAACTAATTGCATCAGATGAGAATTGTGTCACAAGACACAAAGCAAATACCACACACATGCTCTTGATGCCTTCTAATGAAGTCTTACGACTAGGGTGCTTACGGTGACTGTATTACAGCCACATGATAATGGTCCATTCTAAATCAAAACAAATTTCACAAACTAAATAACATATGTAAAGACAAGCTTAAATCAAGAATAGTGTGATAGGCTAATATTTTCACCCATCACTTGTGAATGATGCCCATCATAAGGAAAACAGCACATGCTTTTTTTCTCCTCCTACTTTTTCAAATCATAGTCGCACACCTCATATAGCCTAGCCCATAGGCCTATGTTTCGGTAAGGTTGATATCACAACTAAAGTAATCAAAAAACGTCTTAAAATGAAGCACATTAATCCGCTTTACAACGGGTGTAGAGCCTAACTGACATACATGCGTGAGTTTCAAGTTTGGGGAAGTTCATTTTCACTATAAAAAAAGCACCTTAATAATAAAAGCATTACATGCATAATTGCATTTGTGGTCACATTTGAGAATGGTGTTTTCCTGCTAATGGAACATTCCCACAACCGACTGCAGTGTGTGCATTGCTGCACTTATGTGAATAAATAACCAAATAGTTCAACATTTTAGGCTAAACCTGCTCATCTATTGAGTCAGGCTCATTGCTTAAAACAGGTTTTTTGATGCTAGTGGTTGTTTGGGATCTATCACATCCCACAACTGCCCTAAAATATGTTTGGAATATTTATTTAAATCGCACAGAATAAGTCAACTTTTGTACTATGGAGGATAGTAGATTGACATAGTAGGCTAGGGCTTTTGCTGTTCGTTAGGCCTACTCATCTTGTTGGCTGACGAAAAGTAAATGTGGACAGTTCTTCCAAAATGCTCCTCGGAATTGAATAAGGACGTGCGCAGTTGCATCCCGGATGTGTCTGTCTTCACTTGTAGCCTGTGAGAAAGGCCTGATCATGTGAATGAGAGCTATGTGAGTGAAAGGTGCTTCGGCATACAGCTGGGAGAATGGAATTATTATATTCAGCTCAAACGCACAATGGCCACAAAAGGAATGGATTTTTTTTAGGGGGCATTATGGCCACACAAAGGGGATGCAGCCGGGAAATTCGAGGCATTATCAAGTGCTTGTCAAATTGTGAATGAGAGACTGATGAAGTGTGAACAGCCTGCGCAAAAAAAACAAAGCAGAGCTCATGCCTTTCATGCAACTTTTTTCAAATCATTAGTCGCATCATGCAGCCTAAGAATTAATTAAAAATCTAGCCCATAACTGAAGTTACATAAATAACTCTAAATTAAGCATGTTCCTTTATTAACCACTCAACACAGAATTGCCGCATGTGCGCACTCCCTCAAATTGTGCAGAGAAAATATCCTTCCTATTTTATTCAGCTATGTTCAATTGTATTCCGATTACTATAAATAATGCCATTGAATTCTAAGCAAATCTTGTCTGCTAAATGAACTAGCGTAGCCCTCAGAATTATGGCATAGCCAGATCACAGCCTAACATAAGGTCAACCTATGCTGTACTGTTCCTCTGGTGTAGGCTATATTACATGGATTTATTATACTTTTTAAAATTTAGATGTTCCAAAAGATCTGCATCAGTGGCTTGTAGGTTATGCATGGAAGCCAGCAGATGCTAAACGTGTTTATGTTAATTAACGGTCAATTACTATGACCGGCTGACAATTTCATGACCGCCACAGCTCTACTTAAAACCAACTTGTGCAGAGGATGAGCAATATGCCATTAACAGAACATTATCATAAAAGGTAAGTGGTACATTTAGGATGGCTGCTCTTTCCCTGATGTGATGCGGTGTTAAAAGGTTGGGGCTGAAGTGAGAGAGTGGGGGTGAGGCGCAGAAGTGTCTTACCTCTTCCACATATTCTTTGGGCAGGGCCATCCCAGCAGTAACCTGCATCAAAGGAGAAAGATCAGTCAAAAAGCTATCAAATTACTAACCTAGAACAAACAATAAGGGACCGTATCCCTATTCCCTGTCCAAGGACATGAAACATACTAGTGTTTGTGGGGAGCTAAAGCAGCAGAATGACAGGTCTTCCTGTGTGACCGCCAAGCAGGAAATGGAATTACATTCTCAACAGTGCACCTGCATTGATTGAAGCGGGATAGGACATTCTATAGGAGAGAATATATACACTACCGTTCAAAAGTTTAGGGTCACTTAGAAATGTCCTTGTTTTTGAAATAAAAGCAAACAACATCAAATTGATCAGAAATACAGTGTAGACATTGTTAATGTTGCAAATGACTATTGTAGCTGGAAACGGCAGATTTTTTTTATAAATATCTACATAGGCGTACAGAGGCCCATTATCAGCAACTATCACTCCTGTGTTCCAATGGCACGTTGTGTTAGCTAATCCAAGTTTATCATTTTAGAGGGCTAATCGATCATTAGAAAACCCTTTTGCAATGATGTTAGCACAGCTGAAAACTGTTGTTCTGATTAAAGAAGCAATAAAACTGGCCTTCTTTAGACTAGTTGAGTATCTGGAGCATCAGTATTTGTGGGTTCGATTACAGGCTCAAAATGGCCAGAAACAAGGACCTTTCTTCTGAAACTCAAAAGTAAATTTTTGTTCTAAGAAATGAAGGCTATGCCATGAGAGAAATTGCCAAGAAACTGAAGATCTCGTACAACGGTGTACTACTCCCTTCACAGAACAGCGCAAACTGGCTCTAACAAGAATAGAAAGAGGAGTGGGAGGCCCGGTGCACAACTGAGCAAGAGGACAAGTACATTAGAGTGTCTAGTTTGAGAAACGGACACCTCACAAGTCCTCAACTGGCAGCTTCATTGAATAGTACACACAAAACACCAGACTCAACGTCAACAGTGAAGAGGCGACTCCGGGATGCTGGCCTTCTATGCAAAATGGAATATTTCCAGCTACAATAGTCATTTACAACATTTACACTGTATTTCTGATCAATTTGATGTTATTTTAAATAAAACATTTAAAAAGTGCTTTTCTTTAAAAAAAACAAGGACATTTAAGTGACCCCAAACTTTTGAACGGTATATATGACATTAATATGTGAACATTCTCTAGGTTGTTCTGATGATTATAATTGACTACACTGAGCAACCGCTACTCTTCTTTTGAGGGGGCAAACCTGCCCTTTAATAGTTTTTTTCTGAAGCAGTCTTTCTGAAAGCTGCCCATTGGCACCACCATTAGAACAAGGATAGAAAGATTTCAAAGACCCCCAGTAAACTGTGCAGTCACTCACCGTTGGCCCACCTCCATGCATCTTCAGGGCTCGGACGGTGGCCACCAGCACCACCACGTGAGGCCGCAGGCCGGAGTAGCGGCATTTGATGTTGAAGAATTTCTCCATGCCGATGTCAGCGCCGAACCCAGCCTCAGTCACTGTCCCATGAGAGAAACAACCAACACGCACATTACAAGAGGTGTTCATCATTTTGTTTCTTGCCAAGGGAGAGGCTGTGTGTTTCAGCTCCACTTACCCACAAATCCCTCCGGGCCGACCAGCTTCAGGGCTATCTTATCAGCCAGGACGGAGGAGTTGCCGTGGGCGATGTTGGCGAAAGGTCCGGCGTGGACGAACACGGGGGTTCCCTGTAGAGAAACTCCTCTCAATCATCCAGCAGCAGAACACACACTCAGCCAGTGGCAATGTCCCCACTCTGACTCACAGAAGTCAAGTCTACCACATCAAACACAGAATCACATATCTGCAGTCAACAAACTTAGCTAAGCAAGTTCTAGGCTTTGGAATATCTGTTGATATGATACAAATAGATTAGCTACTTTGTACCCAATCCTGCCCTCAGAACTTCTCAAAGAGAAACAGGGGATTAGTAACTAAACTAAAAACAGTCACAAGCACACGCTATCTGTCTTCTCCAGACTGTGTCATCACTGCTCTGTGAGAACATAGGAAGCTTCACATCCACACTACCCTAACCAATTAAATAATCTGAAACACATTTTCCCACATGGCTTTGCTTCCCTCTCCTCTCCTCCAGTTGCCAGGCCAGTACAGTTCCACCCTGAGGAGCTCCCTCCCTCCCCTCTCTATCCCGCCCACCTCCAGAGTCTGCATCAAGTTGGGCTTGATGGCATCCCTCATCAGCACAGTCAGGGCTCCACTCACACCCTGCACACAGGAGGGAACAATGAAATGGTGAGAATCTTTTAAGGAACAAGCACTCATCACAAACCTCAACTGTCTATGTGTTGGTTGACAGTGTGAGGGGGAGACTAGGGCCAATTACCAGGTCCTCTGTGGTGATGGGCTGCCCACTGCGGCTGGTTGCCACCACCATCTTGGCCAGGCGCTGGCGCATGTCCTTCAGGCTGCTGGTGAGAGCCAGCACGGCCATGATCTCACTGGCCACCGTGATGCTGAACTGAGCCTGGGGGAGGAGGACAGAACTAGAGTCAACAGCAGTATCAGTGGGCGACTAACTATTGAAAGAAAAGCATGTGTACTATGAACTTTTACATACCTCCCTAGTGTGTCCCTTCTCAGTTGGCGATTGGCCAATGGTGATCTTCCTCAGGAAACGATCATTGGTGTCTAACACTGAAATGACACAAAGACCTATTAAAACACTGTTCTACATCTCAACACTGACATGTCATAGTATAGCAGGGATCTCCAACCCAGTTTCTGGAGAGCTACCCTCCTGTACGTTTTCACTCCAACCCCAGTTGTAACTAACCTGGTTCAGCTTATCAACCAGCTAATTATTACAATCAGGTGTGCTAGATTAGGGTAGGAGTGAAAACATACAGGACTGTAGCTCTCCAGGACCAGGGTTCGAGAGCCCTGTAGTATAGTATACATTATACACAACAGTCAGGCCACTCAGGGTACATATCCAGTAGTCTTCAGTACCTCTGTGCCAGGTGATGGAGTCAGGGTCCATGTCTAGTCGGGCAAAGCGGGTTATCTCCTCCTCGGTCAGAGTGGTGGGGTCAGTCTTCTCAATGCCCAGTCTCTACAGGGATCACATACAGAGACAATAGTAGAGAAATTCCCTCCCTAAGACAGTCAAGATAATAATGGCATTGTCATCCACGGATACAATTGAGTTTGTACCTTTAGTCTGTTTATCTGGATGGGGGAGAATGTCCTCTGACCTCCACTAAGAGGGACCAGACGGTTATATAAAGCCTGTGGGAGAGGGAATGAGTGAGAAAGATAAGAAATGGACCAACACACACATTAATCAAACATGGAATACCACCTTGTGCAGTGCAATCTTTCTCAAGAACAGATGTCAGCAACCGAGAGGGTTCACCTTGTCTGTTTGGGTGGCTTCATGGAACAGACGGGCGTCTATGGCGGCCGCCACCAGGTTGTTGGCAGCTGTGATGGCGTGGATATCTCCCGTAAGGTGGAGGTTGAACTGAAATCATAATTAAACCATATGGTCAAATATAGCTTTATACCGAAACCCCTTCCTGAATGATCAATGTCTGGAACAGAATGGAAATCATTCAGTGCTGTACCTCCTCCATGGGAATTACTTGAGAATATCCACCTCCAGCAGCACCTCCTGTAGATAGAACATTCCAGGCATTTAGCATTGATAACAACTGAGAATTGATAAAGCCTTACATTTTCCCACAAAAGGCATCCAACCAGTCAGTAAAGGGCAGCATCACTCAGTGCTCACCTTTGATTCCGAAGGTGGGGCCTTGGGAGGGCTGGCGGACACAGGCGAAGACATTGAGCTTCATGTGAGCCCCCAGAGCCTGGACCAGTCCTATGGTGGTGGTGCTCTTTCCCTCTCCCAGTGGGGTGGGGGTGATTCTAGAGGTACAGACAACATTAACACTGGTGTGAAACATTTCCGAGAGCATAATAGATAATCAATCTTGATAAATGAAGAGTTCTGTACCAGGCCACTGTAGTCGAAAAGGAGCACATTTTCCATGTTACATCTACAACACAACAAGAACACAAGTTTATTGTACAGAGCATACCCAGTGACCACCACGTATTTCCCATCAGGCTGTGCCCGCAGGCGGCTGATGATGTCCAGCTGCACCTTGGCCTTGGTCTTCCCATAGAGCTCCACCTCGTCCGACAGCAGCCCCACCTCCATGGCCAGTCGGTCGATGGGCTTGGGCACGCAGGAACGCGAGATCACAATGTCACTGAGGGCCACAGTCAGGTCACACATTTATTCAGCAGCAACAGCAGACAGGAAATGTCATGCAAGTCCCTGAGGACCAAATTTAGGGCTTTCAAACATGAAGTAGAGAACCAAAATTAGACTAGAGCACATACTTTAGTGGAAGATTGAAAAAAGTACGAAAAGTATGAAAAATTACTAAACGACTAGAAAATAAAGTGATTCCACATCAGAGGGAAAGTTATGCAGAGGATGAGGGGACAAACCTTGGCACAGGCTTCTGCAGGATGAGCTTGGTGTAGGTGATGCTCCACTTGCCTGGCTGGTGAGACTCCAGGAAGCGCTTGGCACTTAGCACTGTGTTCTGGAGATGAAGAGAAACAACAAAGCACACAGCCAATGAAAAGCTCAGTTTACACATTTAGATTGTATTTATTATGGATCCCAATTAGCTGCTGCCTCCCTCCTGGGGTCCAGCAAAAAATAAGGCAGCTATATACATTACACAGAAGACTTTACAACACATTAAGTGTGCGCCCTCAGGCCACTACTCTACAACACCAAATCCATGTACACATGTGAGTATAGTGCGCATGTGTGTATAGATTGGAATTTGTACCAAACTCAAAACACAATTCGCTTCTATGGTTATGCCTTATAGACAAAAGCCATTCATTCACACTGAATGTGCTCTGTGCAACTGTGGATTGCACAGTGCCATAAAAGTGAATAAAACATTGCTTTACATTAATTTATGTTGTTAGAATTCCATTACCGCAGAGGATTACCAGACAGAAACAAATGAGTGTCTGAAATAACACCTCATCTACTACAAAATTCTCCACATTCAGTTTAACAGAGTCTGTCTTTGCCATGATGTCATGCTGCGTAAACAGTTGAGCGAATGGCATTGATGAAATCACAGGACAGGGAGCTGCTCCATCACAAATAAATACCACTTTTCCCCTGAAATGTGAATTTCTCACAGGATGAATTTTGGAGGCGGTGTGGTTTGTGTGATTACTAGTAGGGATGCCATTGCCTTTGTGGTGGAGGTGGATCGGTAAGCTACACTCACGTGATGAGTAACCTTGCCTAAGATCTGAGGACTCATTTTCCTAAGCCTTAGCTTGCTGGGCTAACTTATAAGGTATACAGACAACCGCCGTGTTCAATACCCAGTTGTTCCCAACTACCTGCATGAGCATGGCCACAGTCATGGGCCCCACTCCTCCTGGTACTGGAGTGATGAAGCCAGCCTGCTCCTTAACAGAGGAGTAGTGCACATCCCCCACCACACGCTTCCCACTGGGCCGCGTCTCATCTGAGGAGCACAGAAAGGAACCATGCCGTCAACACAAGCACCCCTAAATGTTACCTACAATGCCCCTAAATGTTACCCATGAAGAGAAGTACCAGCTCCATGGAGAACCGATGATTCACTCCATGTTTATCTCACATTTATTCTAAAAAAATATTTAAAAAAGAAAAGAGTACTTGTCAAAATGGAACCCAATGGAGGGGACCATACTAACCTGGGATGTGATTAATGCCGCAGTCGATGACCACCGCTCCCTTCTTCACCCAATCCCCCTTCACCATCTCTGCTTTCCCAATCCCAACCACCAAGATGTCTGCTCTGCCCACCTGGAAAGAGAGGGGACTGGATGGATCTCCTCACTATACTAGTTTGTTTTGTGGCACAAGTCTGTCAATCTAATAAACAGTAGTGCTCCGGTATGTGGGATCTGTATGTGACATGTCATCTACCTGTATACATCATCATGATGAGTTGCCTGTAGTACATGTTTATATGGATAGGAATGGCCTGTATATATGGTTAAGTGTTTTCATGTTCTGAGTGAGCATGTGACATATCCTGGGCTTGGGTTACCTCAGCAGCGAGGTCAGCAGTCTTTGAGTGGCAGGTTGTCACGGTAGCGTGGTTCCACAGCAGTAGGTCATGCATGGGCGCGCCCACAATCTTACTGCGGCCAATCACCACAGCTCTCTTCCCGGCCACAGAAACACCTGCACAGATGCACTGCAGTGTCAATCATTAAATTAAGCACTTCTACATATGAAGTAATTCAGCTCATTAGCATTGGCTCATAACTAGTTTCTCTGCTGTACCCACCAGTCTGTCTGATGAGCTCCATGCAGCCGTTAGGAGTACAGGGGATGAAACAGTCACCCAAGTCCCCCCGGGACAGCTTCCCAGCATTTATACAGGTCAGACTAGGAACACACACACACACACAGAGTACACTCATTATGAGCATCCGCCATCCAGTTTCTAACCAATAAGAGTTAGTCATACTTTCACGTACTATATACACACAAACTCTTTCTGATGGTACATTGTATTTCCTAGAAAGCCTTCTTTCGTTTCCCCTTTTCAACATTGTCTCCCTAACAAGCTACGCATGATTAAAACCCTCAGGAAGAAAAAAAAATCTGTACTCTTTTGAGATGACGACATAAATCAATGTCCTCATCGTTAGTACACTGGTTATAATTCAGGCCCTGTCTTTTTAACAGGCCCAGAAAAGTGCAGTACAGAAGCTCCTTTACTGGTCTCTCAGTAAGTCCAGAGAACAATCTGAATCAATAGAGTCAATTAGAGGAGCAAGAGATTAATGGAGCTTCCTAAACACCAATACAAAAGGCCTGCATCATCTAAACACACAGCCTGTATCAGCATCACTGTCCAATAAACACAATATAATCATGGCTTACACTACACAAATGGAACTAGAACACTTCCAGAGTGGCAAAAAATGGTTTCACTAACCAAATTAACATACAGTTTATGCGAGTAAAGTCATACCAGATTTAAAAAATGAATTACAACAGCTGTGATGGAAACAGGAAGTTTCGTTACAATTTTATAAATGCAGACAGTTCATTTGTTCGTTCGACATGGTGGGATCTTTTTGTGTCTGTAAAATTAATTAAGTGAGAAATGGCAGTGGAAATTCCATTATGCGCAACTATTGATATAAAAACCATCATATCGCAGTAAACTTGGAGTCAATGGACGGTATGGTGTGTGGTCCTCCCACTACGACTAGGGAAACCATGCAGTTCATTAGGCTACAGATTAAATAAGTTCTGATGAACTTCACAGAGTGGTGAAAGTGCAGTGATCTTGATGCTCCTTTCCAATAAATAGCGAGGTTCTGATTGTGGGTAAATGATGATCGATGCTTGACTGTCGTTTGACAAATACAAATATTCCTGCTCTTATCCATAATAATCTCATTATGTAGACTAGCCGACCTGCACTGCATCTGAGAATTGTTGGCTAGAGCACATGTTCCAAGACCAGAGTATGTACGTTTGCTATTTAACGCAACAGTTTGAGACAAAACTATATCGGTAGAGTTGAAAATGCAATGGAAACACAATGAACTTTAGATTTATATTCAGTACAAAACAGAAGTGAAAAAGTACATTTTGGGTGCACTAAGTTGCACTGATTTGTATCTGCAACAAGTCAGCTTGGTGGAAACACCACCGGTGGGAAAACGTGCATATTGTCTTCATGCAGATTTTAGAATATTCACAAGTAAATCTGTAAACTGGTCACACAAAACACATCTCAGGGCTCACCCATCCACATCCTTCTCTGGGGCCACAACGTTGGTCACCTTCTCAGTATCTATTTTGTGGATGGAGTCCAGAGGCAGCTGAACGATGAGGCCATGGATAGCAGAGTTCTCATTCACCTCCATAATGCTGTGCAGCACCTACAGAGTGATGGGGTGTGTGAAATAGAGTGGGAGGGAAAGAAAGCTATAGAGAGAGAATGACAGACAAACAGAGTGCCAGAAAGAGGCCTGCAGAGACCACCAAGCAGAAACACTATGCAAGCTGTGAAGTTAACCCCCTCAGGATCCCTCAGGATCCCTCCTCACCTCATCCTCTGTGGCAGTCTTGGGGAGCCTCAGGTGTGTGGCATTAATTCCAATCTACAGTAGGCACAAGAAAAACAGAGTTTGAAGGGATACGTCGGGATTTTATCTACTTCCCCAGCGTCAGATGAATTTGTCGATACCATTTTTATGTCTCTGCATCCAGTACGAAGGAATTTAGAGGTAGTTTCGCCAGCCAATGCTAACTATCGTAAGCTCAATGACTCGAAGTCTATGGCATCTGGGAAAGTAGATAAAGGGCCATTGCCAAAATCCTGAAGTATCCCTTTAAGAACTGAACAGAGAACAATTTGGAATATGTATGAAACAGGAACGATCACATCAGGCATTCTGTTATTTACCTCAGCTGCTGCCTTCAGCTTCATGCTGATGTAGAGGTTTGAATCATCTCTGTCCCCCACCTGAAAAGTGCACAGCAAAATTGAGAAATCTGTAGTCTTTGTTTGTTCCAATAATGCTTTTACAAACTAGTCAATAACCAATGTTAGACCATTAATACATTATGTTTCATATTTTAGCTAGCGCCATATAACAGACAAAGTATACGAATGGAATTAGCCCCTCCACTCGGAGCTAGTGGTTCTGAATCTGACTGAGGCAAGATATGACCCAAGGCTATATTCTGTAATCATTTTAGCATGGAGCACAAATTTGTGACTCTCAAAATGATACAAAACCCTACCCATTTCCCATTTAAGGAAAGGGGCCATGGGAAGAATCAGAATCAAGATTTGAACTAGAGCCCTTACAACATACTCTTGCACTTACCTGTAACACAACCAGACCTGGTCGAAAATTAGGGTCCTGCGTCTGCATCTGCGCCACATCCTTCTTCAGCCTCTCCCTTACCTGCCTGTGGACACAAAAGATCTCTCAGGAAGAAAGCAGGGGGACAGTTATTCAGGGTTAGAACCTGGTATGTCCTACAGGGATGTGGTGTGCCCAGAGACCTCTGAAGCCATGGACCTCCACCCTTCAACCATCCACATGGCACCTTGGAGCATCCAATAGGTGAGGTACAGCATGACTACCAGCTGAGAGACAACTACAGGGGTATGGAGGAGAGCACCCCCAGGAATGCAATGCTGGGAAGGAGCCCTAATGGCACGTAGGTACCACAGGCAATCTTGGATGTAGTTGGCCATTTTGGCGTAAGAGAGACCGCAATGTCCTACACAACAACTTTAGAACTAATTACTATGCATCTGCACAGTTCTTCCTGTAAATGTGTTTTGTACAATGTTCAAAGTAGTCCTTGTGCATAGAGTTCTATGGTTTGCTAAACTTTGAAATCAATGGTTTTTGTTTGGTATACATTTAAAGTGAAAAATCTGAGTCTCCGCGTAATTCCGTTACCATGGAATTGCCCTACACTAAATGATGTCAATGGAAATCCTTCGGTCCACCCAAATGAGGCCATCTGGAAGGGGCATCTCAGCAGCTTAAGCATTTTATTGCAACTAAAACAGTTACATGAGTGAATTAAGAGGGATTTTAGGGTCCTCAGCAACTTCTCATGGTCTGGATGCAGACCGCCACAGAAAGACCTCTTGATTCAGTCATAGATGCAACTGAAAACCACAGTGCACAGAGTTGGATGAACAGATACCAAAGCAAAATGTGTGAGATAAGGACAAAGCTTTATCAATCTATCATAGTCCCCAACAGATTGGTGTGAGGTAATACATATGTTTTTCTGTGTTTAAAACACCCTCTGGTCTTCAACAAGATCAAATAATGATGTCTTGGAAGGTAATTTAATTGACAGGGACTAAGCAATACAAAATATACAAAAAGACTAACAAGTGCTTAAACTCACTCATGACTGCAAGATTTACTTGCTTGCAGACAGGTTGAAAGTTGGTTTCTTCAACTACTATTGAGAAATCAATGATTTTGTTTGCACATTCTGCACACAATTGAGACTACCCAATAATCAAGGTAGGCCCTACAGACACATTTCAACATCAGCTACTGCTCAGAACAGTGTTTTTACCATATTGGCATTTTTAAAGAAAGTTTCTCTAGACCTTTGACCCTGAAAACAACATCGTTCAATATAAAATAATGAGTGTCACATGTCAATGCATCATGTGAATAATATTGCCTTCAGAGAGAAACTGATGTATGTCTGGGACTAATACTTTTTACAAGTATTTTTCCACCATGGAGCCAGTACAGTTAACACCAGTTTGTATCCACCATTTTAATCAGCATTTGTTTATAGCCTAATAGTATGTTTATTAGTGTGAAACATTACTATAAAATAACTTATACTGTGCTAGGCTCAACTTGTTTTATAACCAAACTGTTACAAAGCACAGGCTAACTATATAGGACCCTATGCTTTCTCTCTCACTCATTGATACAAAAGGCAGACAAAGGCAAAAGGCAACTAACAATTTGCTGAACCAGTCAGTCACCAACCCTCAGATCTCTGACCCTGACAATACTACGGGTTCTCTATAAATGTTGCAGATAACAGTGGTGTCAACACTAGTCTATATTGTATCAGTACAAGGGAGTTATCTAATCCTTTATTGGTCAACACTGGCCATAGAAGGCCATCAAACAAGTGTTGTACTCTGATCAAGGCCACAGTGTAGTAGTTCCTTTGCAGCTACTCTGCAACAGCCTAGTCCACAGATTACAACAGTACTGCTTTAATGTTACCTCTGAAATTATTTAGGTAATGAACAGCACAACTGAACTGCTTAAAGAAAAGGATGTAAGTTGAAGAATATGTGGTTTTCGGTCACTCAGCTTGAAATAGGCCTAATTGACTAATGGGTAGTATGAGTTACACAGTTAGGAGGGTACTGGCAGTCGAGTCTTGTGACAAGCATGAGTTGCTGAATAAAAGTCCCTTCAGATATCAAAAGTCAGGTTGTCACCTAAAATACTCTTGATAAAACGACATAGTCAGTCAGGTGAGTATCAAGTGGAACTGGACTTAGAACTGTTCAAAAATGAACTGGGTCCGGTTTCCCAAAAGCATCTTAAGGCTAAATTTGTTTGAACCATAGGATCTTATGATGAAAATAGCCTTACGATACCTTTGGGAAACCAGGCCCTGTTGAAAACACTGCTGGGAAACAAATATGGCACGGATGAGAAACTTTGCTGTTACTTGTTCTATGTTTTTTGACATTACAAATTAATCTACCAGACAAATCAATTGAAATTAAATGTAGGTAAATCTTGGATTACATACAATTTAATAAAGCATATCAGTGTTGTTCAATCTATCCATCCACTGGAGGTCAATATTCACATGAATAAAATAATTGGTCAAAGGCCACCTTCCATTACATAATAATGTATCAAGGTTGGGAATAATGTAGCAACCATAAAATGTAGGGCTAGGCGGAAGGTATACCATATTTTACGATATACCTGTATTGATGCACGGAATGGTTTGGGTTTTTACTTCTATAAAAGTATTTGAATGTTTGGTTTGTTAAATGTGACACGTTGTGCGCAACATCCATTTTTATAGTTTAAAATCGCTACTTTAGTCGTCGTTCTTCGTTCTCATTCTTTCTCCCTGTTGCTTTCCACAGACCTAGTCCCGCACCCTGTCACTCAAGGAGCGCATTAGTTGTTCCTCGACCACAAGAGACTATTTCAGTTTGTATGGTTAATGCATCACATACAACTGTGTTGATGACAACAACACTGTTTTCACTTTGCTTCTCAATATAAATGAAGTCGCTAACAGAAAACATTCAATGTAGCCAAAGATTATAGGGTCCCCTAGGAATCACTTATCAACCCTTTGGTTCCTACTCTGTCACAATAACTCCTCCCTAGCATTTTCATTCATTGTGATGTCAAATGCCATATCCAAGGTGCCCAGTATTATATTCTTACTTTAGAAAAATCATTCAATTTCCATGATTCCAACAGTTCACCCAAGTGTTTTGCTCTAAATCACAAGTCAAATTGCAATTGCATCATTTGGTTAAAAATAAATCCTAGATTGTTTGCTCATATTGTGCAGCCCTACGTGGCAGTGTGAAAATGATCTCAAATGAGTGCAGGAAATGTAGAAATCAATGAAAATGCTGAAAGATATTTTTAATTTGAACTGATCAGTAAAAGACTATCCGAATGGAGAAACACCCATTGAAATCCATCAGAATGTGTGTGTTGCCATCCTAAGGTCACACACTACTCTTAAAGCAAATGTAGAACTTGTATTATCAAAAACATAAAATACCGTCAAATACCATCCATCTTTTTTATTTGTATACAGTGACATGATATTTTGGCCATATCACCCACCCCTAATAAAAATAGAATGAAACATTCTAGTTCATGGTACCAACTTTGCCCAGAATTTTTTCACAATATTCCAGTGAAGCTGCAAAAATTATTGCAATATTGTTTCCATCTACTTTACCTGAGACTTACCCTGCATTCATAACCAAGTGAGAAAGTGGTATTTACCACATAGAACTGGAAAATTCCACTTGAACACACCTCCAACTGGTAATTACTTGTGGGAAACTAATCTATCAAAAATGGATAACATAATTTCCAACAGTTAAATGGAACAAAACATTATTTATATTAAAAAAGATCTAATATAATGGGGTTTACAAGAATGATGGCTGTACTTCGAGTTTATGGTTGACAGCTTGTTGGCCATTAGCCAATCAACGTTCCTCAACTAGTTCAAAGCACGTGAATGCATCCAACTGGCATTTACAACATCAGCACTGGTCATTCCACTTGGTTATGAACGCAGCATTATAGGACGACTTTCCAACTAGTAATTACCAGTTGGAGGGTCGTTCACGTCGACATCACCAAAATGGACACTGTTGCATTTAGAACTTCATGAGAATGAGATATAGAAATCTTATGTTTTTTTTTAGAATCTGATCCAACCTCGTTTGATGTTTGCAATATATTGGGATGAGATTCTACAGAACATCCTGAGAATAGAATGTGAGGTTGCCAAACCATGCTTGATGCACGTGGCTGTTAACAATCCAAACACCGACCCAATATCAAATACATAATCTATTTCTATGGACTGCAACAGAACGTTAGGTATGTGACGAAACCTGCCTGCTTCGAAACATGCCTGCAATGTTCCTATAGATAACGTTAACTTACACAAAATCAACATGGTGCTTTGTTATATCTGTACCATAAATGTGTGCTAGCGAGCAAATTTACAAAAACGTCCAACAGATTAGTTAAAAAATGTACACTTACGCTGAAACTTCTTTTCCACTAATGATTTGTGCTGACATCGTTAGGCTAAACCAGCTCGTCCCCTAAACACAGTTAGCTAGTTATCTTCTTCCCTCTGAGTGTTGATTCTGATTACTTATGGCGGTAGAGATAGTATTGTAAGTTATATACCGTGCCAGAGTAGCTCAAATCAATAATGCTTGTAAAAAAGCCTCAATATGGCCATAAAAACTTCTGAGAATATTAGCACACGTAACTAAAGACGTAGCTAGTACTGGGTGGAGTAATCTGTATGGCTATCAAATGCTGTCAACCCGTCAGAGAACAGTCTGAGTTGAGGGCAGGAATTATTGACCAATCACGAGTCTCAAAATCATGCCAATCCAATACAACCAATAAGAAGACGTAATATGCTTTCCACCCCTGCGCGCCCCCTCAAGAGAAGGAGGCAGGAAGGACAATGTTGGAAGGAAAATGTCATGAAAAGCAAAAATGTCTCAGACAGCAGGTGGCAGCATTGAATTGCTGAAAGAAAGAGATGAAGGGCGTAAACCAACCACTGTTTATAGGCGTGGTCACGCGAAGCAATGGGCGTAACTTGACATTGCTCTGGATATTTTGAAGCTTGCTGAGTGCCAAGCTTTCTCGAGGGTTACATAGAAGGATTTCTGGCTGTTGGCCTGAATTAAGACATGAAGAAATACAGAGAACGATGGAGAGCAAATTCTGCATTTTGACCGAAACAGAAGACCTCAAAACCCTGATTTCGAGCACCGAAGAGAGTCTGCAAATTGAAAGGTAACGTTACTAACGTTTGGTAGCCAGCTGCTAAGCTAACTTGCATGTGATCTAGCTAGCTAGACTAACTAACCAACCAACACATATATTTGAAAACATTGGTAGATAATCCGACATCAACATTTGGTAATATTGCATCCACACGTAAAGGCACTAAAACGTGGGGGAGGGGAGTTAGCTAACTAGCTAGTAACGTTAGATGGTCTGCTAAGCTAACGTGTACTAGCAGCTGGTGTATACCAGGGGCGTATTCATTACGCTGGTTATGTGGTAATGGCTAGAAGGGATACTGCTTTTATCAAATTAACGTCCAAAAGTTGATTGTTTTTTTGTATTTTAGCTAGCCCTAAACATTTTCCTAATCTTAAACATAATTATCCTAACCTGATGCGTAAATGTCAAATCTGAAAAAAAGCTGCAGGTCAGTAGAATTTATGCAGCAGGCTAGTCAAACCCTGATTCTGTTGCAAAACGTTACCTACACGGATGCGAACGAAACGGGGAGGGACCTACCTGCATTTGTCCAATATAAACTCTCGTTTTCGTTGGGTTTAACTGTTTGGACTGATTACACCCCAGTGTTTGTTGCAACTTGGATGTCAAAAGTATCGAAGTTACATGCAGTAGAGCATTAATTATATCTAGCTGCCATGTTAGTCTTCAATTCGATTTATTAAATAATGCTGACTAAACGTTTATCATATATATTTTTAAATGCATTATGTAACTAGCTACCGGGGTTTGCATTGCAATTATGCATGTCATCCTCAGATCTGACAGTTGGCTTGCTACAAGATGGGATGACCCCTGGCATGAGGGATGTATTGCCATGCACACTCATATGTAGCTTAATTATTTAGTAAATTATGAATACCTTCCTTAACCAATCCCATGCAGGTAAACCCTTATTAATCATAAGGAAGATGAAGGTACGGATTTGAGATCATCGAACTGTGCTAAAAGGATAAGTGTTTTTTGGGAGTTTTTTTTAACCACATTTCATTTTTTTTTTATGTAAATGGTATGCTATAGAAGGGCACAGACAGCTTTTTAGTGATTTGACATGTTTTAACTTACCCCAAACAGCAAATCACTTCCTCATCCTTGTGTAGTATGGGTGCCCTGAAAAGTATGAACGAAGGCTCCAAAAACACCCAAATACATCCTTTTAGAAACGGCAAAGCTGTCAGTGTAGTGATGCATTTCTTTAGCTATTGTACACAAAATTATGTAATTCCAAACTTTATCCGCAACATTATATTCCATTTTGTTGCGACTCGAGCGCTACCACTCGGTCCATTTTGCAGGTCACTCCTCAAAAAAAAGAAACACTTGAGGGATACAAAGTACACTACATGGCCGAAAGTATGAGGACACCCCTTCAGATTTGTGGATTCGGCTATTTCAGCCACACCCGTTGCTGACTGGTGTATAAAACCGAGCATACAACCATGCAATCGCCATAAACAGACATTGGCAGGAGAATGGCCCATACTGAAGAGCTCAGTGACTTTCAACATGGCACTGTCATAGGATGCCAATAAGTCAGTTCATAAAATGTCTGCCCTGCTACAGCTGCCCCGGTCATCTGTAAGTGCTGTTATTGTGAAGTGGAGGAGGAATGATGGTCTGGGTCTATTTTTCATGGTTCGGACTCGGCCCCTTAGTTCCGGTGAAGGGAAATCTTAACACTACAGCATACAATGACATTCTGGTGGAAAACCTTTCCAGAAGAGTGGAGGCTGTTATAGCAGCAAAGGGGGGACCAACTCTATATTAATGCCCCTGATTTTGGAATGAGATGTTTGATGAGGAGGTGGCCAAAAGTAGGTGGACATGTAGTGTATATTGAAAGCATGGGGTGCTTCCACACAGGAAGTTCCAGACACTTGTAGAATCTCTGCCGAGGCACAGCAAAGCTGTTCTGGCAGCTTGTGGTGGCCCATTGCCCTATTAATACACTATGTTGGTGTTTCCTTTATTTTGCTAGTTACCTGTCGCAGCAGGATACACGAAAAATGGAACGACATCTAAAGACATGCATCACAATACTGACAGCTTTGCCGTCTATAAAAGGATGTTTTGGGAGATTTTGTTCATATTTTTTCAGGGCCCCCATACAACAAGAATGAAGGAATGCTGTTAGGGGTAAGTTTCTGTAAAATGTGGGGAAAAAGTGTGTGGACCCTTCTATAACATTCCATTTACAATTTTTTATTTGGTTGTAAAGGATAAGTTATTTTTTAAGGGCAAAACTTCAACCCAGAGTGAATGATAACGTACCTTCATGTTGTTTCCCTAGGACCAAGACATTGTTTGAGGAGATCCGTGCATCCATCAACAACAATGATGAAGAGGACCGTTCCTTTTGGAGGCCTGTGCTCCCATGGGGGGGTGTTTACACCATCAGGGCAGGGAGGAAGGCCATCTCATGCACCCCTCTGTATGTTAAGATAAGCCTAAAGAACACCTGCACCATCGATGGGTTCCTCATGATTCTTTATGTAATTTTGAGAGACAACCAGAGCTTTCCCCGGGAGGTGGGCATATTCCTGGGCAGGCAGTTTGTGGAGCATTTCCTCTACCTGATGGACTCGTATGACTACACCACCGTTAAGATGCTGTGGATCTGGGACAGGATGTCCAAGAGGCAGTACCGCTCAGTGATCCACCATGCAGCGTTGGAGATCGACCTGTTTGGTAATGAACATGAGAACTTCACCAAGAACTTGGAGACAATGATGTCTACCATGCAGGAGAGTCTGTGCACCAACTGGAGCTGTCCTGCTCGTTTCCAAGAGTTCATACAGAAAACCATCAACATCAAGTAAGAGAGGCAAAAGCTGTAAACCAAAATCTGTATTCTGGTCAGTGTGGGAGGATCCAGAGCTTGTTCAGCTTCTGATCAGAGACCAGTAATCCTTAATTTGTAAAAATGAATGAAAACCAATAGCGATTCACTATAAATAAGGTAGCCAAAAAGCTATGAGTTCAAATGGGAGGACCTTCCATGTCTCTATTGCTTGCAATGCTAATTCTTCTGGACAGCTGGTCTACACTTCTGTCTTCAAGAGGCTTTTATTTTGCCCCCTTGACACGCTGCTTGACTAAAATAAGGTTCAGCTTTCTAATGATCATAGTATGAAATGATGAAGTGTGGTTGGTTTCTTAACAGCTCTGGTCTAGTCTCTGCCAGAGCCTAATAAAGTAATGTTTACCCACGGTGGGTTGCATGTCGACAGTGGATTATACTGTGCCCATTATCAAATCCCAACCACTATTTTAAGTTTTTGTTATTGGTACTTTTCTTTCAGGTTGGAGATTACGTGGATTAGGTTAGTGTAAATACAGTACATGTATGCTGCCTGATAGTGGTGGTGGATAGAGTTTCACTGGATTCATAAATCTGAAGCCTCTGGTTGGAATTTCCACTCCCCACCAAATATGGTGAGGATAGGAAGCCCAGTGTGGCCAGCAGTGGGAGAGTACAGACAGGTTGTTGTTGTTGTTTTTTTTAGCAACAAAACCGCCACTTGAGCAACTATTTGGCAAAACAGACAGGATTGGCTTAGATTGTTGACATGATGTAAACAATATATTTTGTCTTCAATGTTTATTGAAAACAAAAACATTTGCACAATGAGCACTTGTCTCTCAAATACATCGTGTCAGTTGTTGGTTAGATAGCTAGCAATTTTTTTGCCGTATTAGCATTGTCATGAAATCGGTCAAATACCTCAAAACAAGACATGGTATCAAGAACATGATGAAACCAACAAACGAGCAATTTATTATTCCCCACGTGACAGCAACCATAACACGAAACTAACTATCAGGCCGTCCAGAATCACAACACATGGACTTCTGCCCCATTTGTAGCGTGGGCTTCGTTCTGGTAACGTTATCAGCTAACCCATCTATGGAATTGGGCCGACATTCTGCCGATTTTTCTCATCGAAGAAACGCCCAAGCTCAGTCCAGTTTTCTGTTCCCAAAACTCCAGTCTGTTAAGAACATAGGCACTTCTACGTAACTTAGTACACTCTGCCAAAGTTAAAAACATTGCGTTGTTTATTTGAATTTTTTTCACCTTTTTATTTTATTTAACAAGAGAACAAGTTCTCATTTACAACTGCGACCTGGCCAAGGTAAAGCAAAGCAGTGCGCCAAAAACAACAACACAGAGTTACATATAAACAAACGTACAGTCAGTAACACAATAGAAAAATCTATGTGCAAATCTAGGGAGGTAGGCAATAAATGGGCCATAGAGGTGAAATAATTACGATTTAGCATTAATACTGGAGTGATAGATGTGCAGATGATGATGTGCAAGTAGAGATACTAGGGTGCAGAAGAGCAAGAGTGTAAGTAATATATGGGGATGAGGTAGATTTACAAGGAGTGCAAGGGCGAATTTAGTTATTGCAAACGCACTTCACAGAGAATACATTTTTCTAACAGAAATATTGAAATGCATGCTAGAACGCGACAATAGGAGCTCCTTGCTTGTGCTACCCACTATGCTTTTTTTGCTCCCATTGAAAACAACACAGATGAACTATCTTGAGAGAGTTATAAATACGCAGTGTACAAAACATTAAGAACACCATCCTAATATTGAATTGCATGAACCTCCCCTGCCTTTGTCCTCAGAACAGCCTCAATTTGTTGAGGCATGGACTCTACAAGGTGTCAAAAGCATCCACAGAAATGCTGACCCATGTTGACTCCAATGCTTCCCACAGTTGTCAAATTGTCTAGATGTCCTTTGGGTGGTGGATTATTCTTGATACACATGGGAAACTGTTGAGCTTGAAAAACCCAGCAGCGTTGCAGTTCTTGACAAACTGGTGCTTACGCCTACTAGTTAAATATATATATCCCGTTCAAAGGCACTTACATATTTTGTCTTGCCCATTCACCCTCTGAATGGCTCACAAACACAATCTGTCTCAATTGTCTCGCGGCTTAAAAATATTTATTTAACATGTCTCCTTCCCTTCATCTACACTGATTTGAAGTGGATTTAACAAGGGACATCAATAAAGGATCATAGCTTTTACCTGGTTTCACTACATGGTGTTCAGTTAGCCTTCTTACCCTTTTTCTTCCATCCCAGTCCTCCTCACGAGCTGCCCCCTAGAGATCCCATTCAGTCAGCTGTGGATGAGTTCTTCTGTCCCAAGATCATTCTCTGCAAAGAACTGGGGTGAGAGACAATGTTTAAAAATATATATTTATATACTGTATATTGGCCCATCCACCACACCCCCTCTCCGGAGAACAAAAGTAAATTAGTTTTACATTTGAGTTTTTAATCGCTATTTTGTTACATATACATTATTCATACATTTTTTTTACATACATGGTACTTTTACACACAGTTTTACATGACAAAAATACAGTTTCATATACACATTAAAAGATACTCCGACATATATGGTATATATTAGTGCAGTGCATTCGTAAATATTCAGACCCCTTCACTTTTTCCACATTTTGTTACGTAAATAGCCTTATTCAAATGTATTACATCTTTTTCCCCTCATTTACACACAATACCCCGTAATGACAAAGCAAAATCAGGTTTTTAGAAATGTTTCTTAATTTATACAAATTTTAAACTGAAATATCACATTTACATAAGTATTCAGACACTTTACTCTGTACTTTGTTGAAGCACCTTTGGCAGCAATTACAGCCTTGCGTCTTCTTGGGTATAATGCTACAAGCTTGGCACATCTGTATTTGGGGAGTTTCTCCCATTCTTCTTTGTAGATCCTCTCAAGCTCTGTCAGGTTGGATGGGGAGTGTTTTTGCACAGCTATTTTCAGGTCTCTCCAGAGATGTTCGATCGGGTTCATGTCCAGGCTCTGGCTGGGCCAATCAAGGACATTCAGAGACTTGTCCTGAACTCACGCCTGCATTGTGTGATTAGGGTCGTTGTCCTGTTAGAAGGTGAACCTTCACCCCAGTCTGAGGTCCTGAGCGCTCTGGAGCAGGTTTTCATTAAGGATCTCTGTACTTTGCTCTGTTCATCTTTCCCTCGATCCTGACTAGTCTCCCAGTCCCTACCACTGAAAAACATCCCCACAGCATGATGCTACCACCACAATGCTTCACTGTAGGGATGGTGCCAGGTTTCCTCCAGACGTGACGCTTGGGATTCAGGCCAAAGAGTTCAATCTCGGTTTCGTCTGAGTCCTTTAGGTGCATTTTTGGCAAACTCCAAGTGGGCTGTCATGTGCCTTTTACTGAGGAGTGGCTTCCGTCTGACCACTCTACCATAAAGGCCTGATTGGTGGAGTGCTACAGAGATGGTTGTCCTTCTGGAAGGTTCTCCCATCATCACAGAGGAACCCTGGAGCTCTGTCAGTGACCATCGGTTCTTGGTTCTCTACGGACAGTTCCTTCGGCTTGGTTTTACTCTGACATGCAATGTCAGCTGTGTGGGACCTTATATAGATAGGTGTGTGCTTTTCCAAATCCTGTCCAATCAATTGAATTTACCACAGGTGGACTCCAATCAAGTTGTAGAAGCATCTCAAGGATGATCAATGGAAACAGGATGAAACCTGAGCTCAATTTTGAGTATCATAGCAAAGGGTCTGAATACTTGTGTAAATAAGGTATTTCTGTTGTTTTTTTTGCAAAAAATTCTAAAAACCTGTTTGCGCTTTGTCATTATGGGCTATTGTGTTTAGATTGAGGGGGGGGAATTTAAAAAAAAAAATCAATTTTAGAATACGTCTGTAATGTAACAATGTGGAAAAAGGGAAGGGGTCTGAATAATTTCCGAATGCACTGTATATATGGTGTTTTTGTTCCTATTACAGATGTTTCACTTTTAATCCAATAGTATTATTATATTGTTGATTGTCTGTGGCTTTCCAAATCACCAGAGACATAATGTTGAATCACTATCTTTTTTTTATGTTCTTTCTGATTCTGACTGATTTGCTGTCTGTTCTTCAGGTGTAATGGGTTGAGGGAGTTCTCTCAGAGGGTCTTCTGCCATGGACCACCTCCTTTTGTCATTCTCAACATGCAGCTTTGGAAGTCTGAGGAGCTGTCCTATGTTCCCTACCATCTAGCCCTATCCCAACACAGGTAAATAAATCTTGTAGAGCAGGACTCGTATCCCAGCCTCATTGTCTTAGGTGCTGTTTATTTTTCTCCCTGGATGTTAAATGTAATTGATTGGCTATCTGTTTTTATTTTGTTTAAACAGCACCCACTTGCATGTACTTTGCTATTTGCCCCGATTTCTTTAAGCTTTTTCTGGTAACCGAGAATGGTCTTCAACATGCAGAAAAATCCAATTGCAACTCTCTGCTTTTCCACAGGTACTCACTGGAGGGCGCCACACTCTTCAACAAGGAGGAGCATCACTACTCTGCAGCCTTCCAGATAGACGGCTACTGGATGCACTATGACGGGCTGAGGAGCGACAACCTGATTCTGTTAAACAAGCCCCCTGAACTCCTCCTTCTCTCTTCCCTTGTCTACATCCGCGCCTCAGACAAATGAGATGCACTAATGTAACCAAGCAGGGATGGGGTCGGTTCCATTTTTCATTCCATCATTTCAGGATGAAAATAAATTCTCCTGAATTTACTTGAATTGAAAAGGAATTGACCCCAATTGTGTCACCATGGTCCAGAAGGAAGGAGGTAGATACTAGATAACACTGATAGGGAAGCATCTTTTGAAAAATGCACACTAACACCTTCCTGTTTATTGCCCTTCATTCACAGAAATAGTATCCAAGTTACTTTACATTTGGCTCATGATGGGTTTTGTCTTCCATTCCTCAGTGAGCTCTTACCAGATACTTTTATCACCTAATCATATTTATTGACATTTTTATCTAGTTTGAAAAGGCTTATACCACATTTCCAAACTTTTTAGGAGATCATGTCAACAACTTCCTTGTTTTTATACTTTGAGATTACTTTTTGGAATTATGTGCTCCATTTTGCCTGACTGTTGCCTCAAACACTCACTGTGCAAAATGATAAGTTCATCTTCTCTTTGGGCATGCTTGGAATCCAAGAATATATGCATGGACTATAATAGTTCTGGGGAGGTATGCATATTAAAAAATCAACTCAACCTTAAATAGCTCCACTGCAACAAAAACAAAAGTTTGCTTGCAGTGTGTTTAGTTGTCTTGGGTGAAATGGTTGCACTTTCAGAGAAGCAAATTCAGCTAATCAAACTTTGATGTAGAATTGTCAACAGGGTATATATAGGCTAGACTAGTGAAGCATCTGAGATTGTACAGGACTCATCTACTACAATCCTTTTCTGCATACTAGCCCTGACCTCAGATCAAACTGGTGCTTTTTTGTACTATTTCCCCTGTTTAAAAACATTTGAAACAGTATTTGCATTTTGTGGAAATTCAATCATTATCCTTAATTTACTTGCTTGTTTTAAGCTGTCCATTGGGCTTCAACTTGGAAGTGAGTCACACAGCGTTAACTTGTATTAAAATGAATACCTGCTCAAATATTTGTATATTGTGTGAAAATGTATCATTGGATAAAATTTCAGTTCTGTCTTAAATGTAAGTAATTACTTGTACTTACAAGTACCCCAGCATAGTGATGTTACATAAGTGCTTCTTGAGTGCTTACCTTTCACAGTAGCATATAATACCCTGAATTCAAATTATTCTGCACAATTCAATATGGTACATTGTTACATCCCAATCTAAACAAGATGTCAAAGCATTAGTAAATAAATGTGATTTTGTAATGCATTTGATCATTTGGAAATAACACTACTGCTCATCACAGGCTTCATATGCACATATGTACTGTTAAGCATTGACCTCTGCCAGTTTCATCTTTGTCAGAACTAAATAATGAAACTCTTTGAGCAACAATCCTTGTTCATGCATTGAATGGTGGGTTTTTTTTTCTTTCTATGCAGTCATTGAAGTTTTAAGCAATACAAATATTTTTATATTCTAGCATTTGTATGTTGGTTTGTTGCACATAAAACTAGAGACAAGAACAAAGCGTACCTTTAAGGCAGGCATTTATTCATTTTAACAGGGTACAACTGCACCAAATAAATAAACTGGCTAAAATGGATGTTCAAAGCATGATAACATGTGGGGGAAATGCAGCTTCTACAGCAAGGTCCTTGTAGTTCCAGTAATAATCCACATGATATACAATTCAAAAATATCCCCTTCAGACACACTCATGGGAAATGGAAATGAAGCAGTGTTCATTTGGCTAACATTGACATCGGTTTCAATTCTTTTATTTTTTTAGACAAGACAGCAGTGAGTCTTTTCCAGACTTGATATTAGTACTCCCTCTGCATTCTTTAAAACAAGCACTTTGGTGAGTTGTCAAAACAAGACATGGTTAGGCCATGATAAATAAGTAAATTAACTTCACACACACATCTATACATCCCTTCATTTTGCAGTTTGATGTTTTCAGATTCCACGTATGACCAAGAGTTATGACCAAGAGCCAACGCAGTGAATAAGTCAGTATAAATACATCCCTAACATTGTGGTTTTCAATATCCCCACAAGGATAACCTACATGCTAGTGAAACAAATGCTTGACAATAGATGGTAGCTGCAGACAATCACGCCTGCGTGATTTTCACTGTTCTGATGTTCAGGCTCATCCTACCAGCCTGTTGTGGATAGACGAATGCCTCATTTACCTAACATCAAGTGTTAAAAAGTACACACAATCTAAATGGAAGAAATATTCAATAAATGGCAAATGTTTAAAAGAAAGTATTAGATCCTTTTGAACTATATGAAATGGCCGTTTATTCACCCCCCAAAAATGCACTGTTTGTCTATCTTAGGATCTCCCAAGAATGTAAAGTTTCCCCAATTAGTTGTTTGCAATGTTAGATTTGCATTAACATTATTCCAAATGAATAAAATCCAAAGAAATTACAGAATAATTTCATAGTTATGCAGCTAAATAGTATGCATTTAGAAGAGGAGCTGTAGTCATGCAGGTTAAAATGGCTCACCATTTACTTGCATCCCGTGACAACTTAACAATGGCGTCTTTAAAAAGAAAACATGAAGAAAATGACAGGATTGCTGGAGATGTTTACAGTGTGAAATGATAAAGCCCACTATTCCAGGATGAGAAAAAAAACACAGCAGCAGCCATCTAACCCTGACACCTTGAAATCCAATTGAATTACCCCTAAGACTAAACCAAAAATAAATGAAGTATTTTGAAAAAGAGTCCTCATCAAGTGAAGAACTCACATACTTGTTTGGACAAGCTCGTACTCGGCCTCTTATTGCTAGAGCAAGACTAAATAGTCCAAGGTAAAGTTAGAGGGTAAGTGTACTGTCATTTGTAACCACAACTGACAAGTGTGTTAAATGGAAGAACACACAAAACTGCAGTACTGTAACTGCAAGGCTGCTCTCTGGTGAGACCGATAAGATGGCTTAGAGCAAGACCCATACACAGTCAAAGTCTTGTGCCAATCTTACATTACTTGTGAAAAATGCAAAACAATAACTGGTATTTTTACTGGAGTACACAATGCATCTGTCTGCAAACTTTTCCTAGTACATGTGAACTGACAGGCACAACATTGGAAATGTTCCCAAAGACAAGAGCACGCAATGCAAAGTGGGATGAGGAAAACAGAGGTTTGAATAACAGTGGTCTTTCATCAGACAATATAAACATGTGAACAGACAGACATGCCACGTGTGATAACATCACAGCAATATGAGACACCCTGACTTTGAGGAAGTCAAATTCAAAGCAAAAATTGTATCCACTGAAAACAATATTGCATTGTTTAAATGCCATAAACCTAAATCGAGACCTATGTACAAATTGAAATTACACTTCATACCAAATAGTTTGGTAAGTGCAATGCAGAGCTCCATTTAAGTTTTCCACATGTGCAAACATCTATAATGTACAATACAAGGAAAAAAACTATTTCATTCTGGACCAACAACAGGGACTCTTGAGGTTTACACATCACATTAGTTATCTCTATTGCCTCATGTTACCTGTCCTTTAGAGTGACCCAAAGCTACAACACCCAGACTCAGCCTGCAGCCTTCTGGGGGGGGGGGGGGGGGTGTACTTTGAGCTCTGTCCCCATGCCCTTGTTGGTCTGTCAAAGACTTTGTGACAGTGACAATTTCCCTTGACAGAGACACCACATTCACCCCTCCATATGACAGCAGGGCAGTATGTCACACGTACCATACATTAGCAGTGAAAATTACCCTTTGATTCTGGCACACAGAGGAAAGCTATTTGTAGCTCTGTCTGTAGGTGGGAAAGTTACACCAGACTTGTGAACGCATATTTTGGCATGTCTCATGAGGCTGTGTATATGCACTCTTCCCTGAGCTCGTCAGGAAGCCCTTGGCCACATGCAGCTCCTCACACATGCTTCAGCAGAGAGGTGGCAAGCAAGCAGAAGGGTGTAGGGATCATTCACATGCTAAACAAGAGGCTCGTTCCTAACCCATTAGAGCACAATCTCACAGACTTTCTTTGTAAGGAAACTGGCAGTGATAGTGGGCAACCAGATGCACTACTATTTAATTGCAGGGACAATGTTTCAGGCAAACCATAGCTTAACAGATGGCATCCCTGGGGCTAAAGAATGAAATCATCAGATCAGTAATGTCTTGATAAACTGCCTCAAGAGTTTAATTTAACATGGGGCTCAAAGCAAAGACACTGCTTTATTGCATGGGAGCTTGTCAAGTTGGGGCATATACATCTACAACAGTAACAGAGGAACAAATAAAATAATAAAAAATAAGAGAATCCTGAATATAGCACCAGTTAGCAGCATACAAACCCAACAGTGAAGAGGGACAGGGTCACTTTTGAATGCTTATAAAGAGGGATGAAGTGTGACCCTACCACAGGATGATGTAATAGAAGCTGTAACATGGGGGGGGGGGGGATCTCAGAATTTCTCCAAGGAGGAAACAGACAGGTGGCAAGTACTCTCAGGAGAATTCATTGGGGTTTGCTTATCCTTCCTAACCTCTCCTTCAACCCTTGATTCAAATACACACTAGTAACCAATGCAAAAAACATTTACAGGCAATGTACTATAGGATATATTCATATCTATTTCTTTTCATTTACAGAGAAAAAAGGCAGCCCTTGTAAGTGAATATATAAAGATTCCAATTTCTCTTTGTGAAGCACTGATTTAGATGCAGACATTTCAAACTCAGTGTGTGAGCCAATCACCTTGCCTGAGCTTTAGTCCAGCACACAGAAACAAAATAACAATCATTTAATCTGACATGCATCTACTCACAAGCATACAGACATTCTGCGCCACACGCACACACAAACTTTAAGGATCCAGAAAATTGGAACACATGTTCTGCTCATAGCAGGAAGAAGAAAAAAAAGTCTGGAGTGTTTAACAGAAATAATGGCATAAACATAAGTCTACACTTTTTATTTTCTCTTTTTTTTTCTCCCCCCTCCACTTAGTTTTCTCCCACAGTCCTCTGTAAAATGGCAGAGTCCTCGTTGTGGTCCAGCAGCAGTAGTGGTCATCTCTGTGACAAGATCCATGGTGATCTGCCCCGCGCCTTCCTCCACCCAAACCAGACCCTTCTCACTCTGGCCATCTCGGTGGTCCCCTGTCGCCAGCTGGGCACATTCATCCAGCAGCAAGCTTGCTCGCCGGGATTCACGGCAGTGTGGCACCGCCCTCAGCCTGCTGGTGATGAACGGGGGGGAAAAAAAGAAAAGAAAAGCCTTTCGTCCAACTCTTCTCTTAAGGAGTCCTACCCAGGGGTATCATGGGTCAAAGAGCAGTCAGCCCAAAGTTACAGCGGCAGTACATCATGCCACTAGAGTCCAGCCAGCTGTCTGTGATGGGGTTGTACCGCTGGACAGTGTTCAGGTAGGATGACCCCGAGTGACCCCCCACCACATAGAGGTAGTTGTCCACGATCGCTGAGCCAACCCCTGGGAAAATATGGATATCATAAAATGGTTATTTCTGGCCATGCAATCTGAATGGTCAACTTCTCTGCATCAAAATAACAAACCTTGTTTGAGTCATTTCCCAACTCACCTGTACGTGGCTCATTCATGGGCCGACAGGCTGTCCACTGGTTCTGGTGTGGGTCATACCTCTCAATGCTGGACAGGTGTGATACCCCGTTGTGTCCCCCAACCACAAATATAAACCCTAGCATGACCCCAACACCAAAGTTGATCCGTTTGTCTGCCATGGGGGCTACCATTTCCCAGGCATCCTTGCTGGGGTCATACCGCTCCACACTGCACAGTAAAAAAAAAAATATTAAAAAAAATATATAGATATAGATATAATTTTTTTTAAGAGTTCAAGAAATAATACTCGGTCAATAAAAGGGTACAGTTACACTGTGCATTTTGACAGTCACTGCAGATGTTAGTTTTTTTAACAGGTTAGTACAGTAGCAAGACTAATACTAATAGTCCATCATATAAAAGAAAATGGCTGACTAACGTTTTCTGAATCTAAGCCAATACAATTCACCATTGGTCCTTTTTGCTTGTAGATACTATATAGCTGTACCATTGTCACAGCTCAATTTAATGAGGCCATCTATTCCAGGTCTATATTTTGCTGGAAATATCAAGTACTGAAACCCTCAACAGCTTCCCTGTCCAAACACATTCTCCTGAGGGGTTTGGGGAGTCAAGGAGACTGGTAACTACAACATCTCTCTATCTAGTGAGCAAAGACAGCAACAGGGGTCTAACCAGCAAGAGAGCTCTTGTTCTACTAAAGCAACTATGTCTGTCTGAATACAAGACGAATTTTGATCCTACAGAATATGGGTTGCATTGCAGGCTAGTAACAGAGCATGATTGAAAGGGTGGCTGAAACCCTTTCCATGGATGGATCAAAGACCTCAAAAGGTCTTATGGGGTCTACCATAAATAACCTTCCTGATGTAAGCATTACCATGTGTAGGAACAAATGGAGGTTGACGGCAGGTTGAAGTAGGCATAGTATTTCAAAAACCTACTAGAACCACGTGAGCAAAACTACCTGTTAAATTAAATTCATTCCACTGCAGATTGACTATATTAAAACGTACCTGTTCATGTGGGCTGGGCCATAGCCTCCGATGGCATAGACCATGCCATCCAGCACAGCGGTGGCAAAACAGCTGCGTGACTTGGTCATGGGTGCCACAGGCTGCCACTCCTTCACCTTGGGGACATATTTTTCCACAGACTGTAGATAGTACTGGCCGTCGTAGCCCCCCAGGGCATAGAGCTCCCCAGCCAAGACCACTACCCCCAGGGTGCTGCGACACTCTGCCATGCGCTCCACTGTGGACCAGGTGTTGCTGTCAGGGTCCCATCTCTCCACTGTACTCTCATGTCTCCGGTAGCTAATGCCCTGTCGCATGTGTGTGGCAATGCCACCCACCACATACACCTTCTGGTCCAACAATGCCACTCCAAACTCATAGCGGGGCACACTGAGAGGGGCAAGCCCAATCCATGAGTCCGTCTGAGGGAAATACATCTCCATGCTACAAGAGAAAGAAATGAAAACATTAGTTACATTTGTTAAATGCATTTCCAATTCATACGAAACTGCTAAAAAAACATTTTGAACTACTGTTTGGGGTTCAGCATTACCTCTCGAGGGTGGCGAAGAGTCCAGCCTTGCCTCCAACAGCAAGGAGCACCTTGGGAGCACAGCGTGGCCGTGTAGACAACACCGTCTGGTAGGAGAGCCGGTGCTCAGGCATGAAATGGTATTTGAGAGCCTCGTTGAGCAGGTGCTTGCAGGCGTGGTCATCCCGGATAAGGTGGTTTGCCTCGTAGAGGCGGGTAAGGAACTTAACACTGAGGAGAGGCAGGCGGATGCAGTGCAGTAGCTGAGCCAGGTGCTGCTGCCGCTCAGTGACATCATATTTGATCCACGACTCCAGGGCATAGAACACAGTCTCTTCTGTTACCACCTTCAGACAATCATTTGACACTATTTCATCCAGCTCTGCCCGTGTCAGCTCAAAAAACTCCTCTGTCTGGCACACCTCTTCAAAATTCTGGCAGATGAATTTAGTGGCAGCCAGGCAGAGATCATGGCAGCCATAAGTCTCAGCGAAGCGAGAGATGCCTATACAATTTCCAGCATCTAGCTGGCTCTCTAGGAAAGAGCAACACTCCTTCAGCACCAGCTTGACCTGGAGTAGGTTAGCAGCTGGCAGTAGGGACTCCACCGTTTCCTGTGAGATGAATACTGTGCCAGTGTAGGCATACTCAACGATGGCCTATACAGGAGGGAAAATAAAACAATCATGATGCGAAAAAGCCAGAAAAGGCTTGTTTTAGTAAACAGTGAAATCTTCAAAATACTAATGCAGGTAGTACCAGTAACTCGCTCAATACGGAAGTGGTCAGATGACACGGATGCTACGCTACATGACTTCTGCTAGCACAGACTGGAATATGTTCCAGGATGCATCCAATGGCATTGAGGAGTATACCACCTCAGTCACCAGCTTCATCAATAAGTGCATCAACAACGTCGTCCCCACAGTGACCGTAACCTGAAGCCATGGATTACAGACAGCATCCGCACCAAGCGAAAGGCTAGAGCTGCTGCTTTCAAGAAAAGGGACACTAAAAAATCCCGCTATGCCCTCAGACGAACCATCAAACAGGCAAAGCGTCAAAACAGAGTAAGATAGAATCCTACTACACCGGCTCTGGTGCTGGTCAGATGTGGCAGGGCTTGCAATCTATTACAGACTACAAAGGGAAACCCAGTCGTGAGCTGCCCAGTGACATGAGCCTACCAGACAAGCTAAATGCCTTTTATGCACGCTTCAAGGCAAGCAACACTGACGCATGCATGAGAGCACCAGCTGTTCCGGACGACTGTGTGATCACGCTCTCCGTAGCCGATGTGAGCAAGCCCTTTAAACAGGGCAACATTCACAAAGCCGCAGGGCCAGACGGATTACCAGGATGTGTACTCAAACCATGCGCAATCCAACTGGCAAGTGTCTTCACTGACATTTCAACCTCTCCCTGACCAAGTCTGAAATACCTGCATGTTCCAAGCAGACCACCATAGTCCCTGTACCCAAGAAAGCGAAGGTAACCTGCCTAAATGATTACTGGCCCGTAGCACTCACGTTGGTAGCCATGAAGTGCCTTGAAATGCTAGTCATGGCTCACAGCAACACCATCAGACCGGAAACCCTAGACCCACTCCAATTCGCATAGCGCCCCAACCGATACACAGATGACAATCTCAATCGCACTCCACACTGCCCTTTCCCACATGGACAAAAGGAACACCCATGTGAGAATGCTGTTCATGGGCTACAGCTCAGTATTCAACAACCATAGTAGCCACAAAGCTCATCACCAAGCTAAGGACCCTGGGACTAAAAGCCTTCCTCTGCAACTGGATCCTGGACTTCCTGACAGGCCGCTCCCAGGTGGTAAGGGTAGACAACAACACATCTGCCACGCTGATCCTCAACACTGGGGCCCTTCAGGGGTGCATGCTTAGTCCCCCCCAATACTCCTTGTTCACCCACAACTGCGTGGCCAAGCATGACTCCAACACCATTATTAAGTTTGCAGACAACACAACAGTGGTAAGCCTGATCACCTACAACAATGAGACAGCCTATAGGGAGGTCAGAGACCTGGCCGTGTGGTGCCAGGACAACAACCTCTCCCCCAATTTGAGCAAGAAAAAGGAGCCAATTGTAGACTTCGACGGGTCAGAAGTGACGCGGGCGAGAGTTTCAAGTTCCTTGGTGTCCACAACGAACTCATGGTCCAAGCACACCAAGACAATTGTGAAGAGACCACAACACCTTTTCCACCTCAGGAGACTGAAAAGATTTGGCATGGGTCCCTAGACCCTCAAAAATAATTATACAGCTGCACCACCTAGCGCATCCTGACCGGTTGCATCACCGCCTGGTATGGCAACTGCATCTGACCGAAAGGCACTACAGAGGGTAGTGCGTACGGCCCAGTACATCAAAGGGGCCAGGCTTCCTGCCATCCAGGACCTATAAACTAGGCTGTGTCAAAGGAAGGCCCAATTTTTTTCAAAGCCTCCAATCACCCAAGTCATTGACTTCTCTCTGCTACCGGAGTGCCAAGTCTAGGACAAAAAGGCTCCTTAACAGCTTCTACCCCCAAGCTATAAGACTGCTTAACAATTAATCAAATGGCCACCCGGACTATTTACACTGCTGCTTGCTGTTTATTATTTATGCATAGTCACTTCACCCCTACCCACATGTATAAATTACCTCTAACCTGTACCCCCCCACATTGATTCTGTACAGGTACTCGCTGTATATAACCTAGTTATTGTTAATAGTTTAGTTTATTTAGTAAATATTTTCTTGAACTGCATTGTTGGTTAAGGGCTTGTAAGTAAGAATTTCAGAAAGGTCTACACCCGTTGTATTCTGTGCTTATGACAAATAACATTTGATTTGTTTAATTGAGCCTTACTTGTAGCGCAGCCTCATCAACACACTGGAACTCCACCTCAGAGGTCTCCTTCTCTGACAGATTTCCCGTGAACATGGCCTTGAAGTAAGGGCTGATGCTCGCCAGCACCACTTTGTGAGCATGGATCTTAGCATCCCCAACTCGCAGCACAATGTCGCACAGTTCATGGTCCTGCCGCAACAGCTGGAGGCCTTGCAGCAGCTGCTCAGAGTGGGGCCGCGTCAGACTGGCAAGCATGTAGGACTGGGCCTGCTGGTCCATCTTATGGGGGGGGGAAATGCACATCATTAGCATCCTGTCAAAGACACAGGAGAAAAAAACACAGAACTATGGACAAGTTGAAGAAGACACTCAAGACCACATTTTCCTCTCCAGGTGAAATCTAAGGGAATGACAGAAGCAATTTGTAAGGAAATCCGGGCAATGTGAGCCATCACTTACACAATCTGAAGTGACTATGCATCATGCCAATACGTTAACTGAATCAAGTACAACATACTATACGCAGTGGCAGTGCACTGCATACCAGATATTATCAGAATGTGTGATGACATGTGTAACCCTGAACATGGCCAAGTTAACAGACAGGCTAATTATATAGATCTGATTAATAGCGAATGGCATTGCAAAACTGTCCTGACGGAAGATGGAAAAACCCCGATGTTTTTTTTTTTTCACGGTGAAAATTTTATAAGAAATCAGTTTACATTTATAATAATCCTCACGATAAAAATACTTATTTCACTCTACAGTTTGGCTCATCTAGTGAGCTAATAACCCCGGTTACTAAATAATAGTAACTAGCTATGCCATTAGTATTTAGCATATTCGCAGCAATGGACAAAGCTTGAGTGACGCCTCAAAATCGCTCAAATCAACTAGCTGTCAAATGTTGTTAGCAAGCTAGTCTACATTTGCTTAGCTAGATACCGTAGCTATAGCTCAGCTGAGCGAGCAAACACGCTAACCTTGCTAGTAGCCAGCTAGCGCAACAATCTATTTGCCAAATGTCGGTGATCAAATTCTTTCAAAACCCCTCGACGGCTTGTAGACTAGAAACGTAAAAAATAAACATGACATTTCTCAAGCTAAGGGTAACATCCGTTTACTAGTTTAGCCAGCTATCTTGACATATAATCTGTCCAATAACGTTCGTTAGCGAGCTAACGTTTGCTGCCTTCGAGTCGTCGGTCCACTTTTTTAGCATCAGCCTTGCAAGCCACAAGTACTGTTCAGATCCGCTGATGAATATTATATTTTACAACATTGTAATATTGGCGTAGGCTGGAATAGCCAGGCTATCGGATGTACGAAGGTTCTGCGGCCTTTTGTGAGAAATTACAATAACAAGGGCATGCTATGTCCAATGCATTGGCACTGCAGAGCACGCCAGTGCAAATTTGATGCTAAAAATAAACAGTACTAAGCAAGCTATACATTGTTCTCCATCTAGTTGAGCGGTAATCAGTTATGTAGTAGCTATCAAACTTCACTTGTCCAAACATTTACAGGGATATGCAACGGAAAGAAACCTGTGTTGAGCGTCAGATGTCCCGACAATAGCTGTTTTTATCGCAATAGCGGCAGGAACCCTAGCGTCTGTCAGGAAACAAACGCCAAACACTTTATGCGGCGTAACTTCCGGGAGCGCGCGGGCGACTTCAGAGGAATGGTAATTTTGTAGCTATTTCGCACACATTTTAAATGTATCGTCTTTTTTTGTGCACAACCATAATACAAAATACAAGTTAGGGGAGAGCTTAAAGTGAAAGAAGGCAATATCCAATGAAAATAAAATGGTCAGCATAAAAAAAATCCTATCATTGATATTACGTGTTTCATGTATATAATTGACATGCATTTGCAGATACAGGTAGGCGACATCGTCATCAGCTTCTCAAGAAGTTGCACTCGTCCTCTGGTGCCATGCAGAGGTGCCCACCATATCAATCTTTGAATCTGTTTTTACTGGTATACCGTGTACGGATATGCAATAGAGCACCAGTCAAAAGTTAGGACACACCTACTCATTCCAGGGTGTTTCTTTATTTGTACTATTTTCTATATCGTAGAATAATAGTGAAGACATGAAATAACACATATTAAATCATGTAGTAACCAAAAAAGTGTTAAACAAATCAAAATATATTTTATACTTCCTGGAATTAATTTAAATTAACAGGTGTGCCTTCTTAAAAGTTAATTTATGGAATTTCTTTCCTTCTTAATGCGTTTGAGCCAATCAGTGTTGTGACGAGGTAGGGGTGGTATATTTTTATTTTAATTTAACCTTTATTTAACTAGGCAAGTCATTTAAGAACAAATTCTTATTTACAATGACGTTCTACAATGATGGTATACAGAAGATAGCCCTATTTGGTAAAATACCAAGTCCATATTTTGGCAAGAACAGCTCAAATAAGCAAAGAGAAACGACAATCCATCATTACTTTAAGACATGAAGGTCAGTCAATGCGGAACATTTCAAGAACTTTGAAATTATCTTCAAGTGCAGTCGCAAAAACCATCAAGCACTACGATGAAACTGGCTCTCGTGAGGAGAGCCACAGGAAAAGAAGACCCAGAGTTACCTCTGCTACAGAGAATAAGTTCATTAGAGTTACCAGCCTCAGAAATTGCAGCCCAAATAAATGCTTCACAGAGTTCAAGTAACAGACACAACTCAACATCAACTGTTCAGAGGAGACTGCGTGAATCAGGCTGTCATGGTCGAATTGCTGCAAATAAACCACTACTAAAGTACACCAATAAGAAGAAGAGACTTGCTTGGGCCAAGAAACAAGAGCAATGGACATTTGACCAGTGGAAATCTGTCCTTTGGTCTGATGAGTCCAAATGTAAGATTTTTTGTTCCAACTGCCGTGCCTTTGAGAGACGCAGAGTAGGTGAATGGATGATCTCTGCATGCGCGGTTCCCACCATGAAGCTTGGAGGAGGAGGTGTGATGTGCTCTGTTGGTGACACTGTCAGTGATTTATTAGAATTCAATAAATCAGGTAGGATAGGATGACCCCAGCGGTACCACCCCATTCAAGGCATACATAACCAGCATGGCTACCACAGCATTCTGCAGCGATACACCATCCCATCTGGTTTGCACTTATTTGGACTATAATTTGTTTTTCAACAGGACAATGACCCAGCACACCTCCAGGCGGTGTAAGGGCTATTTGACCAAGAATGATAGTGATGGAGTGCTGCATCAGATGACCTAGCCTCCACAATCACCCGACCTCAACCCAATTGAGATGGTTTGGGATGGTTATAGTTAGTTTTGATGTCTTCACTATTATTATACAATGTAGAAAATAGTACAAATAAAGAAAAAACATTGAATGAGTATGTGTCCAAACTTTTGACTGGTACTGTATATCGTGATTCGCCCATAAGCAAAACATTTGAATTGAGATTATTTGTACGTTATATCGCCCAGCTCTAGTATACCAGAAGGTACTAAAAGTAGTGGAGGTACTAGTTTCGATGTCTTCACTATTATTCTACAATGTAGAAAATAGTAAA
This sequence comes from Oncorhynchus clarkii lewisi, assembly GCF_045791955.1. NCBI lineage: Eukaryota > Metazoa > Chordata > Actinopteri > Salmoniformes > Salmonidae > Oncorhynchus > Oncorhynchus clarkii. The sequence goes on from NC_092165.1 coordinate 44,741,417, forward strand.
AAATAAAGAAACCTTGGAATGGTATACATCAAATTCCATCCGATACTCAACCTACCACTCGCGTCACCATGGAAGCGGTCCGTTTGTGTCATGTTGTATTCGCCATTTTGATGCTTCTTGGCGTGGGCTACGGCGACGAACGTCTCTACTTCAGCGCAGCTAGCTAGATTAGCTACAAACATTCAACATAGAATCTCATACAGTTACAAGGGGATTTCAATTCGTATTATTAGTCGGACATTTAACCGAGGAGGTCATGAAGATTTGGAAAACGTTTTCGTACCCAGGTCGTCAAATTTGAACGACTAATCGGAATGCGAAGTCCGAATTTGTCTGTTTTCTAACTTCGCCAGTTAACGTTAAGTAGTTAGCCAAGATAGCCACCACCAGGTTGCTACTCAGCCGCAAGCCTTGAAGACGTAGCTAAAAGCTATCTATGATATTGAATTATATGGAAAACATCAATCAGAAGAGGTACTGGCAGCGACGTCGCCCTGACACTCCATTTTTGAACAATGAATGATGTTAGAAGCAATGGAAACATTTTGTGGGCTACCTAGTTACCAATGCAGTTAGCTGAAATACAACAGGAGCTTTCAAATATAACATTCCACTCTGCTTTTCCCCCCGTCGTGGCTATGTAGGGAAAGCACAGCAACCTTACAAGTGGTTTTATTTTCACTCAACGTTGCTTTCACTGTTCACGTTCCAGTTGTCTCGTAGAACAAAACAAAGAACATTTATTCATAAGAAGCTGCAAATATGAAGTATTTTAATGTCATGCATTGATTATGCTTGGACATGTTCAAATGTCTTTCCCAATACCAGCTGCCTACAGGTGTAAAACTTATTGTTGAACTGACTATTACCATATAAAGACATATCTGAGTGCAATTGTACTGTACGGCAACCACAGTATTGCCACTGTGAAATACAGCACCGAAGAGGCTAAATCTACCCACCAAGATGACGATTCAAAGTAAAGGACAATATTGCTGTCCTCACAGAAATGTGAATGCTTCATTAGATTTCCCCATTTGACCACATCCAAAGGACCATCCATTATGATTTTTGGATTGATATCCCAAGAGTTACACGAAAAGCTCCTAGACCTCAAAAACTACCAAAATCGAACAAATGGTGTGGAACAGCTGAAAAATATCCTCTTTGGATTGGACTTGAAGCCAGTCCCCTCAGACAGTATTGTGGAGTTTATCAATTTTCTCCGCAGACTTCTAGATGACAGCAACTTCAAAGTTTTGTACGGCACTTTACAGGTGATAAACCTACTCATTCAGAAATTGGATTACAATGTAGACACATATTTCAAACAGTTAGCGTGTGTGGCTCTGAAAACCCTTGGGGACACCCGCGCTGTCACCAGGAATGAGTATATGAATGTGTTCAGGCAGTTGACTAGAATTGTAGGGCCACAGAAAGTGTTGGACCTTGTTATTGGACACCTGAGACACAAGAACTCCCGGGTCAGAGAGGATGTCATCAACATCATCACAGCAGCTATGCTCACCCACCCCAGGAAGGACTTCAACATCCCCAGCCTCTGCTTTGAAGTTGCACCATACCTGGCAGACAGCAAGAAGAAGGTCCGCCATGCAGCCCTAGAACTATTTGCCGTTTTTGACCATTGCCTTGACACAGGGAAAAAACAGCCCCTAATGAAGGCTGTAAACAGAGTTGAGCTCAATGGGGATGTGGAGGGTCTTATGGCAGCTGTGCAAGCAAGAAGAGCCAGACACATACTTCCCAGACTGTCCTCGGATGGAATGGTGGAGTATGCCCTTGTAATCCCTAAACCAGGACAACGATGCTCACCTCAGTTTGGGTCGGGAGCTGACCTGGAGTGGGTGCTCAATGGTGGGCGGATCAGCAGCGCCAGGAGCATCAGGACAGAACCAGACTCTGACAGGCTGTATCATGGTTATGGAAGCTTGGGCTCTCTTGTTGATGACCTTCCACTGCAGAGGAGAATTGTCAGTGCAGGCAAAGGGAAGAACAAGCTGCCCTGGGAGAGGTCAAGCCTCCCTTCCACAGTGAACACCCAGCCACGCAGTGCCCCTAAGGGGAAATCCTCTGATCAGGTTGGTCATCGATGACCGCAAGGTTACATCAAGCAAAAGTCTGAAGACGACACTGGTCTATCTAGCTGTTTTGATTTAGCAAAGTCTCATTAGAGAAATAAATATCAAGACATCCTCTCTAGGCTATATAGGTATAAGAATCTTATTTCCATAGAGGCACCATAATTCCATTGAATAAGGTGCAAATAGAATGAGGTTTGCAACCACCCAAAGTACAAATCTATCAAATATTAGTTTGCAGGAACCTGATGAAAACGACCCCAAACATGTCTACACTGAATCAATAACACGCTGTATACTACATCAGTATACAACACGCAGTATACTAGATACTTACGAATACTTGTGTTAGGACTATATGGAGTTGTACGTGCAAAAATCCAGGACACAATTTATATTAATTGGCTCACTGCATACTGTGAAAATGGTAGGCCTAATATACTGAACAAAAATATAAACGCAACATGCAATAATTTCAAAGATTTTACTCAGTTACAATTAATTTGAGAATCAGTCAATTGAAATGAATTCATTAGGCCCTAACCTATGCATTTCACATGATTGGAAATACAGACATGCATCTGTTAGTCACAGATACCTTTAAAAAAAAAAATAGGCATCACAAAGGGTCTCGGGATCTCATCACGGTAGTTCTGTGCATTCAAATAGCCATTGAAAATGTAATTGTTTTCATTGTCTGTTTTACGCCCATTTCCATAACTGCACCGCCACCATGGGGCACTCTGTTCACAATGTTGACATCAGCAAACTGCTCACCCACATGATGCCATTACACGTGGTCTGCAGTTGTGAGGCATACTGCCAAATTCTCTAAAATGACATTGGAGGCGGCTTATGGTAGAGCAATGAATGTTCAATTCTCTGGCAACAGCTCTGGTGGACATTCCTGCAGTCAGCATTTCAATTGCACGCTCCCTCAAAACATGAGACATCTGTAGCATTGTGTTGTGTGACAACTGCACATTTTAGTGGCCTTTTATTGTCCCCAGCACAAGGTTTACCTGTGTAATGCTCATGCTATTTAAACAGCTTCTTGATATGCCACCCCTGTCAGGTGGATGGATTATCTTGACAAAGGATACAATTCTCACGAACAGGGATATAAACAAATTTGTGCCCAAAATTTGAGAGAAATAATATTTGTGTGTTTAAGAACATTTCTGGGATCTTTTATTTCAGCTCATGAAATATGGGACCAGCACTTAACATGTTGTGTTTATGTTTTTGTTCAGTGTAGTTATGTATGTAGTGATGATGCAAATGTTTCCCTTTAGTTGACATTATTGACTCAGCAATCAAAGTTCATGTTTAATGGTGTAAAGGGCTTCTAAAAAATATGAATGCAGATCCAATGGAATAAGTTGCCTTTCAATCAGTCACTGATTTACTGTGCTCTTGGAGTAGCATCTTTCCTATTGACTTCACCATCCACCTCAGGGGCTGTGGTTTAGTTGATTTGTTTGTCTCCACAATCAAAGCCCTAGTGCACTGATTGCAAAGGGCCTGAAAAGGACTGTCACCTGTCTGCAAGGGCTGGTAGTTTATTTTGTTTTGTGGCCATGACAACCATTTGGTGAGCAGTCAGTTGCCTTGTGGCCAATTAGGAGGAGAGAGATGACAGCTACCATGTGAGTGTTTATCAATCACCTTAGTCTAAATTTGAGATAAGAAAAGGGGGTGCTCTACCGTATTCTGAAGGCAAGCAAACTATTTGTTTGATGCCTGATGTGACATTGAACATTCATTTGTTTGTCATTTCAGAGATGCATTCTCAGGCATTTCAAGTTGTGGTCAGTCAGGGAAAATCAAATAATATTATTGATCGCATACACATACAGTGGGGAGAACAAGTATTTGATGCACTGCCGATTTAGCAGATTTTCCTACTTACAAAGCATGTTTTTATCATCGGTACACTTCAACTGTGAGAGATGGAATCTAAAACAAAAATCCAGAAAAATGTTGTATGACTTTTAAGTAATTCATTTGCATTTCATTGCATGACAAGTATTTGATACATCAGAAAAGCAGAACTTAATATTTGGTACAGAAACTTTTGTTTGCAATTACAGAGATCATATGTTTCCTGTAGTTCTTGACCAGGTTTACACACACTGCAGCAGGGATTTTGGCCCACTCCTCCATACAGACCTTCTCCAGATCCTTCAGGTTTCGGGGCTGTCGCTGGGCAATACGGACTTTCAGCTCCCTCCAAAGGTTTTCTATTGGGTTCAGGTCAGGAGACTGGCTAGGCCACTCCAGGACCTTGAGATGCTTCTTACGGAGCCACTCCTTAGTTGCCCTGGCTGTGTGTTTCGGGTCGTTGTCATGCTGGAAGACCCAGCCACGACCCATCTTCAATGCTCTTACTGAGGGAAGGAGGTTGTTGGCCAATATCTCATGATACATGGCCCCATCCATCCTCCCCTCAATATGGTGCAGTCGTCCTGTCCCCTTTGCAGAAAAGCATCCCCAAAGAATGATGTTTCCACCTCCATGCTTCACAGTTGGGATGGTGTTATTGGGGTTGTACTCATCCTTCTTCTTCCTCCAAACACGGCGAGTGGAGTTTTGACCAAAAAGCTCTATTTTTGTCTCATCAGACCACATGACCTTCTCCCATTCCTCCTCTGGATCATCCAGATGGTCATTGGCAAACTTCAGACGGGCCTGGACATGCGCTGGCTTAAGCAGGGGGACCTTGCGTGCGCTGCAGGATTTTAATCCATGACGGCATAGTGTGTTACTAATGGTTTTCTTTGAGACTCTGGTTCCAGCTCTCTTCAGGTCATTGACCAGGTCCTGCCGTGTAGTTCTGGGCTGATCCCTCACCTTCCTCATGATCATTGATGCCCTACGAGGTGAGATCTTGCATGTAGCCCCAGACTGAGGGTGATTGACCGTCATCTTGAACTTCTTCCATTTTATAATAATTGCGCCAACAGTTGTTGCCTTCTCACCAAGCTGCTTGCCTATTGTCCTGTAGCCCATCCCAGCCTTGTGCAGGTCTACAATTTTAACCCTGATGTCCTTACACAGCTCTCTGGTCTTGGCCATTGTGGAGAGGTTGGAGTCTGTTTGTTTGAGTGTGATTGACAGGTGTCTTTTATACAGGTAACGAGTTCAAACAGGTGCAGTTAATACAGGTAATGAGTGAAGAACAGGAGGGCTCCTTAAAGAAAAACTAACAGGTCTGTGAGAGCTGGAATTCCTACTGGTTGGTAGGTGATCAAATACTTATGTCATGCAATAAAATGCAAATTAATTACTTAAAAATCATACAATGTGATTGTCTGGTATTTTGTTTTAGATTCCGTCTCTCACAGTTGAAGTGTACCTATGATACAAATTACAGACCTCTACATGCTTTGTAAGTAGGAAAACCTGCAAAATCGTCAGTGTATCAAATGCTTGTTCTCCCCACTGTATTTAGTAGATGTTATTGCGAGCAATGTTTCTTCAAAAAAAAATCCGGCACTGAGCAAATTTCAGGTCTGCTGAGCACAAACTAGAACATTGTGAAAATTCTGTGCAACTACCGGGGCGCGTTCACTGTGAACACTGAGGCTGTACCCACTTTAAGTTACAGTTTTAACAGTGGCCAAATAGGCTTCTGTGGCTATTTGATCATAATGTAGGGCTACCAGAGTGGCCTACCATCAAAAACAATGGAGAAAAATGCATCCCATAATATTTTAAAATGGAAATAGCTGTTCTGTCAGTAGCAGCAAATGTGTGGTGTTCAATGTAGCCCTACATTCCATGAGACTTTTGAAAAAACATACAGGGCTTGACATTAACCTGTTTATCCACTTGTCCTTCATACAAGTACGTGACTGAAAATGTTGTTTGATGTAAGAAACCACTTTACAAAATAAAATGTATTATTATTCCCATACCATTATTAGAGAAACAGACAAATTATGCTACCCTCTGCCTATTGGCTACTTTGCTTATTCAAAACCGTCTCAAAATACAACACTGCTCCTTTAAGACATAAAAAAACTATTTTAAAATGCACACATTTTGTGCTCTTATAGGAAGCAACCACTCACCCATTGTTGACTAGAAATGAGCGATAACTGGGCTAATAACTTAATAACTAGCAAAGAATATGAACAAATGTGCACAGGTCTTTTTTTTCTTCTTTTTTAAAAATTTTACCCCATTTTTCTCCCCAATTTCGTGGTATCCAATTGTTAGTAGCGACTATCTTGTCTCATCGCTACAACTCCCGTACAGGCTCGGGAGAGACGAAGGTTGAAAGTCGTGCGTCCTCCAATACACAACCCAACCAAGCCGCACTGCTTCTTAACACAGCGCGCATCCAACCCGGAAGCCAGCCGCACCAATGTGTCGGAGGAAACACCGTACACCTGGTAACCTTGGTTAGCGTGCACTGCGCCCAGCCCGCCACAGGGGTTGCTGGTGCGCGATGAGACAAGGATATCCCTACCGGCCAAACCCTCCCTAACCCGGACGACGCTAGGCCAATTGTGCGTCGCCCCATGGACCTCCCGGTCGCGGCCGGTTACGGCAGAGCCTGGGCGCGAACCCAGAGTCTCTGGTGGCACAGCTGGCGCTGCACCCAGGAGGCCCACGAGCCTGAGTCTTTTCTGTCAATGCAATAGAATCCTACTCCAATGCGCTTTGCCTACAGTAAAATCTCTTGCATAGTTTTGCATACTAAGTCTTGCATAGTTTGTTTTGTTTCGGTATGTTACATTGAAAGTGGCTAATATTGCGTTGATTCAAGCACATTTCCCGCAGTAGAGCGAAACATTGATAGTGTTGACTGAAGTGGAAATCTCTGGAAAGTTGAGTGAAGTTCAACCTTGTGCTTCTCTGCGCGGGCTGATATTTCTTTTGCATGGCAGTCTGAGGGGAGCTGCACACCAGCGCAGTTTAAAGGGAACATTGATTGTGGGGGAAACTAAATGCTTGGGTTGCTAGCTCCAACAGTGCAGTAATATCTAACAATACACACATCTAAAAAAAAGTTGGAATGGAATTAAGAAATATATATATATATTTTATAACTAGGTAAGTCAGTAACAAATTCTCATTTACAATGACGACCTATACCGGCCAAAACACGACGATGCTGGGCCAATTGTGCACCGCCCTATGGGACTCCCAATCACGACCGGTTGGGATACAACCTGGATTCGAACCAGGGAGTCTGTATTGATGCCTCTAGCGCTGAGATGCCGCGCCTTGGACCGCTGCGCCACTCATGAGCCCGAAATATTAGGACGAGTAATGTCGGAGTCCGTTGTATAAAATATGTGTGTGTGAGTGATGGGATGTGTAGACATGGATAGAATATGTAGTATATCTGAAGAATACGTAGGATAATAATGTAGGCCTACTGTACATCGATAGAGGGTTTGAATACATATTTATTGCATGATCCACATTAGACAGAATAGGTGAGACTACATATTTGACTGCTTGGGGGAGATAAGTACCTAATATTACAGGGCACCTGTTCCTCGACGAGTGATAATCCAAAGAGCTTTATCTATGTAGCTGCGGGGAACCCCAGGCTACAATGGGTTTACTCCAAGATCCTCTCATCAGGGAAGTCAATTTACTAACCTGCACGTTTCATTCTCTCAGATACTGAAACACCCAGCTGTCAGTGTCAGACAGTGGCATAGGTTCGTAGTGGGAAACACTGGCCATCTTCCCTGTTTCGCATAATAGAGAGTAGCCTACTTAGACTACTGAATAGTCGCAAAGATGCAACAAAAGTATAGGCAATGCACTCGGATGAAGATCTGCGGGGGAGAAATCCCAGCACTGTCACAGAGACTGGTGGGGATAACAGACTAAAGGTCTGGTTTCACCCCCCACACGACGCTGACTGTAGACTAGGTGGGATGGGCTGGCTGGCATATTTTATTAATCTCTTCATTCACGGGACTATGTCATGTGGATTGCAGAAACCATCGCTGATGTCTGTCTCAGCAGTCTTGATGTTGTAACGAACCATGAACTTGGAAGATAAAAAACAACTCGATTGAATGATGTTTTTAAACCTATTCATTTCTATGTTTTTGAAAATGAAACCCCTCTCACAGATGATCTCCTTCCCTTGGAGCAGTTTGCCACCAAAATGTCTGGAATACACTGTGCAACAAGTTTCAGTGAGCATTCAGGTACTATCAAAGGCAAAGCATTGTAATTTGCAAGAATGACCTTCATTGATCACAATAGGTGAAAACTAGAGCTACTTGTTCAGAGGCGTTTTGTTTGCTCTGTGCCCCAAAGTCATTTTGGAGCCTTCCAGTAAAACCTTATGTTTACAGTAGTCCCCATCTCCCAGCAACATCTTTGCCACACAACACACTTGTATTCAGAGAAGGTTTGAAACTTAATTCGCAATGCAGAAGAAGAAGATCATAGGGCCCGATGCACCTGTGGAACATCAACCACTTACGTCCCTAATGTTGATTAAGATCCCAGTGGGTTCGTCTGAAGGCAATGTGAGTTGCTTTTAATCAGATAGCCGTGAGATGGATCTCAACACCCTGTCTGAGGGAAGCTTTGGTGTTTGAGGTGAAAACTGCACATCACTCTCCTTACCTCAGAAATCTATTTTACTGTGAGGCTTACAAATGTGCCATGGCAACACCTTTAAAAGTTTAATAAGAGTGGTACATGTCATTGACGTAGACAGACGCCAATTTGAGCTCGTGTCTATACACTGACAGTCCCAGAGCACACAATTACTTTGAGCTAAATATTGCTTTGTTGACACCAATGGATGAAATTACAGTTGATCCATGGTAGGCTCTCTATGTTTTCAAATAATCGTTTATGTTTGACATGTGAACTTGACCCAGTATTGTAGCTCTCAGTGATGGATAAGTGTCACCATTGTTACCCCTTGATTTTATCTCCTCAGGTCATCAGTGAAGACTGCCTGTCCCATACCCGGAAGCTGAGTCCGGAGACATATGTCCCCAGTTTCGGTAAGTGCCCACTTCTGTCTCTTGCATGCATCAAGAGCTACCGCACAAGATGCAGTTCAGTTGCTGTCAGTGCTGAAGTTAGCCAGGTTATAGATTAAACCAGTTTTGAATAGGATTATCACACAGAGTCAATGGATCCACACCATTGCATGCCATTCAGAGCACTGACATGACTGAGTAGAAAGAAGAGTGCCATGCAGGTCTCGCGCAACAAAGATTAAACAAATTCATAGCCGTTGGTTATTGCTGTACATTATAGGGAAATAATGCCCAGTAGAACGCCTTTTAAGCCAATCAGAAACTAGTATTTAACAATTCCATGGCGTAATTGCCTATATTTTGCTGCCATTGTTGGGAAGACATTGAGTACACAAGACAAGTACCAAGCAAGGCCAGTATGGACATTAGCATGCTTCACCCTTGAAATCCTAACCACTGTTGTGCTTTCCATCTTGAACTGGTGTAAAAATGTCTCTACAAGAATGCATAGGTAGATGGAGAGTTGTGTAATGTATTGTGACAATATATGGAGGTGTCCTTGAAGTGATGGGGTGGTGCTTTCTCTAAACATGGTTGATGTGTCAGTGGGAGTCAGTCAGTCACTCCTCTTCGTGTTCCTGCTGTTTAGCGCCAATGCCGTTCGTAGGCGTTCAATAAATAGACACTTAATATGAGGCATGGAGGCTGGCATTGAGAATGAGCTGTTGAGAATGCAGTAAGTTAGTACTAAACCTTGATCTGGTTCTCACTATGAAAACAGTGTGATCAAATACATTCATTTTGTGTTCTCTGTTGACAAAGGAGAATATATGAGGTATTGATTTTTAGGTAGGAAGGCCAGTAATTACTAAAGTTGATGAAAGCAATAGTTAGCTTCAGTGATTTATCAGAGTTCCTCCACTTTGCAGTCACAGTTGGTTTGTGATCACGGCCACCACCCTGTCGGAGGCTTCCTTCCCATTGCAGTCAACTAGCCCACTGTTGACTTGGCTCACTGAAAAGACCCAGTCAGACAACCAGAGGCAGTGGTCAGGAGAAAAGCTCTCAAAGGATGGAAAGGACCAGACTAGGTGGGGAAGCCAATAGAGATTATACAGCAGATACTGTGTCATAAACTTGGTATCATCTGAAGCGGGAATGCTAGCGATAGTACTTAGGTATTCAATTGCCAGGGTATTTTTGTGCAACTTGACCTCTTGTCAAGATACCTTACAGTGAAGCAGCGGAATAGTGACAGGAGAATAAGATGCATGCTACACTCCTGATGTGGTTTGTATGGTTGGTTGATTTGGACATAATAAGTATTGTTCTGTTATAGGACTTAGAAACTAGTACTTCCACTACTTTTAGTACCTTTTGGTATACTAGAGCTGGGCGATATGCCCTAAAAATCATCTCAATTATTATTATTTTTGCTTATGGGCGAATCACGATATATATACAGTACCAGTCAAAAGTTTGGACACCTACTCATTCAAGGGTTTTTCTTTATTTGTACTATTTTCTACATTGTAGAATAATAGTGAAGACATCAAAACTATTAAATAACACATATGGAATCAAGTAGTAACCTAAAAAGTGTTAAACAAATCTAAATATATTTTATATTTGAGATTCTTTAAAGTAGCCACCCTTTACCTTGACGACAGCTTTGCACACTCCATTTGAACAGCATGCTAGTTTGTCCACTTTGTTCAGATGTTGAAATCACGTGAACTTACTTATTTCTCAGAATGAGAACGAATTGCCAATTCCTTATACACTGAGTATACAAAACATTATGAACTCCTGCTCTTTCAGTGACATAGACTGACCAGGTGAATTCAGGTGAAAGCTAGGATCCCTTATTGATGTCACTTGTTAAATCCACTCCAATTAGTGTAGATGAAGTGGAGGGGACAGGTTAAAGAATCATTTTTAAGCTTTGAGACAGATTGTGTATGTTAACCCTAACCCTTAGCAATGCTGCTGTGTTTTTCATGGTCAACAGTTTCCCGTATGTATCAAGAGTGGTCCACCACTCAAAGGACATCAAGCCAACTTGGCACAAATGTGGGAAGCATTGGAGTCAACATGGGCCAGCATCCCTGCGCAACTCAATATTAGGAAGGTGTTCTTAATGTTTTGTACACTCCGTGTATAATTGTTTTGTGCTTATTGCACATTTATAAACGGACTAGACAGCCAGTATAACAGTCTGGCTAAAATGCTGGCTTAATGCCGCGCGTGACAAACTGAGCATTAATTTTCCAGAATCAATGTTCACTGATACTCCTGTTTTAGTAGTGTCTACTCTGCACACACTTTGAGGAGTTTATTCATAAAAGGGGTAGTGTTGGAAAGGTTAACTACTCTTCTATTACAGTAAAATAATCTCTCAATGTCTTTTGGTGTCTAAATTACCGATTCTGTTGGACCAAACCTCAAATGCAATTAGTGTGCAAAGCTGTCATCAAGGCAAAGGGTGGCTACTTTGAGGAATCTCAAATATAACATATATTTTTATTTGTTTTCACGTTTGGTTAGTACATGATTCCATATGTGTTATTTCATAAACTCAGCAAAAAAAGAAATGTCCCTTTTTCAAGACCCTGTCTTTCAAAGATAATTCGTAAAAATCTAAATAACTTCACAGATCTTCATTGTAAAGGGTTTAAACACTGTTTCCCATGCTTGTTCAATGAACCATAAACAATTAATGAACATGCACCTGTGGAACGGTCGTTAAGACACTAACAGCTTACAGACAGTAGGCAATTAAGGTCACAGTTATGAAAGCTTAGGACACTAAAGAGGCCTTTCTACTGACTGAAAAACCCCAAAAGAAAGATGCCCAGGGTCCCTGCTCATCTGCGTGAATATGCCTTAGGCATGCTGTAAGGGGACATGAGGACTGCAGATGTGGCCAGGGCAATAAATTGCAATGTTTGTACTGTGAGACGCCTAAGACAGCGCTACAGGGAGACAGGACGGACATCTGATTGTCCTCGCAATGGCAGACCACGTGTAACAACACCTGCACAGGATCGGTACATCCGAACATCACACCTGCAGGACAGGTACAGGATGGCAACAACAACTTCCCAAGTTACACCAGGAACGCACAATCCCTCCATCAGTGCTCAGACTGTCCACAATAGTCTGAGAGAGGCTGGACTGAGGGCTTGTAGGCCTGTTGCATGTCCTCACCTGACATCGCCTATGGGAACAAACCCACCGTTGCTGGACCAGACAGGACGATTCGCGGTTTTGTCTCACCAGGGGTGATGGATTCGCGTTTATCATCGAAGGAATGAGCGCTACACCGAGGCCTGTACTCTGGAACGGGATCGATTTGGAGGTGGAGGGTCCGTCATGGTCTGGGGCGGTGTGTCACCGCATCATCGGACTGAGCTTGTTGTCATTGCAGGCAATCTCAACGCTGTGCGTTACAGGGAAGACATCCTCCTCCCTCATGTGGTACCCTTCCTGCAGGCTCATTCTGACGACCCTCCAGCATGACAATGCCACCAGCCATACTGCTCATTCTGTGTGTGATTTCCTGCAAGACATGAATGTCAGTGTTGGCCATGTCAGCCATGGCCAGCGAAGAGCCCGGATCTCAATCCCATTGTGCACGTCTGGGACCTGTTGGATCGGAGGGTAGGGCCATTCCCCCCAAAATGTCCGGGAACTTACAGGTGCCTTGGTGGAAGAGTGGGGTAACATCTCACAGCAAGAACTAGCAAATATGGTGCAGTCCATGAGGAGGAGGTGTGCTGCAGTACTTAATTCAGCTGGTGGCCACACCAGATACTGACAGTTACTTTTGATTTTGACTTTGTTCAGGGACACATTATTCAATTTCTGTTAGTCACATGTCTGTGGAACTTGTTCAGTTTATGCCTCAGTTGTTGAATCTTGTTAAGTTCATACAAATACAGTGCCTTGCGAAAGTATTCGGCCCCCTTGAACTTTGCGACCTTTTGCCACATTTCAGGCTTCAAACATAAAGATATAAAACTGTATTTTTTTTGTGAAGAATCAACAACAAGTGGGACACAATCATGAAGTGGAACGACATTTATTGGATATTTCAAACTTTTTTAACAAATCAAAAACTGAAAAATTGGGCGTGCAAAATTATTCAGCCCCTTTACTTTCAGTGCAGCAAACTCTCTCCAGAAGTTCAGTGAGGATCTCTGAATGATCCAATGTTGACCTAAATGACTAATGATGATAAATACAATCCACCTGTGTGTAATCAAGTCTCCGTATAAATGCACCTGCACTGTGATAGTCTCAGAGGTCCGTTAAAAGCGCAGAGAGCATCATGAAGAACAAGGAACACACCAGGCAGGTCCGAGATACTGTTGTGAAGAAGTTTAAAGCCGGATTTGGATACAAAAAGATTTCCCAAGCTTTAAACATCCCAAGGAGCACTGTGCAAGCGATAATATTGAAATGGAAGGAGTATCAGACCACTGCAAATCTACCAAGACCTGGCCGTCCCTCTAAACTTTCAGCTCATACAAGGAGAAGACTGATCAGAGATGCAGCCAAGAGGCCCATGATCACTCTGGATGAACTGCAGAGATCTACAGCTGAGGTGGGAGACTCTGTCCATAGGACAACAATCAGTCGTATATTGCACAAATCTGGCCTTTATGGAAGAGTGGCAAGAAGAAAGCCATTTTTTAAAGATATCCATAAAAAGTGTTGTTTAAAGTTTGCCACAAGCCACCTGGGAGACACACCAAACATGTGGAAGAAGGTGCTCTGGTCAGATGAAACCAAAATTGAACTTTTTGGCAACAATGCAAAACGTTATGTTTGGCGTAAAAGCAACACAGCTCATCACCCTGAACACACCATCCCCACTGTCAAACATGGTGGTGGCAGCATCATGGTTTGGGCCTGCTTTTCTTCAGCAGGGACAGGGAAGATGGTTAAAATTGATGGGAAGATGGATGGAGCCAAATACAGGACCATTCTGGAAGAAAACCTGATGGAGTCTGCAAAAGACCTGAGACTGGGACGGAGATTTGTCTTCCAACAAGACAATGATCCAAAACATAAAGCAAAATTTACAATGGAATGGTTCAAAAATAAACATATCCAGGTGTTAGAATGGCCAAGTCAAAGTCCAGACCTGAATCCAATCGAGAATCTGTGGAAAGAACTGAAAACTGCTGTTCACAAATGTTCTCCATCCAACCTCACTGAGCTCGAGCTGTTTTGCAAGGAGGAATGGGAAAAAAATTCAGTCTCTCGGTGTGCAAAACTGATAGAGACATACCCCAAGCGACTTACAGCTGTAATCGCAGCAAAAGGTGGCGCTACAAAGTATTAACTTAAGGGGGCTGAATAATTTTGCATGCCCAATTTTTCAGTTTTTGATTTGTTAAAAAAGTTTGAAATATCCAATAAATGTCGTTCCACTTCATGATTATGTCCCACTTGTTGTTGATTCTTCACAAAAAAATACAGTTTTATATCTTTATGTTTGAAGCCTGAAATGTGGCAAAAGGTCGCAAAGTTCAAGGGGGCCGAATACTTTCGCAAGGCACTGTATTTACACATGTTAAACGCAGTTGACAGTGAGAGGACGTTTCTTTTTTTGCTGAGTTTAGTGTTGATGTCTTCACTATTGTTCTACAATGTTGAAAATAGTAAAAATAAAGAAAAACCCTGGAATGCGTAGGTGTATCCAAACTTTTGACTGGTTCTGTATTGCCCATCTGTACTGTATACCTACAGTATGTAATCTAACACAATGCTGAATGTATACTAGTGAATACTATTGAATCGGGTGCATTGGGAATTTTAAATGAGTCCAAAATATTGTACAAGACTTTGCTAAATTAGCCTACAAATAATGTAAAATGATAATACAATATTTCTGCTGTATGTTTTTTGCTAGTAAAGCATGCAGTGAAATACAAAAGTAAAACTTGTGTGACTTAGTTATGTGTTTTGGGGTCGGGAGTGTTTGTGACCCTCTACGTAGCCACTGTTTACAAGATTAGCCTGTGCTTGCAGGCAAGACTGGACTTGGCTATTTTTAAAGCAGGCTACAGAACACGCCAACAACTTTTACTGCACAGTATAAACAAACAGTGTCCGAACAAATGTCCCCCTTCGCTGCTCTCTCATAAAGTCTGTTTTCAAACATTACTGAACGAATCAATGGATGTTTTAACTAAGCTTTGGCTTAGCTAAAGGTATTAAACCTAGACAGAATAATTTATCAAGTGAAACAAACTAGGATCCGATTACATTCCCCATGCCAGGAACTGGGCTCACAAGCCAGCCTGACCCCAGCTTTAGCTTGGCCTCAATGAAGAGGACTCCATTGACCATATCACTTTGAAACCTAACATGAGTTGCTGAAGCAACCAGTCATCGTATTGTATTGATAGACAATATATGATGGTTGAGGTACACTACAGTAATAAAGCTGATTTGTTGTCCTCTAGGTTCTGCAGAGCCCCATAAAACCCTGTCCTCTAGGAGGGAATCCCCTGGACGCTTGAGAAGGAGTGGGAGCCTTGACTTAGACCCTGACATCTTTAAATCTACCAACTTCTCTGACACAGAGGGAGGTGAGGAAGTCTTTACTCTGCTCAATCTGTGCCTTCTACAGAACAGTTTAATTGAAAGGTAACTGAAGGATCTTTGTGTTGCAGTGGTACACAAGGCCCGTCTCCTCTCTGGGACCTCCGGCTTTGAGCACACCTTATCCAACCCCTCGACCCAGGGCACCTTCCTACTGCCCTCCTACCCTCTGGCTACACTCCCCGGGGGCCTGCTGACCCCAACACTGTCCACCCGCCGCACTGACTCCTCACTGTCAATGTCCAACACTTGGCCCAACAAGAGAGAGAGCAGCCCTCAAAGACGAGACCCCAGCCCCTGGAAAGACATATCAAGTATGGGTCTGGTGTCTTCTGCATATTGGGTAGATCTTGATAGTCATGTAATTTATTTGAGGCATGTTGTTTAGTGCTTTCTTTGTCCCCACAGGTGACTTCTCATCCAGCAGGTGTTCTCCACGGCCTCACCGTGCTTCTCTGGTGAGCTCCTCATCTGCCTCGTCTTTCCGACAGGCTCTGAGCAGGACGCGGACCGGGCTGCCTATCTCCCCATCGCCAGGCCTTCTCCTGCCAGAGCGGGGCTTGTCTCAGAATGGCCAGTGGTCTAGTCCTCTAGCTCCATCTCCATCCAGCCTGCAGGACCACCTGTCTGAGAGGGACCTTCACCTAGACCTGGATCACCTCAGCCTGCAGGACCAAGACCAGGAAGAGGACCCCTTGGACCGGCAGGAGGTCAGGATCAATGTTTTACACACAAGGCTCTGCTTAGTGAAGTCTCCAGATGGATTTAGCTAGGACACTGTCTTAAAGCTACCATCTTGCCATCAGGGTTTTATTCATATCTGTACTCAGAATAACTCAGTGCAGGAATATGCAATGTGAATAATGTTTCCCCTTCATTACTGCAGTGGTGGTGAAATGGGTCATATTTGGGACTAAGTATCCTTGATGTAATGTTAGTGCTGGGGGAATAGTACTCGACATCTAAATTGTCATGGATATAACACCCATGCATAAAATATTATCTGTATGCACAGCACCCTCTTGCCTTGCTCTCAGGTTACTGATGAGCTAATGTGTTGTTGTTTATAGATGTTGAACTCCCTGCGCTCTCTGCGCTGCAGCGCAGCTAAGAAGAAGGCCAAGGTGAGTCTGAGTGGCTCAGACCCTGACCCAGATAGCCCAGACTCAGCCATGAAACTGGAGCTGGCTCTGGACTCCCCCTCTCACAACTCCCCCACCGTCACCAGCCCAGCTAGCGAGAGCGGCCTCTCCAGCCTCTACTCACCCCCAAACACCACCCTCAATGGCACCAAAACCAGGTACATTCCACAAGATTCTTAGACCTACGTAGACAACCAGTAGACTAAGTTGAACCATTTGGTTCAACTAGGTTGAACCAAATGAGATCCTGTTTCAAGAATTATGGTGGGCAAAGGGGCCATGCTATGATGGTCCCACTTTCAAGTACACACACCCAAGGTATGATGGATCTGATATCCCTCCTGATTACTCACCTCTGACCTCTTTCAAAAGCCCTGGGAATTCTGCCTCCTCTTCAACAAAGCCTCACATTGTTAGAGTGCCTTCTGCTAAGCTGAGATCTTCCGTCTCCATGGACTTCAGTGCTCTTCAAGGTACAGTGAGGATTTAACATGTAAAAGGATCTCTCTTATTACTGGCTGAGTTGTTGTTTCTATTTAGCTCTAATGGTGTTTCTGTGTTTTCTCTACCAGGCTTTCCACTCAGAGATAAAATCATACCTGAAGTGAGTGTGGTTGGTCAAAGAGTCACCTACTCGAACGGACCAATGGAACCTGAGGAAGAGGACAGGACTACAGAATACTCTCCACCCCCAAGTAGACTAGCCTGCCGTGAGCCAATCAGAGCCCTGAGGCCTGCCAAAGGTCAGTCACTGCAAAGAGGTCTGCTCCATTGAGGCATATCGCTGTCTAAAAACAGTGTATTTTCATTATGTTTGCAATATGTTGTTTGTCCAGTACTACACTGAACAAAAATATAAACAGAACATGTAAAGTGTTGGTCCCATGTTTCATGACCTGAAATAAAAGATCCCAGAAAGTTTCCATATGCACGAAAAGCTTATTTCTCTAACATTTTGTGCATACATTTGTTTACATCCCTGTTAGTAAGCATTTCTCCTTTGCCAAGATAATCCATCAACCTGACAGGTGTGGCATATCAAGAAGCTGATTAAACAACACGATCATTACACAGGTGCACCTTGTGCTGGGGACAATAAAAGGCCACTCTAAAATGTGCAGTTTTGTCACACAACACAATGCCATAGACGTCTCAAGTTTTGAGAGAGTATGCAATTAACATGCAGACTGCAGGAATGTCCACCAGAGCTGTTGCCAGAGAAAGTAATGTTATTTTCTCTACCACAAGCCACCTCCAATGTCGTTTTAGAGAATTCTGCAGTACGTCCAACCGCTCTCCCAACTGCAGACCACATGTAACCACGCTAGCGCAGTTCCTCCACATCTGGCTTCTTCACCTGCGGGATCGTCTGAGACCAGCCACCCGGACAGCTGATGAAACTGTGGGTTTGCACAACTGAAGAATGTCTGCACAAACTGTCAGTAACTGTCTCAGGGACTCTCATCTGCGTACTTACCGTCCTCACCAGGGTCTTGACCTGACTGCAATTTCCGGAGGTACCCAACTTCAGTGGGAAAATAACGCCGGAGAAGTGTTCTTCAGAGATTAATCCCAGTTTCATATTTCATCTGTACCAGTCAGATGGCAGACAGCATGTATGGTGTCGTGTGGGCGAGCGGTTTGCTGATGTCAACGTTGTGAACAGAGTGCCCCATAGTGGCGGAGGGGTTATGGTATAGGCAAGCATAAGGTACAAAAAAGTGGTCTAAAGTGGAGGAGTCCTATCCTCACATCACATCCATTGTCTGTGCTGCTCAGGCATTGAATCTGCTCCTCAAGGACATCATGGCACTGAAAACAATGGATACACTCTACAAGAGAGGCAAGGAAATGGTTAGGTATGTGAAGGGTCATCAAGTTATAGCAGCAATCTACCTCACCAAGCAAAGTGAGAAGAATAAGAGCACCACATTGAAGCTTCACCCCTTTGGATGGTGTTGTCATCATGTTTGACAGTCTCCTGGAGGGGAAGGAGCCTCTCCAAGCAATGGCCATAACACAGTCTACCGATAAGGCCAGCCACATCAAGAGGATCCTCTTGGCTGATGTATTTTGGGAGAGAGTGGTAAGCAGCCTGAAACTCCTGAAACCTATAGCAGTAGCCATTGCACGGATTGAGGGAGACAATTTCATCCTGTCTGATGTTCAGACTCTGCTTGCAGATACAAGTGAAGAAATCCGTACTGCCCTACCCACTTCACTGTTGCTTCAAGAAGAGGAAACTGCAGTTCTGAAATACATCAAAAAGCTTGAAGACTTCTGTCTGAAGCCCATGCACGCCGCAGAGTACATATTGGACCCCTAGTATGCTGGAAAGAGCATCCTGTCTGGTGCAGAGATCAACACAGCCTATGGTGTCATCACTACCATGTCTCGCCACCTTGGCCTGGATGAGAGAAGGGTTCTTGGTAGTCTGGCGAAGTACACTTCCAAGCAAGGGCTTTGGGATGGAGATGCAATATGGCAGTCATGCCAACATACAGTGCCTTGCGAAAGTATTCGGCCCCCTTGAACTTTGCGACCTTTTGCCACATTTCAGGCTTCAAACATAAAGATATAAAACTGTATTTTTTTGTGAAGAATCAACAACAAGTGGGACACAATCATGAAGTGGAACGACATTTATTGGATATTTCAAACTTTTTTAACAAATCAAAAACTGAAAAATTGGGCATGCAAAAAAATTCAGCCCCCTTAAGTTAATACTTTGTAGCGCCACCTTTTGCTGCGATTACAGCTGTAAGTCGCTTGGGGTATGTCTCTATCAGTTTTGCACACAGAGAGACTGAATTTTTTTCCCATTCCTCCTTGCAAAATAGCTCGAGCTCAGTGAGGTTGGATGGAGAACATTTGTGAACAGCAGTTTTCAGTTCTTTCCACAGATTCTCGATTGGATTCAGGTCTGGACTTTGACTTGGCCATTCTAACACCTGGATATGTTTATTTTTGAACCATTCCATTGTAGATTTTGCTTTATGTTTTGGATCATTGTCTTGTTGGAAGACAAATCTCCATCCCAGTCTCAGGTCTTTTGCAGACTCCATCAGGTTTTCTTCCAGAATGGTCCTGTATTTGGCTCCATCCATCTTCCCATCAATTTTAACCATCTTCCCTGTCCCTGCTGAAGAAAAGCAGGCCCAAACCATGATGCTGCCACCACCATGTTTGACAGTGGGGATGGTGTGTTCAGGGTGATGAGCTGTGTTGCTTTTACACCAAACATAACGTTTTGCATTGTTGCCAAAAAGTTCAATTTTGGTTTCATCTGACCAGAGCACCTTCTTCCACATGTTTGGTGTGTCTCCCAGGTGGCTTGTGGCAAACTTTAAACGACACTTTTTATGGATATCTTTAAGAAATGGCTTTCTTCTTGCCACTCTTACATAAAGGCCAGATTTGTGCAATATACGACTGATTGTTGTCCTATGGACAGAGTCTCCCACCTCAGCTTTAGATCTCTGCAGTTCATCCAGAGTGATCATGGGCCTCTTGGCTGCATCTCTGATCAGTCTTCTCCTTGTATGAGCTGAAAGTTTAGAGGGACGGCCAGGTCTTGGTAGATTTGCAGTGGTGTGATACTCCTTCCATTTCAATATTATCGCTTGCACAGTGCTCCTTGGGATGTTTAAAGCTTGGGAAATCTTTTTGTATCCAAATCCGGCTTTAAACTTCTTCACAACAGTATCTCGGACCTGCCTGGTGTGTTCCTTGTTCTTCATGATGCTCTCTGCGCTTTTAACGGACCTCTGAGACTATCACAGTGCAGGTGCATTTATACGGAGACTTGATTACACACAGTTGGATTGTATTTATCATCATTAGTCATTTAGGTCAACATTGGATCATTCAGAGATCCTCACTGAACTTCTGGAGAGAGTTTGCTGCACTGAAAGTAAAGGGGCTGAATAATTTTGCACGCCCAATTTTTCTGTTTTTGATTTGTTAAAACAGTTTGAAATATCCAATAAATGTCGTTCCACTTCATGATTGTGTCCCACCTGTTGTTGATTCTTCACAAAAAAATACAGTTTTATATCTTTATGTTTGAAGCCTGAAATGTGGCAAAAGGTCGCAAAGTTCAAGGGGGCCGAATACTTTCGCAAGGCACTGTATCTCATCAGCCACCTGGTGGAAGGGACTTTGTGGATCTGAGGCTCTTTCCCCTGTTGCCTCCATCATCCTCTAAATCCCACCAACTTCAGCCGCCTCAGAGTGCAACTGATCCTTGTTTGGGAACACACACCAAAGCATGCAACAGGCTGACGAATACAAGGGTTGAAAAATTGGTGGCCATCCGGGCAAATTTGAGGCTTTTTGAGCCTGACAACGAGCCATCCTCAACAAGGTTGGAAAGTGACAGTGAAGATGAGGCCTCAGAGTCTGATGTTCAAGAGGTGGACATTGAGGAGGACCAGGGAGAAGACATGAAACCTGAGAGGAAGACAACCAAAGCTTTAGTTTCTAGACTATGTATATGTTGAAAATGTTTTTTGGAGATGTGATGGATCATTGGGGATCATTCAACATTCCCTTTATTTTGTTGCTCAGTGAAATCATCCCATGTGAAGTGTCAACTCATTTAATTAAAGTTCAATTCGTAACTAAATATATTTTTTAATTTATATTGGAAGGATTTAGTCATTTGCAATTATGTCTACTTATGATAAGGTTAAATGTTTGTTTCTGTTTCCATATGATATGGTAAATCTATCCAATGCAAAAAACATCTACATTTAAATGGTATTACAGTTTTTCTCAATTGCTAAAACACAATTACTGAAACCTTGCTCCATTTCTTGAAAACATTAAACACAAAACCTCATCTTCAAGCACTATTTACATAACCTTTGACTCCTCTTGCAAAATGAAACATTCGCCTCAAAACAGTTTTACCTGTGTTCAAAATCAAACACTGCTCTCAAATCATAAACAAAGTGATCAAAATGATATACACTCTCAAGCAGTCAGTAAACAATACACCGAAAAATAGAAAACACATTGTTCAAAACATACAATTCTCAGGGAGAAGTACATTTTTAATCAAAATAAATATTCATATTTTTCCGTCATTGTCCTTTGATGAACGAAACATGTTCTATCATAGTAGCTCAAAATTGATCAGAAATTACTACTCTGGCTTTGCTCTTTGCAATTTTGTTTTTTGTTCCTCCTCCTTGTACCCCTATTTTTACAGTACTGTACCCTGCATCTCACAAACTTGTCCTTTGTCTCTGTGATACTGTAATTCTTGTTTTTTGTTGATATGAACCTACAACCAGTCAAAATCTATTGAGCAGTCAGTACTGTTAATAAATGGAAAGCACAATGTTCAGGGCCATACAATTAATCCATTGTACAGTATACAGCCTACAATACACTGTACTACAGTATCCATTCTCAGACTTTCTCCTTCCCACCTTCAACAACCTGTTTGCTCTCTGAACAGGCTTATATTGGTTGTGTCGCATCATTTGAAACAGGTTAAATCAATTTTGAGTGGTTGTGTTCAATCAATGACATATGTTCTCTATTTGTATTTGATTGTTGCCACTTGTGTTTACCAGTATGGATGACATGTGCATTAGAGTGCAGAATGTGTTTTGAGAATGAGAATGTGTTTAGAGTTTTGCTGAAAAGTCTAAGTGAGATCTGCAAATTGTGTTTTATCATGTGAAATGGTTTAAGGTATTGACAACAGACTGCATAATTAGCTAAATGAGTCCAGGCAACTGATAACTTTGTTCAGCCAATGGGTTTTAGTGTTTTAGCAATTGAGAAAAACTGTAATATCAATTTGCAAATATTTCCATTAATTCCCATATATTCCTGTTAATTCCCACGGAAAGTTTCCATTTCTGAATATTCCCCAACATGTGCAACCCCAAACATTCCACAGGCCACAATCAACAGCCTGATCAACTCTATGCGAAGGAGATGTGTCGTGCTGCATAAGGCAAATGGTGGTCCCATCAGATACTGACTTATTTTCTGATCCACGAACCCTACATTTTTAAAAATTATCTGACCAACCAATGCACATCTGTATTCCCAGTCATGTGAAATCCATAAATTAGGGGCTACTGAATTTATCTCAACTGACTAATTTCCTTATATGAACTGTAACTCAGTAAAACATTTGAAATTGTTGCATGTTGAGTTTATATTTTTGTTCAGTATATGTGTTTCTCCATTATCTGTTCCTCAGGTTCCCAGAGCTACAGCAACAGGAACTCACCAGCCACTGACATGCCTGAAGGTGTGGTTGGCAGAGGTCAGGCCACATCCGTCTTATTTACGACTCTGTGCCATTGTTCAGATATCCAATATTGTGTTCTGAGGTCGTGATGTTCTGGTTCAGGGCTGTGTTTAACAACAGATCGCCAAGTCTCACAGTACACAAGGCCCTGCCTGGGGCCACACAGTATCAGGGCCAAGATTAAAGAATTGTTTGGAATAACTCTTGTGGTTGGCAATATACTTACTGTTGGCAGATAAACAGATGCTAAGACATGCAAAGGACAGAGCTTGCCATATTTTGGAAGTCATCACTGCTTACAGTATTTTCTAGCTATGTGAATACACTGTGCTGCTTAAAGTTTCAGCTTTGCTGAATAATGGTGTCAATGAAAATGAGCTTAAGCACTCTTGAATTTTCCTCACCTCCCCCCTCTGCAGGAGTGTTTGGCTCGGTGGTTCTGTCCAGCCGTCCAGAAGTTGCCATGTCGATGGAGCAGGGTGACTGTATGACCAGGCTGCCCAGTGACCCCCCAGCTGGCATCTATGGCCATGCAGTCCCCGGCAACCATCTGGACCCCAACGACATCCCAGCCTCAGAGGTGGCCAGGGTGAGCAGGTCCACCATACTGTACATACACCACCAACAACCTCTTTGATACTACATTTCCCATCAGGCTTTGCAGCTTGAAAAAGATTGCCCTCTACCACTGCTATCAGTCTGTGGAATGTGTGTAAATGGGGGTTGTGTGTTTGTGTGCAGGATAAGGAAAAGGTGAGAATGACAAGGTTTGCTCGGGACAAGATGCGGCAGCACCGATTGGAGCAGCAGGAGGGCCAGGTTGCCCTGGGGGATCGCCAGAGAGCTGACAGGATGCGTCTGCGCCTCAGACAGGTGCAAAATGACGTGGCTACAGAGGATACAGCAGCCATTTCCAACGGTGCAATATTTCTTCCTTAACCCTCCAAGACTATCCTTTACCCTAGTACAAGCTTTCACTTCATGCACTAGAATCTAAATAAACTGGCTTTTGTTATGTTGCAATAATTTGGGAAATTCTACTCTGACAGTAGGATGTCTTCCTGCGTGGGCTTGTGGCTCATCTCTAAAATGTTTTTTCTTCCCCTAACAGACTTTCATTTGAATGGTAGCATGGTGACGTCCACCAAGGCTGACTCTCTCCAAGACGAGTCACCCACCAGCCCCCAGGGATCCCAGAGCCCTATTAAATGTTTCAGTCCCCCCCACCAGCCCAGCCCCCCCACGGTCCCTGCCAACCCCGGGAGCACCCTGCCCCGCCTGAGGAGGGCTCCCAGTCTCAGCAGGACACGGCTGTCTCTCTCACACAGCTCAGGTCAGTGTAACATTCTGGCAGTCATCATGTAATATCTTTGCAGTTATAGGGTTATAGCAGCTAAAGCGCTACACTGTTTTTCATTATATCGTTCAATACAGAACTGTTTGTTCTGTGATTTCTCTCATTAATTTGAGCAACTTAATGATGTTTTTTTAACATGGTGATTAGATTAATAAGTCAACACATCATATCTCACTCAGGCATTTAGGTATAGCCTGACTCGAAAGTGTTTTAATGCACTACTAATTAGCCCCTCAGAGCCCCCCAACAGTAGCAGAGCTTAGCAATGGTAAATGAGATGTAGATAATGGAGTGCAATGCTTTGTTTTCACACATTCTATTAATACATCTCCCATGCACGCTGCTTCATTTAGCCAATGACTGATACAACTGTAATGTACCAATAGAGGTGTAATGTAACAATCTGCTGTGTGTTGTTGTGGCCATAGAGATATGTTATTATAGTGTTGTGTTTAATGATATGGTTGTCCTCCAGATGAGATGTCCCCAGGCATTCCCAGCCAGAAGAGAGACCTGACAGAGCAGCCTGAACTACGGCCCTTCTCCAAACCTGAGCTAGCACTGACACAGAGCTTCAAACTCCTCAACTCAGACGACTGGTGAGCTTTATTCTTCAGTTGGATCCCTATTGGCTGACGCTTTATCAACTGCAAATCTTCCTGGGGTCCAACTGAACCCCACCTCCCGCATTTAAAGTAACTGTCCAGTGTTTCCGGATGTCTATGAAATATGGCTAATAATTAATTACAATGAGTCAAATAATTTTTCTTCACAAAAATTGTAATTAAGGGTGTTTAAAAAAACAGCTTTTCTGTGTTGGAATGGTGTAGGCATACCCCAACAACAGAGCGGCATGGCTGCGATTCTGAATTTTCTGAAACCCAATTTTTTGTAAATAAATACACTACGCGACCAAAAGTATATGGACACCTGCTCATTGAACATCTCATTCCAAAATCATGGGCCTCCTAACAGCCTCCAGTATTCTGGAAGGCTTTCCACTAGATGTTGGAACATTGCTGCGGGGACTTGCTTCCATTCAGCCACAAGAGCATTACTGAGGTTGGGCAATGATGTTGGGTGATTAGACCTGGCTCGTTGTCGGCAGTCCAATTCATCCCAAAGGTGTTCGATGGGGTTGAGGTCAGGGCTCTGTGCAGACCAGTCAAGTACTTCAACACTGATCTCAAGAAACCATTTCTGTATGGACCTCGCTTTGTGCACAGGGGCATTGTCATGCTGAAACAGGAAAGGGACTCCCCCAAACTGTTGCCACAAAGTTGGAAGCACAGAATCGTCTAGTATGTCATTGTATGCTGTAGCGTTAACATTTCCCTTCACTGGAACTAAAGGGCCTAGCCCGAACCATGAAAAACAGGCCCGCAGGTAGCATTCTCCTGGCATCCGCCAAACCCAGAATTGTCCGTTAGACTGCCAGATGGTGAAGCGTGATTCATCACTCCAGAGAATGCGTTTCCTCTACTGCAGTCCAATGGCGGCGGGCTTTACACCCCTTTTGCCAACACTTGCCAATTGCACGTTGGTGATCTTAGTCTTGTTTGCATCTGCTCGGCCATGGAAACCCATTTCATGAAGATCCCGACAAACAATTATTGTGCTGACTTTGCTTCTAGAGGCGTTTGGAACTCGTTAATAACTGTTGGAACCGAGGTCATACGATTTTTACTCAGCACTCGGCGGTCCCATTCTGTAAACTTGTGTGGCCTACCACTTTGCTGCTGAGCCGTTGTTGCTCCTAGACGTTTCCACATCACAATAACAGCACTTACAGTTGACCGGGGTAGCTCTAGCAGGGCAGAAATTTGACGCACTGACTTGTTGGAAAGGTGGCATCCTATGACGGTGCCATGTTGAAAGTCACTGTGCTCTTCAGTAAGGCCATTATAGTGTAAATGTTTGTTTATGGAGATTGCATGGCTGTGTGCTAGATTTTATACACCTGTCAGCAACGGGTGTGGCTGAAATAGCCAGATCCACTAATTTGAAGGGGTGTCCACATACTTTTCTATATAGTGTATATAGGGATTTCTGCACATTTTTTTTATTTACATTTTTTATGTAACCTTTATTTAACTAGGCAAGTCAGATTAAGAACAAATTCTTATTTACAATGACGGCCAAAACCGGCGCCGCCCTATGGGACTCCCAATCAAGGCCGGATGTGATACAGCCTGGATTCGAACCAGGGAATGTAGTAACGCCTCTAGCAAAGAAATACAGACCTCTGCGCCACTCGGAAGGATCCCGAGGACCCTGCAGGATCCGCTACCGCTTCCTCCTCCTTTTAGCTGCTGCTCAGTGCTCCGCTGCTGCGTAAACACGAAAGACAGTTTGAACACACGTAGTTCTTTGTTGTAACAGTAATCTATTGCAAACATAAGCACCACATAACATGCAGTGTAGCGGTTTCATGTTATTTTTTCAGGTGAGTTAGCCTATATGCAGCTATTTAGGCAAGCTATATGTATGCAGCATATCAAACAAGCAAGACACAGACAGGCAGTCAACATTGATTTAATGTGCAAACATTGGCTATTGGGAGGCAGACAGGCAGTCAATGTCATAGTGTTCTTTATTCAGCAACTCTGGCCATATGGCAGAAACGCTGATAGATTTGCCCCAATGCAATGTGTAGACTGCGTCTTGCTTGTGCTACAGTAATATCTGTTACAGCAGACAGAAGGTTGTAGCCTTCATAATATATTTTTTAAATGTTCTTTCAAATCGCTGCAGTTTGAGTTTTTAAGTGTTTTCTCTCCAAATTATGCTTTGGCCAGAAATACGAGTATAGGACGAGTCAACAACATTATTTGGGTATGAGTTAACATAATATTTACTTTTCACTGGACTTTTCATTTGTAACTGGACAGTTACTTTAACCAGATGCTATACTTCAACATTGTCTAGTAAGACCCTATGTCAAAAGTCAATGTATGACTGTTCTATGCATATAAGCAATGGATTGGATTTACAAAATGTATATTTCTCTATTTTTGATTGAAGGGAGAAGAAGATTGAGGGCCTGACCTTTCTCCGTGGTCTGACGCAGTACCATTCAGACATACTTCTTAACAGGCTGCATGACGTCTGTCTCGCACTCATCCAAGAGGTACGACCACGACTCCTCATTCTTTTAGTCTTGTATAAATGTTCACGTGAAACGGCAGTCCATTGTCCTGGGGACCTTCATCCAATCCCCTTCTAATCATAATCTCTGCCTCAATCAATTCAATACAGGGTGGTTCTTGTAGACTTTAGCCCTCAATGATTGATTTTCCTATGTCCTGATTAGGACATTTGACCATTCATTTGACCATCCTTCCTCAGATGTCTGATTATATTTTTTTTTATCTAACTGATTTAATGATATCATCTGAGTGTATTGCTCCTCAGGTGAGGAACCTTCGTTCGGGTGTGTCCCGTGTTGCGGTTGGGGTAATGGGTGAGCTGTACACTGCTCTGCAGAAGGGCATGGACCAGGAGCTGGAGGGCACAGCCAAGGCTCTGCTGCAGAAAGCTGGGGAGTCCAACGCCTTCATCAGACAGGATGTGGATGAAGCGTTGGACAGCATGGTGCAACATTGCACCCCGACACGCAGCCTGAATGCTCTGCTCACCAGCGGCCTCAGGTCAGACACACTCACAAGAGAGCACTTTTAGCAGTTCTTTACCTGAATTAGGGCTACATGCTTTGCGTGTAGACATTACATTTTTATCATGCTTGTATCTTATCATTAAAATAGGTCATTAGGCTTTATTTTCTATGTGGCGCTGACCACATCCCTGATATTGTCTCTTGTGAACAGTCACCTGAACTCTGTGGTGAGGAAGTGCGCGGGTCATCACATGGCCAACCTGATGGAGAACATTGGTGCTGCCCGCCTGCTGTCTGGAGTGAAAGACCTCACCGACCGAATACTACCTGCCGTCACCAAGCTGGCACAAGACTCCTCCCAGGAAGCTAGGTAGGGAGGGAATTCTGTTCAATACCAATGAGTGTTTGTTTTAATAGTAGCAGGTGTGTCTGTTATCAATAGAGTGAGTGACATTGTTTGACTCTGAGGCTGTTCTGCTCCTCAGGTACCAGGGGCGCCGGATGCTCTTATTTCTATCACTGCACAGTGATTTCGATAAGATGTTGGAGAAATATATCCCTGCCAAAGACCTGGCTCCCATCAGAGACACTGTCTTCACACTGAAGACTAAGGTACAGAACACTGTCTCCACACTGAACACTAAGGTACAGCACACTGTCTCCACACTGAACACTAAGGTTCAGAACACTGTTTAACTGAGAAGGTGTGTGGGACTGTTATGAGTCATTCCTGTCTATTTTAGTCTCCCCTTGCTGGGGACTTGCGTTTTGAGACAAGACACTGTTACTGTAAGAAAGCAGCAGTTTAGACAGGAAACGCCACATTCGTTTAACCATTTATTAGAAAAGACGACAATAAATGCAGTACATTAGTCTTTGCGTTAGGCTCTGCTCCTTCATGGCAGCTATACCAATGCCAAGGAATACTATACCAATGCCTCTGACTGTACAAAAGCAGAGCCCAAACAAGTGGAGGCTGGGGAGAGTGGTGGGAAAGCAGAAAACAGAAATGAATGGCGAGTAACGTGTTACAGCAATGGCATATCACCAAGAACACCAGCACATGGCACTGGGCAGCAGCCATCAGAATGTGTGTGCAGAACCCGGTCAACTAAATAAACCGCCATATTAAGGTAGCGTGATGAATCTAATTGCTGCAATATCAGCTGATGCTATCAGTTGGGGTTCCTGTATGAACCTGCTGCACTTAATTTACAGTACCGGTCAAAAGTTTGGACACACCTACTCATTCCAGGGTTTTCCTTAATTTGTACTATTTTCTACATTGTAGAATAATAGAGAATACATCAAAACTATGAAATGACACATATGGAATCATGTAGTAACCAAAAAAGTGTTAAACATATCAAAACATATTTAATATTTGAGATTCTTCAAAGAAGCCACCTTATGCCTTTTTATTTATACTTTTTTTTAACCTTTATTTAACTTCATATGGATCAACTTCCGATGAAATTGCAGAGCGCGAAATTCAAATTAAATTACTATAAATATTTAACTTTCATGAAATCACAAGTGCAATACATCAAAAATAAAGCTTAACTTGTTGTTAATCCAGCCGCCGCCGCCGTGTCAGATTTCAAAAAGGCTTTACCGCGAAAGCAAACCATGCGATTATCTGAGGACAGCGCTCAGCACACATAACATTACAAACAGTTAGCAGCCAAGTAGATTAGTCACGAAAGTCAGAAATGGCAATACAATTAATCGCTTACCTTTGATGATCTTCGTATGCTTGCACTCACAAGACTCCCAGTTACACAATAAATGTTTGTTTTGTTCAATAAAGTCCCTCTTTATATCCAAAAACCTCAATTTTGTTGCCGCGTTTTGTTCAGTAATCCAATGGCTCAAATGCGGTCACAACTGACAGACGAAAATTTCAAATAGTATCCGTAAAGTTCGTAGAAACATGTCAAACAATGTTTCCAATCAATCCTCAGGTTGTTTTTAGCCTAAATAATCGATAATATTTCAGCCGGACAATAACGTTGTCAATATAAAAGAAAAACAAGAAAGGCACGCTCTCGGTCGTGTGCAGTAACCAGCTCTGGGGTCACCCCAGGGTCCACTCACTCAATGTGGTCATTCTCCCTTATGTTTCAGAATAAAAGCCTGAAACAATGACTAAAGACTGTTCACAACTAGTGGAAGCCATAGGGAACGGAATCTGGGTCCTATCCCTTTAAATGGTGGATAGGCTTTCATTGGCAAAACAGCCATTTCAAAATAATGGCACTTCCTGGATGGATTTTCCTCAAGTTTTCGCCTGCCATATCAGTTCTGTTATACTCACAGACATTATTTTAACAGTTTTGGAAACTTTAGAGTGTTTTCTATCCAAATTTACCAATTATATGCATATATAGCTTCTGATCCTGAGTAGCAGGCAGTTTACTTTGGGCATGCTTTTCATCCAAAATTCCGAATGCTGCCCCCTATCCTAAAAAAGTTAACCAGGTAGGCCAGTTGAGAGCAAGTTTTCATTTACAACTGCGACCTAGCCAAGATAAAGCAAAGCAGTGCGACAAAAACAACACCACAGAGTTACACATAAACAAACGTACAGTCAATAACACAATCAAAAAATCTATGTACAGTGTGTGCAAATGTAGAAGAGTAGGGAGGTAAGGCAATAGATTCCATGGGGGCGAAATAATTACAATTTAGCATTAACACTGGAGTGATAGATATGCAAGTTGAGATACTGGGGTGCAAAAGAGCAAGAGGATAAGTAACAATATGGGGATGAGGTAGTTGGGTGTGCTATTTACAGATTGGCTGTGTACATGTATAGTGATCAATAAGCTGCTCTGACAGCTGATGCTTATAGTTAGAGAGGGAAATATAAGTCTCCAGCTTCAGTGATTTTTGCAATTAGTTACAGTCATTGGCAGCAGAGAACTGGAAGGAAAGGCGGCCAAATAAGTGTTGGCTTTGGGGATGATCAGTGAAATATACCTGCTGGAGCGCGTGCTACAGGTGGATGTTGCTATGGTGACCAGTGAGCTGAGATAAGGCGGGGCTTTACCTAGCATAGATTAATAGATGACCTGGAGCCAGTGGGTTTGGCGACAGATATGTAGTGAGGGCCAGCCAACGAGAGCATACAGGTCGCAGGGGTGAGTAGTATATGGAGCTTTGGTGACAAAACGGATGGCATTGTGATAGACTACATCCAGTTTGCTGAGTAGAGTGTTGGAGGCTATTTTGTAAATGACATTGCCGAAGTCAAGGATCAGTAGGATAGTCCATTTATGAGGGTATCTTTGGCAGCATGAGTGAAGGAGGCTTTGTTGCGAAATAGGAAGCCGATTCTAGATTTGATTTTGGGTTGGAGATGCTTAATAATGTGAGTCTGGAAGGAGAGTTTACAGTCTAACCAGACACCTAGGTATTTGTAGTTGTCCGCATATTCTAAGTTGTGAGTAGAGTAGTGATGCTAGTCAGGCGGGAGGGTGCGGGGCAGTAATCGGTTGAAGAGCATGCACTTAGTTTTACTTGCATTTAAAAGCAGTTGGAGGTCACGGAAGGAGTGTTGTATGGCATTGAGGCACGTTTGGAGGTTTGTTAGCACAGTGTCCAAAGAAGTGCCAGATGTATACAGAATGGTGTCGTCTGCGTAGAGGTGGATCAGAGAATCACCAGCAGCAAGAGCAACATCATTGATATTTACAGAGAAAAGAGTCAGCCTGAGAATTGATATCTGTGGCACCCCCATAGAGACTGCCAGAGGTCCGGACAACAGGCCCTCCGATTTGACACACTGAACTCTGTCTGAGAAGTAGTTGGTGAACCAGGCGAGGCAGTCATTTGAGAAGCAAAGGCTATTGAGTCTGACGATAAGAATGCGGTGATTGACAGAGTCGAAAGCCTTGGCTAGGTCGATGAAGACGGCTGCACAGTACTGTCTTTTATCGATGGCAGTTATGATATCGTTTAGGACCTTGAGCGTGGCTGAGGTGCACCCATGACCAGCTCGGAAACCAGATTGCATAGTGGAGAAGGTATGGTGGGATTCGAAATGGTCTGTGATCTGTTTGTTAACTTGGCTTTCGAAGATTTTAGAAAGGCAGGGCAGGATGGATATAGGTCTAAACAGTTTGGGTCTAGAGTGTCTCCCCCTTTGAAGAGGTGGATGTCCGCGGCAGCTTTCCAATCTTTAGTGATCTCGGATGATACGAAAGAGAGGTTGAATAGACTAGTAATAGGGGTTGCAACAATTTTGCCGGATACTTTTAGAAAGAGATGGTCCAGATTGTCTAGCCCAGCTGATTTGTAGGGATCCAGATTTTGCAGCTCTTTCAGAACATCAGCTGTCTGGATTTGGGTGAAGGTGGAGTGGGGGGGCTTGGGAAAGTTGCTGCAGGGGGTGCTGAGATGTTGGCCGGGGTAGTGGTAAACAGGTGGAAAGCATGGACAGCCGTAGAAAAATGCTTATTGAAATGAACGATTATCGTAGATTTATCGGTCGTGACAATGTTTCCTATCCTCAGTGCAGTGGGCAGCTGGGAGGAGGTGCTCTTTTTCTCCATGGACTTTACAGTGTCCCAAAACTTTTTGGAATTAGCGCTACAGGAGGCAAATTTCTGTTTGAAAAAGCTAGGCTTAGCTTTCCAAACTGACTGAGTATATTGGTTTCTGACTTCCCTGAAAAGTTGCATATCACGGAGGCTATTCATTGCTAATGCAGAACGCCACAGGATGTTGTTGTGCTTGTCAAAGCCAGTCAAGTCTGGGGTGAACCAAGGGCTATATCTGTTCTTAGTTCTATTTTTTTTTAATGGGACATGTTTATTTAAGTGAGGAAAGCACTTTTAAAGAGCAACCAGGCATCCTCTACTGACAGGATGAGGTCAATATCCTTCCAGGATACCCAGGCCAGGTTGATTACCTGCTTGCTGAAGTGTTTTAGGGAGTGCTTGACAGTGATGAGGGGTGGTCGTTTGATCGCGCACCTATTACGCACGCAGGCAATGAGGCAATGATCGGTGAGATCAGGTTGAAGACAGCAGAGGTGTATTTAGAGGGCAAGTTGGTCAGGACCATATCTACGAGGGTGCTAATGGTTACAGATTTAGGGTTGTACCTGGTTGGTTCCTTGATAATTTGTTTGAGTTTGAGGACATCTAGCTTAGATTGTAGGACCGACGGGGTGTTAAGCATGTCCCAGTTTAGGTCACCTAACAGTACGAACTCTGAAGATAGATGGGAGGAAATCAATCCACATATGGTGTCCAGGACACAGCTGGGGGCTGAAGGGGGTCTATAACAAGCAGCAATGGTGAGAGACTTGTTTCTGGGAACGGTGGATTTTTAAAAGTAGAAGCTTGAATTGTTTGGGCACAGACCTGGATAGTATGACAGAACTCTGCAGTAGATTACAACTCCGCCCCCTTTGGCAGCTCTATCTTGTCGGAAAATGTTATAGTTAGGGATGGAAATTTCTGGATTTTTGGTGGCCTTGCTAAGCAAGGATTCAGACACGGCTAGGACATCCGGGTTGGTGCAGTGTGCTAAAGCAGTGAATAAAACAAACTTAGGGAGGAGGCTTCTAATGTTAAAGCTGCCTTAAATGACAGCTTTGCACACTCTTAGCATTTTATCGACCTGCTTCAAGAGCTGGAATGCATTTCAGTTAACAGGTGTGCCTTGTTAATTTGTGGAATTGCTTCTTAATGCATTTGAGCCAATCATTTGTGTTGTGACAAGGTAGAGATGGTATACAGAAGATAGCCCTATTTGGTAAAAGACCAAGTCCATATTATGGCAAGAACAGCTCAAATAAGCAAAGAGAATCGATAATCCATTATTACTTTAAGACATGAAGGTCAGTCAATGCGGAACATTTCAAGTGCAGTCGCAAAAAAACATCAAGCGCTATAATGAAACTGTCTCTCATGAGGACTGCCACAGGAAAGGAAGACCCA
The DNA here is from genome assembly GCF_045791955.1 of Oncorhynchus clarkii lewisi. Taxonomy (NCBI): domain Eukaryota; kingdom Metazoa; phylum Chordata; class Actinopteri; order Salmoniformes; family Salmonidae; genus Oncorhynchus; species Oncorhynchus clarkii. The sequence continues at coordinate 44,775,457 of NC_092165.1, forward strand.
GAGTTACCTCTGTGGCAGAGGATAAGTTCATTAGAGTTACGAGCTTCAGATTACAGCCCAAATAAATGCTTTACAGAGTTCAGTAACAGACACATCTCACCATCAACTGTTCAGAGGAGACTGTGTGAAACAGGCCTTCATTGTCAAATTGCTGCATAGAAACCACTACTAAAGGACACCAATAGAAGAAGAGACTTGCTTGGGCCAAGAAACACTAGCAATGGACATTAGACCAGTGGAAATATGTCTTTGTCTTTGTGAGACGCAGAGTAGGTGAACGGATGATCTCCGCATGTGTGGTTCCCACCGTGAAGCATGGAGGAGGAGGTGTGATGGTGTGGGGGTGCTTTGCTGGTGACACTGTCTGTGATTTATTTCGAATTCAAGGCACACTTAACCAGCATGGCTAGCACAGCATTCTGCAGCGATACGCCATCCCATCTGGTTTGCACACATAATTTGTTTTTCAACAGGACAATGACCCAACACACCTCCAGGCTGTGTAAAGGCTATTTGACCAAGAAGAAGAGTGATGGAGTGCTGCATCAAATGACCTGGCCTCCACAATCACCCGACCTCAACCCAATTGAGATGGTTTGGGATGATTTGGACCGCAGAGTGAAGGAAAAGAAGCCAACGAGTTCTCAGCATATGTGGGAACTCCTTCAAGACTGTTGGAAAAGCATTCCAGTTGAAGTTGGTTGAGAGAATGCCAAGAGTGTGCAAAGCTGTCATCAAAGCAAAGGGTGGCTACTTTGAAGAATCTAACATCTAAAATATATTTTGATTTGTTTAACACTTTTTGGTTACTACATGATTACATATGTGTTATTTCATAGTTTTGATGTCTTCACTGTTATTCTACAATGTAGAAAATAGTAATAAAAAAAATTATACATTGAATGAGTAGGTGTCCAAACTTTTGACTGGTACTGTACATTTGTGTGATCTATGAGTTACGTGTGTTAATGTGTTCTGCAGGGCCTGGGAGAGATGCCCCAGGACACCCCGTCAGCCAGGGGCCGGCGTTCCCACCCTGGCAGTGGGACAGTGAGGGCCTCATCTCTCAACAGGGAACCACTCAAAGTGGTCAACAGGTGGGAAAACGCAGCACCAACTGAAACATGTAGCACTTTCCATACTATCCCTGAATTTAGTCTCTCTTCAAGTCAACATCTCTTATATACTGAACTGTTATGATTGAAGCCATGGCTAGCCTTGCTGTTTGTTTTTGCATTAGCACAGTTTGTGTCAATGAATGCAGAGTTTGTTCATGTGTGTATCCATCAGTATGAACTCCGTCTCCATATCTTACCTACTGTTTGTGTATCTGCAGGCAGTATGGGCAGTACAACGGAAGACCTCAAGCTCACAGCATTGCAGACAAGATTGAGTACATCAAGCAGCTCACAGCCCTGCTGGGTTCAAAGGACTTTAGAGAGCGCATCAAGGGCATCGACCAGCTAATGGTGGACTGTGAGCACAACCCCAACATGGTCATCAGCAGTATCTTTCCGGTAACTGATGTCAGCTGAACAAAACTGGATATTTTTTTGCCTCATATACCCTAACATCCTAAAGGCCGAAATCCTCTGACTATCACAAAAAATACTAGCTATACATTTTATTGACGAAATCAACCATGCAAAGTACCATAGATAAAATGGCCTGTGTAAGCAGGTCATAGTTGAATCTGTAGTAATGCTTCTCTCATCTCTCTGTCCTTCTCACAGGTGTTTGATGCCTTTAAGGCCAGACTGCAGGAGTCCAACAGTAAGGTCAACCTGTACGCTCTAGAGTCTCTGCAGAAGATTGTCACTGTGATGAAGGATAACCTTGCCCAGGTAATCTACATCCTGGTCCCAGCCATCGTGGACAATCACCTCAACTCCAAGAACAACGCTATCTACACTGCTGCTATTGGAGCCATCCACACACTCATCCAAAACCTGGGTGGGTGTCTGATGATGTTTCCCATCACATCATCTGGTTTGAGGCTTGAACGTAGCTTGACTTTTTGTTGCTTGACTTTGTTCACAGATAACGCTCTCCTCCTCCAGCCCTTCTGCACCAAGGCCCAGTTCCTGAGTGGTAAGGCTAAGGTGGATCTCATAGAGAAGGTTGCAGGTATGTTCACTGAAACAGTTTGCTTGAGATATTCCCTTCAGTACCTAAGTTACATAGATGACACTTTGTAAACTTCATTTGGCTTTTAACATTTTGATTAGGATCTGAGTTGACAAAAGCTCTTAAGCAACAGTGCACTGGCAACTGTCTTTCTTTCCTGTCACCCAAAGAGTCTTTAGCCTCTTAAAAGGAGGGATAAACATATGTCAGGCCCATATGCTCTCAGCATTTCATAAGTTCCTTGTTACAACATGTTTGAACTCTGCCAGCTGACTCCTCATCCTCCAACCTCCCTCCTCTGGTCTGTCTTTCAGATCTGGTGATAGAATTATATCCCCGTAAGCCCCAGGTGGTGGAACAGAAGGCATTACCCCTGCTGTGGCACCTCCTGGGCACATCCAGCCACAGTGGCACTGTCCACGGCCGGGGTGGCAGCGTGCGGGGAGCCACCTCCAACCTGTGCCAAGCCCTCTACACCCACATGGGGCCTGGGCTGGCAGAATTCGCCGCTTCCCAGTCTGCCAACGTCCACAAGAGCCTCAACGAGCTCATGAGGACCCTCTCCTACCCCTGAGGGCCCTTCAGAAAACACAACCTTCAAAACACAATCACCCCCCCCCCCCCCCTAGACAGAACAACAGAAACACTGACCTTCCTTAAAGACAGAGATGTTCTACATTTCTGATAGTGCCTGCACTTTTTTAACGTTACAGAGTATAGAAAGTCCTTAAGATGAGAGCCCTTAAATCAACCCTCTTCTCAGCAAGCTATGGTGTCTTTTAATAAAGGAGCACAGGCAGACAGAGACTTCAGCTGTTGGCATCAGGTCTTACACTCTCAACAACCTGCTCTCTTTGCACTTTGAAGATGTCGCTCACTATCATGATAGTTGTCGTCATGAATATGGCTTGGTATGTATCGTCATATGATTGTTGCTGTTGTTGTTTTTTATGAATCTTATTGTACGCATTTCGGAGACAACATTATGAAGAATGTACATTTGAAATGCACAAAAAGGAAACGGGACCTGAAGATGTATATTTTAGCTGTTTCTTTTGATGTGAAATTTCTAAGATGTCTTATACGGTTGTTTAAAAGATTTGTCAGAGTGAAGATTAATGATTTCAAATATTTTGTATAGCTCAAATATGTGATTGCACAGTATTAGCCTAATCTGTATGCTGTACGATGTTGCGGTATATAATGTATCTATTGTATATGGTTTGTAAATCTTATTGTAACAATTTGTTGATGAAGTGGTGTTCTGGCATGTCTTAGCTTTTTACTTTTTGCTTGACCAAAATGTACTGACGTGATCAAAAAATATATTTATATTATTGTTAAGGATATATATATATATATATATGTATATATATGTATATACAGTGGCGCAAAAAAGTATTTGGTCAGCCACCAATTGTGCAAGTTCTCCCACTTAAAAATATGAGAGAGGCCTGTAATTTTCATCATAGGTACACTTCAACTATGACAGACAAAATTAGAAAATAAAATCCAGAAAATCACATTGTAGAATTTTTAATGAATTTATTTGCAAATGATGGTGGAAAATAAGTATTTGGTCAATAACAAAAGTTTATCTCAATACTTTGTTATATACCCTTTGTTGGCAATGACAGAGGTCAAACGTTTTCTGTAAGTCTTCACAAGGTTTTCACACACTGTTGCTGGTATTTTGGCCCATTCCTCCATGCGGATCTCCTCTAGAGCAGTGACGTTTTGGGGCTGTTGCTGGGCAACACGGACTTTCAACTGCCTCCAAAGATTTTCTATGGGGTTGAGTTCTGGAGACTGGCAAGGCCACTCCAGGACCTTGAAATGCTTCTTACGAAGCCACTCCTTCGTTGCCCGGGCGGTGTGTTTGGGATCATTGTCATGCTGAAAGACCCAGCCACGTTTCATCTTCAATGCCCTTGCTGATGGAAGGAGGTTTTCACTCAAAATCTCACGATACATGGCCCCATTCATTCTTTCCTTTACACGGATCAGTCGTCCTGGTCCCTTTGCAGAAAAACAGCCCCAAATCATGTTGTTTCCACCCCCATGATTCACAGTAGGTATGGTGCTCTTTGGATGCAACTCTGCATTCTTTGTCCTCCAAACACAACGAGTTGAGTTTTTACCAAAAAGTTATATTTTGGTTTCATCTGACCATATGACATTCTCCCAATCTTCTTCTGGATCATCCAAATGCTCTCTAGCAAACTTCAGACGGGCCTGGACATGTACTGGCTTAAGCAGGGGGACATGTCTGGTACTGCAGGATTTGAGTCCCTGGCAGCGTAGTGTGTTACTGATGGTAGGCTTTGTTACTTTGGTCTCAGCTCTCTGCAGGTCATTCACTAGGTCCCCCCGTGTGGTTCTGTGATTTTTGCTCACCGTTGTGATCATTTTGACCCCACGGGGTGAGATCTTGCGTGGAGCCCCAGATCGAGGGAGATTATCAGTGGTCTTGTATGTCTTCCATTTCCTAATAATTGCTCCAACAGTTGATTTCTTCAAACAAAGCTGCTTACCTATTGCAGATTCAATCTTCCCAGCCTGGTGCAGGTCTACAATTTTGTTTCTGGTGTCCTTTGACAGCTCTTTGGTCTTGGCCATAGTGGAGTTTGGAGTGTGACTGTTTGAGGTTGTGGACAGGTGTCTTTTATACTGATAACAAGTTCAAACAGGTGCCATTAATACAGGTAACGAGTGGAGGACAGAGGAGCCTCTTAAAGAAGAAGTTACAGGTCTGTGAGAGCCAGAAATCTTGCTTGTTTGTAGGTGACCAAATACTTATTTTCCACCATAATTTGCAAATAAATTAATTAAAAAATCCTACAATGTGATTTTCTGGATTTTCTTTCTTATTTTGTCTGTCATGGTTGAAGTGTACCTATGATGAAAATTACAGGCCTCTTTCATCTTTTTAAGTGGGAGAACTTGCACAATTGGTGACTGACTAAATACTTTTTTGCCCCACTGTGTGTATATGTATGTGTGTACACTGATGCCTAGCTCAACTTTGGGTGTAAACCAATTATACTGTCTGAGTGTAACATTGAAACAATTTATCTTTAAACTAACGACTATTACAGAGACGGTGAAGCCCAGGTCTGTGATTCTGTTTCAGTATAGTGCCAGTCTTAACGTAACCTTTCACTATTCTATGTTTAAATTATATTGAAATTGTTTGTTAACGAGATGAAAGACCGACTGATATTTAAAGTGTTTATTTCTATAAACTATATGCTTTGTTTTTTTATTTATGTACTTTATTGCTTCACATCTTTGTTGTAAAGATAACTTTCCTATGCTATCATTGTAATGCCTCAGCTCAGTGTGGTTGGCCTTGTTGCCTGGTATCGCCTAAAGGGGGAAAAGATGTGTGCTCCTGGTCTTTAATGTCTTGAGGAAGAGGGGGCTGTAAGGTAAGGATCTATTTCCAATTAGTTGGATTAGACATGCAAGATTGAGCGGTTATTAAACAAGACAACTGTCACTGATTTACACGATTTGCTTTTATTTACATGTAAATAAATACAAAAATTAGTTTAGTTACATGACAAATAATAGCAAAGCAAAAGATTGTAGAAAATGTCAAGTTCCTTGAGAAGCTAGTTCTCATTGACATACAGCTCCAGTCAAATGTTTGGACACCTACTCATTCCAGAGTTTTTCATAAATGTTACCATTTTGTGAAGACATCAAAACAGAAATAACACATTGAATCATTTGGAAACCAAAAAAGTGTTAAACAAATCAAAATAAATGTTATATTTGAGATTCTTCAAAGTAGCCACCCGTTGCCTTGATGACAGCTCTGCACACTTGCATTCTCTCAACCAGCTGGTATACAGAAGATATCCCTATTTAGTAAAAGTCCATATTATGACAAGAACGTCAGTCAATGAGGAAAATTTCAAAAACTTTGAAAGTTTCTTCAAGTGCAATCGCAAAAACAATCAAGCGCTTTGATGTAACTGGCTCTCATGAGGACCGCCACAAGAAAGGAAGACCCAGAGTTACCTCTGCTGCAGAGGAGAAGTTCATTAGAGTTACCAGCATCAGAAATTGCAGCCCAAATAATTGTTTCACAGAGTTAAAGTAACAGACACATCTCATCATCAACTGTTCAGAGGAGACTGCGTGAATCAGGCCTTCGTGGTCGAATTGCTGCAAAGAAACCAGTACTAAAGTACAACAACAACAAGAAGAGACTTGCTTGTGCCAAGAAACTCTAGCAATGGACATTTGACCATTGGACATCTACCCTTTGGTCTGATGAGTCCAAATGTAAGATTTTTGGTTCCAACCTCCGTGTCTTTGTGAGACGCATAGTAGGTGAACGGATGATCTCTGCATGTGTAGTTCCCACCGTGAAGTATGGAGGAGGAGGTGTGGGGGTGCTTTGCTGGTAACACTGTGATTTATTTCGAATTCAAGGCACACTTAACCAGCATGGCTACCACAGCGTTCTGCAGCGATATGCCACCCATCTGGTTTGCGCTTAGTGGGACTATCATTTGTTTTTCAACAGGACAATGACCCAACACACCTCCAGGCTGTGTAAGGGCTATTTGACCAGGAAGTAGAGTGATGGAGTGCTGCATCAGATGATCTGGCCTCCACAATTACCCGACATCAACCCAATTTGTTTAACACTTTTTTGGTTACTATATGATTCCATATGTGTTTTTTTTCATAGGTTTGATGTCTTCACTTTTATTATACAATGTAGAAAATAGTAAAATAAAGAAAAACCCCTTGAATGAGGTGTTCTAAAACCTTTGACCGGTAGTGTATTTTGATTTGTTTTGTTTAACACTTTTGTTTACTACATGATTCCATATGTGTTATTTTATAGTTTTCATGTCTTCACAAAAGAAAAACCCTTGAATGAGTAGGTGTGTCCGAACTTTTGACTGGTACTGTATACACCCAGTGGCCAGTTTTAGGTACACTACCCAATTCACAAAAATGGTTCGCTCCTACAGACAGTGAGTCAGGTGTGCAGGTTCCATTATGCGCCAGTAATAGCCAGCCTCCTGGGCTTTTCACGGAGGTGATCACCAAGGCATTTGTAGATGATCACCAAACATTTCTGTAAAAACTACGATAAAGCCTTGTGTTTTGTGCTGTTGGTGTTAGGTGCACTTGATTCAGCAGCCATAGCAGCGGGAAGGCAAAGTGTCAGCATTTTGAACTATTTAATGTGTCTGCTTATTGCTTAGATCACTGTGTCTGCACAGTTTCCTCAAACCATAGGCTGGAAAAAGAAGCCTTGAGCGCACAGCAAAGTTGATGACTTGAGACTCAATGAATACAGCAAAGAGCTTCTAATACAGCAAAGAGCTTATAATACAGCAAAGAGCTTCTAAGTACGTTCATGTTAAATTGTTATTCAACACGGTCAACATTTTGTTCAACACTTTTAGGCCTATAAGCGTGTTCCTGATTTTGTGTCCCAAAGCTAGCATTCCCACTACTTCCACTCACACTACAACCAGCACTGCAGCTGTAATGAATGAGTACAGCAAAGTGTTTCCAAAGCTTGCGTTGTTATTATTAGCGGCTTGTCCTTTTTAATATCGAGGAATATTTCACTGTCTCTGATCGGTCATCGGAGTGATAACATGAATCGCCATCAGCTGGAAGACTGTGTCCTCTTTTCTCAGCGGAGGGAGGGAGAGAGGAGGGAAGGTGAGTCAGGTGAGAGGCAGCCTCACCAGTGCTATCACCCTCCCGCCATCCCCTATCTGACCATCAGATGCAGGCCATCAGTTCAGTAAAAAAAGAAAAGGTAATGATTATGCTCACTCAGCTGTGCCTCACAAGTAATACAACAAAATATATATTACCAGTGTAAGTAATGGTCTGAAAAGAACATTGTCAGGGCAATTCAGGCGTTGCCGATATGCAATGATAATGTATTGGGCCTAAAGCCTACTGCACAAACATTGCTACAGAACTGTTTTTAATAGGTTAATTCTGCATAGGCTTATTTGCATAGGTTTTTGAAGTCATTTGAAAACAAATCTGTGCGGTAGATCTCGGCTTGCTTTTGGACTCAGAAGGTGATCTTGACTCAGAAAAGGTTGGTAACCACTGGTCTAGGGTTTACCGTCAATGGTGCGACAAACAAAAAACATCCAATCAGCGGCAGTCCTGTGGGCGAAAACAGCTAGTTGATGATAGAGGTCAAAGGAGAATGGCAAGAATCGTGCAAAATAACAGGCGGACCACAAACAGGAAAATAACGTTGCAGTGCTTTTTTTTTTACATTATACAGGTGTTATTAGGAACTTGTTGCAACATTTTCATGTTTATAGTGCCATGTTGGGGTAATCAGAGTAAAACAATTAGATGGAAGTATAGGCTAACAGAGCAATAGCCTACAGAATGCTAGCTCAATACATGACATCTCACCACATCAATCACTGTATCACTGTTCGTAAACCCTAGATCAGCCCAAATTAGTAAATTCTACTAGCTAACATAAACAGTAGAAAATTCATTTCACAGCCCATCTGTTTTGCTGCTACATTATTGCTTGCTGCTATGGCTACAGAGTATTCTTGGCACCCATATCTCTAATGAGCTGAAGGGCTTTCGCACCACACTCACACATACTGTACACTCACACATACCACACCACAGCAGTGGATGCTAGAAATCAAACTAACAATGGACACATTTCGGGCCTGAGGTCAAACTGTCTGGTCTGTCAGTGTATGCTGCCTCTCCACAGCCAACTACTGCGTGCCTGGATAGGATGTGAAAAGCATGCATTATCACATTTGTGGACTGGATGTTGTCCAAAAGATGTCAGTGTGATAGATATTTTTTTTATTCAAGAGCATCTGCTAAGGATGTAAACATGAATGTGTGGGAACAACCACACTCTGCTTATTTACAGACAGCATGTAAATAACCATTGCCCTTTTTAAAATATGTTTTTATGGAACCTTTATTTAACTAGGCAAGTCAGTTAAGAACAAATTCTTAATTACAATGATGACCTACCAGAAGGCAAAAGGCGCGAAGCAGCCACAACTGTCAGTAAGAGTGTCCATGATTAAATCTTTGAATGAAAAGATGTAGATAAAACTGTCTAGTTTCAGCGAACTGAAAAGAGGAGCGACACAGGGATGTGTGTGCTTTGGGAACCTTTAACAGAATGTGATTGGCAGAACAGGTGTTGTATGTGGAAGATGAGGGCTGAGTGAGGCCTAAGAGGGTTTTATAAATAAGCATCAACCAGTGGGATTACATGTATACAGAGATGACCAGTTTACAGAGGAGTATAGCGTACAGTGATGTGTCCTATAAGGAGCATTGGTGGCAAATCTGATGGCCGTATGGTAAAGCACATGTAGCCTCTCGAGAGCACCCTTACCTGCCGATCTATAAATTACTTCTCTGAAATCTAGCATGGGTAAGATGGTCAACTGAATCAGGGTTCGTTTGGCAGCTGGGGTGAAAGAGGAGCGATTACGATAGAGCAGGTATTCCCAAACTGGGGTACGACAAATAAAAATGTGATTCACATTTCTTTTTTTATATATACAGTGAGGGAAAAAAGTATTTGATCCCCTGCTGATTTTGTATGTTTGCCCACTGACAAATAAATGATCAGTCTATACTTTTAATGGTAGGTTTATTTGAACAGTGAGAGACAGAATAACAACAAAACAATCCAGAAAAACGCATGTCAAACATGTTATAAATTGATTTGCATTTTAATGAGGGAAATAAGTATTTGACCCCCTCTCAATCAGAAAGATTTCTGGCTCCCAGGTGTCTTTTATACAGGTAACGAGCTGAGATTAGGAGCACACTCTTAAAGTGCTCCTAATCTCAGTTTGTTACCTGTATAAAAGACACCTGTCCACAGAAGCAATCAATCAATCAGATTCCAAACTCTCCACCATGGCCAAGACCAAAGAGCTCTCCAAGGATGTCAGGGACAAGATTGGAGACCTACACAAGGCTGGAATGGGCTACAAGACCATTGCCAAGCAGCTTGGTGAGAAGGTGATAACAGTTGGTGCGATTATTCGCAAATGGAAGAAACACAAAAGAACTGTCAAACTCCCTCGGCCTGGGGCTCCATGCAAGATCTCACCTCGTGGAGTTGCAATGATCATGAGAACGGTGAGGAATCAGCCCAGAACTACACGGGAGGATCTTGTCAATGATCTCAAGGCAGCTGGGACCATAGTCACCAAGAAAACAATTGGTAACACACCATGCCGTGAAGGACTGAAATCCTGCAGTGCCCGCAAGGTCCCCCTGCTCAAGAAAGCACATATACATGCCAGTCTGAAGTTTGCCAATGAACATCTGAATGATTCAGAGGACAACTGGGTGAAAGTGTTTTGGTCAGAAGAGACCAAAGTGGAGCTCTTTGGCATCAACTCAACTCGCTGTGTTTGGAGGAGGAGGAATGCTGCCTATGACCCCAAGGACACCATCCCCACCGTCAAACATGGAGGTGAAAACATTATGCTTTGGGGGTGTTTTTCTGCTAAGGGGACAGGACAACTTCACCGCATCAAAGGGACGATGGACGGGGCCATGTACCGTCAAATCTTCGGTGAGAATCTCCTTCCCTCAGCCAGGGCATTGAAAATGCATTGTGGATGGGTATTCCAGCATGACAATGACCCAAAACACACGGCCAAGGCAACAAAGGTGTGGCTCAAGAAGAAGCACATTAAGGTCCTGGAGTGGCCTTAGCCAGTCTCCAGACCTTAATCCCATAGAAAATCTGTGGAGGGAGCTGAAGGTTCGAGTTGCCAAACGTCAGCCTCGAAACCTTAATGACTTGGAGAAGATCTTCAAAGAGGAGTGGGACAAAATCCCTCCTGAGATGTGTGCAAACCTGGTGGCCAACTACAAGAAACGTCTGACCTCAGTGATTGCCAACAAGGGTTTTGCCACCAAGTACTAAGTCATGTTTTGCAGAGGGGTCAAATACTTATTTCCCTCATTAAAATGCAAATCAATTGATAACATTTTTGACATGTGTTTCTCTGGATTTTTTTGTTGTTATTCTATCTCTCACTGTTCAAATAAACCTACCATTACAATTATAGACTGATCATTTCTTTGTCAGTGGGCAAACGTACAAAATCAGCAGGGGAACGAATGCTTTTTTCCCTCACTGTATATATATTTAATTTTTTCACATTTTCAAACAGTCCATTTATATTTTCCAACTGGGCTATACATTTGGGTGAGATTTTTTTCTTGCCTGAGTAGGCTCGTTTCACAGCCAAAAATAAAATGAAACTATCTAGTGTTCAGTGAAATAACAACACAATGTCAAATACAGGTAGCCTAGTCAAAATAATGAACATCCAATCACATTAACCGTTACTTTCTGGCAGGAATTCCACTGTTGCAAAATGTAGCTGCTGCTCATGTTAGTATCTGTACTGATGGCGCAAAAGCCATGACAGGGAGACATAGTGGAGTGGTAACAAGCATGCAAGCAGTTGCTCCCGACTTCACTTGGGTACATTGCAGCATCCACCAACAGGCTTTTGCTTCCAAGGGAATGCTTGACAGCTTGAAAGACGTTTTGGACACAACAGTGAAAATTGTTAACTTTGTTAAAGCAAGGCCCCTGAACTCTCATATATTTTCTGCAATATGCAATGATATGAGCAATGAACATGTAACGCTTTTACTACATACAGAAGTGCGCTGGTTATCAAGGAGAAGAAGTTTGGTGCTCTTCTCTGTCTGCATTAACAGGGACAACACACAGGTCTTTCCATCATTGTATGATTTTTTTGTGTGCAAATGAACTCAAGCGTACGGACAATGTCAAATGTGATATAAGGAAGCACCTGAGTGAGTTGGGTGTGCAATTACGCAGGTACTTTCCTGAAATGGATGACACAAACAACTGGATTCGTTATCCCTTTCATGCCCTGCCTCCAGTCTACTTACCAATATCTGAACAAGAGAGCCTCATCAAATTGCAACAAGCGGTTCTGTGAAAATGTAATTTAATCAGAAGCCACTGCCAGATTTCTGGAGTATCCTGCCTTGGCAAATCATGCTGTTAAGACACTGATGCCCTTTGCAACCAGGTACCTATGTGAGAGTGGATTCTCGGCCCTCACTAGCATGAAAATTAAATAGAGGCACAGACTATGTGTGGAAAATGATTTAAGACTGAGACTCTCTCCAATACAACACACCATTGCAGAGTTATGTGCATCCCTTCAAGCACACCCTTCTCATTATTGAGTTATTCACAATTATTTTCAATTAACAAATAAGGTTTTATATGTAAGATGGTTAAATAAAGAGCAAAATGATTGATTATTATAATATTATTATTTGTGCCCTGGTCCTATCAGAGCTCTTTGTCACTTCCCACGACCTGGGTTGTGACAAAAACTCCCACTCATTCTTATGTTGAATAAATGTATTGTATAGTGTGTGTATGGCAAGCTTACAAAAAACAACATTTGAGAGTACGCTGACCCTGGTGCTAGAGGGGGTATGCAGCTGGAGGTTGAATGTTTGAAGGGGTACAGGATTCTAAAAAGTTTGGGAACCACCCCCTTGGGTTGTGCCTTGGCGGAGATCTTTGTGGGCTATACTCGGCCTTGTCTCAGGATGGTAAGTTGGTGGTTGAAGATATCCCTCTAGTGGTGTGGGGGCTGTGCTTTGGCAAAGTGGGTGGGGTTATATCCTTCCTGTTTGGCCCTGTCCGGGGGTGTCATCGGATGGGGCCACAGTGTCTCCTGACCCCTCCTGTCTCAGCCTCCAGTATTTATGCTGCAGTAGTTTATGTGTCGGGGGGCTATGGTCAGTTTGTTATATCTGGAGTACTTCTCCTGTCCTATCCAGTGTCCTGTGTGAATTTAAGTATGCTCTCTCTAATTCTCTCTTTCTCTCTTTCTTTCTCTCTCTCGGAGGACCTGAGCCCTAAGACCATGCCTCAGGACTACCTGACATGATGACTCCTTGCTGTCCCCAGTCCACCTGGCCGTGCTGCTGCTCCAGTTTCAACTGTTCTGCCTGTGATTATTATTATTTGATCATGCTGGTCATTTATCAACATTTGAACATCTTGGCCATGTTCTGTTATAATCTCCACCCGGCACAGCCAGAAGAAGACTGGCCACCCCACATAGCCTGGTTCCTCTCTAGGTTTCTTCCTAGGTTTTGGCCTTTTTCTTAGCCACCGTGCTTCTACACCTGCATTGATTGCTGTTTGGGGTTTTATGCTGGGTTTCTGTACAGCACTTTGAGATATCAGCTGATGTACGAAGGGATACATAAATACATTTGATTTCATTTGGTTTGATTTTAACTTTAGCCTGTAGCTTTGATATGTGCTGAAAGAAGGACAGTGTACCATCTAGCCATACTCCCAAGTACTTGTATGAGGGGAATACCTCAATCTCTAAACCCTCAGAGGTAGTAATCACACCGTTGGGGAGAGGGGCATTCTTCTTACCAAACCACATGACCTATGTTTCGAAGCTGTACAGAACAAGGTTAAGGGCAGAGAGAGCTTGTTGGACACTAAGAAAGCTTTGTTGTAGAGCATTTAGCACAAAATCTGGAGAGGGGCCAGCTGAGTATAAGACTGTATCATCTGCATACAAATGTATGAGAGAGCTTCCTACTGCTTTCAGCTATGATGTTGATTGAGAAGAGAGTGGGGCCTAAGATCGAACCTTGGGGTACTCCCTTGATGACAAGCAGTGGCTAAGACAGCAGATGTTCTGACTTTATACACTGAGAGAGGTAGTTAGCAAACCAGGCCAAAGACCCCTCCAAGACACCAATACTCCTTAGCTGGCCTACAGGAATGGAATGGTCTACCGTATCAAAAGGTTTGATAAAATAGCAGCACAATATTGCTTAGAATCAAGGGCAATGGTGACATAATTTAGGACCTTTAAGGTTGCAGTTACACATCCATAACCTGAGCGGAAACCAGATTGCATACCTGGGAGAATACTATAGACATCAAGAAAGCTAGTCAGATGATTATTGACAAGTTTTTTCAACACTTTTGATAAACAGGGCAAAATAGAAATTGGCCATAAACAGTTAGGATCAGCTTGATCTCTCCATTTAAATAAAGGACACACCGTGGCTGCCTTCCAAGCAATGGGAACCTCCCCAAAGAGGAGAGACAGGTTAAAAGGGTTAGAGATAGGCTTGACTGTAACGGATAGCGTCCTCTTCTTCTTCTGAGGAGGAGTAAGGATCGGACCAAAACGCAGCGTGGTAAGTGTCCATTATGTTTAATACAAAAAAACAACAGAACACTGGAACAAAAACAAAATAACGTGCATCAACGAAACAGTTCTGTGTGGCGACAAACACTGACAAGGAAGACAAACACCCACGAAAACACAGGTGGAAAAAGGCTACCTAAGTATGATTCTCAATCAGAGAGAACTAACGACACCTGCCTCTGATTGAGAACCATACTAGGCCGAACACAGAAACCAAACAAAGAAAAACAAACATAGACTGCCCACCCCAACTCACGCCGTAACCATATAAACAAAGACAAAACAAAAGAACTAAGGTCAGAACGTGACATTGGCGATGATAGGGGCCGCAATCTTAAAGAAGAAAGGGTCTAAACCTTCTGAACCAAATAATATTTGGGGGTCAAGTTTAAGGAGCTCCTTTAGCACCTTGGACTCAGTGACTGCCTGCAGGGACAAACTTCGTAGCGGGCAGGGGGAAAAGAGGGAGGAGCATCGGGGATAGTCGCATTAGAAGGGGTGGGAGACGAGGAAATGTTGGATGGACAAAAAGGCATGTCAGAGTCAAATAGGAATCCTGACTTAATGAAGTGATGGTTAAAGAGCTCCTTGTCAGTAACAACCACATCATCAACATTAAGGGACATAGGCAGCTGTGAGGAGGAGGGTTTATTCTCCAGGTCTTTAACCGTTTCCTAGAACTTCTTGGGGTTAGACCCACAGAGAGAACTGCTCCTTAAGTAACTTTGGCCTTCCGGATAGCCTGAGTGCACTTATTTATAATTTGCCTGAACGAGAGCCAGTCAGCCTGAGTATGCGTGTGCCGAGCGATTTGCCAAATGGAATTCTCGAGGTGGAGTAACGATCACGGTCGAACCAGGGGAACACCTTTTCTGGGTGTTTGGAGTCATAACTTTCGGGATTGGTAATAATCTGAGAAATATTTAGGGAGTCCCATTGCTTTAGGACTTGGTCAGGTGTTTTAAGCATGTCCCAGTTTAGGTCACCTAGCAGGACACATTCAGACTTAGTGTAAGGGGCCAGGAGAGAGCTTAGGGTACTGGCCGGTGCTGATGGTGGCCGATAACACCCAGCAACAGTCAACAAAGAGTTATTTGAAAGTTTAATGCGTAAAACCAGAAAATTAAATTGTTTGGGGACAGACTTGGTGGAGATAACCAAGCACTGAAGGTGTTCCTTGGTAAAGATTGCCACTCCACCGCCTTTGGAAGACCTGTCTTGCCGAAAAAGGTTATAACTAGAAAGGTTAACATCAGTGTTCAAAACACTCTTTCTTAACCACATCTCAGTAATGACCAACACATCTGGATTGGAGCTGTGAACCCACACTGTCCATTGATCCATTTTAGGTAATAAGCTTCTAGTGTCAACGTGCAGAAAACCCAGGCTTTTACGAGAGCAGAAGTCAGTGAAGCAGATATCAGAGCACAAATCAGAATTGGGGTGAGCAACAGTAGACGGGCCAGGGTGTATATGCACATTTCCAGATATAATCAGCAGTAATACAATTAGGGCACGACAGAGGACAGGGAGAGCTCTGCAGTGTTGATTTATAACATTTGAATGTGCATTAGATGGCAACAAGATCATATTGTACAGCAATTTCATCAGGTAATATGAATACAAAGCCGGCGATAGGTGGTTAGAATAGGATGGGAGGCCAAGAGTCTGTGTAACCAATAGAGAGTCAGAGTCTCGAGTGTGGGAACAAAACATAGACTGTCCCACGGTTGGGTAAACAAGCAAGTTAGTCAACAAAGCATGCAGGAGTCATGAGGCAAATAGCATAAGGCACAAGCGAAAAATATAAGAACTTGGGGCTAGCCATTGTAAGTTCAGAGTCACTCGCTTCAACAGTGCGTGTGTGCTGGAGGCGAGCAAAATCTCAGAAGAGATGGGGGAGAGTGACGGGGGTACCTATACCAGACAGTGGAGACAGGCCAGGGTAGATGGTGAACAGATAGCCAGGTGGCATCCAAGCAGCTGTGCAGCAGGCAACGGGTATAGGTGTCACACCCACTTGGGAGAAGCTTTTTTCAGGAGGCAGATTCCTTGTAGAAAATCCCAGTTAGCTATTTAACGTAGCTAGTAAGTCTCTGTCTGCCTTTTCCACGTGGAAAGGGAGGTCATTAGCTAGCTATATATTTTCAGTCTCCAAACAAAGTTGTCCTGTGGCTGTTGTATTTTGGGGATTCTGTGGAGGATATATTCTCTGCACAGATGGAGGAGGCTGTGAAACTCTCCTGCCATTGTTAGGCTCAAGAGTTTTCACACCTCTCACTTCACACTTCAGTGCTAATTTCAGTCAGATTCTTTCCGAGCAGCTTGATAGTTTAGTAGTATTATTTATTAAGCTTTATATAACAAAATTATAGAGATTATTGTCTTTTTCTTTTGGGCTTCTGTAAGTAGGTTCAGACTGAGCATTACTCACTCAATTTTGTGTTGGATGGTATTTCCAGGTTCCGCTGTGTTTCTGCAAATTTTGGCTTGTTAGAAGTGTTTTTTCTTGATAGTTCTTGGTAGTAATAATCTATTCAGGTAATTTTATCCCAAATCAAGGTTTTAGATACGGAAATGTGCATTGGAATGAAGGTTTTTATATTGAGGTTAGTTTCCTGTATAAGTCCTTGCAAAAAAAATCAAGTTTATCTACATTTGTTCAACTCTAATTCTATATTTTGGAAAAATAACTCAGGAGTCCATGCTCTCTGTGTCTATTCACTCTCTCTCTCTTTTAGCAGTCCCCTTAACTACAGTGTGGTTCAACATGACTATGATCTGGGTAAGGACAGAAATGTGGTGAGCTGTGTACTGCAGTGGTGCTTATGTTGCAGAGCAGGTGCTCCAGGTTGTGGTCGGAGGTACACTTCCGCTGGTCCTCTAACATCTCCTCCACATGACTGTCCAGACTGAAATGTAGCCATGCAAGCTTCTCTTGTATCTCACGCATGTGCTCCAGTTGCTCAAAGGAGCACACCTTCCCTGAGACGACACAGCAAAGGTTATTCACACCTTTACATACCTGTATAAAATACAGAACTTTCTATGTAACCATTGCACTATGGTATAATGTAAAACAAATGGCCACATTTCCACTGAATAACTGGGTCTCAGTATTCACAGGGATGTCCATGGTGATCTTACCAAAAGCCTGCAATTTTATGGAGTGGAAGTCATTGAGCAGGTTGAGGAGGCCTCCCTCCATCTCTCTCACATCAGAGTTGTCCGTAAGGAAGGAGTGCTGCAGTGTAGAGTACTGGGCCAACTTACTGGTGGGCCCTGCTGGCTGGGGAGTCATGGCCTTCTCCTTATTGGGCCTGGTGAAAATAAGCTAGACAACTGGAATCAACAGAAAACAGGAGTATAGCAAACATTAAGCTGGTCAAACCTGTACCCTAATACAACATTTATACAACCTCCATTTGACTGACCTGTAAAATTAGACATTGTGACTGTTCCAAAACGTGTTTGGTGTAGCTGCTATGTAGCTGCTATGACCACATATTTGACAGTCCTGCTACTCCGATGGACCTCTTGAGCTTGCCTCTGTTTTTTGGGGAGAGGGGGTTGGGGGAGGCTAAGGGAAAATGTGGCTGGAGGGGAGGACAGAGCTTGTGGGGGTTTACCGGGGGAGGAGGGGACTGGAGGAGAAACACTTTGGGGCTCCACTTATTGCGATTGTCCTCCATGGCATATCAGTGTGAAGCCCTCTGGGTAAGATGAGTGGCCCCTGCCTAAGCTTCAGGACGTCCTGTAACAACAACAAAGGTAGGAAGTCAGGATCTAGCGCTTCCCATCCCTGACAAAACTGGAGAGGGATTGGAGGATGAACATGCTGTGAGCTAAGGAAATGCATTTAAAGTACAATCATAACAGTTTCTCTATGGATTTTAAGCTAGGAAAACGGAAAATCAGACCTAAGAGGCCAAAAGTAATGAGTGAACCACCAGCCAACAGACATTTGACTTGGTAGACCTGCTGAATGTCAACTCGATGTAATTATCTCATTTTAAAAGGTAATACTTGCTGTATCTTGAATTCTGCCATTCAATGTAGGCTGCTACATTAAAGTAGCCTCTTGTATCACTGACACACAATCCTCTGGAAAACAACACAGGGGTTAACTGCAGGAGGTTCATGGCTGGATGGCTGCCAGGGTGAAAGTACATGACCTAATACCCCCACCTGAGCTTTAGCTATATTCTCAAATATTCAGCATTTTGACTAGCTTTGTACATTTTCAAGGTGAACAAGCTCACGCATCCAGGTAATAATATATGCTTGTGTGGAAAACGTCCAATGGGGAGGATTCATTTTAGAATGCCTGTCCCTGTACAACAGGCTTGTGCAAACAGTTCCACTGAGAGGTATTTTTAGAATGCATCATTTCCTTGTAATTGGTCTGACAACACATTGCAAACAAGTCTTTCAACTTCTGTAGCTGAAAACCTGTGGACAATCAGGCATGTGTAATGCTTTTACATACAGTGCATTCAGAAAGTATTCAGACCCCTTGACTTTTTCCACATTTTGTTACTTTACAGCCTTATTCTAAATTTGATTAAACCATTTTTTCCCCTCATCAATCTACACACATTATGACAATGCAAAAACAGGTTTTTATACATTTTTGCACATTTATAAAAATACAAAAATAAAATGAAATATCACATTTAAATAAGTATTCAGCTTCTTTACCCAGTCTTTGTTGAAGCAGTGATTACAATATTCTTGGGTATGACACTACAAGCTTGGCACACCTGTATTTGGGGAGTTTATCCCATTCTTCTTTATAGATCCTCTCAAGCTCTGTCAGGTTGGATGGGGAGCGTCGCTGCACAGCTATTTTCAGGTCTCTCCAGAGATTTTTTTCAAGTCCGGGCTCTGACTGGGCCACTCAAGGACATTTAGAGACTTGTCCCGAAGCCACTCCTGCATTAGGAGTTTTTCCTAGCCACCGTGCTTCTACACCTGCATTGCTTGCTGTTTGGGGTTTCAGCCTGGGTTTCTGTACAGCACTTTGAGATATCAGCTGATGTACGAAGGGCTATATAAATAAATTTGATTTGATTTGATTATCTTGGCTGTGTGCTTAGGGTCGTTGTCCTGTTGGAAAGTGAACCTTCACCCCAGTCTGAAGTCCTGAGCGCTCTGGAGCAGATTTTCATCAAGGATATCTCTGTACTTGCTCCGTTCATCTTTCCCTCGATACTGACTAGTCTCCCAGTCCCTGCCACTGAAAAGTCTCCACAGCATGATGCTGCCATCGCCATGCTTCACTGTATGGATGGTGTCAGATTTCAGCCAGACGTGATGCTTGGCATTCAGGCCAAAGAGTTCAATCTTGGTTTCATCAGACCAGATAATATTGTTTATCATGGTCTGAGAGTCCTTTAGGTGTCTATGGCAAACTCCAAGCGGGCTGTCTGGTGCCTTTCACTGAGAAGTGGCTTCCGCTAACCACTCTACCATAGAGACCTGATTGGTGGAGTGCTGGAGAGATCGTCAGAGTGACCATCAGGTTCTTGGTGACCTCCCTGACCAATTCCCTTCTACCCCGATTGCTCAGTTTGGCCGGGCAGCCAACTCTAGGAAGAATCTTGGTGGTTCCAACCTTCTTACATGGATGGTGTCAGATTTCAGCCAGACGTGATGCTTGGCATTCAGGCCAAAGAGTTCAATCTTGGTTTCATCAGACCAGATAATATTGTTTATCATGGTCTGAGAGTCCTTTAGGTGTCTATGGCAAACTACAAGCGGGCTGTCTGGTGCCTTTCACTGAGAAGTGGCTTCCGCTGGCCACTCTACCATAGAGACCTGATTGGTGGAGTGCTGGAGAGATCGTCAGAGTGACCATCAGGTTCTTGGTGACCTCCCTGACCAATTCCCTTCTACCCCGATTGCTCAGTTTGGCCGGGCAGCCAACTCTAGGAAGAATCTTGGTGGTTCCAACCTTCTTACATTTTAAAATGAATGAGGCCACTGTGTTCTTGGGGACCTTCAATGCTGAATACTTATGTAAACAAGCTATTTCTGTTTTGTTTTTTTAATACATTGGCTAACATTTCTAAAAACCTGTTTTCACTTTGTCATTATGGGGTATTGTGTGTTGATTGAATTTAATACATTTTAGAATATGGCTGTAACAACATGATGTGGGAAAAATCAAGGGGTCTGAATAGTTTATATTACCTGTAAGTGATGTGTGACATCTTGTAGGCCTACAAGGCCTAGGTTCTTTATAATTTCAAGAAATCAAATAGATATAGATCGATCCCACGAACACATTGCTTTACATTTATTAAAAGGGCTAACACTTTCTGACAGATGGCTGCGTGGGTAAGCGGAGTCAGAGATAATGACAGTGGATTGGATCAGACATCAAAGTGGATGTCCAATTACTTGACGGGTTTATTCTAGGATGTTGATTCGCACCGTTCTTCGTTTTATTATAGTCTACTCTAGCCCAGATACTAGACACTATTATATTTGTTTTTTTGTATTACAATGGTTAATTCATTTTATCTTTCATACACTAGTTATTACGGATACAGAATGGACTATATAGCCATCCTCCAACTGAACTTGAATCAGTGGACTACTATGTTCCAAAGATGGCCACTAACCACACTGTCAACTTGTTCACCACCACGCTGTAAAATACATTAACTCACTCGCAATATTGTAAACTAGAAGTAAGAAAAATAAGTGCATAATATAAATAAATATAAATCTCAATGGCGCATTTGCAGTAAACCATGTCAATGACATGAACAAATTAATGCGTCTATCGGAAGACAATGGATCACTTACCGAATGTATAGCGCACAAAATAATCGGTTGAATGAACGCCTAGTCAGTTTTCACAATAAAATGTTTCTCATTGAGGTTGTCTAATTGGGAAAAAACGACAGTAGACTAGTGTACAAGAGCCCCATAGAACACCTTAAATATACTGAACACAAATATAAACGCAACATTCAACAATTTCAACGACTTTACTGACTTACAGTTCATACACATTTCTGCTGTCCGGGTGGTCAGTCACAGAGGTGAAGAGGTCGAATGTGGAGGTCCTGGGCTGGCGTGGTTACACAAGGTTTGCGGTTGTGTGGCTGGTTGGACATACTGTCAAATTCTCTAAAATGACATTGGAGATGGCTTATGGTAGAGAAATTAACATTACATTTTCTGGCAACAACTCTGGTGGACAATTCTTCAGTCAGCATGCCAATTGCACACTCCCTCAAAACTGAGACAACTGTTGCATTGTGTTGTGACAAAACTGCACATTTTAGAGTTGATTTTTATTGTCCCCAGCACAAGGTGCACCTGTGTAATGATCATGCTGTTTAATCAGCTTCTTGATATGCCACACCTGTCAGGTGGAAGGATTGTCTTTGCAAAGGAGAAAAGCTCACTAACAGGGATGTAAACCAATTTGAGCACACAATTTGAGAAAAACAAGCAATGTATGGAACATTTCTGGGATCTTTTATTTCAGCTCATGAAACATCGGACCAACACGTTACATGTTGCGATTATATTTTTGTTCAGTATAGAATCCCAAGCGGGGTACTTGGAGCGCACTGAGACATCTTTATCTTGCATTTAAAGTTGCAATATGTAACTTTTTGGGCGACCCGACCAATTCACATAGAAAGTTAATTTATAGATCTGCCATTCTCATTGAATGCAAGACTAAGAAGCGGTAGAACTGTTCTATTTGTGCTATTTCTATGCTTCCCGTTCATAAGTTTAGTTTACTTTCCGTTTTGTACACCAGCTTCAAACAGCTGATAATACAATATTTTGGGTTATTAAAAAATATATTTCACAGCTGTCTAGATGGTACCGTTAAAAGGCGAAATATACAGAAATCACTCTACCATTTCCTGGTTGCTAAAATTCTCATAGTTCGCCTAATATCAGGTTATGTGACAAAACAAGCAACAAGTGTAGAGAATCATTGTACCATTTAAACCATGGTGAAATATATGTTCAATAACCAAACATTTTGTATTTTCAGTTGTTTGAAGCTGGCATACAAAACTGAAAGTAACAGACGGGAAGCATAGAAATAGTACACATAGAATAGATCTACCACTTCTTAGACTTGATGATAATATATCTATAATACACATTTTTATGTGAATTTGGGGGGGTCACCCAAAAAGGTACATATTGCAGCTTTTAAAGGGCCAGATACTACATTTTCCCCAATTGGAATGGGATCCAATGAGCGGGAACATTCACTATAATTGAGGGGATTCTGATTGTTTTGATCCAGGTGCCCAGGTAGGCGTGTTTTGCAACGGTTGAAAGTTGATTACATTTGGAACCAGGCTGCCTCCCGGCATGAGCCAGATGCCCCTTTCAAAGCCCATGGTGAAGTTGTCTCAAAACAAAAGTGATGTAATTAAGCACATGGACTAATGAGTAGGATTCTGTGTTTTCACATGCAAAACTGATTGCTTTTGATAAAAACGCTTTATCTGGCTTCCTAATTAAAACTAATTTGAAAATGTAAAAACATTAATTTTATGGAAAAGAGATATTGAATGTTTCTGGACAATGTAACATAATGCCTTGTTGACATGGCCGGCAACGAATATTACTGTTCGGTTTGAAAAGGGTGCTTCTCCCTCACCACTTTTGCCCATTCATGTCGTGGGCCATAGACTGGTGCCCTGCGGCTCAGCATAATCAAATCCACCCATTGTCATATTATTCTAAGGGTCTCACAAGTCTGAGTGGTCAAGCCCTGGATGGAGTGCAAGCCAGGTAATTGAGGTCCCATGGGATGGTTGTTGGAAGATGCTCAAGTGCATTCAATGTGGCTCAGTCAGGTAGACCTGCTTGCCAAGAAAAAGGGGTGAATTGAAGATTATTTTGCAAGATACCCTTGGGAAAATACCAAAACTCTTTTGAGAAACATTTCACCAGCCTGTAGTAGAGAGTTGAGGCCCCTGAAGAAATTGTAAAATGTTTGAATTGTTCGCTTAAGTTATTAGCAGCTTCAGGGAGCCCTGTCTTCTGTGAATAGGCAAAAACTAATTTTAAAGAAAAAAAAGAAACACAGCCTAGCTATATATACTATATATAGGGGCCCTGGGGCCACACTTTCTTTATCAATTGTTCACTCTTTGAATATATTGAAATGCTGCATATCTAAATTGAGAAAATAATTATATTGACATCTGTTTGTGAAAAGAAGTATAGAGTTGTAGGGAGTGGTACTGTAAAGAGCCCTCTAGTGGGAAACAGATCATGGAGACACCAGAGAGCACAGTTAACTCAAGAGTTCAACTATAAAATAATCACAGGCACAACCTTGAAAGGAATACAAAAATATGTTTATTTTTATTATGGCAGATCAGAACAAAAACAACAGTGACACAAAATGCAGTTGTAGAAAAAATACAAAGCTTTCATGCGTGTTTTTCTTGTTCCATAATAAATGATCAACAATAGCTTATCTTTAACTTATCTTCTGGTCAGATGAGCTGTTTGAGTATGAGTATGCCTTGCCTAAGACTATTCTGTCTCTGAGAAGCTTGAAGAAGGCGTAGTAGTTGCTGAAGAGAATTAAAGCCAAGGATATCGTCTGATGCCACTTTTCTGAGCATATCAACGAGTAGAGCTGGTAGAATATCATAGCACCTTCCAAGATGATGAGGATGTTCAATATTCGTAAGGGCTTGTTGAAGAAAAACTAAAGGATAAAAATAGAAGAAAAAAGGAGGCATGTTGTTATTGAACAAACAATGTCTGGAAGTGCAACCAGTCCTTTAGCTGCCTGAGGCTCAAACAAGAACCGTCTTGCAGTTGGTGTTACTTACATAGAAGCGATAGTGGGAGACGTCTGAGGGGACAGCCACATTGTAGTGCCCCATGGCCTTGTAAACATTCTTATTGTGTTTGACCAGGACACCCTGGGGCCACATGTACTCTTCCGTCCATCTGTAGAAGAGAAAGGGTTCAAATACCAGATTAATGATTTATATTCAGTTGTCATAGCATTGTAATAACTGTAGTAATATACAACAATTACTAACATGTTATTACTAGAGTAATTAGTGTTATAATCCCTCCCAAAACACTGAGGAACACCTATCATTAGTGCTCCTCGGGCCGTGATGCCACCTCACTAGTGGTACTTACATGTGCTGCAGGACGTTGGAGCAGAGAGAAGGGTCTACTTTGTGCCAGCAGCCCAGGTGGGCTGCGGCCTTGTGGAG
Source organism: Oncorhynchus clarkii lewisi (assembly GCF_045791955.1). Lineage (NCBI taxonomy): Eukaryota > Metazoa > Chordata > Actinopteri > Salmoniformes > Salmonidae > Oncorhynchus > Oncorhynchus clarkii. Next base: position 44,800,109 of record NC_092165.1, read on the forward strand.
CAGGTCACAGTAGCGTGGGGGCAGCAGGTGTCTCATGAGGATGACTGAGGTACTGACAGACACCAGGATGAAGAGCTCACAGGACCAGCGTTTGTCCACGTACTGTGTGCTCTTCAGAGGACCAGCACACAACCAGAATCCGAAGACAGAAAAACACAGCACCTCAGACATACATTACATTATTATTTGTTTAACCTTTATTAACCTAGGAAAGTCAGTTAAGAACAAATTCTTATTTACAATGACGACCCACCCCAGCCAAACCCTCCCCTAACCCGGACGACGCTGAGCCAATTGTGCGCCGCCCATTACAACGGCAGGCATTAAGAAATGCAAGTATTCCATCTAATGATGTTGACATAACTCGTTGGCAATATATAACAATGCTGCCCTATGGTGCAAAACAAACAGCTCTGACGACAGACCATAATTTCTCAAATCTCAGTCAGCGCAACACACAACTTCATAGGGAATTGGACTAGCACATCCTGCAACATACATAACATGAGGCTTCTCAGTTATAACAGTGGAAGTCAGTTATAGGTACTCACCTTAACAAACCATACAGGTACGAAGGCCACATAGTAGGCACTGAGCATGGAGCTGACCAGCACCTCCTTCATCCTCCAGTTGAAGTCCATCTTCAGGTACTCCACCTCCTTGCGGATGAGGTCTGGGGAGAGGCAGCAGGCGTGTGTGGGCATGGCCTGGACCCCGTACAGCTGGCTGGTGTGCTGCTTCCACGTCTCCTTCAGCACCGTCAGGTAGTCCCGCCCGCGCCCCACACTGCCCACCTCCTTCGACCCGATGCTGGTGATGGGTGAGAGCGGCCCCACCCGGCGGAAGTCGCAGTTCAACCGGAAAAAGGGAATGTACATACCGAACCTATGGAAACAGGGGATTTCAGAATTTTCAGGTCCCAATCTATTCCAAACTGACAGGGGTATATAATAGTCTATTCAGATCATAGGAATCTAATCTGGAGTTAGTCGGTACTGTGATGACTAACTTTGAACTGTATAGGGAACATGACATACTGTGGCTCTGAAACATTGTGGAGCTTGACAAATGCTCTGAGCTCTAGTGAAGGTTGATACTAGTGATGTGGTTGTTTGGCAAGTAGTACGCTATGTATGACTCTCTCTGTGTCATTGTGAAGTCTGGCTTGAATGGTTGTGATACTGAGGTCTGACGGCTGACCATACTCACGGGTAACAGAGAAAAAGCAGGCTGAGGACAGAGTAGGTCCTGAATAGGTATATGAGGGAGCGACACAGACTCCAGCCTGTCAGTGTGAGCACAGCGAACCGTGCCATCACTAGGAAGATGGAGTGAGGGAACGAGAGCTTCCCACTCTGGGATGCCTGAAGAGGCAGAGAGAGAGAGGCAGAGTCAGACAGACATGATGTTTGTTATGCCAATAAGGTACTATTCACCCGAGAGACAGAAACAGACCTGAGCGGTTTGAGAAAAACAGAAAGAGATAGAGGTGCCGGAAAAAATCCTACATTGACAAATATCACACAATAACACTTGCATTATTAAAGAGATGCACATTGGTGGAATTGTTTACAACAAATCTATAATATCAAACTTGCCAAGCGGTGTGAATTCCTACCTCTTTTACAATCGCTGCAATCAGCCTGCGAGCCAGTATGATGACTGTGAACACCAGCATGTTATAGTCGATGAGGTGGAAGTTCTGCATTAGACAAAACAAAATATTTTATAATGATGTTGTATTACTTACTGGAAATGAAGTTAGCATGCCATGAGAAGTGAAATCATTTATAACAGTATAGTGACAACATTTGGAAAGGAATCCCTTTTCAGATGTAATTTGTAAGATGTCGAAGTACAAAGAATGGAGACGGCAAATATGCACACCTGGACCTTCTCCTAAACGGGACATTTATAAAATCTGCAGGAACATTATCAAACCTGATACTATCTCCATTATGTTTTTATTTAACTAGGCACGTCAGTTAAGAACAAATTCTTATTTACAATGACTGTCTTACTCGGCCAAACCCTAACCCGGAAGACGCTGGGCCAATTGTGCGCCACCCTATAGGACTCCCAATCACAGCCGGTTGTGATACAGTCTGGAATCGAACCAGGATCTGTAGTGACGCCTCTAGCACTGAGATGTAGTGCCTTAGACCGCTGCGCCACTCTGGAGACCAATGTGGTCAAATACAATCAAACCCTCACACAATGGCAATGAAGTCACCACACAACCAAACAAACAAACTCACACAAAATCCAATAACCTCCCGAAGTGAGCCACAAACAAACCCTAACAGACAGACAGCAACACAGTCAGATAACATCATCAGTCAGTGACAGTCTGAGTGGGGGGACTCACCAGTGAGGTGTGTGAGGGGGGGTGTGAGGGGGGGTACCACCAGACAGTCTTGTAGATGTTGACATAGTGCACAAAAAGGGCGATGAGGTGGCAGAAGAACAAGTGCAGCTCAAACAGCACATTCCTGTCCATGGATAACTCTGGGATCTTACAGTGCTTCAGAGGAACCACCGTATGGGCTGCCAAGGGGGGGCTAGAGATGCCCGTTCCTGAGCCGTTCCTAGAACACACACATGATCAGGGGCTTACAGAAATACTTTGTGTTACTACATGTTCATATCTAAAGACTTAATAGCCTTTAGCTATTATCACCCTCCATAACAACATGACTGTGGTATAGGCCTACACACTGGGGCAGTAGGTAGCCTGGCAGGTAGGAGCATTGGGCCAGTAACCGAAAGGTTGCTGGATCGAATTCCTGAGCTGACAAGGTAAAAATCTGTCGTTCTGCCCCAGAGCAGGGCAGTTAACCCACGGTTCCCCAGGTGCCGAAAACGTGGATGCCGATTAAGGCAGCCCTCCACATCAATCTGATTCAGTGGGGTTGGGTTAAACGCGGAAAACACATTTTAGTTAAATGCAATCAGTTGTACAACTAGGTATCCCCCTTATCCTTTCCTTATGCAACATAAACAAATCACTCTCACAACAACATATCATTACAACCACATATCACAGTGCTCTACACAGAACCCAGACACCCCATACTATGCCCTTGTCCTCTCACCTTGTCCGAGACCGCACCCCTGTGACTGGGGAGCTGGTAGAGTGGTTACCATTGCCGACCGAGCCTGGCTCACTGCTCAGTGGAGACCTGCAGTAAGCAGTGCGGTTCGCCCCTCTTCGTCCGCCTGCCATCGCAGAGACTCCCAACGTTTCTTTGTCTTGTGAGTTTAAGTTTGTCTGAGCGCTCCTCTTTCTCTGATCACAGTGAAGGAAACCACCCTGATGATTTGAAAAGTTGGTTTATTTTCTTAGTTCTATAGGCACCACTGCTCAAAAGTTATGCTAAGTCAGCTAAATGTATGATATACTGCAAACTGGTGATGACATGAACAGTAGTCAATCCAGATTGGGGCTTTACATTTCAATCATAAAAGGTTATTATGCATTTATAATGCTCAAATAACAGATCATGTTTATATATGACACTATTAAGCAAAACATGTACAGTGACAGATCATGAATGAATGTCAGTGACAGAAACAATATCTCCATTTGAAATGTAGATTAGCAATTTATTCATTCCAACCTGACCTGATAATAACGTGGCCTGAGTACAATGTGACCAAAACACTACACAAATCTTGAAATATCTGCTAACCCATGCATCTCCTATAAGACAAGCTACAGCTAGTTAAACAAATATTTTTGTAGTTGGTAGCTATTGCGATGCATGTTTTGGGTTTTGTATGTAAACAGCTAGTTGATTCCATGTGCTCCTTCCCAATGCAGCTAACTAACTAGTTAAACAAGTTTGCTGAATTGTATTGGCATCAACTAACTAAACACAATTTACTGAGGAAAGACCAACACCTTTTGCGGAAGCTGACATACAAAACAGATAGTTGCATCATTATGAAGTGACAGGTCATAAATATATTTAAAAATGTAATGCATTTTATCGTTGCGTGTACCCGATAAAACGTGTATTTTCCGCCAAGACGGCAAATGCATGCTCGACGAAATACAAAAGACTGCGGCCTAACGTAACCACATAAACAGGCTAGCTGGTAGCTAGCTAGCAACCCAAATCATACAACATTTAGGCTTACCGGAGTTTGGACAGCGATTTTATCTTAGATGCGGTTGCAATATATGAAGTAGCAAGTTACACAACACAGATTTTCTGAGCCTTTGTTGAAAAAAATGCGCGTTTTCCATTATAATAAACGAGGTTGATCATTGTGTTGACGTGATACTACCGCTGTGTGATAGAGATGGGACGCGGACGTGATTGAGGACATCACGAGGGAGGGGAGTGTTTCTTTACTTTAAAGAGATCATGTAATACCAAAGATTTGTATAGCTCATTGTTCTATCGGTGATAATTCTGCATTTACGTAATACATCCTGATAATTTACATCTGGAGATGCAGGAGTTAACAATTTTACCACAATGCTATGATATAAAAGCTTTTATATTTTAATCAAAATATGTTTTATATAACTATAGAACTTATTGTGTTTTTGCAAGTGGTACCAGAGTAAATTAATTGAATCCATACATTTTACAGTGCAGTATGAACACTGCTTTGCTTTCATGATTAGATCAACATAATATGTAGTCTATATTGTTCAATGCATGAATTCGTACTTTTGCAAAGACCTTACTGTAAATCCCATTCTCATCAATCTAAAAATTCTTCATTGCGTTCCTGCATCCCCTTTCATTTATTTATGGTAGGACAGGACAGGTGAATGCAATGGGGTGGATGGCTCCTTGAAATTTGTTTTCGCCTGTCAAACTCTTTGACATCTATCAATATGATTGGACAAGAACCCACTATGTGAAAAGCTATGTTATTGTAATTATTTTCTTACCACTAGATGTCAGCATTTAGTTAGCTGTGTTCTAGGAAAAAGTTATATATAGGAACATGTCTGAAAAACGGGAATTTCTTTGGTAATGGGAAAGGCATCATTTTTAAAATTTGAATTATGTATTTTATGAATCTCCAGATACATATGCTTTTGATCCAAAGCATAATAAACTAATCCTCAAATGTAATCTTGAAAGATCTAACCTAATCAGCAGCATGTCCCTAGAGCCATTTGTACTTTTACTGAACCCTTCCACTTCTACCTCACATTTTAGGTTGTCAAATTGATTAACTTAAATAATCAGCATTTTACCATGCATGTGCAATTATTTGCAGGTAATAAGTATGGTAATGAGTTAACTGCCTGCAGTTTTCTAATAGGGCACATATTGGTGAGAAAAAAGGTATGTGTCATCACTGTGGAAAAAGCAGCATATTGTTTCTGACAATGAGCCTCAGAAGATCAAATGGCTGATAATGCCTTCATCCATTCTGAGACAGATATCGTGCATGCTTGCAGTTTTTTTGATGGCTGATCATGTCACAGGGGGAAAGGGTACAAGGTGTGAGAAATGATAAGAACCTTTGAGAGATATAGCATTATTGTTGATATGCATTTGGAGGCAGGTTGGGCTCAGAGGAAAATATATGTACATATTTTCATTCCTTTCAAAGGTCACAGATGATTCCCCACTATATTTATTCAAAAATGATCTATTATATTTACAAGATAGTCGCGTGAGTCGTTTTTCTGAAAGTTTCCAGAATACCACATGCATTCATTTATGTCAGTACATTTGTAACAGACTACACATTACGAAACTTGTATTAGATAAAAAAAACATTAAGTAATTCGGGACTCTCACAAACCATACATCTCACGGGGACAGAATTTGGGCAGAGTAAATCCTCTCACTTCCTCTCTGATTTATTTCCATCCAGCTGAAGTGCCCTCCAGTTGAGGAAGTTTTCCATTAGTTACCACAGCCACAAAGAAAAATGTGCTTTTTGGTCTTAATTTAAGGTGAGGGTTAGCAGTGTGGTTAAGGTTAGGTTCAAAATCACATTTTAAGAAGATGCATTGTAGAAATAGACGGGGTTTATGATTTTGTGGCTGTGGTAACTAGTGACGACTGTTCAGGCATCTGAGGAACTGCTTAGCCCCAGACAACAGGAGCTTTATAAAACGTTTTTTATTAAACCTTTATTTAACAAGGAAAGTCAGTTAAAAAAAAGTCTTATTTACAATGACGGCCTACCGAAAGGCAAAAGGCCTCCTGCGGGACGGGGGCTGGGATTAAAAATACACATCATGACAAGAGAGACACCACAACACTACATAAAGAGAGACCTAAGACAACAATATAACATGGCAGCAACACTTGACGACACAGCATGGTAGCAACACAACATGACAACAACATGGTAACAACACAACATAGCAGCAGCAAAACATGGTAGAAACACAAAACATGGTACAAACATTATTGGGCACAGACAACAGCACAAAAGGTAGAGAGAACAATGCATCACGTGAAGCAGCCACAACTGTCAGTAAGAGTGTCCATGATTGAATCTTTGAATGAAAAGATGGAGATAAAACTGTCTAGTTTGAGTGTTTTTTGCAGCTCGTTCCAGTCTGCTGCAGCAAACTGAAAAGAGGAGCGACCCAGGGATGTGTGTGCTTTGGGGACCTATGTGACTGGGTGTTGTATGTGGAGGATGAGGGCTGCAGTAGGTATCTCAGATAAGGTGGAGTGAGGCCTAAGAGGGTTTTATAAATAAGCATCAACCAGTGGTTCTTGCGACGAGTATATAGAGATGACCAGTTTACAGAGGAGTATAGAGTGCAGTGATATGTCCTATATGAAGTATTGGTGACAAATCTGATGGCTGAATGGTAATGAACATTTAGCCGCTCGAGAGCACTGTTACTTGCCGATCTATAAATTACGTCTCCGTAATCTAGCATGGCTAGGATGGTGATCTGAATCAGGGTTAGTTTGGCAGCTGGGGGGAAAAAGGAGCGATTACTATAGAGGAAACCAAGCATAGATTTAACCTTAGGCTGCAGCTTTGATACGTGCTGAGAGAAGGACAGTGTACCATCTAGCCATACTCCCAAGTACTTGTATGAGGTAACTAACATATTTCCTCCAACATTATAATGAAAAGGTGCCTCTCGGTTCCAAAACACATGTTTTCTGGAGACTTGTGGGAGGAGTACTGATGAGGTCGCTCACTGTATGCGCTTTCGGTAGAGTGACACTGTTCAGACTGAGGAGAAATCTGCACACAAATTATACATCCCAGACCACCTCCTGAAGTGGTCAGCCAGATCTGAACACAATCAGACCATAAAGTGATCTTTGTATTCTGATAGGGAGTCTCACTTACATGCGACTTCTACTATGTACAAAAGGCTGTGAAGTATTTGTAGTTAATCATATCAGTAATGTTAGCTTATCATATCAGAGCTGTAGCTCCACCCACCGGTCAAGTGGAGCAGAACATGCTGGGCGATCTCAAACTCAAGAGAAGAAGATCAAGAGGAGTCAAGTGAGAGAAAGTTCCAGCCATCCTTGTTTTTATATCAGTTAGCGTTCATTGTGTTAGCCAAGGCCAGTGTGCGTCCTTGTTGATATGTAAATACATATTTAATATCTTTCAGGTGTTTATGTCTGAAGATGCACTCTGCGACAATAATTACATATTTATGATAATACTACTTAGTAGTTTCTACTGCGAGCTAGCTATTGTAACTTGGCCAGCTCTGTTTTGGTTGTCATATAATTTCGTACATTTAACCCTGTATTTGTATAGGATAATGTCCCCCAGTGCTTTGTTTATATGCCCTGTAATTGTAAAAGTAAAGTGGGGCAAAAAAGTATTTAGTCAGCCACCAATTGTGCAAGTTCTCAGACAAATTGAGAAAAAAAAATCCAGAAAATCACATTGTAGGATTTTTAATGAATTTATTTGTAAATTATGGTGGAAAATAAGTATTTGGTCAATAACAAAAGTTTATCTCAATACTTTGTTATATACCCTTTGTTGGCAATGACAGAGGTCAAACGTTTTCTGTAAGTCTTCACAAGGTTTTCACACACTGTTGGCGGTATTTTGGCCCATTCCTCCATGCAGATCTCCTCTTGAGCAGTGATGTTTTGGGGCTGTTGCTGGGCAACACGGACTTTCAACTCCCTCCAAAGATTTTCTATGGGGTTGAGATCTGGAGACTGGCTAGGCCACTCCAGGACCTTGAAATGCTTGTTACGAAGCCACTCCTTCATTGCCCGGGCGTTGTGTTTGGGATCATTGTCACGCTGAAAGACCCAGCCACGTTTCATCTTCAATGCCCTTGCTGATGGAAGGAGGTTTTCACTCAAAATCTCACGATACATGGCCCCATTCATTCTTTCCTTTACACGGATCAGTCATCCTGGTCCCTTTGCAGAAAAACAGCCCCAAAGCATGATGTTTCCACCCCCATGCTTCACAGTAGGTATGGTTCTTTGGATGCAACTCAGCATTCTTTGTCCTCCAAACACAACGAGTTGAGTTTTTACCAAAAAGTTATATTTTGGTTTCATCTGACCATATGACATTCTCCCAATCTTCTTCTGGATCATCCAAATGCTCTCTAGAAATCTTCAGACGGGCCTGGACATGTACTGGCTTAAGCAGGGGGACACGTCTGGCACTGCAGGATTTGAGTCCCTGGCGGCGTAGTGTGTTACTGATGGTAGGCTTTGTTACTTTGGTCCCAGCTCTCTGCAGGTCATTCACTAGGTCCCCCCGTGTGGTTCTGGGATTTTTGCTCACCGTTCTTGTGATCATTTTGACCCCACGGGGTGAGATCTTGCGTGGAGCCCCAGATCGAGGGAGATTATCAGTGGTCTTGTATGTCTTCCATTTCCTAATAATTGCTCCCACAGTTGATTTCTTCAAACCAAGCTGCTTACCTATTGCAGATTCAATCTTCCCAGCCTGGTGCAGGTCTACAATTTTGTTTCTGGTGTCCTTTGACAGCTCTTTGGTCTTGGCCATAGTGGAGTTTGGAGTGTGACTGTTTGAGGTTGTGGACAGGTGTCTTTTATACTGATAACAAGTTCAAACAGGTGCCATTAATACAGGTAACGAGTGGAGGACAGAGGAGCCTCTTAAAGAAGAAGTTACAGGTATGTGAAAGCCAGAAATCTTACTTGTTTGTAGGTGACCAAATACTTATTTTCCACCATAATTTGCAAATAAATTCATTAAAAATCCTACAATGTGATTTTCTGGATTTTTTTTCTCATTTTGTCTGTCACAGTTGAAGTGTACCTATGATGAAAATTACAGGCTTCTCTCAGCTTTTTAAGTGGAAGAAATTGCACAATTGGTGGCTGACTAAATACTTTTTTGCCCCACTGTATATGGTACATCATTATATGAGTATTACATCAGTGGCAACCTGTCCTTCAGGGCAGGTGGGACCGAGCCACACCTGTTTTGAGACCCACATTTTTAGGTAAAAAACAACAACAGGGTTTATCTGTTTCACATGTTATTTTGGCATTAATACGTTGGCATTTATCATTGAAACGATCTGCAAAAATCACTGAAGTTGGAGACTCATATCTCCCTCACTAACTTTAAGCACCAGTTGCCAGTTGTCACTGCTCCTGTACATAGCCCATCTGTAAATAGCCCATCCAACTACCTCATCCCACATACTGTTATTTATTTTGCTCCTTTGCACCCCAGTATCTCTACTTGCACACTCATCGTCTGCACATCTATCACTCCAGTGTTTAATTGCTATATTGTAATTATTTCGCCACTAATGGCCTATTTATTTCCTTACCACCCTCATCCTACCTCATTTGCACATACTGTATATAGACTTTTTCAATTGTATTATTGACTGTATGTTTGTTTATTCCATGTGTAACTGTGTTGTTGTTTGTGTCGCACTGCTTTGTGTTATCTTGGCCAGGTCGCAGTTGTAAATGAGAACTTGTTCTCCACTAGCTTACCTGGTTAAATAAAGGTTAAATAAAAATAAAATAATAATAATAATATGTAGGTAATAAAGCCGCATACAAACGTGGTCTATTTTTTGATTTCTTGAGCAAAGCAGCTCCAAAAGGCAGGTGTTTCAGCCTAGCTCAGTGCTTTCTGTGGCGGTGGGACAGCCAGCGGAAAATACAGAGCGTAGGTGTTGGTAATGTTCTCTAGTTGCGCCATGATTAGCTCAGTGTTCTGTCACTCCTGGCGACAGTAAGTCACTGCCAAGTCTAAGGGTAGACCTCGAAAATTCAAGCCCCTTGGGTGCTGCTATAGAGTTACATTAGAAGTGCCTATCCAATAAGGCTCAAGGTCATTGGCCACAGATAAAATGATGTCATATCACTTTATATCTACAGTAGCTTTGATTGGACTGATCATGTCAAGATCATACTTTCAAAATTCAAAAGCCACTCGCACATCTGAGCTATCTTTTTTGCAGGTGCATGGTAACAGTTGAATAACATGAGAAAAAAGAAAACCGCACACTGCTCTTAATAATAAAGATCATTCAAGAACAATGATACTATCGGCCACAGGCCTTCGTCAGAGCTTTGTGAGTTTTTTTTTAAAATGAGCACCCTTATGGAGACATAACCCCACCCACATCCGTTCCACCCATCGAATGGGGTTGGAGTCGAGGGAAAACAAGTGCGACCAAATATAACAATGTGCATTTCATAAATATTCGAATAAAGTGTGTACATAAAACGCATGTAAAACCCCAATGAGTACATCGACCTACCAAATAGGTTTTCATAAAACATTGGGTACAGCGCAAGAAAAACGTGAAATGGGGGCATAATTCATGTTCACATTTACAACATAACATACATAGGCATTTCATCATTAAGGAAATAATGTCTGGAGTGTGAAAATCCCAAAACATTATCTTTTGCTCAGAGTATTTTTATATCACCTCTCCTGTCTGATATCTTAACTTTCTCTATGCCACAAAATCTAAAGGTAAAAACGTAATGTTTAACTCATTAAAATGTACTGCGACGATAATCCCGGTTGTTTCTCCTGATTGAACTTTTATGTTAACACATTCTCTGTTTGAGAGAACTAGATGTTTTATCTACATAACACAGCCCACGTGGACATTTAATCATGTAGATAACATGGGCGGTGGAGCACGTAATAATGCAATTTATTTGGAACCGTTTTCCTGTATATGGGTGGCAGAAATATTCACACTTCATCACATTGCACTGTGCGAAATCTCTGCATTTATATCTACCATTCGGAAGAGGGCGTAAAAGAGCCTGGCTGATTTTCTTTTGTGCCTGGCAGTTCGCTTCGACCAATTTATCGCGTAAATTGCGACCTCTCCTATATACACGTGGTGGATTCTTAAATTCTGCTGGCAAAGCTGGGTCCGATGTTAAGACATGCCAGTGTTTCTTGACAGCATCACTTTTCGCGAGTTCGAAGTATATGTGGTGGCGAACATTACAGTGTTCTTTAGCTCTAATGGGTCTTTTTTAGCAGTTCATCTCGTGTTTTCCCCAATGCCAAATTATGAGCTTCATCCACACATTGTGGAGAATAGTCTCTATTGCGTATCTCCGTTGCTTTTCTAGATAGTCCTCTGTGGAGTGGCATATACGACTCACTGAAAACTGGCTCCTTCAAAGTCCTCAATGTATCGATACCACTTCAGGATTTTATTAAAAAATAGATTTTCGCTTTCATTGTTAACGAAACGTTGTTAAAAAAGACCCACATAAAGGTCAGCATAGCTCGGAGCGAATCATCATCACACCTTAAATAGTTATACGTCAAATCATATTCAGCCAGCTCTAGTATAACATTTGTTGGTGGGTATTCGTTAGTATCTCTGTCTCTCAAATAGCGAGCTAGGGATGCCAACCCCCGTATGGGGAATGCTGGTATATAGACTCTCGACATCTAATGTGACCAAATTGCAGTCTCCTGTTAATCCCGTTATATTTGAGATCTTGTTTATGAAGTTTATAGAGTCTCTCACATATGATGATAATTCTTGCCCATGAGATTTAATAAAGGAGTCTACGAAGGTCGACAATGGCTCTAGCACTGGGCCTATTCCTGCAACCACTGGTCTGTCTGGATAATTTCCTTGTCTTTTAGGTTTGTGTAATTTCGTCAGAATGTACAGGCATGGATTTATGGGACATTTGCAGCAAATGTATTCATATTCAGGTTTTGAGATAAGGTTATTTAATAGGGTTTGCTCCAGATTAGAGCATATATCCATTTGGAACACCTGTGTGGGATCAAAACTCAATTTTCTATAGAAACGTTCATTACTGAGTTGTCTCTCAATCTCTTCTTTGTATTTTTCATAGTCTAAAACGACCACAGCACCCCCCTTATCTGCAGGTTTGATAACCAAAGCTGACTCTTTCATTAGTTCATTAAGTGGCTGTTCTTCTGTCCTAGTGGGGTTCTTCTGAATGTGGTTTGTTTTTCTCCTACATGGCTTCTTGTTCGACTAACCTAATCGAAGAGTTGTTAACTATAAAGCAGAATTAGCTTTTGGGCTTAAAATGGGTACCAGTTCTTTGTTGGGTTTCTAGGCCTGAAACAATGTTTTGAGAAAACGTGTGCTTAAGTTTAATCTTGTGAAAGAATTTAAACAGACCTACTTTCATAGCAAATGGTTTGGGCGTCAGTGATCTCTTTTTTTTTTTTTTTATTTCATTACCGCGTCCTGCTGTAGCTTTCAAAGTCTTACGCTTCGAACACACCGATTGTGTTCTGCGTTTTGTTACACAAGGAGTACATTCATTTCCATGGAACGCTGCGTTTGCCTTTCATCGTTGCGTTGCAGAGGCAGTTGCTGGACGTTCTGTGTGGTGCATATGGTGAATTTATCGAATGTACGCATCAAATTGTATCGTAGACTTGACAGAAAGTAGCAAAATGTGAATGTTGAACTTGTGTTGCACACATATCCAGTAAAAAAATGTTGGATAACATAATAAAAAAAGTTTGACTGTAGAATTTCTTTACATGTTTTATTCATTTATTTGCCAAGTATATTATTTATTCGATGACATCCACATATTCATTGTGAGAGCCTATAATATAATTTCCCTCCAAAATGCAGTTTTGGTGCGAAATGAAATAAATAGTCAAGATAGCAGAGTAGGCTCTTTCAACAATGAGACCAACGTTGAGGAAGGAGGTCTTGATCGCGCTGTTGGGCCGGGACCAGCCGGGCCGAAAGCGCAGGTCTGTGTGGTTCAAGAGATGGTTAAAGTCCCGAAAGCAGACAGGGGAGTTCCACCGTCTCATTCAAGAGCTTCGAATGTTTAGAGAGGAATTCCGAAGTTACTTTCGTCTGGACCGAAGCCAGTTTGATCACCTGCTCCAGATGGTTGGAGCCAGGATCGCCCGGATGGATACCAACTACCGGGAGTCCATCAGCCCAGTTGAACGCCTGGCGATTTGTCTCCGGTAAGCTACGTTCTAGTACATTTTTAAAGCCTTTGATACCATAATTGATTAATATTTTAAATTGTTTTTATGTGCAACCTAGAGGGCTCTCTAGTTAATAGTCTCTATTTGATCAGATGTACTTTTACAGAATGTTCATTAGGCCAATAACTTTTCCCAAAGTTGGTTTATAATCCTTTTTTAATTATGCAATGTTACCAAATTAAAAGAAAGGTGCCTTCTGCCCTGGTGAAGGTAGGCTAGTCTTCTCCAGGACCCATTGTTGGTCAAGACAGTTACAGTCATTCATTACATTCTTATTGGACTCACATACACTCTTAGAGAAAAAGGTTCCAAAATTGTCCTTCTGCTTTCCCCATAGGATAACCCTTTCTGGTTCCAGGTATAACCCTTTGGGGAAAAGGTTATACATGGAACCCATTAGGGTTCTACTTGGAACCAAAAGGGTTCTACCTGAAACCAAAAAGGGTACTACCTGGGACAACCGGAGAACCTTTAAGTAGATAGTACCATTCTTTCTAAGAGTAGAGTTGACCTGTGCTACAGTTTAATGATATAGTCATAGACTGAATTGTACTGTTTCAAGGCATTGTTAATGATGGTTACAATAGAATTAGTAGAGCATAATCAACAGTAATGAGGTAGCTATATGAGTATATATAATATGTGGGTGGAATTCAAGTTACACACAATATTGATAATTATATTTCAGATTCTTGGCAACAGGGGACTTCTACAGGACCATCAGATTCAGCTTCCGAGTTGGACGGTCCACGGTGGCAGGCATTGTGTCAAGGTGTGGGTGTAGCTGGTGCATTGGAAGTCAGGCGCAGGAGAGCAGAGATGAGTGGACAAGGCACTTTACTGAGGCAATATATGAATAGAACGCAACCGCGTCACAAAAACAAATGCCCTTAGAACAGGTGAGGCAGCACGAAGTACAAAATAACAAGGTACAAAGTACAGGCTGTCAAAAAGCATGGGTGTAAAATAGAACCCGCGCAAACCAGCCGGAAGAGTGCCAACCTGACAAACAATTACACACACAGACATGGGGGGAACAGAGGGTTAAATACACGACATGTAATGAGGGAATGAATACCAGGTGTGTGGGAAAACAAGACAAAACAAATTGAAAATGAAAGGTGGATCGGCGATGGCTAGAAGACCGGTGATGTCAACCGCAGAACGCCGTCCGAACAAGGAGAGGGACCGACTTCAGCGGAAATCGTGACACACTGTCCCCTCTGTGGCACAAACCATTTGGGACTGTCTGGTTGGTGAATACATGCCTGTCCCAAGGAGGAAGACTGGAGGGCCATTGCTGCCGAGTTCCTGGAAAGGTAGAACTTTCCCAACTGTCTTGGCTCCATTGACGGGAAACATGTAGTAATCCAGGCTCCACCATGCTCGAGTTTGCAATTCTAAATCTACAAGGGTACATATTCAGTTGTACTCCTGGCTGTAGTAATGCCATCTACTGTTTCCGTGTTGTCGATGTTGGTGCTTACGGCAAGGGAAGTGATGGCGGGTCCCTCCGGGAATCTGCATTCGGCCGGGCACTTCAGGATGGCACCCTGGAGATTCCACCGCCTGCATCACTCCCTGGGGTTGAAGACCTGGGACCCGTTCCCCACGTCTTCGTCGGCGACCAGACCTTCCCTTTTGAGACCCAACCTCATAAGGCTCTACGCTGGATGCCAGCTGCCATTGCCAAAGCCTGTAAGGATCTTTAACAAATGACTGTCCAGGACAAAGGTAGTTATTGAATGTGCCTTTGGGATTCTGGCAGCCCGGTGGAGAATGTATCGGAGAGTGCTTGGTCTCAGCCCCTCAAATGTCAATGCCTGCGTGAAGGCCATATGTGTTCTCCACAACTACCTGCGGAGGTCATTCCAGGAGCCACTCCGGATGGAGATGGGCACACCAGATGGGCACACCAAATGGTCACTCATTAGTCTTAATCGAAATTACGGATTGCCTCTTATTCGCTTGTTGTCCCCTCATGCTATAGTTTGTACATCTCAATTGTCATTAGAAACCACATTTGTTTAAGCAAGTCAGCCATATCAGCTTTTTTTTAAAGGTAGTAAATGAGACAATGAACTGTTCCGCTGCCAGACAAGGCTCCGCTGGTAACGAGGTGCAGCAGTGGTAAGATGTTGGGACAGCTTTATGTAGGCCCTAACAGTTTGTGGGCACTGTTTGTCACTGTTATAGTGCAATTAATGTATTGTTTAGTGGCTCTGCTGGCATGCATCCCACTTATTTTTTTTTTGCCCCTCCACGATTTGCATGCTAAAATCGCCACTGTTTTACATCGTATTTCACTGTTTAGAGGTTTAAGTTCATTGTGCAATTGTAGCCCTTTACTGAAGATGGTACTATTCTTTGTAGTACACGTGCTGCGGCACCCCTTTGATCTCAGTCAGTCACGTTTTATTGCGCTGTATGGTCCAGTATAGCATTGTCATCATATTCATGTTAAAGCCATGCACATTGTTTATAAGAGATGTGAATTGGAGATTGTATTCTGTCATTCACTATTGTATCTTTATATCTCTCTTTACTTGCAGACCACACACACTTACTTTGGTTGAAGGAAGATGCCAGACCACTAAGTGCCTTAGCCCATCCAGACTACATACACAGTGCCTGTGCATTTTCAATGTTATCAAACCACCTCAACTGGAATCTTACCTGTCTGTCATCTGTGACCTTACCAATACACTGGAGTGAACACAAAAACCTAATTTAAAGAATATACAGCCCGCCAAGTCATCACATAATCCCTATGTGATTACTGACTGTATTAAATAAAACGTCCAATGCCAAACAAATAATTCTGGATTCTGTCATTTATAGACAACGGTAGTTCCCAGTCAGACAATTACTATTAAAAATCTGTTCCTCAGTGCAATGTTTGGTGAATGTATGGTGTTGTTTTGTCCTCAGCCCTCTTGAATGCAGTGTACTGATTCAGTTCTAAATTACCATCAAGTCCATCCTTATCTCTTCCATCACTGCAACGGATTGTCCGGTCTGCTGAGGGTCATTGCCTGCCACCTGCCCTCCATCAAGGTTCTGCACGACTGCAGGGCAAGGAAGCATGCAGGAAAGATCACCGCCGACCCCGTTCACCTCCCCTTCCTTGGCAAACGGTTCAGGTCAATCACGACCAAAACCTACCGTCACCTGAACAGTTTCTTGTGCTATGGCCCTCACCAACCATCCTCTCCTCCATGGACTTTGCATTCTGCACTATTCATCCACAGACTCTGCAAACTAACAGTGTGGAAAGTGAATAGGGACACACTGAAAATCTTAAATTAAATAAATACAATATTTGCAGAGAGAATTTAACTAGGACTATTGTTAGTGTTTAAATACTGGAGAGTTGAGACCAAATCACGGACGCTGGACAGAGTGGATTTCAGTTGTAACAAAAGACAGTTTTAATGAGTCAGAGATATCTTGTCCCGCAGTTTTACGTGCACGGACCTAGTTCACATAACTCGGCAAGGAGCCAGGTGAAAAAGAGGCCTTATACTACGGTTACATTCATTTTTATACATAGAATAAAGTAGGTGGAGTCTTGTCGTTTCGCTCTTCTTGACTGGTCGGAGGGTTGGAGGCGGGCCTTGCTCTAGCCAGAGCGGGCCCCATTGGTGCACAGCAAAAGTCCTTTGCTCTTGGGACCGGCCAGTAGAGGGAGATGAGATGTGTGTTTCTACAAGGAAGAGTGTATGAATATTTATATAACACTATAAAACAATGAAAGATTTTAAATATGTAATTACTAAGGCCTTTTGGAATCCACATTTTACACTAAATAAGTTATATTTCCTGGGGACATAAAAGGCACCACTTTGTAGGAATAACTCAGCCATCTTTCACCGTCCCCTTTCATCTCCACTGTCCAAAATCCGATGAGAGCACTCAAGTCGTGATTGGTACAACAAGAAAACGGACCAATCGCGTTTCAGTAGACTGCTACGTTCATTGGCTAGCATTTTCCCTGATATAAAATTATCTAGTAAGGAGTTGAGAGCGCAAAATAGATTTGAGAGCAAACTGAAAAATTGGTGAGGTGAAAATGCATTCGTGTGGGGATGCTCCTTATTTGTGAGTGCAATAATTTGAGTCTTAACATGTAGTAAGAACTTCTTCAGGCAAACACACTTCTACTCTCGAATTAATGTCAGGCTACTGCGTGCAGAAATGCAGCTCTGCTCGATCACAAACTCAAGTTTAATTTTCGCGCACAACGCTGGCCAGCGCTCGCGGCACCCGTCATCTGCTCGCTCGACCACATTTCTTCTCTCGACTCAAGCGCCATTTCGTGCCCGCTCGATTTTTGAATCCTACGGTAAACTACAGCGTATATCCTCAGTGGTCACCAACCGGTCGATCTTCAATGCATTCCAAGTCGATTACTTTAGAAAAGCCAAAGATAAAGGAATACGCTCATTTTTTTCCCGTGTTGCGCATACTAAAAGGGAGTGTATACATTTTCATACTGGTCTGCCGTGGGAATCGAACCCATCACCCTAACATTGTAAGCGCCATGCGCTACCAACTGCGCCAGATATCACAAACCACTTGTTCAAAGAACTCAATTACTGTATTGTACATCGTTTCCTCTTTTTGGTGATAAATTATACAGGTACAAACCTAATGACCAGCCTACGTACAATACAGTAATAAATGTACATTAAGTGGTTTGTAAGGATACATTAATACTGTACAAATTAGTCTTGTTTTCCATGTTATATCGTCAAGAAAAATATTACATTTTATATGGAAGTTGCGTCTTTGCCCATAACTTGGCACAGGACTGTGTTCGTTCTTGACTCTATTTGAATGACAACCGCAGAGGGCAACAACTCTTACAATTCAAAGTATTGGATCCTGCAAGATACTGTTCTTAATTATACAACTACCTTTCTTGCCAAAGTGGAGGTGCTGGAAAAAAATTGCCTGCTCTAGACGTTTATATTGTTCCGATAATACTAATAAATGCCCAGTGCACAAATTGTGAAAAAATATAGCACCAACTGCTTTGCCTTTGTCAATATTCAGCCTTCCCATCCTCCTGACAGAATGGGACCAGACATCTCCCAGCATAAGACAGTGGAGGGAAGTGAGAGCTTGAAAGAGAAACCAGACCAGAGCAGCTGCTCTCACACAATACTGCCATTAGATACCTGGTCCACAGAAAGATGCTGTTTATTTATTTAGCGTGAGAAAATAGATGGGACAAGGGCGCATGATACAAGAGATGTGTTGTCAATGTTGAGTAACCAAGTTTATATTTATACTGAACAAAAATAAAACAATGTGTAAAGTGTTGGTTTCATGAGCTGAAATACAAGATCACAGAATAATCCAGTCACCTGACAGGTGTGGAATATCAAGAAACTGATTAACAGCATGATCATTACACCGGTACACCTTGCACTGGGGACAATAAAAGGCATCGGGCCACTAAAATGTGCAGTTGTCACAACACAATGCCACGTGTCTCAAGTTGAGGGAGTGTGCAATTGGCATGATGAATGCAGGAATGTCCAACAGAGCTGTTGCCAGCTGTTAATTTCTCTACCATAAGCCTCAAATTATTTTTAAAGAATTTGGCAGTATGTCCAACCGGCCTCAACCCCAGAACACATGTAACCACGGCAGCCCAGGACCTCCACATCCAGCCCTGGCTCCCAAGTGGGTGGGACAATGCACTCCCATGGCTGCGCCTCTACCCCGTCATGTGAAATCCATAGATTAGGGCCTAATGAATATTTCAATTGACTGATTTCCTGTAAGTCAGTAAAAGGGTTGCGTTTATATTTTCTATCAGTATAAATAAGGGAGGCAGTTGAAGGGTTGACCTTATATACAAGCCTCAAAGCAGCAGGTTGAGCCCATTGGGCCAGTGACCTAGTTTCCTGGTTTGAATCTGAGCAGACTGAAAAGTCTGTCAATGTGCCATTGAACAGAGCACTGAACCCCAATTGCTCATGTAAATTGCTCTGGATAAGTATCTGCTAAATGACTCAAATGTAAAACATAATTTGACAAAAAGATAGCTTAATCAGAATATTGAGATTTATTTAAGAAAGGAAAGTTATTCTGCACAGAAATGATTCAAGACCTTCCTGAGGCAACTACAATTTTACAATCACAAAAAACAAGTAAAACGAGGTAAAAATAAAGTCAAGGAAATGTAGCAATTATAATTTTAGGGGGTAGATACGTTTTGATATTGCAGATTGTGCCTTCTATCAATGTAATTGTCTGCATCACTTCCCAGAATACAACTCAGTTCAGTTCCTCTTATTCCAAGCTGCTTTGTCAGGAACCAGTGCATTTACTTCATCCTCTCAAGTTGAATGCACTGTAAGCCTCATGTTCTTTCTCTGGAGACTTGCAGACATTAAGCAGCCATATTCCAGGGAGTGCCATTATCCATAAGTGCTGGAGCGAACACATCCTCATTTATAGCAAACTGATGGGCATATCTTGTGTAAGAAAAGCCTTGTGGCAATCCTGACAGTTAAACCCCAAACAAAACATGGGGCTGCCAGGCTTAAGTTACCTGTGCAGTCTTCAAGGCCTTTCACTGGATTATACCTGTTGAAACGATAAATTCACAAGTCACCCTGTTGAGCAACTAAAAACGGAGAACTTCCCAAAACCTGATTGAGAACAAAATTGGAGATCACCAACATTTCCACCCGCCTTCATCCAGTCTAGCAGTAAGTACTTTGTCACAACACTGGTTTGATCTACTACAGCTGGTAAAGACCCTGACAAAATTCAGCTTGAGGGTCCATTACAAAAACATTGCAGTTAGTTGTGAATAGGACTAGAAGCTTTCTGGCCAACTTCAACAAGCACACGCAAAATGAGGAATACTCATGTGGATGGCAGACTTTGTTCACTCATCGTTTCATCAGTTTTCCTCAATTTAAGTAATAGTAAAACCTAAAATACTATAGCAGCTTTAGCCAGTCAAATTCCATGACATTGCTGAAGAGTAATGGACGACTTACCCAGAGGACTTTATTCAGCTCAAGTCCGATGCCTTTCTCAAACCCAGAGAGGGACTTACTCGGAATACCTGGGGACAGAAATACAATGAGACCCCTGTGCAAGTGCTGTTGACAACATGTACTTGAAAACGATCATTCATGCAAGACTAAATATTTCACTGCAAATGTCATGCAACTCAAGCGGAGGTTGTAAGTCTTTATAACCATGACTTAGACTTATTATTTTAACATTATTCAAAAAATACCAAACAAAAAAGCCAGGGAGGGCAGTTGAAATGATTGGACCATTAACTGTTTTCAATTTTAGCAAGAGTTGCATTACAATAATTTCTAATAATTTTGTACAGCTATTTTGTTTGAAACAGGTCATCATAGCATATTATGCAGGTATGTATTTTTGGACAACTGGTTTTGGATGACTAGCAGGTTCTAGCATTTTGTGCATAAGACAAAAAAATATCTAACAAATGACAGTTGGGGTTCGTTTTACCTTCTTGACGTGATCTTTAGGCTTTTAGCATCCTCTCCCCTGCGATATTTTTCTTTGATGCAAAGTCATGCTGGCTGGTTTTATTAAAGTCAAGTAAGAATCCTGCAAGCTTGACTTGAAATACTGTTGAAAATCAGTTATTTCAAATGACTAAAAATACATGGATCATTGGGAAGCTTGAGGAAGTGGTCTGTCGTAACAATTGACTTCAAATAATACAAGTCCAGGCACTATCATTGTCAGGCGAAGTATTTGGAAATACATTACCTTAAGGAACCATCGTTATTTTACGTGACATAATGGGTCTCTTCTAGATCCTCTATTAAAGAGAGAGATGAAGAGGATGTGCTCTTTATCAAAATAGAGCAATGTTATTTTTGGTTGCTTTTGTCTTCTATGTACATGCAATAATCTGGTGATTGTTTTCGAGTTTTGTGAAGAACCTCAAAATGAGGATCAGTTTTATTAGTGGAAGGCATTACTATACAACAAAAGCAAAATACCAGGTTTAGTTGGATAAAAAACAAAAACAAATTAGGCTTTATTGATACAACGCACTGCAGCAAAACATTTGTGGATATATTTAGTATCCTATTTAGGCAAGAGTACACATATAGCACTATGCATTTTGGAGACTGCACAACTTTAGATAGCAATACAATTGTCCTTAGTTTATGTACATAATATTGAGTTGGCTGCAGTTCTTACATAAAGACCATGTCCAAATCTTGGTAGGACACAAAATAGAGTAATTCACCAGAATTACAGTCAGCCCAATAAGATGTAGACTAAAGCCAATCGCAAAAGATATCTATAGTAGAATGTACTACACAATCAAGTCAAATTGAAATGACTCAAGATATTTTAGGACAGACCATCTCAAGTGTCTAATAAGGATAGATTTCAAAACTCAATAAGAAAAATAAAAAAATTGAACCTATGGAATTTTAGATTATACAAAAAAAATTGTCCAGAAATGTATTTAGGTTCTTCCCCATTCATTCTAAGTTGCCGATGTTACATTGATGTCATTGATCAAGTTTATTAGCTAAAAATACTTTTGAAGTGCAGCCTAAATGAGTCTGCAACTGCCACTGAATCCTCTCATGACAGACAAACTGAAATAACATTTTTGAACATTAAACTACACAAGGTATCAAGTTTTTTTTTTTTTTTTTTTTTTTTAATCTTCAAGCAACCATTAAATTAGATCTTAACTCAAAGATGCAGTGGAAACAAACATTGAATGAAACGTTTTATCAAAATCCTTGCATTTGCTTGCTACGCCTACTCGATGCGATACATCCAATTACCCTGCTCTCAAACCATTTAAAAAAAATTAAAGAAAGAGGGAAATTACTTCAGAGTTAAAAGTGATTTACAACGGGAGACAGTTGCCAGGGCAACCCTCTACCAGAGCCGTTCAGTATCTTCCGTATGGATGCTCTCTGTAGGACCCCCGCTTATCCTGCCTTGCAGGAGGGGCTTTGCCTCCAGTGGTGGGCCACGAACCCTCCCAATCGTCCTGGGCTACGAGAGAAAATGCACACAAAAGTCCCAAACAAAGGTCAATGTTTGGATACACGCAGTGTGGCAATAAAGAGCGATGGTCAATTCATTCAGTACAAAACATTGACAGATGACCGGTTTGGCCCAATTATGTCATTTCAATATCTGAGAATGTATGTGACAATAAGAACATAGGTTATACCAACTTTCACCACCATTAATTTACTATCATCTTACCATAGGGTTCAAAGGCCTCCTGAGCCTCTCCATGTCCATAGTCATAGTACTCTGTATCCCTGAGAAGAGAAGGTCAAACAGTCTTCCACCATTTTGACACTACATTGAATATTGTGAGAGGACATGTCTGCGCCCCTACACTGTCCCGAGGATTGGCCACTTCATTGTTTAAACTCACAATGAACCATTATACTATGAAATAGAAACTTACGCTTGTGGAGGTTGTTGACTGTAATAACTGTCATAACCTTCATATGCAGGCTCAGCATAGCTTTCTTCATAGGCAGGCTGGGGAAAAGACAACATAAGCAATTAACCACAGAATGACACGGCACATGTACAACGCTAGAGTAATGTCAGAACAAACACCTCAAGTGTACTAGAAAGGTTCCATTAGGCTGATACCAATGATTTATATAAACCCTGGATTGCTGATGCTATACATTGGGCATTGAGACTGAAGCAAACGGTCAGCGGCACTCCCCAGTAGGAGCAATCCTCCTTAATAAATGGGATTTTACAGTAGTTCAATAATTTCTCAAGGACACAAGCAGTTGTATTTAAGTTTGTGGGGTCTGTAATATTACTAATCGAAAATTAAAATGTAAGGAAAAATTGTTTATGTAAGCTCACATATGCACCAAGGTGGTACAAAAGAACAAGTGTGGCAAAAACAAATGTAGACATCAATAATTAAATTTATTGCTCCCAAAATATTTTACAATGTTAGGAATGCCAAGATGGAGGCACAGTTGATTCAGTGATCTAGTGTAGAAAAAAAATCAAATGGTAGATAACCATGAATGAAGAGGTGACATGTCCGCCGTGATAAATAGACCTATAATAAATACGACCTTAAACTGACAGCTCCTCTTTAGTTCTGAAAGAGACTTGGTACACAACACAATGACTTAACAATTGAGTGGTTTGACGTACATATTCATCATAGGCCTCAGCCTTGGGTGGTTGCGCATGTTGGTGCTGCTGATGGTGCTGCTGGTGGGAGTGGGCTGGGGATGGGAGCATCCTTTGCGTCCCTTGTGC
Organism: Oncorhynchus clarkii lewisi; assembly: GCF_045791955.1. Taxonomy (NCBI): domain Eukaryota; kingdom Metazoa; phylum Chordata; class Actinopteri; order Salmoniformes; family Salmonidae; genus Oncorhynchus; species Oncorhynchus clarkii. The sequence goes on from NC_092165.1 coordinate 44,823,848, forward strand.
GGGGGGTCTGGAACGTTGAGCTGTGCCTCCTCTAGCGGGTGTGGAGGGGGGTCCACCCCGACCAGCTGGAGCCCCTCTGGTGGACCCACCCCTGGGTGGCCCTCCTCGGGAAGCTCCACCACGAGGGGCTCCTCCACGAGGTGGCATTCCTCGCCCCCTGAAGAAAAACAAAATATATTTGTACATTTAAAGTTGGAAAGATTGTGGTCTTGTAAAATAAGGGGTTGCCAAAGGCACTGAATCCTACCTGGCTCCTGCAGAGTTGGGTGGGGGTGCTCCCCTGCCCCTGCCTGGGGGGCCCCCTCTTCCCCTGGATTGTGAGTCCTGACCTCCATTTAGGTAGCCAATCTCCATGAACTGATCCTGGCAGATACCATCCATGGTGTCCTGCTTATAAGTAAAGAAAGTAGTAGCTACATTAACATGGCAGGTCCATAATTAGAACATGGCAGCAGAATGAAAAATCTTGGGCCATTGCTAAGCCATCATAAATCAACCCACAGATCACAACTTTAAAATGTCTGTGGCTGAAGCAGGATGCTCTCTGGGATACTTACAGGGATGAGGAACTTCTTGACCTCGTCCATTGCATGAGCCATGCGCAGGTATGCCTCAGGTATGGGGGCAAACACCTCTATGAAGACATGCAGTTCCATGCCCAGATGAGCATATTTGGGCTCACCGCCCTTTCTCAGCTCTTCCTCCTGAAATTAACGTTCAAAATTACATAAACTAGGTGGTTCGAGCCCTGAAAGCCGTATACCACGGGTATGACAAAAACTTTTTAATGCTTTAATCACATTGGTAATCAGTTTATAATAGCAATAAGACCTCAGGGGTTTGTGATGTATGGCCAATATACCACAGCTAAGGACTGTGTCAAAGTGCACCGCGTTGCGTCATGCCTAAGAACAGCCCTTAGCATATTGGTCATATTTCATTCACAACCCATCGGGCCTTATTGCTTAAATTAAGTCCAATGCTACTCAGTAAATTTCCCAAATACACATTTGATTGCCATATGTTTGTTTCAAAGGGACTCCACGCATGTACCTGGTCAGCTCCTCCCGACATTCTTACCTTCGCCTTGTCTCTCATGGAACCTTTGCCCAAAACAGAGATCTTTGCTCCTGTTTCCTCCTGGAGTCGCTTGATCGTATTCCCCTGGGGTCCCAGAATCTTACCAACAAAGTTGAACTGAAAAAAAGAATTTGAAAAGAGATGACACAAATAGCCTCTTGATGCAGATTGTTTAATTCAGTCACATATCATGTTGCTAGGCTGAGGAAGATATCGTAGCACAGCCTATCCAACCTATAGTGTGATGCACTCCTTTCCCACCCTGGCTAAGGGAGATCAGGGACAGTCAGTCTGCTGCCCGAGACAGTCATTAACATTAATAGATTAATTTGTCACTCAGGCACTCTAACGTGATAGCTAGGGCCATTTGGTTTCTCCTAACCCCTTTTCCTTACTCAAATGAAAAAGAGGGCGAGAGCCTGCCCAGGAGACTGAGATCGGTCCATGTTTAATGGCGGCAGATATGAGAGCTGTTTCGGCACATCGAAATTAAGATGAATGAATTTCAATTATCAGATGGTCAAACCAACACCGCTCTTTCTGCAATTGCCCATTTATGTGGGCCATTTTGTATTAATTCATATCTAGACGCCTTAAGCCTTGCACGTGTCAGCCAAATTCTGCTAGGTGAACAAGCGAGCTTGCAAAACGACAATAGTACCACTTGTCCATCTTGAAACGCAATAGCCAGTAAACATCCTCGAAATAGATTAATTCACCATAACTCAAAATCTGTCATTTATTGACATTTTTGCAGAAGAGATCTTAGAAGAGATCTTCAAATTGTACATCCAACTAAGATGTTTGGTATTTCTCTAAAAGTGAAAATTTGCACAAATGACAACACTTCATTGAACAATCCCCGTTGTTGACCAATCACCAACAAAGACACGTCATAGTCATAATATATGCACAAAGTTCCAGAATGGAATGATGCGGATGTCTTTATTCTGCATGTCTGAATGAGCACTGTGACATACCATTTCAACTTCACTCCCCTGAAATTAAAAAGCATCATTCCACTACATGCAGTCATATCCATTAAAGTTGATCACTGAAAACCCGGAGGGGTGGAAGTTGTTTTCATTCCATGTCAGTGACGAGTCCCTTGACAGTAAAGGAGAGCCAGACGAAGTAGAGCAGGGTTGCCCCACTGGCGGACAATTTTATTTGGCTTTTCAAGTTCTGAGCAAAGCAAAGCACGCTTTCTCACCATGCGGCTGACTGAAAAACAGTCCTGTGGGCAAAGACAGCTTGTTGATGGGAGGTTGAAGGAGAATGGCAAGAATCCGCAAGCTAACAGAAGGGCCACAAAGAGCGCAGTACAAAAGTGGTGCGCAGAATGGCATCTCAGAACGCACAACTCATCGGTCCTTGTCTCAGATGGGCTATTGCAGCAGACGACCACACTGGGTTCCACTTCTATCAGCTAAAAGCAAGAAGCGGCTCCAGTGGGCACGCAATCACCAACAGTGGACAATCGAGCATGAGTCTATGGCCCCATCCTGCCTGGTGTCAACAGTACAGGCTGGTGGCAATGGTGTAAGAAATGTTTTCCTGGCACACGTTAGGTCCCTTGAGAACTGAGTAACGTATCCATGCCCTGAAGAATTCCAGCTGTTCAGGAGGCAAAGTGTGATCCGACCCGGTACTAGATGGGTGTACCTAGTGAACTGGTCACTGAGTGTATGTAACCATATACAAACAAGGTTTGAGATTATGTTCTAGTACAATATTATATCCATTTGGGCTTCCTGTAGTCTACAAATGTGTAATTATGCCCCCCCCCAAGTAATCACATTTTAAACACAATGTCCCAAACTGCATGATTCTATCATAAATCTTTCAGATGTTAGGCTAAAGATTGAGGAAAAAAATAAAATTACCGACTTTCGATGGAGACCAAGAAAACTTTACTCACCCTTGGGTACTGCTTGACGGGTATTAGCACACGTTCTTTGACCTTGATGTTCTTTGTGGTAAACAGGTCCAAGTATGTTTCTCTTTCTGCCTCTTTCTTTGACTCTCCTTTCTGAATCCTTTCAATCTCTACAGACAGGAAAACATGGGTTTTTAGTTTGAGTAAATCATTACTGTACCATTGATAATGATTGAACGTATTGCAAGTGCTTCATGAAATGTTCATAATTCACAAGCAATTAGCAGAGCTTGGTCAAATCCAAGTATAAATAACGAAAGTAGCGACATCTGAGCATTGCCCTACTAGAGAACATCCTGGAGTCAAGACAAAAGCCAACTGATCTAGACATTTTAACACCTGCATTTCCTCAAAGACAACTGGCATAGGAAAGTTGTGACAATTGGTCTCTAATCCTCTACAACACAGATGCCCCAACAGTGAAATGCTGCAGGCATTAGACATTGCACAACCGCCAACATCCCAAAACATTATGGGGAAACAGTTCCGCTCACTAGATAAACACCCGTATAATTATGAAAGCCTCAGAACTGACAAACAGGCCTCAAAATCCTACTGAAAATGACAAGTTGGCCTTTAGTCTTCAACCCTGATGCTGTAATTGTTACAATGGGGTGCAGTGGGGCTGTTAAGGTGAGTCTCCATTAACACCATTAATTTGACATAATTAACAAAAAATGGCTGATCAGACTGTAGAATCCAAACTTGTAATGCACAGTTGTGTTTAGTTTGAGACAGACAGGTAATGGGGAACTGTCTGGTAGAAATTGGTGCCAGGGGTGAGGCAAGCTGCTATAACGCAGAATGAAACCGTTTATAACCTGGTCTGACAGGGATGTGTACTGTCTTAAAACAATTTCCCCACTATTTTCAGACAATTTAGGATATTGACGGTGATACACGTTTCCCGTTTTTCCCCTGTGGTTCCCCATTAGATGGCCGAGGGAAAGTATGCCTTGCAGTCTGAATGAAGGATGCTTTATGTCTGAGCCGGTCTACACGCGTGTTACCGGGAATGCACAATCCTAGATGTGCAGATCTAGCGCCAACTATATGTTGCCTCAGCAACATTCAATCTGGCCGGCAGATTTGAGTAAAAAAAAAAGAAGTGCACATTGTTCCGGAAGAATGAGAACATCGGTGCAGCCCTCTGGATATTATTTAATCCCCATGTGGTCCTCTAGACAAAATTATGGCCCAGCCCTGCCATAGAGATGTTCACATGCCGCTACCAAGCTTATATAAAAACAATATCGTTCAATTGTTACTTTACACAGTAAATCACAGGAATCAGTGGTTTTGGGTGGATTATCCCGTTAACGTTAGTTACATCACTACACCCCCCACTTGGTGCCATGCCTCTACCTTAGAACCTCGTGCCGACATGCCTCTTTCCATATCAACCATTGTCCAAGGGAATACTTAAAAAAAATATATACTATACAGTACAGAGCGGTGTATGTTTAACCAAAGCCGTTTCATTTAAGACAAATATGAACGAGATGTCAACGTTTAACAAATAATTTGTGCAGTAATCAATGGGTTAACGTTACAAACCAGAACGGTTTGACTACTAGCTAACGTAGCTACAGTACGTTAGCTAGCCATCGTCATTCTTTCAACTAACGTTACCCCAGAGATAGCCTACTATAACTAACAAACAAATTCAGGAGTCACTGCGAATGTGCATTTCAACCAAAATATTTGTGATATATTACCTGCAGATATCAGTTTCATTGCGTGAGTAAATGACGAATCCAGGCTGTCTTTTTCTGCCAGAAGCTCGGGGAGATATTTGCTTTCATTCTCCATTTTGCCTTTCTTAGGCTCGGGCTTAGCGTCGGAACTCATGTCGCTCACGTTCTGCAAAGCTTTCATTCACTTAGTTTCAAATCAGTCGGCAGTACCCCAAAACAACACACTGTATGACGTTTACTAGCTTTATGTTATTCCCCGGTAACTAGCTAGATACACGTTGTCCGTATTTTAGCGGTAACCGAGAGCGGGCTGTGAACAAAAGAGGTTGGTAGAACAGACGATGTTCTTCTTGTGCAACAAAAAAAAAATACGTCACATGTTTTATAAATCGGAAACGAGGCTGCCTAGTGGATTTAAAGAGGCAGTGTTTTTGAGTTGATGGCCAGTGAGTCGGCAAAGTTAAAATGTTGCCGAAGATTTATGTCAAGAAAGCAAGAATAGAAGCTACTTATTTTGTTGTTTGTGCCCTAATTTGTAGTTGGCCTGTACAGGGAAAAAAAAACGGTTTATTAGCTGATACCTAACTGAACAACTCTTTGCAGAAGGCTAAGTGCATCCTTGTTAGTTTAAAAAAAAATCACAGATCTTCTTAGGCAGAATATTAGTTAGTTAACCTCAAACTGACAGTCCCCGAAATCAGGCACTAGAATTACTTAAACATATATGTATATGTTTACATTACTTGTTTTATAGATTTCCCACCGTTTTATAATTCAGAAGACAACCATCCAGACTTTCCTATGACTCTGTCAGCGTCCTCCGTCGAATGAACGGGTATTTGCCTCCCTCTGGTGGTCGGCTGAATCATCAATTCCCTTTATATCGCGTCACTGCAACGTTACGTCTACGGGAGTTTTTTTATTTATTTTTATTTATCCAGCTCGAATTCTTCACTGCACAAGACATGTCAAAGCAACTTGCTGAATAGATATTGAGCAGGCGGAAATAGATACACTACTTTCATAGCTCTAAGATAAAGAGAGAGAGCTCTCTTCTCTCAATCTAAAATAATTAAATAAGCAATTTTGAGTGGAAGTCAAACATTCGTTTTATTTCGGAGGCAGACACATTGCATATGGTCAGAATGTCAAAATCAAAACCCTTTACATAGCCCTTCTCCCCTTGTATATGGGTAGGATGCAAGCTGTTTAAATGGCCTAAAACAGATTATAACTATATATGGACATACTATAAAATATGAAAAGGCTTATTCATTCACATTTTTCTATATTGCTCTCTTGCTAGATTGATGACTAAAACCACAGCGAAACAGTGCAAGACTGAGGGTTTAGAGCTTGAGGTAGTCACCTCATACAAGTACTTGGGGGTATGGCTAGACTGTGCACTGTCCTTCTCTCAGCCAGTGATGCCAACTCAGCAATTTTGTTGCTAGATTTAGCAACTTTTTAGACTACCCTGGCAACTTCTTTTTCAAAATGTATTTGGAGATTTTAGCAACTTTTGAAAGGTGACTCAAACGCTAAAATGCACGCATTTTCCCTCTAAATGACACAAAAAAAATATTTTCTCTGTCACACACTCAGTCACAACACACGTGCCTGGCAGCAAAAGTGCATTGTGAGTGACTTCAGCACCAGGCGCTCAGCTCGTGCACAGGCAGCCAGTGTTGCCAACTTAGCGACTTTGTTGCTATATTTAGCGAGTATTCATACCCATTTAGCGACACATTTTCAAACAAATCGACTAGCGACAAATCTAGCAACTTTTTCTGGTGTTATTGGAGACTTTCGGAGTCTCTGACGGTATCGTTCTTACTCTTCTCAACGAGCAGCGGGTGCTGCCATGGGCCCCCATCCCCGTCCCAAAGCACTCACAGGCGGCCCAGTCCTCACGCAGCAGTCCCTCCCAGCTGCAGTCAGATCAGGAGATGTTCACCCCTTCGCGTGTCCAGACTGCAAATGAATCGAGCATGCGGGAAGCCGCAGTAAATGTAAAATGTTCTTTGTCTAAAATAAATCACTGCACAAAAATAAATCACTGGGGGATCACGTGACCCTTGAACGAGATGGCCGCATGAACTAAGAGCTCCGCACAAGTAGTTTACAATTCCTAATCTTACCTCCAGTCCAAGTTCAAACTCATTTAGCTTTAGTAAAAAAAGTCATGGCGGCTACAAAAGGCGACACTACAGGTGACATTTTTACCCGGACTCGAGCATTAGCGACGGAAAAGGCCTCCATGAAGAAGCTAGCTTCAGAAAAAGCTAGCGCCATTAGCCAAGAGCAAGAGGACCCGCTCCCCCCCGAGGCCCAACGAATGCCAACCTCGCACTCTGTCGTACAGAACTAAACACTAAATTAGATGCCATTAATTCTCAGCTCAGTGCGATAGGGGGCAAGGTGACAATCCTGGAAAACGCTTTGCCTGACATCAACAACAAGATAACCATAAACCCGGGACGCCTGGACGAGGCAGAGGGGCGAATCCTATCCATGGAAAACTTATTGACAGATGCCATGGAAACAATAGCATATGCGAAAAAAGAACATAGAGCATCTGGAAGAGAAAACAGAGGACCTGGAAAACAGGGGGTGAAGGAATAATTGTGTTCTATTCAATCTGGGAAATGTATTGGCTCGTCGTCTCAGCGAAGGCTAGAAATAGCTGATAAGAACCTTGATAGTGCTGCTGCAAGTTTTATAGATGTTTTTTGTGTGTTTTAAAAAAGATCTTTGTGAGTACGTGTAGGTATGTAGGATATGTGGGTGTGTATGGGTGTGAATGTATGTATGTATGTATATGTGTACGTATGTGTGTGTATGTATGTATGTACAGTGGGGCAAAAAAGTATTTAGTCAGCCACCAATTGTGCAAGTTCTCCCACTTAAAAAGATGAGAGAGGCCTGTAATTTTCATCATAGGTACACTTCAACTATGACAGACAAGATGAGGGATAAATCCATAAATCCAGAAAATCACATTGTAGGATTTTTAATGAATTTATTTGCAAATTATGGTGGAAAATAAGTATTTGGTCAATAACAAAAGTTTATCTCAATACTTTGTTATATACCCTTTGTTGGCAATGACAGAGGTCAAACATTTTCTGTAAGTCTTCACACACTGTTGCTGGTATTTTGGCCCATTCCTCCATGCAGATTTTTTTTTTTTTTTTTTTTTTTTTTTTTTTTTTACCTTTATTTAGCCAGGCAAGTCAGTTAAGAACAAATTCTTATTTTCAATGACGGCCTGGGAACAGTGGGTTAACTGCCTGTTCAGGGGCAGAACGACAGATTTGTACCTTGTCAGCTCGGGGGTTTGAACTCGCAACCTTCCGGTTACTAGTCCAACGCTCTAACCACTAGGCTACCCTGCCGCCCCAATCTCCTCTAGAGCAGTGATGTTTTGGGGCTGTTGCTGGGCAACACTGACTTTCAACTCCCTCCAAAGATTTTCTATGGGGTTGAGATCTGGAGACTGGCAAGGCCACTACAGAACCTTGAAATGCTTCTTACGAAGCCACTCCTTCGTTGCCCGGGCGGTGTGTTTGGGATCATTGTCATGCTGAAAGACCCAGCCACGTTTCATCTTCAATGCCCTTGCTGATGGAAGGAGGTTTTCACTCAAAATCTCACGATACATGGCCCCATTCATTCTTTCCTTTACACGGATCAGTCGTCCTGGTCCCTTTGCAGAAAAACAGGCCCAAAGCATGATGTTTCCACCCCCATGCTTCAGAGTAGGTATGGTGTTCTTTGGATGCAACTCAGCATTCTTTGTCCTCCAAACACAACGAGTTGAGTTTTTACCAAAAAGCTCTATTTTGGTTTCATCTGACCATATGACATTCTCCCAATCTTCTTCTGGATCATCCAAATGCTCTCTAGCAAACTTCAGACGGGCCTGGACATGTACTGGCTTAAGCAGGGGGACACGTCTGGCACTGCAGGATTTGAGTCCCTGGTGGCGTAGTGTGTTACTGATGGTAGGCTTTGTTACTTTGGTCCCAGCTCTCTGCATGTCATTCACTAGGTCCCCCCGTGTGGTTCTGGGATTTTTGCTCACCGTTCTTGTGATCATTTTGACCCCACGGGGTGAGATCTTGCGTGGAGCCCCAGATCGAGGGAGATTATCAGTGGTCTTGTATGTCTTCCATTTCCTAATAATTGCTCCCACAGTTGATTTCTTCAAACCAAGCTGCTTACCTATTGCAGATTCAGTCTTCCCAGCCTGGTGCAGGTTTACAATTTTGTTTCTGGTGTCCTTTGACAGCTCTTTGGTCTTGGCCATAGTGGAGTTTGGAGTGTGACTGTTTGAGGTTGTGGACAGGTGTCTTTTATACTGATAACAAGTTCAAACAGGTGCCATTAATACAGGTAACGAGTGGAGGACAGAGGAGCCTCTTAAAGAAGAAGTTACAGGTCTGTCAGAGCCAGAAATATTGCTTGTTTGTAGGTGACCAAATACTTATTTTCCACCATAATTTGCAAATAAATTCATTAAAAATCCTACAATGTGATTTTCTGAATGTTTGGATGATGAAAATTACAAGCCTCTCTCGTCTTTTTAAGTGGGAGAACTTGCACAATTGGTGGCTGACTAAATACTTTTTTACCCCACTGTATGTGCATATATGTATAGGTATGTGTACGTATGTATGTATGTCTGTATGTGTGTGTGTGTGTGTGTGTGTGTGTGTGTGTGTGTATGTATGTATATATATATATGTACGTATGTGTGTGTATATATGTATATATATACACCAACAAACAATTTTTTTTAAATTATTTTTCTTAATCTTTTATTTTAATTGTATTTTTTTCTTCTCATTATTATTATATATTTTAACTTCTTTTTTTTCTTCTTTTTTTTGTTAAGCCTGTCACATCTGTGAATGTGGAATGTGTTTTGTTGGTTGATTGAAAAACAAGAAAACTTAATCAAACTTTAAATAGAAAAAAATACAAAATAATTCACTGCATTTGACTCTAACAGCCTCAGACAACTAGCCCACTGTGTGTGTGCCTCTCTGTGACATAAGCTAAACATCTAGCTGGCTAGCTCATCATGTCTCAGTCTAAACTGTACACTTAAAAATACAGAAAGGAGTGGGAATCGAACCCTGAATTCCAAGGCTGGTTGAAGCCGTTTATTGGAGATGATACACGGGCATGCTGCCTGTATTGTGAGGCTGATTTCTACGCCAAACTTAGTGATGTAAAAAAACACATGACAACTCAAAAACATACTCAAAAGGCAAAGCCTCATAACAGTTCCACCCAAAACAAGCTGCCATTTATGGTAAAAAAAATTGACTCTGCAAAAAAGGCTGAGGCCACCATGGCATTAGCTATCGCTGAACACTGTTCTATGCTGCCATGTGATCACATTGGAGAAGCATGCAGAGCTGCTTTCTCATACTCCACTGCTGCTACCCACTTCAAAATGCACAGAACAGAGTGCACAGAAATGATTAATGCTGTTCTAGCACCATACTTTCTGAAAAAGTTAGTCGCAGATGTGGTTGACCAGCATTTCAGCCTCCTCCCCGATGAGTCCACGGATGTAAGTGTTTTTAAGTACCTGGGGGTTGTGATAAGGTACTGTGGTGACATCAAGCAGACAATTTTATCAGCATTTCTGGGGCTTGTTGAGTTGGAGGGAGGAGATGTCAAATCTATAGCCCGTGCTCTTGTGGCTTTCCTCGAGAAGTGTTGTCTTAAAAAAGAGAATCTCCTGGGGTTAGGGATTGACAATGCCTCTGTTATGACGGGGATTAACAATGGGGTCAATAAAGTGCTGAAGGAGGAGTATGGCCTAAAATATCTGGTTCTTATTCGCTGTGTGTGCCACTCTCTGCAGCTTGCTCATTTGTAGTTCTAAACATATTTAGAGTGTTTTTTACTCACTTTTTGTCTCTCCCACAACGTTATTCCTCTCTCCTACTACGTCCATCACAATTACATGCGGCATGGTCAATTATGCAAATTAGGCGATGACGTCATTTAGCGACTTTTAGGACAGCCAATAGCTACTTTCCTTACTGAGGAGTTGGCAACACTGCAGGCATCAGCAGGCCAGCAGCAATTTCAGCAAATTGCAAATCATTGTTGGCTGACTGCAGCAGCAGTAGTATGCGTTTGACGTGACAAACCCAATGAATATAGTTGGTCCCGAATGTTTGATCTTGAACAGAACTTACAACATCAATTAACATGTCGCAATCAAAATTGTACAGTCAGAAGTACAGAAGAGAGTGGGAGTCTGTACTTGAATTTAAATTGTGGCTGAAGCCAGCAATTGGGGATGATTGTCGAAAATACTGTGTGTACTGCAAATCATATATGCTTGCAAAAATGAATGACATCAAAAAACGTGCTACAGCAAAGAAAATAAATAAATCAAAACCGTACAACCCTGCAACACAGTCTACATTACCACAGTTGGTTAATGGCAACGGCCATTGCGGACCATTGTTCGCTGCTAGCATGCAACCATTTAAAGTATGGCTTGCAAAGCTGCCTTTTCAGATTCTGTGGCAACAAACTTCCAAATGCACCACACAAAGTGCACAGAAATTATTAGGGGAATACTGGCTCCTTTTTTTCTCAAAAGGGTAACATCAGATGTGGGGGAAGAGAAGTTCAGTCTCCTTTTGGATGAGTCCACTGATGTCAGTGTCTCAAAATACCTGGGTGTGTTGATTCGGTATTTCAGTGCTAGAACAATTACTGTTGTGTCCACATTTCTCTGGCTGGTTGAATTGGAGGGGGGCAATGCCAGATCAATAGCAAAGGCGGTAGTTGAGTGTCTTGAGAAGTGTAACCTTAAAAAGATAATATTCAGGGTATTGGCACTGATAATGCATGGGGTGCACAAGATTTTAAAGCAAGAATGTGCATTGCCCAATTTGGTACTCATTTGCTGTGTGTGCCATTCTTTACAATTGGCTGACAGTGCAGCATCCAAAAAAAACATCCCTATGAGTGTTGAGTACTTAATCAAGGAAACCTACAACTGGTTTTCGATTTCCCCAAAATGGCACGAGGCGTACAAAGCAGTGTATTCCACCATTAATTGTGGCCAGAAACTCCGGCAGATCACCAAAGTGTGTGCCACACGTTGGCTATCAATTGAGCCTTCAGTAACTCGTATATTGAGCCAGTGGGAAGAACTGAAGCTCCACTTTGAGTTGACAAAGGACAGTGAGCATTGATACATGGCGGATGTGCTCCACGCCACGTACATGGACAAGACCAACTATGTCTACCTGACATTCTTGAAATCAACCCTGTCCGACGTACAAGTTGCAGTGAAGTCATTTGAGGGAGAGCAAACAGATCTTGTCAAGCTTTTGGACAATCTGGTACACCTCTTAACATCGATTTGCAGCAGAGTAGTCAACCCTATGGCAAAAATTGATGTCCTGAAGGATACCATTGATGGACATTTTAGTCCATCACCATACCTTGGGTATCTTTTAGAGAGCACGGTGTACCAACTCAGTCTTGCGCCAGAGGACTAAAAGGTCATTCATAGACAGTGTATCAACTACATTGTTGCTTTAAGCAAGGAGCTGCAAGCAAGGCTACCAGACAACCTAGAAGCCTTGTGAAACATGGCCTTGTTCAGGTGTTAAGGAAACGCTAAAGCACAATAAAGGCACCACTGAAATGATTAAAGTAGCTGAGCTACTGAGATACCAGCCCCAAACAATTGATAAAATTGTTTCCCAATGGAGAAACATCCATCTGTTTAGGTGGGACTCAACTGAAAATACAGTCGAGTTTTGGAGTGAAGTGAATGACTACATGGACTTCCGGGTCAAATCCATTTGAAGAACTGTGCAAAGCTGCACTCGCTGCCCTCTCCTTGCCACACTCAAATGCGGAGGTTGAACGGCTGTTCAGCCAAATGAGTGTGGTCAAGTCAAAGTTAAGAAATAGAATGTCACTGCACAATTTCAACTCCATACTCCTGGTGCGGTATGGACTGAAGCTCGCCGGTGATGCTTGTCACCAGCATAATCTACCAAATGATGTTCTGCAGCAGTTTGGCACCACAGCAGCTTTAAGGCCACTCCATCCTCTTCTGCTGGTTCCAGCTCCGTGACAATGCAGTTGGACAGTGAAGATGAAGAGCATTTCCTTGCCAATCTAAGATTCATCATATTTACAGTACGTATGCAAGGAGTGGACTTTCTGGAACTTGCGGAGACACACAGCTGATGGTGGCAGTGTGCACTGCAGTGTCAGTGAGAACAGTGGCAATATCTGGAGGATACCATTGAGAAGCTAGCCAGGAAAGCAGCACAACAACCTTGAGAAAGCTGGAGAGAGATGCCTCATTTTTTGAGTTAAGTTGCTTGTTCAATAAGATAGCATATGTTGTTATTAACTTGTACCTATAATTGTTGATCAGTTAGGTAACATGTTAACTAATTACCAATACACTGCTTCAAACTATAATTGTTCAGAATGTGTAGGCTTATTAGTTAAAAAGCAAATAAATAAAATGGAATTGTTCGATAATGTGTAATGTGTAAATGTTCAATAATTCAATGTGTTGTGTTTAAAAATTAAAATATCTGATCATATAAAACGTGTTGTGTTTATATTACTTTTACAAATACAAATGTGATAATAAACAAACAAATCTAAACTAACAAATGTCAAATCATATTTTTCGCAGAGACGGCCAGTCAATTTGAGTAACGTTATTGTGTATTCTACGTAATGACACAGTTTTACATTATAACGTAATGACGCCATCACGCAATAACATTACAATGGAATTTAGATACTTTTTAGCAACAAATCGATCTGCCTCTAGCAACTTCCCCCGAAAATTAGTTGGCAACACTGCTCTCAGCACATATCAAAGCTGCAGGCTAAAGTTAAATCTAGATTTAGTTTCCTCTCTCGTAATCGCTCCTCTTTCACCCCAGCTGCCAAACGAACCCTGATTAAGATGACCAGCCTACGCATGCTAGATTATGGAGAAATAATTTATAGATCGGCAGGTAAGGGTGCTCTCGAGAGGCTACATGTGCTTTACCATACAGCCATCAGATATGCCACCAATGCTCCTTATAGGACATATCACTGCACTCTGTACTCCTCTGTAAACTGGTCATCTCTGTATTCCCATCGCAAGACCCACTGGTTGATGCTTATTTATAAAACCCTCTTAGGCCTCACTCCCGCTATCTGAGATATCTACTGCATACAACACCCGTTCTGCCAGTCACATTCTGTTAAAGGTCCCCAAAGCACACACATCCCTGGGTCGCTCCTCTTTTCAGTTCGCTGCAGCTAGCGACTGGAACGTGCTGCAAAAAACTCTCAAACTGGACAGTTTTATCTCCATCTTTTCATTCAGACTCAATCATGGACACTCTTACTGACAGTTGTGGCTGCTTTGTACTATGTATTGTTGTCTCTACCTTCTTGACCTTTGTCCAATAATGTTTGTACCATGCTTTTGTGCTGCTACCATGCTGCATTGTCATGTTTTGCTGCCTTGTTATGTTGTCGTCCCCGCAGGAGGCCTTTTGGTAGGCCGTCATTGTAAATAAGAATTTGTTCTTAACTGACTTGCCTAGTTAAATAAAGGCTAAATAAAAATACATGTAAAAAAGATGGCTATCAGCTCAACTGGTTTTAATAGTCCTGGTTGAATCCCCAAAAGAAAGTCCATATCCAGTAAAGAGCAAACTTACTGTAGCGAGCAAGAGTGCTAAAAATATCCCATGATAATTCAGATCACTGCAGCAGCAGCTCAGGTAAGTTATTAGGATGCATTCTCACATTATCCTCCCGGCAGTACTAATATAGTCTGTCCCTGGAAGAATTACACACAATGGATCATGTTGGAGATGACTAATCAATTTATACAAAGGAACCTGAAACCAATTATTTGTTTCTGACTTTGCCAAGTGAATGGGAAAATAGCAGTGTTCTCAACAGCAGGTCTGGTAATAACCTGGCATGCCTCTTTAGCTGGATGGATTTCTCAAAAGCCAAACTCAACCAAAACAGCACATAAAGGCCAACAATGGTCAGAGTAAAATAGAGATGGAAACAGACGAGTAAGCAGTCTTTAGACTAGATGTGGAGAAATATAATCTCCTTTACTTTACACATCTTTTACACTGAGCAGTATAATTTTCGTTCTCGAAAATGGCACATTGATGGATGCCTGCTCGGAGTATCAACAAAGAGGCCGTAACTTGACCTCAAATTGTTGTGCTTTGGACAGACTGTGCCAGTGGTGGTGAGCTTTTGTGGCTCTCACCAAGCAATGCCAAGGGAACAGTGTCTGGTCTCCCTAAGGTTGGCTAAACAGTGATATCTCACCACAGCTCAGCCCTGTGAGACATAATGGTGTCTATGGATGGATGGACCTTCCCATTAGGGTTACAGTTTTAGCCCTTAAGATCAGCCCTGAGGACAGACTGATTTAATCGTGTCACAGAGAACCAACAAATTACACTATTGATGGCACGCAAACAGATTTGGGAACTAGAGGATCAGAGGGATTTGTGCTGTTGATCTGAAAGGAGAAGCCTAATGGTGAGAAAATGTACTCTAGAATGTTTCCACTGTTTCAGTATTATATTCAGCAATGATCTCTGCCAGTTGTTACAGTAGATATTAAATTAACTATTTATAGAGTCTGATACCAGTTTGAGATTATAACTTTATTCCCAGGCTCTGGCATGTTCATCTAAAGTGAACAGCAGACAAGACAAATGCCTAAATACACTTAATTAAATAGGCTGTGTGGGAGCTGGAAGCACAAAGGTGGAGTGTATTGAGACGACACTAAAAGAAACACAGAACCAGCATCCAACACGTAATGTATACGCCGGGAGTCAGAAAGCAGGTGCAGAAGATGTGTTTAATATGGAATAGATACACAAACATGGACCATGTGCAAGAAAACCAATAACACCCAAGAACTGATCACAACGGAAGGCTAAATAAAGGGGGAGTAATCAGGGTAGTGGTGAAGTCCAGGTGTGTCTAATAATGGGGCGCAGGTGTGCATAATGATGGTTGCCAGGTGTGCATAATGATGGGTTGCCAGGATAGGTAGTTAGTAGACTGGCAACGTTGAGCGCCAGAGTGGGGGAGGGGGAGTGACACAATATGTATATAAATATTAAGGAAATTTGCAGTATTGTATTACACACCTCACAGGGCGCAGACGTCAGTGCAACGATTTTGATTTTGATTTGATTGAGTTGTCAACTAACATGAATTCAACATGAAATCAAGAAATGTTAACCATGTCATTAGATTTTGGTTAAAAGCTGGGTGAATTTAAAAAAAAAAATCTATTATTATTAAAAGATCTTGTCACTTGATTTGAATGAACAAAAACCCGCCGGCCCACACGGGACCGAGAGGGCGATTAAAAGCTTCCTGTCACACTGTGCTCTGCTCCCTCTTCCACTACTACAGGCAGGAACAAGCTCCTCTGGTCTCCATATTGATTTGACTAATGCCCTTTTAGAGTGCATGCCTATGTTAGGGAATTTTAAAGGGTTTAAATACAAGGCCCTGGGAAAAAAAGATGCACACATAAGTTACGTTTTGAGGTAATGCAATGTAAATATTGATTGCAGTGCATTATCTGTTGAGGAATTGACATCAATGCTTGGGATATCATTGGCATATAAATAATTGAGCTATACATAATTAATGGCACAAGAGGCTAATGGAATAGTCGGTATAATCAATGCTATAATCAATGTTTTGCATTACTGTATAATGCAGCAATGTACAAGGTAACAATTTTTTATTTGACGGTAAAGTGACTGCACCCTTGATTCAGCAAAGTATCTACGTTTCTCTCTCTTTCACATGCACATGCACACATACACACAGAGACACACACTGGGAGGCATCTGCATCTTCCAGATTATGGGAAGATCTTGAATCTCAGGGGGAGGGAGCATTCACATTGAAATGGGGAATAGAAGCTCAATCAATATCACAGCTCTAGCTCTAACCTTTAAGGACTAAACAAAACAAAATGTCTCGATGCTCACTAAACAGTCATATTGTTCATCTCAGAGAACAGAGCATTCCGAGACTGACTTGTGTAAAAAAGGGGAAGAAGAACAAACACTCATTTTGTTCTTTGATTCATCATTGATATCAGCCTGACTACAGTAATAACAGTGCAATCAAGACCGAACATGTCATGGAAAATATTTACAGGGAAGAGAAGTTCTTTGTGCTATTTTGAGTTTCATTAGAATGGGCGCTGTAAAAATTCAGTCAGTTTATCTTGGACTCGTTTATCTTTGTTTTTGTATATCCATTCCTCTCCACAGAGTAGGATGTCAGAGGATCCTACAGTATGTAAATGGTACAGTCAAATAGCAGCACATCATCAGTACAGTGATGTGCAAGGACAATGCCATTTTGGTGTGCTCGTTTCAATCTACTTCCTCCACATGTAACTGGCTAGACCTATGTACAGGCCTAATTGATTCTCCATGCACCTAGTGTACTGTCTATGTGTTATTGTGAAGCAGAGCAGGACTTTGATTAGCAGGATTCTCCTTATCTCTAATGGTCAGAGAGGCTAATTTCCAGAATATGAATGAATGAAAGACTGTTGAGCTCTGGGAGAGACAAGACAATAATTGGGCAGCACAGTACACCACCTCTTCCTCTGTTTAAGAGTTGACAGAGTGGAATATTCTTAAGCAAAGCCTCACAATGATACATTACCTTTATTTTGATGGGGCCAATCAATCACCAAGTAGTGTTGTGCTACCATAAAGCTCTCTGAAATAGTACTCTTCTGCCCTGTAGTGGACAGAAATGCATACCGCAAATTAAGGTTGTGAAGGTAAAGAATAATAAATATCTCTAATACAGCAAAAAAAAAGGAAGATAAAGAACTTAATACCAAAATCATACATTCATACTTGTCAATTTATGTGTGAGATTTGCACATAATCCACAGTACATCTCCATCAACTAGTTATTCCAGTTCCTCCACCTCAATTCAGCTATCTCCTCAATTAGGACATTGGTAGGAGAATAAATAGCAATGGTTTTGGAATAGTAATTTCAGATCTTATTTGCCAAAAGTAATATTTCCTGTACATATTCTTGGAATTCTTCCCCAGGTAGAAAAACAGTCTTCTAATCCAGTGTTTGATTCACTAAAATGTTCTGATACACTCCCATAACACTATGTAAATATCACTCCCTCCATAGATAAGAGTTCATCACTGGGGATGGAGCTGCATGGGGAAGTGTCTACCTTTGCTCTTCTCCTAGGGGAGGACTTAGGGAAAGAAACTTCAGTCTAGCAGGTGGCATCAGATGTTTCAAGTTTTTCATCATTTTGAAATGGAACAGCCAAATCAAACGTTTATTTTTCTGTCGTTAGATTTGCGTTTGACAGTTCATCCACTCGGAAAAATAGACAAAGGTTCAAATACTGTTATTGCACTTACTGTGTGTGGACTCTATTTCTATTGGATTCATTGCATTGTGTTTCATTTATGTTAAACCCCATTGAAACATTATTGTGTCATAGATTCAACAAAATTCAGAAAACCTGTGTGACATAAAATAGCATTCAATGATGGTCCAATGGGGTTGAACATGTCATGTCCGTAAAGTACTCGTCTTCCAATGGTCTGTATGATTAACATTAAAAGTCAAGCATGCATTGAAAACATTCACAATATACTGTATGTCTGATGCTTAGATACAGATAAATAAACATGTTAAGTTCTTTAAATATCTAGTAACACAATACCATTAATTGGATAACGCACTCATATAGAAAGAAGCCTGTTAAATGCCAAAATAGGCAACAACCATGTTTTACTAACCTCTCTCGAGGGTATTTTAGCATGTCGTTTACCTCACACGGTGGTGATCCCAAGCACCAGCAGACTGAAATGACTGAAAACATGCACCTTGTAGTGTGGAAAATATTTTTATTATAAAACGAATTGCTTAATTGCAAACAGATACACTTATTTAACTAAAGTATCCAAAGATTACTTGTGATTTGACTATTTACAATGAGTAGTGCCCAGCATGAATCCTTTAAGTATCTGTACCACTGAGAGGTGGCAATTGAAATGCGTAAATAAATATCAACCTGTAAAAAACACAGTACGTAATACCAAAAATATGTATTAGTCAACAAGAAGGGGTATACGTTCATGTTTAAGTTCCCTAGTAGTAGGCAAACTAGATTTATTGTGATGATTCTGTCTCGTCTTGAAAATTCAGAGATTAATTTGGGATACATAAAAATTCGAACAAAAATCTTAATTATTGGCATTCCTCAGTAAACTCTAGTCAGACGGCTAGATTAGTATGAGCAGCTATAATCAGCATGTATTAGGACCAGGTTTGCTTTCTGACGGGGAAAACATCACACTTCACAAGCTCATTATCAAAACCCATGCGGTTGCCCTTAATCCAATGTCCATTCACACAGGCATGCTCTGATAGTCCTGTTCCCGTCAGACAGCTGCTCTGTAGAAAATCCTCAGATATCGATGGCAAAGATCTCAGGCTTGTCGATGTCATGGACCTGCATGGCTGAGTAAGTGATGGCCTTCACCTCTGTCCCCTGAAGAGACAAACAGATGGTTAATTAAGTGACACTTTCAAAAACACTAAAATACAAAAACATTTGTATTCAGAAATGACTCGTCTCAATCAATGAATACAGTCATCATGTATCTTTTTTTTGTAATAGAACACAAATCTCAAAAAAACTATTTTGGCTCTACATCAGGGCATAACAGTAATTATGTCTTATGGTCAGGATAGTCAGACAGCAGACCTCTGTGTGGTCAGTTCAGGCTAGAGAATTTGAAAGATATCAGGATTATCTCCCATTTGCTTACCTGTGGATGCTTGACCAAGCTGAACTCTTCTCCCCACCTACAACAGCAGAGGAAAACTGAATGATAGGCATGGAGGGAAGCTGAGAATGAAACAGAACTCCAGGCATAGAAACTAGGGGAGGGATTAATGATAACATGCAACCCATGTCTTTCTCAGGGGTAGAAGAAAGTCAAATAACCTAAAACCAACCCACTATATACCCTCACACAGTTTAACCTAGGAGTAATGTAAGTGGCTCAAAAGAGGACCAATCACATGCGAGTGTAAATTAGTACCACCCAGTGAGCAAAAACGGTGAAAACTAAATCCTAAATCCTGTGTAACTTTAGATTAACTTACCCAATAGAGCGGATTTTAAATGTGCAAACTTTTACTTCCTAGAAGACAGAATTTATGTTAGGCAATACCTTATTATTGTAACTGCTAATTTAAATTGATAGTTGCCATGATGTCTTTTTTAAAGCGTATTACATTTGAAGCAGGAGATATTTGAGACAAACAATGGCTCGTTGGTAAATAAATTAGCTGTGAGGAGGGATACAAGATAAATGAACACTTGTGGTAAATGTAATAACATGTTACCTTCCAGTTGTAATTATGTTTCGAACCTGAAACATGTTTTTGCAATGCAATTATACAGACAGGCACCAAGAAAGCTAAATATCTATTGATGGGGGGTAGGAGAGAGAGCGAGCTCCATGAAGTCCCACTGGCTAACATGACAAATCGTTATTATGTTGAAGGCCCTTACTCTGGGAATGAAGAAAATATCTGCACTGAATTTGATTAACCAGTCATCAAGGAAGTGGAAGAGATTCTGTGTAATCACCTGGTCAAGAAATAGAGAGAAATTATAAGAATGTATTGAATGCAATGGTATTTAATACATTGACCCATAAATGAAACAATCTGCTTCATGAACTCCCCCTATGAGTATTATGCCTGTTTTTAATCCATCTGTAAATCCATCACACCTTCTGACTCCACTTCTACTGTGTCAATGTACCCAAACGTTGCCATGGCACACTGCTCAAAGGCCTCCTCCAGCGAGTCTCCCCAAGAGTGGAGCCTAGGAACATACATAAGAGTGATGACACACATGCAAGACAAAGCTGCTGAATAGGGTGAAGTTACAGATCACTGATCTAAGGTGCTCTGCATTATCAGGTAGGCTTTGTGAATTTCACAATAAAGGTGTTGCCAGTAGCCACCTTACACTGTTTAAGGGTAGTAGCAGAAGTTGCTGCGGTTCATGTAATGTAATCAACTTACTGTACATCAGCAGTGTGGTCCAAATCTAGAGAGAAACCAAATGACAATATGAGTACATAAATAACTCATGTTTTGGCGCCAATGACGTGGATGTCGACACAAACACAAACCGGCTGCGCGTTTGCACCATTGTGCATACATTTATTTTGTCCCCCTACACCAGTGCTTCTCAATTATTTTCTGTTACGCCCCTCCTAGGAAGAAGTAAACATTTCGTGCCCCCCAACTCTCCGCCGTGACTGTAAATAGAATAATTTGTCTATAAAATTGTTATAAGTACACCTCTGCATAACATTGTATCCTTATTAACATTAAGGAAAAAGAAGAAAAAAAAGAAATATAGATCAACCTACAACAAAGAATAACTTGATTAACATTGTTTTTTAGTCTGTAACAGAAAAGACTTAAACTGCATCAATTTTCCTTGAAAAAAAATAAATAATTCAAACCTTATTTAAAATGTAATTTTTTTTTTGACCATTTGATACTGAAAAATAAAATATAATCAATAAATAATAATACATTCAAATTGATCAGCAACATTAACTCAGGAGCACAATATATGAAAGACTTTGACCTATAAAACAAAAATGAATAAAACAATTTGTGCTGATATTTTAAAATCAAAATGAGGAAGTCAGGATTAATGGCTACAATGAGCACGTTTTGTAGAGCACAGCTTTTTGAAGCGGAGTTTGAAGCATGATACTGCAACTCTCAGCTCCTGCTCAATGTTTAGCTGGGACGTGTACATGGTCTTCAGTGCAGCAACAGCAGAGAAGCCAGTCTCACAAAGATAAGATGTTGCAAAAGGAAGAAGAATGCCCATGGCCCTCTGCCCTAAGAGTGGTACTGCCTCTCTACACTCAGCCAGAATTCACTCAGTGTCTGTGATGTGAACCTCAGTCTCAATGTGGAGTCAGACGTCATATCAATGAACTGGTGCTCCTCTGCAGAGCTGAAACCAGTTGGAGCTTGTGCATTGAAAGGATCTCTCACCCAGTCATATTGGGAAATGTTTTCAGGGAAGTACTTTTTAAAGAATCCCATCAGTGATGAAATATGCTCCTTAATATATGGAATCACTGAGGTGGCATCATAGTCAGTAGTGTCAACAAATTCATGCAGGTTCTCGAATGAATCAGTATTTCCTTCATCAAGTCGCCTGCCCCACATTGCAAGCTTTTGAGTGAAAGAGCTGATCTTGTCTGTGACCTGAGGGAGGTGTTTATCTTTCCCTTGAAGCTGTAGATTTAGTTCATTTAGCTTTCCAAATATGTCACTCAGGTAGGCCAGTTTTGCCAGGAAGTTCTCATCACTAAATTTTTATGCAAGGTCATACTTGTGCTCCTGCTCCGAAAACATTCTTATCTGCTCTCTGAGCTCAAAAACTCAGGACAAGACTTTTCCTCGTGACAGCCACCTTGCTTCACTGTGAAACAGCACAGCTTGATGTTCAGCTCCCAACTCCTCACAGATAGCAGAGAAGACTCTTGTTTTTAGTGGTCTGGTCTTTATAAAATTGACTACACCTACAATGTCAGTCATAACCTCACTTAATTCAGAGGAAAGGTGCCTTGATGCCTGTGCTTCTCTGTGTATAACACAGTGTGTCCACTCAGCATTAGGTGAGGCCTTCTTGATGAGTGCCCGAAGTCCCTTTCTCATCCCTGCCATGGTCTGTGCATCACTGCAAACACCAATGCAGTTCTCCCACTTTAGCCCATTCTCAGTCAGGAAGCAGTCCAGCATTTTGAATAGCTCTTCAGCTGTGGCTCTGTCTCTGACATATTTACAAAAAAGTAGATCCTCTCACAGGGAGCTTGTCATGTCAAAACGTACATAAGCGATAAACAAACGGTCTTTGTTGCTGTCAGTTGCTTCATCGAACTGTAAGGCAAAACGTTTGTCTTTGAGTTTATCTACCAGCTGTTCTTTAAGATCGTTAGCAATGTCATGTATACGTCTGGCGACAGTGTCATTGGACAGAGGGATAGTTTTTATTTTTGCAGCACTTGCGTCATCCAGCATGACAGAGACCATGTCTAATGCTGCAGGCAGTATCAGCTCCTCTGCTATAGAGTGGTTTTTTTTGCACTGAGCAATTTGGTACGCCACCTTATATGATGCTAACAGTGCTCGCTGGTTTACTGAAGCTGCATTCACAAAGCGGGACGATTGTTGGCAATATTCGGCACGTTTTCGCTGAAAAAACTCAAGCGGCTTATCAGCGTGATTGGGGTGTAATGTCTTTAAGTGATGCCTTAATTTATTTGGCTTCATGCTGTCCGCTGCCAACATTTTTAGACACAGTAAACATACCGGTCTTTCCTCGTCTCCCACCGTAGTCACATTGAAGCCAAGCGCTACATACGCTTCGTCATATTTCCTCGTCTTTCGGGAGACTTACGTTTGTCTCATTATATCCGTCTCTCTCCGCCTTTCTTTTCATCCCTGTTAAATATTTTTCCATGGTGTCTCTTAAGGGTTTGTTATCTGCACTTCATATCTCCTGCTCTGTGCTCTTCTTTCTTTTATATTTGAAACTCCCCAGGAGTGGATGTAACATCGTGTGTTCTCATGAATTCTGGATAATCATATAGTTGTCCATCATTATTCAGTAATTCAAGTGAGTGTCTCCTCCGCTAAAGATTCTCTTCCATTGTACGTTTCAACAGAAACCCATTTATGTCGGTGAACAAATCAGACTAACGTTAGCTAGCTAAAGTATAGTTCAATTAACCACCATGCATGTTCTTAACATTAGCTAGCTACACAACTCCCATTCATACTTCTTGTTGATCGCCGGGTATTTTGACTTGGTAGCTTTCTGTGACTCTGAGATCAAGCTCACGATCATTCATTGACGACTTCTTTAGTTGATTTGATCCCTAAAATACTGAAATGTTAGACTTGCAGGGCTTGAGTCGTATGCCGCGTTCATGTGCTAGTCGGAACTAAGAAACCCGACATGTCCGAGTCGCTAAAAGTGGTTGAACGCGGCATGTGTATAACTACAACTAACTAGCAGGTCGGACATTCCGAGTTTACTAGTTCAGACTAGCACTTGAATGCAGCAACATCACATCGCTGTGTAGTCACGTGGGTCGCGCGTCAGCCAGGCTACTGAAAGGTATGCTGCATTCAAAATAACTGGGAACTCAAAAAACTCAGATTTCAAGGCATTCAAGACCACTGAACTTGGAAAAAAACAGCTCCAACTGTGACAAATCGTTTTGAACATTCATCCAACTCTAAATTTCAAGTCGGAAATTGGGGCATCTTTATAGAGCGCCAACTTTCCGACCTGAAAATCACCGACGTCAGGATTTGACCTAGTTTTCCCGAGATTCCAGTTGTCTTGAAATCACCACTGTACTTGCTGTTGAAACAACATTGACCGTTTCAGGAAGTAACAAATATATCTTGCGTTTTGCGATAGTCGGATATATATAGATATACAATCTGGAATAATAAAGACATAAAATACAAAAACAAGTCTTTATTTTTCTAGATCTGGTTTGACAACAGCATTATCTGGGTTAAAAAATTACTGAGTAATGATGGACAACTATATGATTATCCAGAATTCATGAGAACACACGATGTTACATCCACTCCTGGGGAGTTTCAAATAGTTGTTAGAGCTGTCTCTTAAGGCGCTATTCTTCTTTTAGGAGAATATAGCAATATTCCAAGTGCAACTGTTGAGGATTTTGTAGCCCCAATTTAGCTAGAAGGAATTTACATTTTAAACTATTAATGTAATATATATATATATATATATATATAAGAAAACTCTGTCAATATGTTACTATTCCCTCTGCTAGAATATACAAGAATGCAGCCCTAGGACAAGTGAAATGGAGGAAAGTTTTGTTGTCTGGCAAATATTGTATATCTAATAAGATGAAAGAAGTATTACACAACTCATTCTTAGACTGTACCCTGTAAAGACCTTTATTGTACACAGATTCAAAATTGCTATTGATAACAAATGTGTATTTTGTGGTTGTGAGCCAGAGACTTTATTTTTTATCCAAATGACCCCAAATTAACTTTTATTGTTAATTTGTTTATTTTTCGTGGAAGATTCTTTATCCATAGAATGAAGTGGGCGGAGAACAAGCCCTTCTTCACATTGTTTAAGATAGAATTGAAACATTATTTTGAAATTCTCAGGAAGTGTAAAAACAAAAAAAGCAATTTCTCGACATTTAATACCACTGTATATTAGGATAAGTACTCTTGTTTGTATATTTCTGTTTTATTGTTCATAATAATACAAGTAATACAATAATAATAATAAATAAATAAAACAGTTTTGCAGTCGTCACTAGTTACCACAGCAACAGTCATAAACCCCACGCATTTCTACCATTTATTATTTTCAACCAACCCCTAACTTCAATCCTAATCTTAACCACACTGCTAACCTTATTCCTAACCTTAACCTTCAATTAAGACCAAAATGATTTTTTTGTTAGAATTTTTACGATATAGCCAATTTTGACTTTATGCTGTGGTCAGCGCAACCCGGGATCCTTGGGACCTACATACCCCTAACCTTACCATAAACCGTACCTTAATTATTTTTAAAACGTAGTGTAGGTTAGTGACGTCCCAAGGATCCCGTATAGCAATATTTTGGATGACTAGAAGGGATTTGTCATATTCACGTCGGATTTGCCTTTCGTAGCAGGTTAGGATAATTATGTTAAGGTGTTGAAAAGGCTTAGGGTTAAGGTTAGCTAAAATGCAACATTTAAAACAAATCAATTTGACAAAAGCTTCAGAATCCAGTTTTTCTTAGAAAAACGCAAATACGACGTTTTCCGGCTTAGTTGACGCTGATTGGCTATTGGATCACTACGGAGTTCCCGCCAAGGTAGTCCAGCTGCCTTGTTTGCTCTCAACAGAACCCTAAATCCTGAAAACATACTTTCGTGGTATTATCAACGCCATGGCTGATAAAGAAGGTAATTCGGTGAAACGTTACGTCACAATTTACTTCAACAAGAATAGCGCCCAGACCACTTGGGAAAACTAGCTAGCTACCAAGGTAGGCCAGGGTGGATGGACAGGTTCTCCCGGCGTATCAATTGTGAAGATACTTAATTCATTATTTTATACAAATGAGCTCGCTAGTACTAGTAGCCCACTAACGTTAGCTAGTAAGCTAAATGTAAGCTAGTTAGATACTAACTTTAGCTTTGTTCTATGTCAGAGACACAACCCCTTTTTGCGGGAGTAATGAGCTAGCTAGCTCGGTTGATCAATGCTAACACAACTGTGAAACCCTGTCAGTGTTAACGGAACGTAGCTACCTAGCTAACTTTACCGAACACTTGCTCAATGTTAATAGGGTTCCCCTTCTCAATCACACCTATATTTCCATACAATGGGTTGCTTCTAATATACTTTACATTTAAACCTCCTGTCTCACATGACTTTCATACTATTTTATAGCAGCGTTTGATGATGCTGTGGAGGAGAGGGTGATAAATGAGGAGTACAAGATATGGAAGAAGAACACACCCTTCCTCTATGACCTGGTGATGACCCACGCCCTGGAGTGGCCCAGCCTCACTGCACAGTGGCTACCCGATGTCAACAGGTGGGGTTCACTGTCTGGGCACCTTTATAGGAATACAAAGCTACAGGAGCAGTGGAAGTAGGCGTGGGGCAGGTGCGGCTGCAGCCCTTGGTTTGCGCACCTTTTGATGTTCAAATTAGTTTAATTGAATAGTAACTGAAGTCTGGAGACTGACTGTAACTCCCACATGTAGTCTTATATAATATAAATTCCTGCAGAATTATTTATTGCTGTAAAAGTATACACCCAATGGAATTATATTTTAAACGTTTTAAATTTAACTAGGCAAGTCAGTCGAACAAATTCTTATTTACAATTACAGCCTACCAGGGGACAGTGGGTTAACTGCCTTTTTCAGGGGCCATTTACTGGCCCAACGCTCTAACCACTAGCCTACCTGTCTTGGGAACAGGAATGGAGTAATTATTTATTGCAGACTCTTGAGAGAATGGAATGCGCAATAGGTTGTTTTAACCACAAAAAAAATATGTATCCAAGACAAACTGAAATCATGTTGGATTGTTTTCACAGCTTTTATTTCCTTAACCTTTGAAATGGATGTTAGTTGGACATTTTGCCAGGGAAATATGTCTGCTGTTTTAGGCTATTGCATTTTCTCCCCGGTCTCTACACATCCTCGCTCTGCGAGCAGAAATGAAAGAACTTTACTGATGTCAACTACTAGATTATTGTTGATGCATTCATTCTATCGATTAATGGCTTTCTGCTTTATTTAGTCTTCAAGGGCAACAAGTAATTACAGAAGAGAAGCTGAATGTATCTACGTATTAACAAGTTGACAAACAAATAGTCTAACAAATGTCGGAAATTATAAGCAGAAAAATATCTAAATTAGGGGTGAAAGTAAGCTGGTTCGGAGTACTGGCAAAATAAATGGTGGGGGTAAAACATGTGCCTATCACAATTAAAACAAAGATGGCAAGAAAACTAGGCTATTACACCACAATGTGTCATTACTGCCTGTCAACCACATGCAAAACATTAACAGATTTACTTAAAAATGGGTGGTATATGCTCCAAAATGGGGTGTGGTTCGACATGAACACTAAATGTTTTACTAATATACTCATCTAACCTGAGCACTAACATTTTGCCATGGCAGAGTTGACTGGACCGTGACGCTCGCAGATCACAGTGGATCAATCAATTCAGGCTGCAAGTGTGCCTAATGACGAATGCTGAATGTCATTACACATATATATATATATATATTTTTGTCATTACACTATTATATGTATTTTATTTTTTACACCCCATGTCCATTTTTTTTATGGTATCCCAGCATATCTAGCTATAATTCCCAAGAATACCAGATACTTGTGCCGATCAAAGATTAGCCTGCCTTTGCAACATTACTGGGAGTGGTAAGGTTTCTTCAGGAAGATTGTTTTCAGTCTCCATAGGTGTTGTTGCAAATAATAATCCTTGTATGTACCACATTGAGTTTCTAGCTAATGCCCCCTACTACATATGACAAAAGTGTTTATTTAAATGGACCTATTTGTTTTGTAACATATTTCTTTCTATCCTTTTAGACCTGAAGGGAAGGATTTCAGTGTACACAGGTTGGTTCTTGGCACACACACCTCAGATGAACAGAATCACCTGGTCATCGCCAGCGTGCAACTGCCTAATGATGATGCCCAGTTTGATGCCTCTCACTACGACAGTGAGAAAGGTGGTGAGGGACAATGTTTTTGCATCAATTACAACCTTTCTGCATGTTTTCAGTCTTTGGATCATTCAAAATATTTTAACTGGTGATATATGTTGGTCCTTATCCCTGTAGCTAATTTCTCTGCCTCTCTCCCTTCAGAGTTTGGAGGCTTTGGCTCAGTCAGTGGTAAGATAGAGATTGAAATCAAGATCAACCATGAGGGAGAGGTGAACAGAGCCCGCCACATGCCCCAGAACCCCTGCATCATTGCCACCAAAACCCCAACCAGCGACGTGCTCGTCTTTGACTACACCAAACATCCCTCCAAACCAGGTGGGTATTTAGAGGTTGGTCAGGAAGTCCCAGTCTTCCTTTCTCATTTATTTTGAAATAACATGCTATTACCTCTGTATTACAGATCCATCTGGAGAGTGTACCCCAGATCTGCGTTTGAGGGGACACCAGAAAGAGGGCTACGGTCTCTCCTGGAACCCCAACCTGAGTGGCTGCCTCCTCAGTGCTTCTGATGACCATGTCAGTGACTTGTCACTTGACCCAAAGCATGTGCTTGAATAGTCTTCTTCCCTCCATGTCTTTCCTCTCACCTTCCCTTGTTTCCCATCTGTCTGCAGACTATCTGTATGTGGGACATCAGTGCCGTTCCTAAGGAGGGAAAGGTTGTAGATGCAAAGACTATCTTTACTGGACACACAGCTGTAGTGGAGGACGTCTCCTGGCATCTACTGCATGAGTCACTCTTTGGATCTGTAGCTGATGACCAGAAACTCATGATGTAAGGCTCCCTGAGATGAGCAACTCCCGCAGTGGATAATGGATTTGAATAGAAAAACAATTTACTAAGCTCGTGTGACTAAAATTAGTTGCACCATCCGCATTGTTTGGTGTTGCTAATTGAACAATAACATTGTTTACTGTGCAGTTGGGACACGCGATCCAACAACACGTCCAAACCTAGCCATGCTGTGGACGCCCACACTGCAGAGGTCAACTGTCTGTCCTTCAACCCCTACAGCGAGTTCATCCTGGCCTCGGGCTCAGCAGACAAGGTAGTCTGGATCTCTTGCTGCTCTTAATTCTTCCAAGATTATCTTTCATAATGTAGTGTTGATTTAACTGGTTGTTGTGGTGGTGGTTGTAATTGATTGGTTCTCCCATTTCAGACTGTAGCCCTTTGGGACCTGAGGAACCTGAAACTGAAGCTGCATTCGTTTGAGTCTCACAAAGATGAGATCTTCCAGGTATGTTAAATCAATAAGCTGTCAATTATTCCCTATGAAGTTTGTTTTGCAAAAGCTGCATGTTTTGAACCAGATTTTGTATCTATTACTAGGCCTCTTCAAACCCATCTCACCTCCTTTCCTCCCTTTAGGTCCAGTGGTCACCTCATAATGAAACCATCCTGGCCTCCAGTGGCACAGACAGGCGACTCAATGTGTGGGACCTCAGTAAAATCGGGGAGGAGCAGTCGCCAGAGGATGCTGAGGATGGTCCACCTGAACTGCTGTTCATTCATGGCGGTCACACGGCTAAGATCTCTGACTTCTCATGGAACCCCAACGAACCCTGGGTCATCTGCTCTGTGTCCGAGGACAACATCATGCAAGTTTGGCAGATGGTGAGACCCCAGGACAGACTGGGCTCTGTCATACAGTGGGAGGCTATAGAGAATAGTTAAATGTATTCTGTTCATATTTATTCATTTCATGAGGCATAAGTAAGTTTTGAAAGCTTGGCAGAAGTGTTCTACTGTAATATGTAGAATCACAATTATTTCTAAGGAGGAGTACTAAGAATGTCTTTCTATCTTTTAAGGCTGAGAACATCTACAATGACGAGGACCCAGAGGGAGCAGCAGACACTGAGGTCCAGGCATGAGTGACATCTGTCAATCACACAACACCCCTCCCTTGATCACATCCTCAAAACAACATTCAAATGTATTTTTTTTAAATGCATAAGAGTCAGTTGTTCTTTTGCAGTTTTGTAGAGGGAAACATTAAGTGCTTGTTTCACTATCATGGCATCAAGGTTTTGCATATATTTATATAAGAAAGGATCCTACTGTTTGATATGGTTTACCAGGGGGACAAGCACCACAGTTGAGTAGGCACCCAATTATTGTTTCTTTCATGTTAAATTATGCTCATATTCTTAGAAACATGAGTCATTTAAACTAATTTCCAGTTTCATTTTATAAGAAATTGTACATAGATTTTATTCCCATGATATCTGAATTGTAGATTTCCACAATCAGCTTTCAAGCTGTATGTATATCATCCCTATGTCTGTTTTCTTTGTATGCTGCATCGGATTCCCATGTTTTGTAAGTGTATTCATAATAAAAATGTATTTACGGTAGACCTTAAATGTACAGTTAAGACAGGCTGCTCTCATAGTTGAGGTCAACTGTCATAACACCATTGTTGATGCACTAAGAGCAGATTAAGTATACCAATAGGTGACATTGGCTAAATGCACCATCAAGGATACTCACAAACACAGTAAAACATGTTTGGTCTGAGGGGTTCTGAATATTTTGTCAATTGTTCTACTTCCATTGATAAGTATGGAAAAGTTAGGACTCCCTTTCAGCAGTTGTTTCGCTCACTTCAAAACAGCCCCTGTAAAAAAAAAAAAAACAGCATGTTGAGACTCCCTCTAATATTTATTCTACATGTGTGTCTATATATACTGAACAAAAATATAAATGCAATATGCAACAATTTCAGATTTTACTGCATTAGTTAATATTAGGAAATTAGTCAATTTAAACCAATTCAGCCTTAATCTATGGATTTCACATGATTAGGCAGGTGTGCCGCCATGGATGGGCCCGCCCACTGACCCTCCCTTCAAACAATCCTACAGGTGGAGAAGTTGGATGTGGAGGTCTTGGGCTGGCGTGGTTATACGTGGTCTGCAGTTGTGAGGTCGGTTGGATGTTCTGCCAAATTCTCTAAAATGACGTTGGCGGCAGCTTGTGGTAGAGAAATTAACATATCTCTGGCAACAGCTCTGGTGGGCATTCCTGAGGTCAGCATACCAATTGCACGCTCACTCAACTTCTGTGGCATTGTGTTGTGTGACAAAACTGCAAATATTAAAGTGACCTTTTATTGTCCCAGCACAAGGGGCACCTGTGTAATGATCATGCTGTTTAATCAGGTTCTTGATATGTCACACCTGTCAGGTGGTTGGAATGTCTTGGCGAAGAGAAAGGCTCACTAACGGATGTAAACAAATTTGGGCACAACATTTTGTGCATATGGAACATTTCTGGGATTTTTTATTTCAGTTTATGAAACATGGAATCAACACTACATGTTGCGTATATATTTTTGTTCAGTGTTTAATGGCAATTGTAAGTAGTCCAGACATCAAATATTAATTTAATGTATTCAATGAAAACTGTCAGATTCTTTAGGGTCAAAATGGATGATCTCTACTTCTCATGGCCAGATACAGTGCATTCGGAAAGTATTCAGACCCCTTGATTTTTTTCCCACATTTTGTTACTTTACAGCCTTAATCTAAAATGTATTGAATTGCCCACTCACCAATCTACACACAATACCCCATTATGACAAAGCAAAAACAGATTTTTAGAAATGTATGAAAAAAAGGTGAAAGACCACAATTTATCTAAGTATTCAGACCCTTTACTCTGTACATTTGAAGCACCTTTGGCAGCGAGTACAGCCTTGAGTTTTATTGGGTATGACGCTACATGCTTGGCACACCTGTATTTGGGGAGTTTTTCCCATTCTTCTCTGCAGATCCCCTCAAGCTCTGTCAGGTTGGATGGGGAGCGTCGCTGCACAGCTATTTTCACGGTCTCTCCAGAGATGTTCGATCGGGTTGAAGTCCAGGCTTCGGTTGAGCCACTCAAGGACATTCAGAGACTTGTCCCAAAGCCACTCCTGCGTTGTCTTGGCTGTGAGCTTAGGGTATTTGTCGTGTTGGAAGGTGAACCTTCATCCCAGTCTGAGGTCCATAGCGCTCTGGAGCAGTTTTTTATCAAGGATCGCTCTGTACTTAGCTCCGTTCATCTTTCCCTCGATCCTGCGGGTGAAAAACATCACCACAGCATGTTGCTGCCACCACCTTGCTTCACCGTAGGGATGGTGCCAGGTTTCCTCTAGACGTGATGCTTTGCATTCAGGCCAAAGGGATAAATCTTGGTTTCATCAGACCAGAGAATCTTGTTTCTCATGGTCTGAGAGTCCTTTCGGTGCCTTTTGGCAAACTCAAAGCGGGCTGTCATGTGCCTTTTACTGAGGAGTGCTTCTATCTGGCCACACTACCATAAAGGCCTGATTGGTGGAGTGCTGCAGTGATGGTTGTCCTTCTGGAAGGTTCTCCCATCTTCACAGAGGAACTCTGGAACTCTGTCAGAGTGACCATCGGGTTCTTGACCAAGGCCCTTCTCCACCAATTGCTCAGGTTGGCCTGGCGGCCAGCTCTAGGAAGAGTCTTGGTGGTTCCAAACTTCTTCCATCTAAGAATGATGGAGGCCACTGTGTTCTTGGGGACCTTCAATGCAGCAGAAATGTTTTGGTACCCTTCCCCAGATCTGTGCCTTGACACAATCCTGTCTTGGAGCTCTACGGATAACTCCTTCGACCTCATGGCTTGGTTTTTGCTCTGATATGCACTGTCAACTGTGGGACCGTATCACTTTTAGAATAAGGCTGTAATGTAACAAAATGTGGAAAAAGGGATGGGGTCTGAATACTTTCCGAATGCACTGTAAGTAGCATACCACACCCTACCTGTCATAGTTCAGCTCACTCAAAAGTCCCTTCTTCAATTCTTCCAATTGTCTGTTTGCCTTTTTCTGAATGCAAAGCTCCAACTTCAGCTTCCTCATGGTCTCCTCAAGCGAGTCCACAGTCTCCTGATGAGAAGAAATTAGAACAATTACACCACACCTTTACGGGCTACAAAACAGCACATGTTCCTAATCCCCCTGTACCTTATACTGTGCCACTCTCTCCACTCTCTCCCTCTCCATCAGAGCAATCCTCTCCTCTAGACAAGCTCTCTGCAGCTCCAGCCTCTGGGTCTGCTCCTTCAGGGGCCCCAGTCTGGCCTTAAGGTCTCGGCCCACATCCCTGCTCCTTCTCAGGGTCTCCTTCCCAGCCTGCCTCCTCCGGAGGAGGGCTAGCAGGCGTGGCTCATACCAGCCTTCTAGATTCCTCATGCTGCCACTGAGGCGCTTCTGCAGGTCCAGGGATGCACGTCGGCAGTGAGTGACATCGCTCATAGCCCGGGGACGGGATGGTTGTCTGGCCCGGTCCTTTAGGGTGTTCAGCTGGTTGTGCTGGGCTTCCTGAAGCTGGGATACCTCCTCGGTAAGATTCTGGACGTGGGCCTGGAGCTCCTCCTAGGGGCAGAAAAAGCAATGACAGCGTAGTTGGCCCTCATACTAACACAAGAATGTGATTAACTCTGGATGACAGACAGCCATGAATACAGCAATAACAATTATGTGGTAGCACTCATCAACAGTATAACATGTCAACACTGAAACATTACAACAAAGGGATGACAAAGAACACACAAAAAAATAGCACAAATCACAGGAAAATGTCAACACCCCTCATACTGTTACCCCTCACTCAGTATGTTAATGGTACATTAACTGCATTCTCACAAAAGCTTATATGCAATGCTGTGGGGTTTCCACTCTACCTTACCTGTGTGATTGCAGCCTGGGCCACCTCATACTGCTGTGCAGCCAGCGCTAGCTGGCTCTGGATACAGTCCCTGGCTGTGAGAAACAGCTTACTCTTCACTTGTCCCACCTCTATTTGCAGATGAATAAACTCCAACTGGACACTGGTGAGAACTCTACGTGCCTCTAACAACTGTCCCCTCAAGGCCACAGTAGCTTGCAGCATGGGCTGCTCTAGCTGCAACAGCTCCAGTATCAATTCATCCCTTTGACTTTCTAGATGGCCCACCTTCTTGATGCACTCCTCAAAGAGCAGCCCCACACTGTCCATGTTCCCCTGCACCTGGACAAAGGTATATTCCACACACCTCTCCACGGGGCTTACTACCTCAGTGATGTGTGCTTGGGCCGCAAATCCGGCACCGTACATGCTTCTCTCATGGTGGGTTAGTGCTGCCATTAGGCTGCTCTCCACAGAATGTGCCTCCTCCATGGAGTCCTCTCCAGAGTGCAAGTTCTCTCTAGACTCAACTTCCCTCCTTCTCTGTAGATCCTCAACAGCCATTGGTGTCTCCATCACCTGTCTGAAAAGTTGAAGTAGGAGAAGAAAGGATGGGAAAGTTTGATAAGTTCAGGGGGGAACGACTGCTCCCAATGATTTCCCCCTCTCAAGGACCTCAACCACGGCCTGTTCATCTGTTGCATCAAAGCTGTGACCGAGAAACTGAGAAACAGCTTCTATCTCCAGGCCATTGGACAATCACCACTCGCCGGCCTCGGACCAGTACCCGGCCCTGAACCTTAGTCATTGTTCTAGCCGGCTACCACCCAGTAGTCTACCCTGCACCTTAGAGACTGCTGACCTACAGTGCATTCGGAAAGTATTCAGGATGAGGATAAAAAAATATATATTTTAGATTAAGGCTGTAACATAACACAATGTAAAAAATTAAAGGGGTCTGAATACGTTCCGAACGCACTGTATTGAGTCATTGAACACTCGTCACATTAATAATGTTTACATACTGTTTCACCCACTTTATATGTCTATACTGTATTCCAGTCATGGCTCATCCTATATACAGTTGAAGTCGGAAGTTTACATACACTTAGGTTGGAGTTATTAAAACTCATTTTTCAACCACTCCACAAATTTTTTGTTAACAAACTACAGTTTTGGCAAGTCGGTTAGGACATCTACTTTGTGCATGACATAAATAATTTTTCCAACAATTGTTTACAAACAGATTATTTCACTTAGAATTCACTGTATCACAAATCCAGTGGGTCAGAAGTTTACATAAACTAAGTTGACTGTGCCTTTAAACAGCTTGGAAATTTCCAGAAAATTATGTCATGGCTTTAGAAGCTTCTGATAAACTAATTGACATAATTTGAGTCAACTGGAGGTCTACCTGTGGATGTATTTCAAGGCCTACCTTCAAACTCAGTGCCTCTTTGCTTGACATCATGGAAAAATCAAAAGAAATCAGCCAAGAACTCAGAAAAAACATTGTAGACCTTCACAAGTCTGGTTCATCCTTGGGAGCAATTTCCAAACACCTAAAGGTACCACATTCATCTGTACAAACAATAGTATGCAAGTATAAACACCATGGGACCATGCAGCCGTCATACAGCTCAGGAAGGAAACACGTTCTGTCTCCTAGAGATGAACATAATTTGGTGCGAAAAGTGCAAATCAATCCCAGAACAACAGCAAAGGACCTTGTGAAGATGCTGGAGGAAACAGGTACAAAAGTATCTAGATCCACAGTAAAACGAGTCCTATATCGACATAAATTGAAAGGCCGCTCAGGAAGAAGCCACCGCTCCAAAACTGCCATAAAAAAGCCAGACTGGTTTGCAACTGCACATGGAGACAAAGATCATACTTTTTGGAGAAATGTCCTCTGGTCTGATGAAACAAAAATAGAACTGTTTGGACATTATGACCATCGTTATGTTTGGAGGAGAAAGGGGGAAGCTTGCAAGCCGAAGAACACCATCCCAAACGTGAAGCACGGGGGTGGCAGCATCATGTTGTGGGGGTGCTTTGCTGCAGGAAGGACTGATGCACCTCACAAAATAGATGGCATCATGAGGATGGAAGATTATGTAGATATATTGAAGCAACATCTCAAGACATTAGGAAGTTAATGCTTGGTCGCAAATGGGTCTTCCAAATGGACAATGACCCCAAGCATACTTCCAAAGTTGTGGCAAAATGGCTTTTGCCATTGACAACAAAGTCAAGGTATTGGAGTGGCCATCACAAAGCCCTGACCTCAATCCTATAGAAAATGTGTGGGCAGAACTGAAAAACTGTGTGCGAGCAAGGAGGCCTACAAACCTGCCTCAGTTACACCAGTTCTGTCAGGAGGAATGGGCCAAAATGCACCCCACTTATTGTGGGAAGCTTGTGGAAGGCAAACTGAAATGTTTGACCCAAGTTAAACAATTTAAAGGCAATGCTACCAAATACTAATTGAGTGTATGTAAACTTCTGACCCACTTGGAATGTGATGAAAGAAAAAAAAGCTGAAATAAATAATTCTCTCTATTCTGACATTTCACATTCTTAAAATAAAGTGATGATCCTAACTGACATAAGACATTTTTACTCGGATTAAACGTCAGGAATTGTGAAAAACTGAGTTTAAATGTATTTGGCTAAGGTGTATGTAAACTTCCGACTTCAACTGTAGAAACGTGTGTGCCTTTCCAAATCATGTCCAAATCAATTGAATTTACCACAGGTAGACTCCAATCAAGTTGTAGAAACATCTCAAGGATGATCAATGGAAACAACATGCGCCTGAGCTCAATTTCGAGTCTCATAGCAAAGGGTCTGAATACTTATGTAAATAAGGTATTTCAGTATTGTTTTTAAAAATGTATTTGTAAAAAATTCTAAAACCTGTTTTCGCTTTGTTATGATGGGGTATTGTGTGTAGCAACAACCTCTCTTTCGTATCGTCTGAGATCCCCAAAGATTGTAAAGCTGCAGCGGTCATCCCTTCTTCAAAGGGGGAGACACCCTAGACCCAAACTGTTACAGACCTATATCTATCCTACCCTGCCTTTCTAAGGTCTTCGAAAGCCAAGTTAACAAACAGATCACTGACCATTTTGAATCTCAACATACCTTCTCCGCTATGTAATCTGGTTTCAGAGCTGGTCATGAATGCACCTCAGACACGCTCAAGGTAATAAACGATATCATAACCACCATCGATAAAAGACAATACTGTGCAGCCATATTCATCGACCTGGCCAAGGCTTTCGACTCTGTCAATCACTGCATTCTTATCGGCAGCCTTGGTTTCTCAAATGACTGCCTCGCCTGGTTCACCAACTACTTCTTAGACAGAGTTCAGTGTGTCAAATCAGAGGGCCTGTTGTCCAGACCTCTGGCAGTCTCTATGGGGGTGCCACAGGGTTCAATTCTCGGACCAACTCTTTTCTCTGTATACATCAATGATGTCACTCTTGCTGTTGGTGATTCTCTGATCCACCTCTACGCAGACGACACCATTTTGTATACTGGCCCTTCTTTGGACACTGTGTTAACAAACCTCCAGACGAGCCTCAATGCCATACAACACTCCTTCCATGGCTTCCAACTGCTCTTAAATGCAAGTAAAACTAAATGCATGCTCTTCAACTCCTCTGCCCGCACCTGCCTACTCGTCTAGCATCACTACTCTGGACTAGAGGTTGACCGATTATGATTTTTCAACGCCAATACCGATTATTGTAGGACCAAAAAAAGCCGATGCCGATTAATCTGCCAATTTTTATATATATATTTGGAATAATGACAATTACAACAATACTGACTGAACACTTATTTTAAGTTAATATAATACTAAATTAAATCTATTTAGCCTCAAATAAATAAGGAAACATGTTCAATTTGGTTTAAATAATGCAAAAACACAGTGTTGGAGAAGAAAGTAAAAGTGTAATACGCTGTGCTTCACGCATTGCGAATACCTGCTGTCTGTCAAGGGGTGCGTAACTGGTGGCATGGAAGTCAAGCGCAGGAGAGCAGAACTTGGTAAATAGCCAGAGCCGTTTAATATACATAACTACCGGCATACAAAAGTAACAAAACACATGGACACAACAACCCGTATCGCACCAGTCACATAAAGCGCACGTACTTACAATAAACAAATCCCGACAAGGACATGGGGGAAACAGAGGGAACATATACAACATGTAATTAGGGAATTTAAACCAGGTGAGTGCGACAACCAGACAAAACAAATGGAACATGAAACATAGATCGATGATGGCTAGAAGACCGGTGACGTCGACCGCCGAACACCACCCGAACAAGGAGAGGAACCGACTTCGGCAGAAGTCGTGACACTGGCAAACGGAGGAAAGTGCAGTTCGAATGAATGCTTACGAGCCTGCAGCTGCCTACCACCGCTCAGTCAGACTGCTCTATCAAATATAAAATCATAGACTTAATTATAATAAAAACACAGAAATACGAGCCTTAGGTCATTAATATGGTCAAATGCGGAAACTATAATTTCGAAAACAAAACATTTATTCTTTCAGTGAAATATGGAACCGTTCCTTATTTTATCGAACCGGTGGCAACCCTAAGTCTAAATATTGTTGTTACATTGCACAACCTTCAATGTTATGTCATAATTATGTAAAATTCTGTCAAATTAATTACGGACTTTGTTAGGAAGAAATGTTCGCAACGAGCCAGGCGACACAAACTGCTGCATATACCCTGACTCTGCTTACACTGAACACAAGAGAAGTGACACAATTTCAGGCACCGCATTGACAAGCTTGTTAAACTAGTAATATCATCAACCATGTGTAGTTAATAACTAGTGATTATGTTAAGATTGATTGTTTTTTATAAGATAAGTTTAATGCTAGCTAGCAACTTACCATGGCTCCTTGCTGCCTACACTCATGTAACAGGTGTTCAGCCACGCAGGCTCCTTGTGGATTGCAATATTCCAATATAAATCGGTCATAATCGCAATATAAATCGGCCATAATCGGCATCCAAAAATGCCGATTACCGATTGTTATGAAAATTTGAAATCGGTCCTAATTAATTGGCCCTAATTAATGGACGGTTCTGACTTAGAATATGTGGACAACTACAAATACCTAGGTGTCTGGTTAGTCTGTAAACTCTCCTTCCAGACTCACATTATGCATCTCGAATCCAAAATTAAATCTAGAATCGGCTTCCTATGTCGCAACAAAGCATCCTTCACTGATGCTGCCAAACATACCCTCGTAAAACTGACTATCCTACCGATCCTTGACTTCGGCGATGTCATTCACAAAATAGCCTCCAACACTCTACTCAGCAAATTGGATGCAGTCTATCACAGTGACATCCGTTTTGTCACCAAAGCCCCATATACTACCCACCACTGCGACCTGTATGCTCTCGTTGGCTGGCCCTCGCTTCATATTCATCGCCAAACCCACTGGCTCCAGGTCATCTATAAGTCTTTGCTAGGTAAAGCTCCACCTTTTCTCAGCTCACTGGTCACCAATAGCGCACCAATACCCGTAGCACATGCTCCAGCAGGTATATTTCACTGGTCACCCCCAAAGCCAGTTCCTGCTTTGGCCACCTTTCCTTCCAGTTCTCTGCTGCCAATGACTGGAACAATCTGCAAAAATCACTGAAGCTGGAGACTCATATCTCCCTCACTAATTTTAAGCATCAGCTGTCAGAGCAACTTACAGATCATTGCACCTGTCCATAGCTCATCTGTAAATAGCCCACCCAACTACCTCATCCCCATATTGTTATTTATTTATTTTTGCTCTTTTGGAAACCCAGTATCTCTACTTACACATTCATATTCTGCACATCTATCACTCCAGTGTTTAATTGTTACATTTTAATTATTTTGCCACTATGGCCTATTTATTGCCTTACCTCCCTAATCTTACTTCATTTGCACACACTGTACTGTAGATAGACTTTTCTATTGTATTATTGACTGTTGTTTATTCCATGTGTAACTCTGTGTTGTTGTTTGTGTTGCACTGCTTTGCTTTATCTTGGCCATGTTGCAGTTGTAAATGAGAACTTGTTCTCAACTGGCCTACCTGGTTATAATAAAGTTTAAATAAAAAATAAAAAAGATTGATGAGGAAAATTATTATTATTATTATTATGTATTTAATCCATTTTAGAATATGGGCGTAACGTAACAAAATGTGGAAAAAGTAAAGGGGTCTAAATACTTTCTGAATGTACAGTGCATTCAGAATGTATTCACACCCCTAGATTTTTTCCACATTTGAGATGTTTTTGTCACTGGCCTACACA
This sequence comes from Oncorhynchus clarkii lewisi, assembly GCF_045791955.1. NCBI lineage: Eukaryota > Metazoa > Chordata > Actinopteri > Salmoniformes > Salmonidae > Oncorhynchus > Oncorhynchus clarkii. The sequence goes on from NC_092165.1 coordinate 44,864,079, forward strand.
CAATACTCCATAATGCCAAAGTGGAATTATGTTTTTAGATATTTTTTACAAATGAATTAAAAATGAAAATCTGAAATGTTTTGAGTCAATAAGCATTCAACCCCTTTGTTATGGCAAGCCTTAATAAGGTCAGGAGGTAACATTTGCTTAAGAAGTCACGTCACATAATATGTTGCATGGACTCACTCTGTGGGCAATAATAGTGTTCAATATTACTTTTATGACTACCTCACACATACAATTATCTGTAAGGTCCCTCAGTCGAGGCTTGAATTTCAAACACAGATCCAACCACACCGGTGTCTCGTAAATAAGGGCACCTATTGGTAGATGGGTAAACAAATATGCTTGTCATGCTTGTATGATATTTTTTTCAGATAAAAAACATTAAAGCTTGGTTCAGTCTGCTTTCCAACAGACACTGGGAGACAAGTTCACCTTGCCAAGATTACATGTAATGTTCCTGAGTGGCCTAGTTACAGTGTTGACTTAAGTCGACTTGATAATGTCTGTCTAGCAATGATGAACAACCAACTTGACAGGGCTTGAAGAATGAAAAAAAAATAGAATGTGCAAAGCTCTTAGAGACTTACCCAGAAACACTCACAGCTGTAATCACTGCCAAAGGTGATTCTAGCATGTATTGACTCAGGGGCGTGAATAGTTATGTAAATGAGATATTTCTGTATTTCATTTTCAATAAATTAGCAAACATTTATCTAAACATGTTTTCAATTTGTCATTAGGGGTTATTGTGTGTAGATGTGTGAGAAAATAAAATGTATCTAATACATTTTGAATTCAGGCTTTAACACAACAAAATGTGGAGGGGTCAAGGGGTATGAATACTTTCTGAAGGCACTGTATATTTATATGTATATATATATTTATATTCCGGTCTCTGACATTGCTCATTCTGATATTTCTTATTATCAATTTTTCTGAATTATGTGTGTATTTTTAAAATGTTATTGGTAGGTATACTGTTATAGCTAGAAACACAAGCAATAACTTCTGCAAATCTGTGTAGGTCATCAATAAAGTTTGATTTGATTGGGGATGTAAAGTTCAAGGCCGACTGAGGTACTGGAGGTAATGTTTTCAAAAAGCAGGATCCTCCATTACACTGCAGGCAGAAAATTACCCTTAACTTCTGTGTGCAATTTTAATATAATCAGTTCAAGGACATACATCTTGATTGTTGAGTGTGGATCCCACACAGATGTTCCAAAGGGATATATGCTCTAATCTGGAGCAAACCCTATTAAATAACCCTATCTCAAAACCTGAATATGAATACCTTTGCTGCAAATGTCCCATAAATCCATGCCTGTACATTTTGCCAAAATTACACAAACCTAGAACACAACAAGGCAATTATCCAGACAGACCAGTGGTTGCAGGAATAGGCCCAGTGCTAGAGCCATTGTCTTTCCTTCGTAGACTCCTTTATTAAATCTCATGGGCAAGAATTACCATCATATGTGAGAGACTCTATAAACTTCATAAGCAAGATCTCACCTATAACAGGATTAACAGAATACTGCAATTTGGTCACATTAGATGTCGAGAGTCTATATACTAGCATTCCCCATACGGGGGCTGGCAGCCCTAGCTCGCTATTTGAGAGACAGAGATACTAACGAATACCTACCAACAAACTTTATTCTAGAGCTGGCTGAATATGATTTGACATATAACTATTTCAGGTTTGATGATGACCTTTATGTGGGTATTTTTTAAGAACGTTTTGTTAACAATGAAAACGAAAATCTATTTGTATACCCACAAATATTGACCATGAAGATGGCCATACTCATTGACTAGTACCCCAGTCGGTCTTCAAGTTGAAATACTCAATGAGATGGGGCAGCACTAAGCTAACCTGCAATGTCACATCCTAGAGTAGCTCAAACATATCATGCTATCCGGGATCCTTGGGATGTCCCTACCCTAAACTCTACCCTCACCTTAACCCTTACCTAACCTTAACCCTTATTGTAATCATTTTAAATGTCAACTTCAATGGGGTAGGGACATCCCAATGATTCTGAATAGCAAGTAATCAAATTGCCCATGAAACAAGATGGCAACACGCTAAAACAACACTTCCTGATCTTCAAATGAGTCATAGGAAACATCGATGGCTTTGTCCATTCTTTTTACAGTCAATGGATACAGTCTATGGATAAGCCAGATAATTTTGTGATCCACACAGCCCAGTGAAATTGCAGGACATATTAATGGGAATAGGAACACTATCAAGGCTGACCTTCATTTATAAGATTGCACAAAAATAGACTGAAGAGTAAGATGACCCAGTCAATGTTAGAGATTTTCTTTGTTTGTGTTTTCATTCGGAGCCTCTATCTAGATATATCTAATCATCCCTTATCACTGTATATTCCTGATTGTGCCATCTGTCTATTCTTACCACTATCTGTTCTTGATATGATGACAGTGACATTCTCAGACATTGTTATATTCATGAATTGTACAGGCATGTCACAATTTTACCCATATGTATTTTCAAAGAAAACATAATCCCCTACAATCACGTTTAATCCGTTTAGTACAAGGGTTTTCAAACCTCTTTTCATGGACCCACAGCCATTCCATGTATTTGAACTGTTCCACAGCACACCTGATCCAACTTCTCAACTAATCATCAAGCCCTTCAATATGTGAATCAAGTGAACTAGTTCAGGGCTACAACAAAATGGTGAAACGTCTGGGGGTCCCCAATGAGAGGTTAGAAAACCACTGATTTAGTAAGTACATTTGAGATAAAAAAAATATTCTGAACAAGGGTTGTAAAAGTGTCACTCACCTTAAACTTCCAACATAAAAAGAAAATAAAAAAAATGTAAAAGTCATTCAGACATTGCCCAGTCAAGACACAGACCACCAAACTCAGACCAAGGATATAATAATAAAATGTTCCGTTTTTAGAATTACAGTGTTGCAAAATCACCCATCTGAAACGATTAGCATTTCAACTCACTTTCTAGACAACGATGCAGTGAAGTGTAGATAGCAACACAGACAAACAGTTTCCTCTTTAGACCACCTTTTCTGTGGAGCTGCTTGTCTAAACATAAACATATATTCTGTTTGTGTTCATAAATAAGATACGAGGGAGCGGAGAAACACTATCCTTCCCCCGAGGTAGACTTTCTCATCTCCCACATGGTAAACTGAGGTCATTCACTGTGTCAGTGAGAGAGGCCAAGACGTTATTGATGCCATTGCTGACACATATCTGGGCCAGCCTGTGCAGAGCTAGATTATATTTAGGTTTTTTATGGCCTGTCATTTATAAACAACTAAGATAGAGTCTTGATCTCATGGTGGACTCCATGCAGAGCAGTCTTAAAGAATCAGGCACCAATGGGACATTAGATGAAGAGTATTGGTTCTGAATTATCTGGTCATTGTACGTATATACTAATGTGATGTTAATGATATGAGATAACGTAATTGTCTCTAAAGAATTTTTTAATATGTCATCCAGGATAAATAATGCAATATTCTGAGAAATGTAATTGTAATCATTCTGATAGCTGTCAAAAAAAGAAGTTACACTTTATTCATTTTTTGTCAGAAGTATATCGTGCCAGTCTAAAAGTCTTATCTACACCAACAAGTGATAATGTAATCTTTGCATTATCACCCTACCCTTAGCTAACCCTAACCTTAACCATTTTAAATGGGACATCCCTTTGGTCAAGATCTGTTTCTTGCTTTGCTCTTAGGAAAATGGTGAAAGTGAAAGGAGTGATTTCTGGGGCAGTGTTAAGTGTGGAGGTGGAGCAATTAAAGTTGAAGATTCCCGGTGTGTGACGCCTGCCGTTTGGTGCAACGCAGACCTGTCATTGCCAACAAAGGGTATATAACAAAGTATTGAGATAAACTTTGGTTATTTACCAAATACTTATTTTACACCATAATTTGCAAATAAATTAATTAAAAAATCCTACAATGTGATTTTTTGGATTTATTTTTCTCATTTTGATGGTCATAGTTGAAGTGTAGCTATGATGAAAATTACAGGCCTCTCTCATCTTTTTAAGTGGGAGAACTTGCACAATTGGTGGCTGACTAAATACTTTTTTGCCCCACTGTACATTGTTTGTCTTCAGGAAGGCAGTGAGTTGCCGTGCAACAGCTTTTTCAATTTTTTTTGAGAGGAATGGAAGATTCAAAATAGGCAGATAGTTTTTATATTTTCTGGGTCAAGGTTTGGCTTTTTCAAGAGAGTTTTTTATTACTGCCACTTTTAGTGAGTTTGGTACACATCCGGTGGATAGAGAGCCGTTTATTATGTTCAACATAGGAGAGCCAAGCACAGGAAGCATTTTCTTTTTGTAAATTGAAATTTGCTATCGTAAATGTTAGCAACACCTCCGCCTTTGCGGGATGGACGGGGGATATGGTCACTAGTGTAACCAGGAGGTGAGGCATCATTTAACACAGTAAATTAATCTGGTTTAAGCCATGTTTCAGTCAGGCCAATCACATCAAGATTATGATCAGTGATTAGTTCATTGACTATAACTGCCTTCGAAGTGAGGGATCTAACATTAAGTAGCCCTATTTTGAGATGTGAGGTATCACGATCTCTTTCAATAATGGCAGGAATGGAGGTCTTTATCCTAGTGAGATTGCTAAGGCGAACACCGCCATGTTTAGTTTTGCCCAACCTAGGTCGAGGCACAGACAGGGTCTCAATGGGGATAGCTGAGCTGACTACACTGACTGTGCTAGTGGCAGACTCCACAAAGCTGGCAGGCTGGCTAACAGCCTGCTGCCTGGCCTGCACGCTATTTCATTGTGGAGTTAGAGGAGTTAGAGCCCTGTCTATGTTGGTAGATAAGATGAGAGCACCCCTCCAGCTAGGATGGAGTCCGTCACTCCTCAGCAGGCCAGGCTTGGTTCTGTTTGTGGCTGAGTCCCAGAAAGAGGGCCAATTATCTACAAATTCTATCTTTTGGGAGAGGCAGAAAACAGTTTTCAACCAGCGATTGAGTTGTGAGACTCTGCTGTAGAGCTCATCATTCCCCCGAACTGGGAGGGGGCCAGAGACAATTACTCGATGCCGACACATTTTTCTAGCTGCTGATTTACATGCGGAAGCTATGTTGCGCTTGGTGACCTCTGACTATTTCATCCTAACATCGTTGGTGCCGACGTGGATAACAATATCTCTACACTCGCCAGTTTTAGCTTTAGCCAGCACCATCTTCAGATTAGCCTTAACGTCGGTAGCCCTGCCCCTGGTAAACAGTGTATGATCGCTGGATGATTCGTTTTAAGTCTAATACTGCGGATAATGGAGTCGCCAATGACTAGGGTTTTCAATTTGTTAGAGATAATGGTGGGAAGCTTCGGCGTCTCAGACCCCGTAACGAGAGGAGTAGAGACAAGAGAAGGCTCGGCCTCAGACTCCGACTCGCTGCTTAATGGGGAAAACCGGTTGAAAGTTTCTGTCGGCTGAATGAACGACACCGGTTGAGCATTTCTACAGCATTTCCCTCCAGAAGTCATGAGAAAGTTGTCTGGCTGCAGCTATCCTCGCCGTAAGGCGATCATTCTCCTGTAAATTATGAGTACAGCGACTGCAATTAGAAGGCATCATGTTATTGTTATTTCTTAGCTTCGGCTGTTGGAGGCCCTGACGAACCATGTCCAGATAAAGAATCCGGAGTGAAAAAGGTGAATGAAAAAAAAAGTTGAGTGAGGGGAAAAACTAAAAATATAAACGGTAATTAAAAAGTAAAAACTGTAAAGTTGTCAGGTAGCAAAGTAAGGTTGGCAACAAAACGCAGGAAGCCGATTCTAGATTTAATTTTGGATTGGAGATGCTTAATGTGAGTCTGGAAGGAGAGTTACAGTCTAACCAGACACTTAGGTATTTGTAGTTGTCCACATATTCTAAGTCAGAACCGTCCAGAGTAGTGATGCAGGCGGGCAGGTGTGGGCAGCGATTGGTTGACGGAAGGAGAGTTGTATGGCATTGAAGCTCTTCTGGAGGTTTGTTAACACTGTGTCCAAAGAAGGGCCAGAAGTATACAAAATGGTGTCGTCTGCGTAGAGGTGGATCAGAGAATCACCAGCAGCATGAGCGACATCATTGATGTATACAGAGAAGAGAGTCAGCCTGAGAATTGAACCCTGTGGCACCCCCGTAGAGACTGCCAGAGGTCCGGACAACAGGCCCTCTGATTTGACACACTGAACTCTGTCTGAGAAGTAGTTGGTGAACCAGGCGATGGTCGGTGATCTGTTTGTTACCTTGGCTTTCAAAGACAGGTAGGGTAGGATAGATACAGGTCTGTAGCAGTTTGGGTCTAGAGTGTCTCTCCCTTTGAAGAGGGGGATGACCGCGGCAGCTTTCCAATCTTTGGGGATCTCAGAGAGAGGTTGAACAGGCTAGTACTAGGGGTTGCAACAATTTCGGCTGATAATTTTAGAAAGAGAGGGTCCAGATTGTCTAGCCCAGCTGATTTGTAGGGGTCCAGATTTTGCAGCTCTTTCAGAACATCAGCTATCTGGATTTGGGTGAAAGAGAAATGGGGAGGCTTGGGCATGTTGCTGTGGGGGGTGCAGGGCTGTTGACTGGGGTAGGGGTAGCCAGATGGAAAGCAAATGGAAAAATTGATTTATTGGTAGTGACAGTGTTTCCTAGCCTCAGTGCAGTGGGCAGCTGGGAGGAGGTGCTCTTATTCTCCATGGACTTTACATAATGATGGAGCTTCCATGGCTGCTCCTGTACCAAGTGGACCTAATGTCAGGACTGGTATTGCTGCTAGCCCTGGTATGGTTTTGAGACCTGTTCAGAAATCTTGACCTCATGAATGTGCTATGTCAAAGGATACTTTGACTGTGAATAAAGTTAACCTTACTAATGAAAGCTATGAAGTTATCTACACGACTTGTATTGTGGAAAGCAGAAATTGCAGGTTGAATTTATTATAATATATATATATATATTTAGTAGTACATAATTAGACAGACCATGATTTCTCGCACACTCCAGCACAGTAGGTGGCGGCATGCACCTTAACGTTTGTTTGCGGACCGCCATGATATCAAGGAAGAAGAAGTGCACATTAATCATTTGTAATGTTCAGCTACGAAGGATATTTTGCCCGCCACCAGGTGGCCGTCACAGCGCGCGGATATCAACATCATAGATCATCCCTGTCATTTTTTCACCTGTGCGCGCACTGCAGCCACAGATAGGACAGCACAAGACGCACGTATTGTGTAATTTGGGGGAAACCATTGGAGCGTTCGTGCGAAAAACCGATTAAGCCAGTTTGTGGAAAACAATTCTTGGAGTGTTTCGGTCAGCAGAAAATACCACTGTAGTCTCCTCCTGTGGCACATTTAGCGGAAATGCTTTACCTGGTGTTTCAGTTCGGACTGTGAACCACTTTGGAGAGCAACGCAGTGGAAGCGCTTCAAATGTAAAGCAGATGAGGCAAATCGGGATTTAAAAGTATTTAATCCAAAGGTAAACATATTTCGAATGAATGATTTTTTGCCGTCGTCTGCAGGCCATTTCTGTATGGCAAGTTTCTAATACTTTATAGTCAGTGTGTTATGTGTAGTGTAGCATGCTGAATTTGGCAGTTGTGTGATGAGGGGAACGTGAACTCACGTGTCATCATAATGTCATAACTTTTTTATGAGCTCTGACATATGCCGCGGTCAAATACTTGTTGGAACTAGGAAACTCTGAAATGTTCTAATGGTTGTAGCCTAGTTATACGCGTGCCGCGTCCAACGAATCAGCAAGCCGGACATTTCTTAGTTCCGACCAGCATATATATGAACGTGGCAATACTGATAAGTGTCATATATTTCATAACTTTCATCCTAAAGTTGAACTTTCCTACTAAACAATGAGGAAAATAAGATCTCAATGACGTATCAATATCTTGCCTGGACAACCAACGTTGAATTGCATTGAATTCTACAAAGGGGAGAAATAAGCATTTGAATCAGGAAAGTTTCCTCTCACGACCTCTACAAGCCAGAATGTTGAATACAATTCTATTTTAACATACTTTACAGCTTGGCCTTGTGGTTAGTCCTTTTGATGGTAGGAATGTCGCACAATCGGCTATATCAACAGGGAAGTATAATTACATAAACTTTTCAAAGGGCTGGCAGTGCAGTCATATTTCTATCACCTGAAGCATGTGCTGAACCATGGAAACACGTGCACGAGCTCAGCAAATCCTGCATGTATTTTTATGTTGTGGGCATGCTTCAGTTGATAGAAATTGGAATGCACTACAAGCGCTTCGAAAAGTTGATGTAATTATACTTTCCTGTGGATATATTGTCTCACATTCCTACCGCCAAAAGGACCAAACGGTAAAGTACATTAAAATATAATTTTATTACACTTTCTGGCTTGTAGAGGTCGTGAGAGGAAACGTTCCTGATTCAAATGCTTATTTCTCCCCTTTGTAGAATGCAATGCAATTCAACATAGGGTTTCCAGGCAAATCAAGATCATGCTTTTAGAACTATGTGAGGTGGGCCTAATTTGACATAGGCTACATGATTGGCAATCGGTGGTACAGTACAGGTACAGCCAACTTGGCATGCAGGGTCAGGGTGGTGGATAGCCTGGAGACCCAATGTTGAATTGCATTGGAACTGTCAAACAGACAGGTAAAAATACATATAATCTTAAACATGTTTTACGAAAGAGATATTTACAATGAAAGACATTTAGTTTTCTATTAATTATCTGAGCAGGACTCATGGACACTGACATAGCGCCAACCTACCTTACCATAACATTATCTCTCCCAGTCAATGGCCTCATGGCAGTCTGATACATGTATTTCCTATTTCCTTTATCTTGAGTGAAGATTATTTATTAACTTGACTGGAGATAACCTGACAGTCTCAGTTCTCGAGAGGGGACTTCTTCTGTTTGTAGACATACTGTACATTGCCTGGCCATGGACTTAGAACTGAAAGCTGCAAACAAAGTTGTTTTGACTGCAGATCAATTGTGAAATGAAACAGGACTCCAATTTATTCACATCTTTCTATGGATAAAGTCCTTTTGGAGACAAATTGGCCAGATTTCAGTCGTTTTAGACGTTGTCACATGATATGTCAGTTGCTTGTTTTGTCTCATTAATTTGATTGTGGACAACTAAAACCTGATAATTACCAGTAATTACCACTGCAGTCTGCTAATAAACATTGCCTATAGTTTATTTTGACAAAATTGTCCTGATAATTTCAGAACACCCCTCTCTAACCTCTGCCCCTGATGACTTCACCATGACTTCTGAACTGGAGTGGAGACAATATACTTTTGTTTAGGAAGGGTGTGTCCTGCACTGGTGTTTCTTCCTTCTCACTTGGCTGCCTGCCAAGCCAGGGCTTGTACCCATGGAGATAACAGGTGCCTTATGTAACCACAGATCCAGGGGGAGATTCCTCTGCACAACTAGGGCCCTGACCTTTCTTCCAGCATGGGACTTGACCTAGAAAAACTCAGGACCCTAGGAATAGAGGGATGAGGGCATGACAGATCAAGAGGATCTTAAGAGAGGAAGGATAGCTCAGTCTAGACAGTGGTTAGTGTTTGGGAGAACTCAGGGGAAAATGACCACAGTGACCAGTGGGGAGGAGGGCTAGTCAGTAGAACTTAGTTCACAGCAGTGTGGACAGATAACGTCTCAGTATTATGATGGGCTGTAGACATTCTAGCTTCAGCCTGGAATGGGCGACAGTCCCGTGAGTGTGGTGAAATCAGCAGTGACTCAGGTCTGTAGTGTAGTGAGGAGCCTCCTTTGTGTAGACAGAGTGGTAGACACTGTTTAATCAGTGGGATTGGTTTACTTACTCATCTGTAATCATTGAACCATTGATCAGCACTAATGGGAAATCCAATCAGTCAAAACATTAGCCACGCTAATGTGTGTGTGAGCGTGTGTCTCATGTTCTCAGGCCAACATTCCTAGGTCGGCGGACTGTGTTTCAGTAGTAGTAGCCAAACGGGACAGGCCTTCTTTTAGTAGCCTATTTAGGCACTCTGAAATGCCAAAACAGTTTACATAGAGAACATTTGCATTTGCCCACTGCTGGATTAGTCTGCTCTGTCTGCATGTCTGCTAACCCTATACCATCTAGTCCTTACTATAAGATTTCCCAGTCCTCTCACCCTACATAGTGCTTAGTGTATGGCAGTCTATGACTGAGTGAGTGAGTGTTATTGTGGTTGGGGCACAGAGGGCTTGTTTTGACTGGAGAGAACAGAGACTTCAGAGATGCCAGTGGCAGGAGAGGATGTTTTTTAAGCCACAGCTGTGTTTATCCCAGCAGGCACTAAGTCACTACTTCACCTCCCCTGGTTTTGTTCCCTCAGACCAGGGTCTTCATCCCCATAGATACAGAGGTCCAGGCTTAGGCCCACAGCAACACTTATATGAGGTCTAGAAATGGGCAGATTCAACAGCCCAGACTGAGAAACTCAAGAGTCTCTCACTATTGAAACATGTGAACAATATGAGAAAGTAATGAGGGGTACCGGTAACTTTAGCCTGTGCATAATTAGTTAAAAAACTTTATCTTACAATGGTATTCTCTTATGGCCCTTGCCATTATGTTTTTATGACTCTGGTTCCTAGGCTACTGTATACGTTCTCTGTCAGGCAGAAAGAGGGAGGTAGGTAGGTGGGTGGGGGAGAACAAGAGGGAGAGAGGGGGTGAAGGATATTTGGAAAGAGGAGTTCCTCAGTAATTATCAATCTCTCAGGAATGCAGGCTCTACTCTTAGACAAGCTGCTGCATGGCTACAGTGGCCCAACAGCACTCAGACTTGAACAGATCTGTCCACAGCTCCACATATTCACCCTTACAGCAACAATGACCCTGATTCACTGTCGACTGACCTCATTTCAGTTGGGTCTTATCCAACTCTTTATGTATGTTTAGTATTGGCATGTATTGTTGTGTTGAATTTATTTATATCAATATCCTGATCCACATATCCTTTATTATAGCAAACAGAAACTTAGGTAAGGTTTTGCCTCAAGAAAAATGCATATCTATATATTCTTGAAATACTAGCGTTCAAACTCACTGTCTCTTTAGAAGGCCATTTGTGTCTTGTCGGATGTTTAATGTTTTCTCTTTTCCACTAATTTTACAAAAGTCCATGGGAAGACCAGGAATTGTCCAGAGCCATGTGCATAAAATGCTTTTGAAAAAATGCATTGGGAAATGCATTGGGGAAAAAAATATGATTTGTTAACGCAATGTTCTGACATTTTCCTTGTACAACAATGTGTTTTGAGCTCTGATTTTTTTGTAACTTTGAGTGAAATCATCACATCGAAAAGAGGCACATTCCTTTGGTCTTACCCGCTGTCATTGCTTATTAATGTGACAATCCCAATTTCATTGGGTTGTTCCAGTTTTCCCCTAGTGGTGACTCACATACATCATGTACATACAGTTGATGTCGGAAGTTTACATACACTTAGGCTGGAGTCATTAAAACTCGTTTTTCCAAACACTACACAAATTTCTTGTTAACAGAACAATAGTTTTGGCAAGTCGGTTAGGACATCTATTTTGTGCATGACATAAGTAATTTTTCCAACAATTGTTTACAGACAGATTATTTCACTTATTCACTGCATTACAATTCCAGTGGGTCAGAAGTTTACATACACAAAGCTGACTGTGCCTTTTAACCTGCTTTGAAAATTCCAGAAAATGATGTCATGGCTTTAGATGCTTCTGATAGGCTAATTGACATCATTTGAGTTAATTGGAGGTGTACCTGTGGATATATTTCAAGGCCTACCATCAAACTCAGTGCCTCTTTGCTTGACATCATAGTACGCAAGAATAAACACCATGGGACCACGCAGCCATCATAACGCTCAGTAAGGAGACGCGTTCTGTCTTCTAGAGATGAACATACTTTGGTGCGAAAAGTGCAAATCAATCCCAGACAGCAAAGGACCTTGTGAAGATGCTGGAGGAAACCGGTACAAAAGTATCTATATCCACAGTAAAACGAGTTCTATATCGACATAACCTGAAAGGCCGCTTAGTAAGGAAGAATCCACTGCTCCAAAACCGCCATAAAAAAGCGGTTTGCAACTGCACATGGAGACAAACATGGTACTTTTTTGGAGAAATGTCCTCTGGTCTGATGAAACCGTGAAGCAATGGGGTGGCAGCATCATGTTGTGGGGGTGCTTTGCTGCAGGAGGCACTGGTGCACTTCACAAAATAGATGGATTCATGAGGATGGAAAATGTTGTGGATATATTGAAGCAACATCTCAAGACATCAATCAGGAAGTTAAAGCTTGGTCGCAAATGGGTCTTCCAAATGGACAATGACCCCAAGCATACTTCCAAAGTTGTGGCAAAATGGCTTAAGGACAACAAAGTCAAGGTATTAGAGTGGCCATCACAAAGCCCTGACCTCAATCCTATAGAAAATTTGTGGGCAGAACTGAAAAAGCGTGTGCAAGCAAGGAGGCCTACAAACCTGACTCCGTTACACCAGCTCTGTCAGGAGGAATGGGCCCAACTTATTGTGGGAATCTTGTGGAAGGCTAACTGAAACGTTTAACCCAAGTTAAACAATTTAAAGGCAATGCTACCAAATACTAATTGAGTGTATGTCAACTTCTGACCCATTGGGAAAGTGATGAAAGAGATTAAAGCTGAAATAAATCATTCTCTCAACTATTATTCTGACATTTCACATTCTTAAAATAAAGTGGTGATCCTAGCTGACCTAAGACAGGGAATTTTTACTAGGATTAAATGTCAGGAATTGTGTAAAACTGAGTTTAAATGTATTTGGCTAAGGTGTATGTAAACTTCCGACTTCAACTGTACACCGCGCCTCTGGTTCAGAACGTGCATGTGTTCTAATCACCTGCCTCTCTGTAGAATGCCCTTCACTTGAGTGGTTCTGCTCTTCTTTATTTGATAATGCCCACAGAATAGAGGCATACCCTGATTTATGAAATATCAGTACTAGAGGTCGACCGATTTATGATTTTTCAACGCCGATACCGATACCGATTATTGGAGGACCGAAAAAAGCCGATACCGGTTAATTGGACGATAAAAATAATTTTTTTAAAGTATTTATTTATAATAATGACAATTACAACAATACTGAATGAACACTTATTTTAACTTAATATAATACATAAATAAAAATCTATTTAGCCTCAAATAAATAATGAAACATGTTCAATTTGGTTTAAATAATGCAAAAACAAAGTGTTGGAGAAGTAAAAGTGCAATATGTGCCATGTAAAAAAGCTAACGCTTAAGTTCCTTGCTCAGAACATGAGAACATATGAAAGTTGGTGGTTCCTTTTAATATGAGACTTCAATATTCCCAGGTAAGAAGTTTTAGGTTGTAGTTATTATAGTATTTATAGGACTATTTCTCTCTATACCATTTGTATTTCATATACCTTTGACTATTGGATGTTCTTATAGGCACTATAGTATTGCCAGTGTAACATTATAGCTTCCGTCCCTCTCCTTGCCCCTCCCTGGGCTCAAATCAGGAACACATCGACAACAGCCACACTCGAAGCAGCGTTACCCATCGCTCCACAAAAGCTGTGGCCCGTGCAGAGCAAGGGGAATAACTACTCCAAGTCTCAGAGCGAGGGACGTTTGAAACGCTATTAGCGCGCACCCCGCTAACTAGCTAGCCATTTCACATCGGTTACACCAGCCATTAGGCTGATAGGCTTGAAGTCACAAACAGCGCTGTGCTTGCGAAGAGCTGCTGGCAAAACGCACGAAAGTGCTGTTTGAATGAATGCTTACGAGCCTGCTGCTGCCTACCATCGCTCAGTCAGACTGCTCTATCAAATCATAGACTTAATTATAACATAACACACAGAAATACGAGCCTTTGGTCATTAATATGGTAGAATCCGGAAACTGTCATTTCAAAAACAAAACGTTTATTATTTTAGTGAAATACGGAAACGTTCGGTATTTTATCTAACGGGTGGCATCCCTAAGTCTAAATATTCTTGTTACATTGCACAACCTTCAATGTTATGTCATAATTATGTAAAATTCTGGCAAATTAGTTCGCAATGAGCCAGGCTGCCCAAACTGTTGTATATACCCTGACTCTGCGTGCAATGAACGCAAGAGAAGTGACACAATTTCATCTGGTTAATATTTCATTTAGCAATATTAACTAATTAATTAATTAAATGTAGCTAAATAAGCAGGTTTAAAAATATATACTTCTGTGTATTGATTTTAAGAAAGGCATTGGTGTTTATGGTTAGGTACAGTCATCCAACGATTGTGCTTTTTTCGCAAATACGCATTTGTTAAATCATCCCCCAGCGTTGCATCGATTATATGCAATGCGGGACACGCTAGTTGATGATATTACTAGTTTAACTAGTGATTGATTGATTGATTTGTTTTTATAAGATAACTTTAATGCTAGCTAGCAACTTACCTTGGCTTCTACTGCATTCGCGTAACAGGCAGTCTCCTCGTGGAGTGCAATGGAATCAGATGGTTAGAGCGTTGGACTAGTTAACTGTACGGTTGCAAGATTGCATCCCCCGAGCAGACAAGGTGAAAATCTGTCGTTCTGCCCCTGAACGAGGCAGTTAACCCACCGTTCCTAGGCCGTCATTAAAAATAAGAATGTGTTCTTAACTGACTTGCCTAGTTAAATATATATATATTTTTTTTAATCGGCAAAATCGGTGCCCAAAAATACCGATTTCCGATTGCTATGAAAACTTGAAATCGGCCCTAATTAATCGGCCATTTCGATTAATCGGTTGACCTCTGATCAATCAGTACCGTAAAGCCACCTTTCACATGAGTAAAATGTCGACACTTAATCATTTATTACAGCAGCACGCGCCATTATTTCACATAATGTTCACTCTATTCAAAACTGTACATGGGCAGTTCCATCAAAAGCGGCCCATGAGCACCAACATGTGAAGCTCATAGCAGCATATCATATTGGGTGTCAAATTAAAGCTGAGTCTATATTTTTAGGAAATGAAGGCATAGATACATTTTTCAAACATTTTCCATCTAAGGAATATGGCATAACTTAATGCTTTGACAAGTTCACAGAAGTAAAAAACGTGTGAATCCGTTACCAAATTGGTAACAGAATTACCCCAAAAGTGTAACGGAATTACTGCAACTGAGTTGGCTACAATGGTCACAAACACAGTTGGTTCACTTGCTCCTGTCCTCCCTTCCATGGCATACTGTTATGTTCAGCTCACAACTATTTTCTTTGTCTTTCTGTTGTCTGGTGGGCAAACCAAGAGTGTTAAAACAGCCTAAATCTTGACAACTCCTCCCTCTCTCTCTCCAGTTAATATCACCTCTCCCAGCTCTTACTGACACCTACCCATAAGCCCCCTCTTTCCATTTACTATAATCAACATCCTCACCCACTGAGCACCAACTAACACCAGACCTCCATTGATGTTGAAAATGTGTAAAAATTTGGTCAGTTCACCCTGGCCTTGATGTTAACGTCCACAGACAGACCGGACTGGACCTATCATAGACATGTTTCACAAGTTTGCATAGCACAAGTACAGTACATCGAGTAGAATACAGTACTGTACAGTGAGTTGAGCACAGTAGTCCAATACACTAGTACAGTATATCTACTGTACTGAACTACTGAGCTGTGCTGTGCTGTGATGTCCAAAGTTGTGAAACATGATGAGAATAATTATGCATTTCTGTGTCGTAAAGATCAGGGACCCATGATGTAATTCCATTACAGTAATTCCGTTAAATCCACTAAACCAAAATATATATATTTTTAAACTCAAGATGCCATGTCATAGCTGACAACCCATATTTTTTATTTGAATTCTGAGCAGATATTGTAAGAATTTTTGGAGAATGTGGTTGCATAAAACACTGAGGGAGATTTTACCGTAATTCTGTCACCAAAGTTTGCATCTGCACAGTTCTTCCACTAAATTAGTTAAAAAATAAAAATAAAAATAAAATTATTAAATGTAGTCCTTGTGCATAGAGTTTGCTTTGTTAAACTTTGAAATCAATGGTTTTGGTTTGGCATACATTTTCAAGTGAAAAAATCTGAGTAAAAGTGTAATTCCCTTATCATGGAATTGCCCACATTATACTACCCTAAGAAGACATTGGGTTTGAGGGGGGATCTATGTCCCACACTGATCTCTGAAGGTGGACTAAATGTTGACTAGAACCTTGAACACTGCTCTGCCACTTTAAATCCCGGTGTCCAGACTTGGAGGTAAATGTGAATGTGCTCTTGTTTAAACTAAGCTATACTCACTCTTTAAACAAAGGTGTCTGTTTCACTGCCACACCCTCCTGTCTTTGACTTGTCCCCACGGGCGCATTTACCAGCCAGGTTTGCTTCCTCACCCTGAGTCACTTTTGCAACAACTCCTGTAGTGTAAACTTATTCCAATCTTCACTTGCACAATACTATGACATTAATATACAGATTGTATATCCCTGCCACAGCAGGGAGGGTGTATGATATTTATGCCTCTATCATTCTCACTCAATATTCACGATTTAAATCATAATAAATATTTAATCATGGTAGCATCCACATTAATGAAGTTTTCAGAAACATATTATATTCTTATTTAAAATAAAATGAACTCTAAAATGACAGAGTACATGATTTACCATTCATTTATATTGGGCACAACAAGGGACTAGATCAAGTGCATGAATTTCTAAATGGTAAAAGAGACATGAAAAACCCTTATACAAAAGGAGGCACTGTACTGCCGCCTCATAAAGCATTTGATCTTAAATCCAATACTGAAGTATAGAACCAAATTCAAAGTTTTAGCGTCACTGTCCAAATAAATACATAGGGGAGTGTACAAAGTACTGTGTGGGTCTGATGTTTTCTTCAGGCAAAGCAGGTGCCAGTGTCTTAACTCCCCAGGCTTACTCATATAAAACTGGAGACCTACATATCCCATGGAATTTATGCTCTGGCAGCTTCATTAAATAATACCCGCAAAACACACGTCTTAATGTCAACAGTGAAGAGGCGACTCCGGGATGCTGGCCTTCTAGGCGGAGTTCCTCTGTCCAGTGTCATATTAATCTTTTATTTTGTATCTTTTATTTTTATTGGCAGGTCTGAGATATGCCTTTTTATTTGCAACTCTGCCTAGAAGGCCAGCATCCCGGAGTCACCTTTTCACTGTTGACGTTGAGACTGGTGTTTTGCGGGTACTATTTAATGAAGCTGCCTGTTGAGGACTTGTGAGGCGTCTGTTTCTCAAACTAGACACTCTAATGTACTTGTCCTCTTGCTCAGTTGTGCACTGGGGCTTCCCACTCCTCTTTCTATTCTGGTTAGGGCCAGTTTGCTCTGTTCTGTGAAGAGAGTAGTATACAGCATTGTACGAGATCTTCAGTTTCTTAGCAATTTCTTGCATGGAATAGCCGTCCTTTCTCAGAACAAGAATAGACTGACGACTTTCAGAAGAAAGTTCTTTGTTTCTGGCCATTTTGAGCCTGTAATCGAACGCACAAATGCTGATGCTCCAGATACTCAACAGATACTACTATTGTAGCTGCAAGTCTCTTGGGGTATGTCTCTATAAGCTTGGCACATCTAGCCACTGGGGTTTTTTCCCATTCTTCAAGGCAAAACTGCTCCAGCTCCTTCAAGTTGGATGGCTTCTGCTTGTGTACAGCAATCTTTAAGTCATACCACATATACTCAATTGGATTGAGGTCTGGGCTTTGATTAGGCCATTCCAAGACATTTAAATGTTTCCCCTTAAACCACTCGAGTGTTGCTTTAGCAGTATGCTTAGGGCCATTGTCCTGCTGGAAGGTGAACCTCTGTCCCAGTCTCAAATCTCTGGAAGACTGAAACAGGTTTCCCTCAAGAATTTCCCTGTATTTAGCGCCATCCATCATTCCCTCAATTCTGACCAGTTTCCCAGTCCCTGCCGATGGAAAAACATCCCCACAGCATGATGCTGCCACCACCATGCATCACTTTGGGGATGGTGTTCTCGGGATGATGCGAGGTGTTGGGTTTGCACCAGACATAGTGTTTTCCTTGATGGCCAAAAAGCTACATTTTAGTCTCATCTTACCAGAGTACCTTCTTCCATATGTTTGGGGAGTCTCCTACATGCCTTTTGGTGAATGCCAATCATGTTTGATTATTTTTTTCTGGACACTCTTCCGTAAAGCCCTGCTCTGTGGAGTGTACGGCTTAAAGTGGTCCTATGGACAAGATACTCCAATCTCCGCTCAGGAGCTTTGCAGCTTCTTCAGGGTTATCTTTGGTCTATTTGTTGCCTCTCTGATTAATGCCCTCCTTCCCTGGTCCGTGAGTTTTGGTGGGCGGCCCTCTCTTGGCAGGTTTGTTGTGGTGAAATATTGGATTTAATGGTGCTCCGTGGGATGTTCAAAGTTTCTGATATTTTTTTTAACCCAACCCTGATCTGTACTTCTCCACAACTTTGTCCCTGACCTGTTTGGAGAGCTCATTGGTCTTCATAGTGCCGCTTGCTTGGTGGTGCCCCTTACTTGGTGATGTTGCAGACTCTGCGGACAGGGATCATGTGACAGATCATGTGACTTTTAGATTGCACACAGGTGGACTTTATTTAACTAATTATGTGACTTCTGAAGGTAATTGGTTGCACCAGATCTTATTTCGGGGCTTCATAGCAAAGGGGGTGAATACATATGCATGCACCACTTTTCAGTTTTTTATTTTTTAGAATTTTTTAAAACAAGTTATTTTTTTCACTTCACCAATTTGGACTATTTTGTGTATGTCCATTACATGAAATCCAAATAAAAATCAATTTAAATTACAGGTTGTAATGCAACAAAATAGGAAAAACGCCAAGGGGGGTGAATACTTTTGCAAGGCACTGTATGTATGTACATTTAGTTATTTTGCTGCTGTTTAGTACTGTTCAGGAGATGATTCTCTTGGTTGATGTAAAAGCACCACATCTATTGTGAGGGAAATGTAAACGGCATGTCAGAGCACAGGCCTGCTTCAGTAGCATTGGGCTGGAAAACCACAGCAGAAGCCAATGGTGTGTGTGGCTGCAGTTAAATAAATAGTCCCAATGTTTATACCTTCAAGGAATTCTCAAGGAACTTCTGTCCTTAAACCTCTTTTTGTTGGTATTATTATGTGTGTATTGTTTGTGTTTCAACACCCAGCCACCATTGAGATGTGTGGTTAGGAGTCCTACAATTACCGTGCCAATGAAGCAACTGTGTAATTTTGGTAGGGGAAACTTTGTGAGAATTTTATTTTCCTGATCCTTAATTTGTGTGTGTGTGAGAAAGAGGGTCTCTTAGGCATATTCTGAACAATTTAGTTGGGAAGTTACCAAAGTGCTCTGTTGTATGCTTAGGCAAATATTTATTTATCTATGGAAGGCCATGCATCAAATACGAGCAAATCAATCACAGCTACAGCATTGTGCTAGATGCACTGGAATTATATACAATGTTGTCATGAATGTTGTGATTGTTGCTCTGATTTGTAGCACCTTCTCATTTTGAAATGCATGATCCATTGTTGGACCTAACTTAATCTTGTGTAATGTGTGCAAATTAGGGTTGGGTGTATCCAGATTTCCATATCTTCATACCATGCCTGTGCCGTCCCGTAATATAAGGTATTACCGACAGTGTTCAAAAGGGTAGTATTTTTTGCGGAGGAGTATTTCTGTCTGTAAAAAAGCTCTTCTGTGGGGAAAAAATAATTCTGATTGGCTGGGCCTGGCTCCCCAGTGAGTGCACCCATGGCTGCACCCCTGCCCAGACATGTGAAATCCATAGATTACGGCCTAATGAATTTATTTAAATTGACTGATTTCCATATATGAACTGTAAATCAGTAAAATCTTTGAAATCGTTGCATGTTGCGTCTATAATTTTGTTCACTATAGACAGCACAGCAGGGATCTTAATCCAGGAGGGGATTATCTCTGCTGCTCTTACCAACGCTAGCAAGTTAGCAAAACCCAATCTTAGTGAATTTAATAGTTATAAGAGATATAGCTGGCAAACAGTAGTGAATTTCGTTCAAGTGTAACTTGATCACCTCACTTAAGTTGCACTGCAGGAGTGACTCACCTCACAAAGCTTCCGTTTTGCTCATTGTGCTTCTTTGTAAACAAACACATGTGACTGGCTGTTTGTGCCAGTAGACGCAACATGCAACAATAAACGCAACATGCAACAATTTCAAGTACTTTACTGAGTTACAGCGAATAAGGAAATCAGTCAATTTAAATAAATTCATTAGGCCCTAATCTATGGATTTCACATGACTGGGAATACAGATATGCTGCTGTTTGTCCCAGATACTGTTTATTTTACATTTTTAAGTAGGGGTGTGGATCAGAAAACCAGTCGGTATCTGGTGTGACCACCCTTTGCCTCATGCAGTGCGACACATCTCTTTTGCATAGAGTTTATTAGGCTGTTGATTGTGGCCTGTGGACTGTTGTCCCACTGATCTTTAATGGCTGTGTGAAGTTGCTGGATATTGGCGGGAACTGGCACAGATCCTTGCGACATCTGGCTGTACATTATCATGCTGAAACATGAGGTGATCGCGGCGGATGAATTGCACGACAATGGGCCTCAGGATCGCGTCACGCTATCTCTGTGCAATCAAATTGCCATCGATAAAATGCAATTGTGTTCGTTGCCCATAGCTTATGCCTGCCCAAACCGCCACCATGGGGCAATGTTCCCAATGTTGACATCAGAAAATCGCTCGCCCACTCGACGCCATACACGTGGTTTGCAGTTGCGAGGGCAGTTGGATTTACTGCCAAGTTCTCTAAAATTGCATTGGAGGCAGCTTATTGTAGAGAAATGTACATTCAGTTCTCTGGCAACAGAGACCAAATACTTATTTTCCACCATAATTTGCAAATAAATTCATTAAAAATCCTACAATGTGATTTTCTGGAATTTCTTTTCTCATTTTGTCTGTCATAGTTGAAGTGTACCTATGATGAAAATTACAGACCTCTCTCATCTTTAAGTGGGAAAACTTGCACAATTGGTGGCTGACTAAATACTTTTTTGCCCCACTGTATGCAACAGTTTGGGCCGCCTAATTTGCCAGAATATTACGTAATTATGACATAACATTGAAGGTTGTGCAATGTAACAGGAATATTTAGACTTATGAATGCCACCCGTTAGATAAAATACGAAACGGTTCCGTATTTCACTGAAAGAATAAACGTCTTGTTTTCGAGATGATCGTTTCCGGATTCGGCCATATTAATGACCTAAGGCTCGTATTTCTGTGTGTTATCAAGTTATAACTAAGTCTATGATTTGACAGAGCAGTCTGACTGAGCGATGGTAGGCACCAGCAGGCTCGTAAGCATTCATTCAAACAGCACTTTTGTGCGTTTGCCAGCAGCTGTTTATGACTTCAAGCCTATCAACTCCCGAGATTAGGCTGGTGTAACCGATGTCAAATGGCTAGCCAGTTAGCGGGGTGCGCGCTAATAGCGTTTCAAACATTGTTCCCCGTGCTCTGCATGGGTAACACTGCTTCGAGGGTGGCACTTGTCGTTGTTTTCCTGGTTCGAGCCCAGGTAGGAGTGAGGAGAGGGACGGAAGCTGTTCTGTTACACTGGCAATACTAAAGTGCCTATAAGAACATCCAATAGTCAAAGGTTAATGAAATACAAATGGTATAGAGAGAAATAGTCCTATAATTCATATAATAACTACAACCTAAAACTTCTTACCTGGGAATATTGAAGACTCATGTTAAAAGGAAACACCAGCTTTCATATGTTCTCATGTTCTGAGCAAGGAACTTAAACGTTAGCTTTCTTACATGGCACATATTGCACTTTTACTTTCTTCTCCAACACTTTGTTTTTAGATTATTTAAACCAAATTGAACGTTTCATTATTTATTTGAGGCCAAATAGATTTTATTGATGTATTATATATATTAAGTTAAAATAAGTGTTCATTCAGTATTGTTGTAATTGTCATTATTACAAATTTAAAAAATGTAAATCGTCCGATTAACCGGTATCTGCTTTTTTGGTCCTCCAATAATCGGTATCGGCGTTGAAAAATCATAATCGGTCGACCTCTAGCCCCAACCCCAGTGAAAATGTGTGTACTTCATTTTGAGAAGCAGGAAGTCATTGGTTTGTTATCAGGTAACCATGGTGTGATGTGAGTCAGTTCCTTGCTACCAGACTGAACCAAACATTTATCAATCAAATTAGACAAATTTACACTCCTGAGCTCTTCTCCAGCCATCCTTTTGATTATGTCACTGAACATCCATGGGAAAGTAAACCATTTCCTATTAAGACATTCATGTGATATGAGCTTGTCTCTCTTGACATTCCTTGTGAAATGCTCTGCTTGGGATAGCAGAGCCAAGCAGTACTGTGGTGTTAGTTCAGTGATGGTCACTGTCTGTCTGGGTGGGTGGGGATGATGTTCCCCATATTCCTCCATTTAAGAGCATTTGGAGATTCCAGTGGTTGAGTGCTGACATTCCTCTAGGAGATTGGAGTGATTAATGGTTAATTTATGACCAGTGTGAGGGGTGTCTGGCAGCCTGCATCTGCTGCAATCATTTAGCTAGTGTTTTAGAGCCAAACCAGGGCCTTAGTTACAGTACACTACATCTCATCCTAAATCTTTCAATACTTTAAAAGGACATTTTGATAATGGAGCTCTGTTAGAGAAGAGCCCTATTATGATAATTTTGAGACCCATCTTAGAGAGGGATTGCAGAGGCCAAAGGCTCCTCCTGGACATTTTGGCATTAGGGATGGATGGCAGTAGAGGGGCATCTTGCCAAGACTCAGTGATTTGGGGATTTTTATGTGTTGGTTGCATGTCTCAAACACACAGATTATCTCTGAATAATTGACACTTGGCTGATATGCTTTGCATGTACTGTAACTTAGATGGAGTCATATCTTGCTCTATTGAGATACCTGCCTTAGAGGAAATAAGTTTGGCAGGGCGGAAGAGGGATGGAAGAGAGGGAGGGTGATGAGCTCATTGTGTCAGGGTGTTGAGATGGAGCCAAATAAAGACAATAAGAGACAGCGGGAAAGAAAGTGAGCTAGTGTTGGAGATCGAGACGGTTAGTTCTCTGGTAATGTGTGTGTGTGTTTCTGGATGTGTGTGTGTGTCTGTGTGTGTGTGGCTTCGGGTGGGGCACTGTGCATTATGACTACATGTTCAGGAATGAAGGGAGCAGTGCCAATTCTTTGCAGAGGCAGTGAAGTTTGGTTGAGAAGCAGGCAAGATGGGTCTGAGTAGGCTGGTTGTGTGGTCTGGGCTCTGCTCCCCCACACCCTAACACAGAGAGGGGCATGATCAAAAGAGTTGAAGTCGATTTAAACCAATGGTGCAATGCTTGGGTACTATTGATGTAGCAATTGGAATGGACAATGGAAAAGTATTTATGCAAATGTTTTCCTTAAATGAGTGGAATAGCTAGGATTTGGTTACATAAATATGTTTCTATAATTGACTCCCTCTCTTTTCTCCTTCTCTCTCTCTCTAAGGGAGTAGGTGCAGTGTGAGGTGGGATGTCTGGCCGTGAGTCTGTGGGAGACTTGATCCCCCAGGACGTTGCGGAGGTGTTTGCCCATGAGAGGCAAACCAAAGGGGGCCGTAGGAAGAAGCGTGGGGGCTCCCTGGGTCGGGCCTTCAGCTGGTTCAAGGGAAAGAAAAAGAAGGAGGTCAAAGCTAACGGACAGATCCAGGACTTTCATTCAGTTGGTCCAAAGACTGGCAAGATCTCCCCACAGGGCCACAGCCATGGTAAGAACAACCTAACATGTTATCCACTATGTGGAGCAGGTTGGCGTTTATTGGGATGAGTCTTGTTCTTGAGGAAGAACTGAGCGATTTCCGCTAGATGGGCCAGCTGCAAAGTCCAAAGTTGGCTATATTGTAAAAATGTATGAAAGAAAAATTAGATTTTTGGTCTTAATTTAGGGTTAGGCATTAGGGTTAGCAATGTGGTTAGGGTTAGGTTTAAAATGGCGTTTATGATGTTGTGGCTGTGCCAGCTAGTAACCACTGCAGAGCTGCCTCCAGAACAAGATTCATGATGAAAAACATTAACCCACCTATGTGGATCCTCACTCTCCACTATGTGATTGACTATGTTTTAACATTGTTTAGCAATCAAAATATGTTTACTGATATCTCTCTTTCTAGACTGTATGTGGCTCAGAGGATATGGCACAGACTGTAGCTTGCTGTTTGTGAACCAGGTTGTTTGTTTATTGATATCATTTCAAGTGGGGCTAGGTAGCTATAGTCTAGTCTCTGGATTGTGGTGTTGGGTGTTCAGAAACAGTTCAATATATTGGTCTTGCACACCAAAGCATGTTTGCTCTCTGGAGGACAATTTCTGACTCGCCAGCTACCCTTTGACCTCCCCAGACATTGTTTGCCGTGAATAACTCTTGTCAGTCCTGTTCTGAGATACCCAACCAACCTCCAGCAGTGTTCAGGTTGCAGACAGGTCCAGATTCCAAACTGTCAAACATTGACGTAGACTCATAGAAGGGATGAAATATGGCTCACTTACTTACGTTTGGTCATACAGAAATATACATATGTTAAGACATACAGAAATGTACGTTTAGACATAGAGAAACTTACACAAGTTAAGACAAAGAAATATACACACATTTAGACATAGAGAAATTAATAGCTTATTCACATAGAATGCTCTTCAATCAGAGGCACCGCGATGAGATTGAAAATTACATAGCTATATATGAGAGAATGTTGAACTATATCAGTAATTCCTTGTTTAGTCAGTGTACTGTATCGCGTGGTATTGCCACGTTTTTGGTTAAGATGTTTTCAATGATTAAGAGTCGCTGTAAGTACCAGCTTGACTTTCATTCCTGCTAAATGTAATGTTTGGAAAATCACCCCAACAATCTAAATGATGCAAGCAGCACAACACAGAAGCACAAACACACACAGGCCAACACTTTTGTTTTCTTTGGGAGCCCATTTGTTAATTGTCATTTATTTCCGCTCTTGCAAGAGCACAATAGCACTGCTCGGTTTAGTAAGAGCTGTTTTATGTTTGTTTATCTGTCGGTTCTAGTGTAGTCTTGGCTAATTGCTCCAAAATAGTGCCTAGGGATTAGTGCTTTTTGAGGTCGCTTCGGTTAGATCATGAAAAAAATAATCGTGTTTATTTAAATGTTTTTTATTTTTATGAAATCCATTATGAAAAAATGACTTAAATTATTTTAGAGCTTTCCTCAGCCATCATCAGTCTTTTTCCTGACACTGACAGTGTGTTGAATAGTGTAACACAGAATGAAACAATTAATAAGAGCCCCATGATGGTAGTGAATATACATTACTGCTTATCCAGTGGCATAAAGTACTTAAGTTGTACATTAAAGTAATTTTACTTAAGTAATTTTTGGGGGTATCTATAATCTACTATTTATATTTGACAACTTTTACTTTTACTTCACTACATTCTTAAAGAAAATAATGTACTTTTTACTCCATACATTTTACCTGACACCCAAAAGTACTCGTTACATTTTGAATGCTTAGCAGGACAGGAAAATGTACCATTTCACACACTTATCAATACAGCACATTGTCATCCCTTCTCTCTGATCTGGCGGACTCACTAAACACAAAATGCATCTTTTGTAAATCATGTCTGAGTGTGGGAGTGCGCCCCTGACCATCCATACATTTTAAAAACAAGAAAATGGTGCCATCTGCTTTGCTTAATAGAAGGAATTTTAAATGATTTATACTTCTACTTTTACTTTTGATACTTAAGTATATTTAGAACCAAATACTTTTAGACTTTTACTCAAGTAGTATTTTACTAGGTGACTTTTACTTGAGTAACTTTCAATTAAGGTATCTTTACTTTAACTCAAGTATGACAATTGAGTACTTTTTCTACCACTGTGCTTATCACATATCAACAATAATTGATTCACATTTCTTAGTTTACTTTAAGAAAATATTTAAATTGTGTATATTACTTAGTTTTTATTAGATGTCTTTATTATTTGTCCATTCCTTAGTCATCATCTCCTGCTCATGCAGTAGCAGCCAGCCAGACTGGCTGTAATGTTATTTATGTGCTCCCCATTGAACAAGTCATCCTATATAGCTAAACTAGTAGCTAGCTGGCTGACAATTATTTTACTAGTTCTTCAAAGTAGATGAGGCATACTTTCAAGACTGCTTATTGCCAACTACCACAACTATCAATTGGGTAGAGCTACCTCACGAGCTGTCTCTATCCCTCTCGTCGTTGTGTAAATTTCCTCTCTCATGAGGTCTCATATATTTTAGGTTGAAAATAACTCAAATGGTATGTGTGTACCCACCTTGGCCTACAACTACAACTTCTAATCAGCCCAGCGTCCCACATAGTACTTGACAAAAAATGTATTGTGAATCATTTGATTTCTCTCTAGAGAAATGTCGCGTTAAGCTCACAAAAAACTAAATGGTTTTCAAGTAATTGACCCGACTTCAGTTAATTAGTTGTTTAATTAACCGAAAGCCCCCCCCGACATTTTGGTTAATCACTCAACACTACTCCATAGACCTTGGCCCGTATCCATAAAGCATCTCAAAAAAGGTCACAGGAATTATGTTAAAACCTGTTTTAAGACAAAAAAAACTCCCAGCTCAGAGTAGGTTATATTAGGATGTTAAGACACTGCCGAGACAAACTCTGAGCCAGGAGTAAAATCAACTCATAAAAGTTTATCTGAGCTGGTAATCACGACAGTTTGAGGTACCACAAAGGAAAGATAGTGGTGATGCTCATTAACGTTGCAAATGATGGGGAATAACCAATCGCAATGAGGCATCGGCAGGTGTGAACTCTATAACACGGTTCAGACAACCACAGTGAATGTGACTGTACATCAAATGTTGCAATGGTAAAACATTTGATATAATTTTCGCCAGACATGATCACTTTGCCTTCTCTTAATTATCGCCTAATATGTTGACATACATAACCTTATTTTTTTTAACCAATTCTGCTGGTTGTTAAAAGCAGAGTTTTGACAATATTACCATTATATCTGCTAAGAGTTCTGTGAGAGAATGTAAACTGTGAGCGGGGGAGATAAGGTATTTCTCCCCTGCCAAGGTCAGCACGGGCTACCTCCCACATTGTGCATAGCAGGGCACAGGCCTCCCCTGAAAGATTTTCCTCAGTTTTCCCTCATATCTCTTTGAATCCAGTTCAGAGTGCGCATAGTGTTCCCATTTGGGTTTACCAGTAGGTGGGGCTACTAATTGAATGGACTGCTCTCCAATGGTGTACAACTGTAACACCTGGAAATGTGATATAATGTTTACCTGTCTGGTGAAGGAGAATTAGAAGTGAATTTGATACATTTACTCACCTTTTGAAACACTTAATTGATTCAGTATGGGTGTGAGTGGCTTACCCACTGATGCAGCCGTAATGAGAGGTAGGCCACAAAGCTTCCCTTCAGGTTATATATATCATCATAAACTAGGAAGTATTCATTATTCTATATTCATTATATTCCAGATGTTATTTTGCAAGCCAAGGCATTGAGCCCTCAGCCATGAACACGTGGTGTGTTCTGTGTTTGCGCTGGCAAGTCACTCCAAAAGGCAGTCTGCTTTTACCAACAGCGTGACTGGCTCAAATAAGAAAGCAACTGACGATTCTATGAGAAAACATCCAGAGGCATAGTACCAGGCATCAGATACTGAAATGCTCCTGGAAAAGCTCACAATAAATTCCTGCAGGTTAACCATATTAAAATGAATGCCAGCTCATTCTGATGGTGATTCACAGTGATACCAGAGAGGATGGGGCCCATCACCCACCCCACCTCAGCCTGGCCTGGGCAGAGGGCTGCTGTTGGTATGCGCCTAGTTAATTAAAGCCCCAGCCAGAACAGTTACAGTAAGTAGGAACAAGGGGTTCTGTTTCTTATGACCCAACCTCCCTTCACATAGATCCCTCCCTCCTCACCCTACTATGAATGAGATGAAATAGGTTTCTATCAGAGATCAGTGTCTGGCTGGGGATTGTGCGTGTTGGTGTGTCCAAACAATGCTAATATTATAAACCTCAGTCTGACAGACAGTTGATGTGTGTCTTGAAACAATATCCTCAATGGATGGGGAATGAGAGGGGATCTACGATGGTTGGTTTAGAATTTTTTTTAGGTTGTCACGGGCATATGGCCTCTTGTTCAGAACTTTCGGTGAGAAATTTAGGATGTCTTTTGTTAAACAAATCCTTCGTCCAGTGCAACCCCCTCAGAAGAGTGTTTACCCCACCTTTGCTCTTGGTGGGAATGTATTGGTAAAAATGGACCATGGAGTTTGACCCAGACATCATGTTTGAGTGCACAGTAGCTAGCAGAGATAACGGTATGCTCCTGGACCCGTAACTGTGTTGACACATCCTCCCGTGACGACCTGCGATAACCAGGACAATGACTCACATGGGCCTAGGACACATAATTACATAGGCTACTGACCCATTGGGTGGTTGCTGGCTGTGTGATTTACCTGTGTGCCCTGTATGCTTCACCTGCGTGTGTCTCAGCACTCCTACAGTGTGTTATTTGCCTGCAGTGCTTTTGGCCCAGTTGATCCTGTAAGTAACCTAGTCAAGCCAAGCTGTTAGCCAGCCTAATGCTGCTGTAGTCTCTCATATCCTGTGTTCTCTACAGTGGGACTTCCGCAGGCTCACACTAAGCTGAGTGAGAGGGGCATAAGGAGACTGAGGAGATGCCAGAGTTATATGGTGCTGCTGTAAACTTGGCACCTGTAGAAGGTCACCTGGGTTCTTGATCTGTAGACTTTTGATCTGTAGACTTTATAGAGATTCCATGCATTCCTCAGCACTATACACACTTTTCCTTAGAGCCCAGGCAATGGTGTTCCTTTGTACGTGTGTGTGAGTGCGGTGTGTGTGTTTGTTTAAGAAAAAGAGGGAAGGTCAAATGTTCTCAGCGATTTGTCCTTCTAAAGATTGCACAGATTTCACCACACCACGGCCATGCCCTGCAGTATTATAATTTTACAGAGGAATTCTGTACAGTATTTAATTTATGACTTTCAATGTCTACACTCAGTCTGTTGTTTTTATGAAATAGTTTTAATTAAATAGTTTTTAATCATAACAACATCTTTAACCTCTCTTGGTTAGGGGGCAGTATTTTCACCTCCGGATGAAAAGTGCGCCCAAAGTAAACTGCCTGTTACTCGGACCCAGAAGCTAGGATATACTTAATTTTGGATAGAAAACACTCTAAAGTTTCCAAACTGTTAAAATAATGTCCGTGAGTATAACATAACTGATATGGCAGGCAGAACCTGAGAAAAATCCATCCAGGAAGTGGAATTGTTTTCATGTGGCTGTTTTTCAACTCAATGCCTATAGAAAATCCAATGGGTTAGGAATCAGATTGCAGTTCCTATGGCTTCCACTAGATGTCAACAGTCTTTAGACATGGTTTCAGGCTTTTATTTTGAAAAATGATGAGTAAACAGCCATTTTGGTCAGAAGACAGGGGAATTTTGCAGACCTGATTGTTATTTTTCCATTCTATTGAAAATGGTATTTTGCGGTTGAAATATAATTGATTATAAAGACAATAAACAACCTGAGGGTTAATTATATGTATCGTTTGACATGTTTTGATGAACTTTACTGGTACTTTTAGTATGTATTCGTCTGTCTGCTGTGACCGCATTGGAGCCATTGGATTACTGAACAAAACGTGCCAACAATCCAGAGATACAGACATAAAGAGGGACTTTATCAAACAAAATGAACATTTACTGTGTAACTGGGAGTCTTGTGAGTGCAACCATATGAAGATCATCAAAGGTAAGTGATTAATTTTATCGCTATTTCTGACTTTAGTGACTCCTCTACTTGGCTGGTAAATGTTTGTATGCTTTTTTTACATGGGGCGCTGTCCTCAGATAATCGCATGGTATGCTTTCGCCGTAAAGCCTTTTTGAAATCTGACACAGCGGCTGGATTAACAAGAAGTACATTTTTAAGCCGATGTATAGCACTTGTATATTTTATGAATGCTTATTATGTGTATTCCTGTTTTTTGAATTTGGCACTCTGCAATTTTACCGGATGTTGGCCAGGTGGGACGCTAGCATCCCACATACCCTAGAGAGGTTAACCATTAGAAGTTCTGATAGCTAAGGATTCCGCAATGCAGTTAGCTTGTTCGTATACCGGGTTCCTGCAAAAAAAAAAACACAATAGTTGGCAGTTAACCATCATGCTACCAGAGCAAGATAACGCTAGCAGTGCTAGAGTCAAAACACCAGTGTTATGTGTCTACGTCTGGGCTCAAATAGGCTAGGTGCGAGATGATATCTGCGCAAGAGGAGGAAAATAAGGTAAAACTGATAAATTAACTTAAATTCTTTGTCTGTTCCAAATGTATCATCATCAAGTAGCTTAGGGAGGAGATTCTCCGTCTGCTAGCTCAGCTGCGGGAAAAACAAGACGTGATTTCTAAGTACTTTGATGCAGCCCAGGCACACAGAATGTCAGTTTTGAATGCCTCCTTCAGCCAAGGGGTCAATGAGTCAGGCGGTACTGACCTGTTCCAATCCACTGGACAGATGGTAAGCTCAACTCCGTGGCCAGAGGGAGACTGAACACTGACAAGGCAAAGGAAGTCGGGTGGGAGGTAGTCTGGTCGGCCTCCATATATCCTAGAAGATCAGATCCAGCTATTAAACAGCTTTGCCCCACTGGAAGCGGACGTACTGGCCCTGGGAGTCAGCTCTGATCCTGGGAGTACACCAACAGCCGTCCAGTGGCACGATCCACAGCTCAGCTGGTTGCTGACCAAAGGAATCAAGGTCTTGGGCCCTCCTCCATCTCCCCGAAGTTTCCGACGCCATCTGCTGCTACTGGTACATGTGCGGTGAGTCAGGCTGGCATGAATCAAAGCACAACTCCTCCTGCCCAAGGCAAACCGTTTTGTTCCCCCTCTTTCTTCCCCATTGGATTCCATCATAACCACCGTCGTGGACAGCTCGATAGGGAGAGACTTTGGCCTGGCTGCGGTCTGTGGTCCGACCAAGGTCCACTGTCACCCAGGCGCCCGTGTCCAAGACATCAACTCTCTCCTGCCCACAGTTCAAGCCAACTACTCTAATATTGGCACTATTGTCACTCATGTTGGATTTAACGACATTCGCTTTCGAAAATCTGAGGAACTGAAGGACTACAACATTCTCTTGAACACCCTTGTTTGCACAGGGAAGAGAACTGTCATCTCTGGCCCCCTGCTGTACTATAGAAGGGGTTCATAACGTTACAGCCGCCTCGCTGCCCTAAATGAGTTCCCGAAGAGAAACGGCAAAGACAGGAATGTCTCCTTTTGTGACAATTTTGACTTGCTGTAGGAGAAACCAACACTTTAAAAAAGCCCAAATGTAGCCTGAGAAATAAGGTTAATGAAATTGACAACTTATTAACATAAAAAAATATTAATGTTCTAGCCATCTCTGAAACACACTTAGATAATTCCTTTGATGATGCAATAGTAGCTATACATGATTCGAGAATATATCGGACAGATAGAATGCAAATGGAGGAGGTGTTGCCATGTATGTCCAGAGTCGTATTCCTTTTAGTCTGAAAGAGGATCTCATGTCAGATAATGTGGAGGTAATATGGCTACAGGTTCTTCTGCCTCACCTAAAGCCTATTGTCATAGGAAATTGCTATATACCACCAAGTGCTAAAAGTCCGTATTTGGACAATGTGTGAAAAGTTGGATAACATATGTGATCTCAACAGAGAGGTATATTTTCTGGGTGACCTACTGTAAATATTAACTGGTTGTCATCAAGCTGCCCACTAAAAAAAGATGCTTCAAGCTGTAACCAATTCCTACAATCTGGTTCAAATCATCAGTCAATTTACCAGGGTATTTAAAAACAGAACAGGAACTAAATCATCCATGTTTATTGATCACATCTTTACTAATGTTGCCGAAATCAGCTCTAAAACACTATTCAAACCCATCGGATGTAGTGATCATAATATAATAGCCATATCCAGAAAGAACAAAGTTCCAAAGACTGCCCCTAAAATGATGTATAAATAATAATACAAGAGGTTTTGCAATGATTCTTATGTCGAAGATGTGAAAAATATTTGTTGGTCTGACGTTGCTTCTTCCGGTTTACTGATAGGCATGCGCCCATCAAGAAACTGACTGTTAGAACTGCCAAATCCCCATGGATAAATTATTAATTGAAAAACTATGGCTGAGAGGGATGAGGCAAAGGGAATAGAAAATAAGTACGACAACACTGCGGACTGGGAAACATACAGTAAATTGAGAAATCACGTAACTAAACAAGAAGAAGAAACTATTTTCTACTATGGAACAAAGATACATTATATAAAGAATGATAGTAAAAAAGCTTTGAAGTACTATAAATAAAATTCTAGGCAAAAATGAAAACTTGGCTCCATCCTTCGAGGCAGATGGATTGTTCATAACATAACCTTTTGATATTGCCAACGTCTTTAATAACTTTTTTGTTGACTAGATTAGCAGACTTAGGTATGACATGCAAACAACAAATGCTGAGCCTTCATATTCATGCATAATGGACCAAATAATGAAAGACAAGCATTGTAGTTTTGAGTTACACAAAGTGGGTGTGGAAGAGGGGAAAAGCCACCTGGTACTGACAACCGGGATGGTAAATTACTGAGGTTGATAGCGGAATAAATTGTGACTCCTGTTTGCCACATCTTCAATTTAAGCCTAAAGGATGGTGTGTGCCCTCAGACATGGAGGGAGGAAAATGTCATTCCACTACCACAGAATAGCAGAGCACCCTTTAAAGGTTCAAACAGCTGACCAATCGGGCTGTTACAAATGCAAAGCAAACTTTTGGAAAAAATGGTGATTTGATCAAATACAAAGTTATTTCACAGAAAACAAATTAACAGCACACTTTCAGCATGCATATAGGGAAGGGTACTCAACATGCTCAGCACTGACTCAAATGACTGATGATTGGCGGAAAGAAATTGATAGTAAGAAGATTGTGGGCGCTGTTAGGCTTCAGTGTAGCTTTTGATGTCATTGATCATAACCTATTTCTGAAAAAAATATAGGTGTTATGGATTTGCGTTCTCTGCCTATTATGGATTGAGAGGTAACTCTAAATCTAATAGAACAGGCCTTTTGTTCATGGAAGCCTCTCCCATGCAAATACAGTTGCATGTGGTGTACCGCAGGGCAGCTGGCTAGGGCCATAATTGTTTTGTGTTTTCACGAATGACCTTCTATTGACCTTGAATAAAGCCTGTGTCTATGCTGATGACTCAACAGTGTGCATGTTGGCTGTAACAGTAAAATAAATAACTGAGACCCTTAAACTGACTGGAGCTCTATGTTTAGAATGGGTAACTAGCAATAGGCTGGTGCTAAATATCTCTTCTAAAATAATAATTTTGGAATAAATGACTCGCTCAATGCTTAACCTAGTTTAGATCTATTATTGAATAATGTGGGAAAGTGTCAGTAACATGCAAGTCAGTCTTTCCTGGCTCAAAGTTGAGGAGAAATTGACTGCATGCGTCACTGTTGATCTTTCTGTGAGGTGTTGATGTGTTGAAGATACCGAACTGTCTGTTCAAGCAGTTGGCACACAGTTCGGACACTCAAAAGACATGCAACCAGAGGTACAACACAAGACATGCAACCAGTGGTATATTCACAGTCCCCAGGTACAACACAGAGGATGGGAAACGCACAATATTAAATGGAGCCATGACGATGCCACCCCAGGTAACTCAAGCTAGAAATAAAAACAGTTTAAAAAACAGAGAAAATAACACCTTACTGCACGAAAGGGACTGTAAAGAGCCACAGTCATTTTATTTTTCTTGTATTGTAATTTGCACTGTACTATGTATTAGACCTAGATATTTGTTTATGTACTGGTATGTAGGTGATGTGTGACATTATACATTCATGTATTTCAGTCCCTGACTAATAATGTTCTGTATTATGTCATGTTTCATGTGGACCCCAGGAAGAGTAGCTGATGCTTTTGCACCAGATAATGGGGATCCTAATAAATACCAAATTTTGTGTTAAATAAAGTTGATTAGCTGCGCTAATACACTGTTTGCCATGACATGAAGTTTCACAATGTGTGGGTGTATAAACCTCTAAGCATTAGCTTGGTTATCCCATAAAGGCTGGGGAGAGCAGGAGAACAGTTTTTTGAGCCTGGATACTGTTTCTCTTTCCACAGTTTATGGCGAGAATCAAACACACTGTCCTCCTCTGCATTGTTATGTTGCCCCCAGACTGCTGCAGGAGTTCAACTGAACTTCCTGTGGTGGGCGCCTGCTTTCGTATACGTGCGCGTCAGTGCAGCTTTGCCTCTTAATGACAAATAGATTTTTATCTCAATGAGACTACCCTGGTTAAGTAAATCTAATTTAAATTTGTCACATGCGCCAAATACAACAGGTGTAGTAGACCTTACTGTGAAATGCTTACTTACAAGCCCTTAACCAACAATGCAGTTAAAGAAATAGTTAAGAGATAAGAACATATTTACATAAATTAACTATAGTAAAAAGTAACAATAAAATAACAATAACGAGGCTATGTACCGAGTCAATGTGCGGGGGTACAGGTTAGTCGAGGTAATTTGTAAATGTAGGTAGGGGTAAAGTGAGGGGGGTCAATGTAAATCGTCTGGGTGGCCAATTGATTAATTGTTCAGCAGTCTTATGGCTTGGGGGTAGAAGCTGTTTAGCCTTTTGGACCTATGCTTGGCGCTCTGGTACAGCTTGCTGTGTGGTAGCAGAAAGAACAGTCTATGACTTGGGTGACTGGAGTCTTTGACAATTTTTAGGACCTTCCTCTGACACTGCCTAGTATATAGATCCTAGATAGCAGGAAGCTTGGCCACAGTGATGTACTGGGATGTACGCACTACACTTTGTTGCGCCTTACGGTTGGATGCTGAGCAGTTGCCATACCAGACGGTGATACCACCAGGATGCTCTCGATGGTGCAGCTGTATAACTTTTTGAGGATCTGGGGACTCATGCCAAATCTTTTCAGTCTCCCAAGGGGGAAAAGGCGTTGTTGTGCCCTCTTTACAATTTTCTTGGTGTGTTTGGACCATGATAGTTTGGTGATGTGGACACCAAGGAACTCAACTCTCGACCCGCTCCACTACAGCATCATCGATGCGAACCAGAGCGTGTTCGGCTCTCCCTTTTCCTGTAGTCCACGATCATCTCCTTTGTCTTGCTCATGTTGAGGGAGCAGTTGTGGTGCTGGCACCACACTGCCAGGTCCCTGACCTCCTCCTTATAGGCTGTCTCATCGTTGTCTGTGATCAGGCCTACTACTGTTGTGTCATCAGAAAACGTAATGATTGTATTGGAGTCATGCTTGGCCACGCAGTCGTGGGTGAACAGGGAGTACAGGAGGGACTAAGAACACACACCTGAGGTGCCCCTGTTTTGAGGATCAGCGTGGCAGATGTGTTGTTGCCTACCCTTACGACCTGGGGGCTGCCCGTCAGGAAGTCCAGCGTCCAGATTGAGGGAGGTGTTTAGTTCAAGGGTCCTTAGCTTTGTGGGCACTATGGTGTTGAACGCTGAGCTGTAGTCAATGAACAGCGTTGTCACATAGGTGTTCCTTTTATCCAGGTGGGAAAAGGCAGTGTGGAGTGTGATTGCGTCATTTGTGGATCTTTTGGGGCGATATGCGAATTGGAGTGGGTCTAGGGTTTCCGGGATGATGGTGTTGTGAGCCATGACCAGCCTTTCAAAGCACTTCATGCTGAACGACGTGAGTACTACATGGCGGTAGTCAATTAGGCAGGTTACCTCACTTTCTTGGGCAAATAAAGGTTAGATTAAAAAAATCCTTTGGACATTGAGCTGGAGGTATCCATTATTTTCTCTGCAACAGGTCAAGCACAGTCTGTCGCTTGTACAGCCTGGTCTCATAGACTAGTACATTTAAATCCGGGACACTCAAATTTGTATGATGTTATGTTTGGTATGGTTGCATAAGATAGAAGTAAGTAAGGTGGTTGGTCGGGCGTATCCCAAAGGGTGCGTGTTTGAATCTCAACACGGACAACTTTAGCATTTTATCTAGTTAGCAACTTTGCAACTACTTACTACTTTTTAGCTACTTTGCAACTGCTTAGCACATTAGCTAACTATAACCTTCTAACCTTAACCCTTATTCCTTAACCCTAAATTTAACCCCTAACCTCAAGCTAATGTTAGTATTAGCCACTTAGCTAACATTAGCCACAACATATTGAAATTTGCAACATATTTGTTTTGCAAAATTCAGAACATATTGTTTTGTTTTTGTTTTCATGTGTTGTTTACATTCAATAGCATCTATGCATCACATGATTATGCATAGTATTGACATCAGATGGAAGGACCAAGGACACGGATGGTAAATAAATTATTCTGGCAGTGTCTGTTTGTGCGAAGTTGAGGATCTTAGACTTGCTATGTTATGGTGCTGGCAAGACAACTGGGAACTCAGGAAAAAAATTTGATTGAATCATGACGTCGGTGTCACGCCCTGACCTTAGACAGCTTTTTATGTCTCTATTTTGGTTTGGTCAGGGTGTGATTTGGGTGGGCATTCTATGTTCATTTTTCTATGTTTTGTATTTCTTTGTTTTGGCCGGGTATGGTTCTCAATCAGGGACAGCTGTCTATCGTTGTCTCTGATTGGGAACCATACTTAGGCAGCCCTTTTCCCACCTGTCTTGGTGGGTAGTTAACTTTGGTTGCGGCACATAGCCCTTAAGCTTCGCGGTTGTTTTGTATTGTTTATTGTTTTTGGTGACGACATTTAAAAATAAAAAGTAATGTATGCTCACCACGCTGCACTTTGGTCCACTTCCTTCAACAATGGCCGTGACAGTCGGTGATCTTCAGGTCGGAAAGTCGGAGCTCTAGAAAGAGGCTTGAGTTCTCAATCTAGAATTCCGAGTTGGATGAATATTCAAAATGTATTTCCCCAGTCGGAGCTCTTTTTTATTTAAATTTTTTCAAGGTTCCCAGTTTTCTTGAAAGCACTGATGCCCGAAGCAGGAGATTTCCAACTTCCCAGTTGTTTTGAACTCGGTATTAGACTCAACGTTCATGTCTGTTAATAGAATTGGTTTCAGACTGTTGAAGGTACAAGGACCAAGAACCAGGATTGTCGCTGTTATTGTACCGTGTGACTCACTGAACACTGGAATTGTGATATAATCATTTGCAGGCCGGTTTAGAGAAAGCAATTGTATCAGTAGAGAATGTACAGGAAAAATGTGTGGGGGAAAAAAGAATGGCTGCAGTGTAGCCGTTAATGTTGATGATGATTGAGTACATGATACACGGAATGTTAAGGCATAAGTGTATGAAAGCTTTTATTCTTATTTTAAATGTATGTAGTTCTGTCCTTGAGCTGTTCTTGTCTTTTAATGTTCTGTATTGTGTTGTGTTTTATGTTTTGTATGGACTGTGGACCCCAAGAAGAATAGTTTCTGCGTTAGCAGTAGCTAATAAAAATCCTAATAATATAGTATGGCGAAGCATGTAATAACATTTACATTTGAATATTTGGGAATATTTGTCAGCACACCCTGATTTTGAGGAGATCAGATTGTGTCTATACAGTGCCAGCATGCATGCCCTCTAGTCCTATCTGTATGATGTGTTGGGGTTGGATTTCATCAATCATTGAGTCTAATGCTTAGTTTAATCATTACCTGGCCAAGCCTCGTGGCGTTCAACAACCGTTATTATTTATGAAATCATACAGCATTTATTGTAATGTTACACAGATACGTTACACTTTCTTCTCACACACTACTGTCACGGCAGGAAATGTATTTAAAACTCCAGTCCACAAACTAGTTTCATGATGATTGCATTATAGGAAGTTGTGAGTCTTCAGTGGACATTGTGGTGGTACTTTAATCTAAAAAGATATACATATTTTTATGCACGACTTCATGCATGGCATGCTATAGAAATAGAGCAATGCAGCTTTAGTTTATGTCAATCCCACTCTGACAAAATGGTCACTTAAAGTCGAGGTGGTTACTGGGGTAATTGTTTTTCCTTCACAGAACGCACAGTTTTTTTCATGCCCTCAAGGCATGAGTTAGGGAGGGATAAGCAGCATGTACATGTGCACACAGAGAGAGACCTGCCCAGTGGAACCTCGCCACCCAGCATTCCCACTGTGCTGCTGCTTCTACACCCGTTGCAGGTTACTGAGAATACTGACTTCTGCAGGCATTGTGCATGGAGGAGTAATGGTCCCAGATCAGTTTATTCTGCTTGTCTTAGATACACTTAAACGGAGGTCTAGGGTATCTACCACGTTGTATTACATATCTGTGTTGTACTACACATAGACCTACAATAAACGTAATACATTCAATTATGATCAAGCAGTGTTTGTTTTAGTTTTACTAATAATGAAGTATTTATTTTCCTGAATGTTTTTCTTAAACAGCTTGCCATAGGACATCTGTAAAGCATGGAAGCTTAACACTTGTCCTTGAGGGCATAGTGTCTCCTGACAGTCTGGAAAGTTCTCCCTGCTGGTCTAGTAATGTAAATGTTGAGCTCCTGAGTGATTGTGTGACCTGTATAGCTGCGCCTTGCTGAAATGTGCGTGCCCTAGCAAGTCTGACTGAATTTTTCACATTCTCCTTCGTTCTCCTGCATTCTTTTTAATGGGCTTTTATCTGGTGCTTATCACTAGCTAAGCC
The DNA here is from genome assembly GCF_045791955.1 of Oncorhynchus clarkii lewisi. Classification (NCBI taxonomy): domain Eukaryota; kingdom Metazoa; phylum Chordata; class Actinopteri; order Salmoniformes; family Salmonidae; genus Oncorhynchus; species Oncorhynchus clarkii. Next base: position 44,903,039 of record NC_092165.1, read on the forward strand.
CTTTGCTGTGGTGCTGCCTGGCAGGGATGTGGGGAACACTCCTGACCTTTAAGTGTTTTTAATTAGAGAACGACAGGGAAGTACTCTGGTCTGTTACACAGGATCTCTGGCTTTAATTGATGTAATTACTGTGATTATCACATTTACTGTGTCTGGCTACTAATTCTGAAATTTGTGTGAGCTCAAGTCATTAGGGGTGTGTGTGTAGTTGAATGTGTTTATTCACGGCATGCATGTGTGCTGACATGTTAAAACCTGAGGGATTGTCATGGCCTGTAGTGTCTGAAGATGAAATGGACTGGAACGAGGCAGACCAGACATCTGCAGGTATATCTATTACACAGGCTCATATCTACCTGCCTACCTCGTAAGAGAAGTCTTCTTCATCGTAAGAGGGCACTGTTGAATGTTTGTTCCTAGTTTCACCAGAGGCCAAGTGTTGTGTAAAACTCAGTGGGCCACAAGCTTAGACCTGGACTCATAAATTCTCTCACACAGTAGAGGTCGACCGATTATGATTTTCCCAACGCCGATACCGATTATTGGAGGACCAAAAAAAAGCCGATACCGATTAATTGGCCAATTTTTATATATATATTTGTAATAATGACAATTGCAACAATACTGAATGTGTCACGTTCTGACCTTTATTTCCTTTGTTTTGTCTTTATTTAGTATGGTCAGGGCGTGAGTTGGGGTGGGCAGTCTATGTTTTGTGTTTCTATGTAAGGTTTCTGTTTCGGCCTAGTATGGTTCTCAATCAGAGGCAGGTGTCGTTAGTTGTCTCTGATTGAGAATCATACTTAGGTAGCCTGGGTTTCACTGTTGGATTGTGGGTGTTTGTTTCCGTGTGAGTGTTTTTCGCCACACGGTACTGTTTCGGTTTGGTTCATTTCACGTTATCGTTTATTGTTTTGTATTTCATAGTGTTCAGTGCTTTTCTTATTAAAATCGCCATGAACATTTACCACGCCGCATCTTGGTCCGATCCTTACTCCTCTTCAGATGAGAAAGAAATCTGCCGTTACAGAAACACCCACCAACAGAGGACCAAGCGGCGTGGTAATGGGCAACAGCGGCCGAAGACACAGGACTCATGGACTTGGGAGGAAATTCTAGATGGGAGAGGGCACAGCCAGGGGAATATCGCCGCCTCAAAGCAGAGCTGGAGGCAGCGAAGGCAGAGAGGCGCTGGTATGAGGAGGCAGCACGGCGGCGCGGTTGGAAGCCCGAGAGTCAGCCCCAAAAATGTCTTGGGGGGGGCACACAGGGAGTGTGGCGAAGCCAAGTAGGAGACCTGCGCCAACTTCCTGTGCTTACCGGAGAGAGAGAGGGACCGGGCAGACACCGTGTTATGCGGTGGAGCGCACAGTTTCCCCAGTGCGTGTGCATAGCCCGGTGCGGTACATTCCAGCTCCTCGTATCGGCCGGGCTAGAGTGGGCATCGAGTCAGGTGCCATGAAGCCGGCTTTACGCATCTGGTCTCCAGTGCGTCTCCTCGGGCCGGCATACATGGCACCAGCCTTACGCATGGTGTCCCCGGTTCGCCAGCACAGCCCAGTGCGTCCTATTCCACCTCGCCGCACTGGTCGGGCTACGGGGAGAATTCAATCCGGTAAGGTTGGGCAGGCTCGGTACTCAAGAGCTCCAGTGCGCCTGCACGGTCCGGTCTATCCAGTGCCACCTCCACACTCCAGCCCTCCGGTGGCAGCCCCCCGCACCAGGCTGTCTCTCTGTCTTCTGCCTACAGGGTCTCCAGCGCTGCCAGAGTCTCCCGTCTGTCCAGCGCTGCCAGAGTCTCCCGTCTGTCCAGCGCTGCCAGAGTCTCCCGTCTGTCCAGCGCTGCCAGAGTCTCCCGTCTGTCCAGCGCTGCCAGAGTCTCCCGTCTGTCCAGCGCTGCCAGAGTCTCCCGTCTGTCCAGCGCTGCCAGAGTCTCCCGTCTGTCCAGCGCTGCCAGAGTCTCCCGTCTGTCCTGAGCTGCCAGAGTCTCCCGTCTGTCCTGAGCTGCCAGAGTCTCCCGTCTGTCCTGAGCTGCCAGAGTCTCCCGTCTGTCCTGAGCTGCCAGAGTCTCCCGTCTGTCCTGAGCTGCCAGAGTCTCCCGTCTGTCCTGAGCTGCCAGAGTCTCCCGTCTGTCCTGAGCTGCCAGAGTCTCCCGTCTGTCCTGAGCTGCCAGAGTCTCCCGTCTGTCCTGAGCTGCCAGAGTCTCCCGTCTGTCCTGAGCTGCCAGAGTCTCCCGTCTGTCCTGAGCTGCCAGAGTCTCCCGTCTGTCCTGAGCTGCCAGAGTCTCCCGTCTGTCCTGAGCTGCCAGAGTCTCCCGTCTGTCCTGAGCTGCCAGAGTCGCCCGTCTGTCCTGAGCTGCCAGAGTCTCCCTTCTGTCCTGAGCCGTCAGTCAGCCAGGAGCTGCCAGAGCAGCCAGCCAGCCAGGACCTGCCAGAGCTGCCAGCCAGGACCTGCCAGAGCCGCCAGCCAGCCAGGAGCTGCCAGGGCCGCCAGCCAGCCAGGAGCCGCCAGCCAGCCAGGACCTGCCAGAGCCACCATCCAGCCAGGACCTGCCAGAGCCATCAGACAGCCAGGACCTGCCAGAGCCGCCAGCCAGGAGCTGCCAGAGCCGCCAGCCAGCCAGGAGCTGCCAGAGCCGCCAGCCAACCAGGAGCTGCCGGAGCCGCCTTTCACTCTGGAGCTGCCGGAGTCGTCCTTCACTCCGGCGCTGCCGGAGTCTCCCGCCTGTCCAGCGCTGCCAATTCTCCGTCCATTCGGGACCCATGTCTAGGGTTCCTAGTCCAAGGTCGGTGGCGAGGGTCGGCGCTTTAAAGAGGCCACGGAGGCGGGCGAAGAGGCGCACTAGACCTTTGGTGAAGTGGGGTCCACGTCCCTCGCCAGAACCGCCACCACGGACAGACGCCCACCCAGACCCTCCCCTATAGGTTCAGGTTTTGCGGCCGGAGTCCGCTCCTTTGGGGAGGGAGGGGGGGGGGGGTACTGTCACGTTCTGATCTTTATTTCCTTTGTTTTGTCTTTATTTAGTATGGTCAGGGCGTGAGTTGGGGTGGGCAGTCAATGTTTTGTGTTTCTATGTTTGGTTTCTGTTTTGGCCTAGTATGGTTCTCAATTAGAGGGAGGTGTCGTTAGTTGTCTCTGATTGAGAATCATACAGTGGGGCAAAAAAGTATTTAGTCAGCCACCAATTGTGCAAGTTCTCCCACTTAAAAAGATGAGAGAGGCCTGTAATTTTCATCATAGGTACACTTCAACTATGACAGACAAAATGAGGAAATACAATCCAGAAAATCACATTGTAGGATTTTTTATGAATTTATTTGCAAATTATGGTGGAAAATAAGTATTTGGTCAATAACAAAAGTTTATCTCAATACTTTGTTATATACCCTTTGTTGGCAATGACAGAGGTCAAACGTTTTCTGTAAGTCTTCACAAGGTTTTCACACACTGTTGCTGGTATTTTGGCCCATTCCTCCATGCAGATCTCCTCTAAAGCAGTGATGTTTTGGGGCTGTTGCTGGGCAACACGGACTTTCAACTCCCTCCAAAGATTTTCTATGGGGTTGAGATCTGGAGACTGGCTAGGCCACTCCAGGACCTTGAAATGCTTCTAACGAAGCCACTCCTTCGTTGCCCGGGCGGTGTGTTTGGGATCATTGTCATGCTGAAAGACCCAGCCACGTTTCATCTTCAATGCCCTTGCTGATGGAAGGAGGTTTTCACTCACAATCTCACGATACATGGCCCCATTCATTCTTTCCTTTACACGGATCAGTCATCCTGGTCCCTTTGCAGAAAAACAGCCCCAAAGCATGATGTTTCCACCCCCATGCTTCACAGTAGGTATGGTGTTCTTTGGATGCAACTCAGCATTCTTTGTCCTCCAAACACGACAAATTGAGTTTTTACCAAAATGTTCTATTTTGGTTTCATCTGACCATATGACATTCTCCCAATCTTCTTCTGGATCATCCAAATGCTCTCTAGCAAACTTCAGACGGGCCTGGACATGTACTGGCTTAAGCAGGGGGACATGTCTGGCACTGCAGGATTTGAGTCCCTGGCAGCGTAGTGTGTTACTGATGGTAGGCTTTGTTACTTTGGTCCCAGCTCTCTGCAGGTCATTCACTAGGTCCCCTCGTGTGGTTCTAGGATTTTTGCTCACCATTGTTGTGATCATTTTGACCCCACGGGGTGAGATCTTGCGTGGAGCCCCAGATCGAGGGAGATTATCAGTGGTCTTGTATGTCTTCCATTTCCTAATAATTGCTCCCACAGTTGATTTCTTCAAACCAAGCTGCTTACCTATTGCAAATTCAGTCTTCCCAGCCTGGTGCAGGTCTACAATTTTGTTTCTGGTGTCCTTTGACAACTTTTTGGTCTTGGCCATAGTGGAGTTTGGAGTGTGACTGTTTGAGGTTGTGGACAGGTGTCTTTTATACTGATAACAAGTTCAAACAGGTGCCATTAATACAGGTAACGAGTGGAGGACAGAGGGCCTCTTAAAGAAGAAGTTACAGGTCTGTGAGAGCCAGAAATCTTGCTTGTTTGTAGGTGACCAAATACTTGTTTTCCACCATAATTTGCAAATAAATTCATTAAAAATCCTACAGTGTGATTTTCTGGATTTTATTTTCTAATTTTGTCTGTCATAGTTGAAGTGTACCTATGATGAAAATTACAGGCCTCTCTCATCTTTTTAAGTGGGAGAACTTGCACAATTGGTGGCTGACTAAATACTTTTTTGCCCCACTGTATGTGGGAACTCCTTCAAGACTGTTGGAAAAACATTCAAGTTGAAGCTGGTTGGGAGAATGCTAAGAGTGTGCAAAGCTATCATCAAGGCAAAGGGTGGCTACTTTGAAGATTCTCAAATATACAATATATTTGGATTTTGTTGATGTTATTTTATAGTTTTGATGTCTTCACTATTATTCTACAATGTAGAAAATAAAGAAAAACCCTTGAATGAGTAGGTGTGTCCAAACTTTTGACTGGTGCTGTGCATAAAAAATAAAATGTCTTGTACACAAACTTGGTGACACACGTGTCCTTCACTATAAAAGGTGCAAAAATAGAAATAAGCGAAACTATTTACAAATGGTGTTAGTTTTACATCCCAGGTGTAGAAGGTTAGATGTAACGTTCACCGTTTCATTTCATTTCATCCCCCCCCCCCCCCCCCCCCTGTGTTTTGTGCAATGCTTGCACTGCTTCCCTTTGTCTTTTGGCATGTGTGTTGGATAGTGGCACTCACCTTGAGTGGGGGGTCTTGTGATGGTTGTGAGGTTGCTTTGGGCCCCCAATTTAGCAGTTTCCAACACCAGCTGCACTTGGAAGGCCAACTGGTAGAGAGGGGTTTGACCTTTTGCTTTGGCCATCTGCTTGTGGAGAAAGAAAGCATTTTACTGCATTTTACTGTCCACAAAGTGGAGGGGAGCTGGTAGGAGCCTCATATAGGTTGACACCCCCCATGCTGGCATTGTAGGCCTTCACAGAAACAGGAATGGGGACATTCTTCCCTTTTCACTGTCCTTGACAGACATTGTTGTTATTGAATGCCTTATGCTGTGTGGTGAGCATGGTTACTTCTCTAGTGTCCTTCCATTTCACAAAAAGCTGATTCTGTTAGGACGAATGGTGCCACAGACCCTATTTTCTTTTTGAAGAGGTCTATGAAAGTGGATGTAGAATCATCAGACGGGGTGATTGACATAGCAGCGGGGGGGTGAAGACCTTGATCGGCGGCGGGGGCGCTTACTGGAGAGGGGTGGCTCCCAAATGTCATCATCCAAATCCTCTACATCCTCCGCTCTGTGGTGAATAAAATAAAGGGACATATTGTTGTAAGACACACAGAATTACAGTTGACTAAATTTACAAAACAACATTACTGTAATGTAAAAACACCAAGCCTAAACTTTATCTGTACAGTGACTCACATAGGTGTGAAGCACACACACACAATGCAAACAGTAGCACCTTGGAGACAAAGGCAGAGGTGAGAACCACAAATAAACAATGGCTATGAGAGTTTAGTGGCCTCTCCAAAGTTACAAGGGTGAAACTTAGAACAGCAAACAATGAACTAATTTGAAACATTGACAATAACTGGCCAGGTCGCAGTTGTAAATGAGAACTTGTTCTCAACTAGCTTACCTGGTTAAATAAAGGTGAAATAAAAAAACATTTAAAAATTAAAAACTACTTTGGAATTATAAAACGTAGGCCAACGTAACAAATAAATTCTATGTAAACTAAATCCAAAGCCCAAAAAACTTAATATCGCAAATTAGCTAATATAAAGTCATGAAAATAATTTACTTACAGATCTAAAAGTTGATCCAAACCTTCTAGAAAGCATTCTTCATCGGCCGTGTCAAAATACTAGTTCTCCCAAATCGCTCCCCTTTTCCGAACCAGTATTGTATTCAAAGCTTCTATGTCAGTATACTTAATCATAGCTGCCTTTTTTTTAGCTTCCTGTTCAATATTCTTAGTTTTACTATTATTTTCCCCCCTTGAGAAGCAATCTTTTATGCTAAAGCAATGAAATATGCTTACAATGTAGCGTGCTCGGTGCGTCTCGTCTCTGAGTCAGGCAGCAATAGTTTGCATTAAAGGTTCTAGGCCTTGCTTTGTCCCACCCAAGTCAACTGCATATCCCTGGAAAGCTTATCTCATTGGCTACAAGACTGTCAAGGTGCCATAGTAGCCAATCCCCTGTGTAATGGATGCCTACGGTAAGTGGGCAACGTCATATTTTTGATGCGCAAAGATATGGTCACTTGGGGGATGTTCGATGTTGCCATTAAGTTATACATCATCAGATAACATTGGTAATAGGCTAGATTTGTTCATACCAACCTAAGGATTAATTGTATAATCTCCATGTAGCTATAGCTCAAACACAGACCAAATGTAAGCTTACCTTGTAAGATCTCAAACTGCTCTTAAACGCTAGTAAAACTAAATGCATGCTTTTCAACCGATCGCTGCCCGCACCCGCCCGCCTGACTAGCATCACTACTCTGGACGGTTCTGACTTAGAATATGTGGACAACTACAAATACCTAGGTGTCTGGTTAGACTGTGAACTCTCCTTCCAGACTCATATTAAACATCTCCAATCCAAAATTAAATCTAGAGTCGGCTTCCTATTTCGCAACAAAGCCTCCTTCACTCACGCTGCCAAACATACCCTCGTAAAACTGACTATCCTACCGATCTTTGACTTCGGCGATGTCATTTACAAAATAGCCTCCAACACTCTACTCAGAAAACTGGATGCAGTCTATCACAGTGCCATCCGTTTTGTCACCAAAGCCCCATATACCACCCACCACTGCGACCTGTATGCTCTCGTCGGCTGGTCCTCGCTACATATTCGTCGCCAAACCCACTGGCTCCAGGTCATCTATAAGTCTTTGCTAGGTAAAGCTCCGCCTTATCTCAGCTCACTGGTCACCATAACAACACCCACCCGTAGCACGTGCTCCAGCAGGTATTGGTCACTGGTCATCCCCAAAGCCAACACCTCCTTTGGCCACCTTTCCTTCCAGTTCTCTGCTGCCAATGACTGGAATGAATTTCAAAAATCGCTGAAGTTGGAGACTTATATCTTTCTCACTAACTGTAAACATCAGCTATCTGTGCAGCTTACCGATCGTTGCAGCTGTGCACAGCCCATCTGTAAATAGCCCATCCTATCGACTCTTTTGCCACTAGCACTTCCACATCATCATCTGCACATCTATCACTCCAGTGTTAATTTACTAAATTGTAATTACTTCGCCACTATGGCCTATTTATTGCCTTACCACCTCACGCCATTTGCACACACTGTATATAGACTTTTTCTACTGTATTATTGACTGTATGTTTGTTTATTCCATGTGTAACTCTGTGTTGTTGTTTGTGTCGAATTGCTTTGCTTTTTCTTGGCCAGGTCGCAGTTGTGAATGAGAACTTGTTCTCAACTGGCCTACCTGGTTTAAATAAAGGTGGAATATTTTTTTTTGCTGTTTGGTGAAAACGTGTAAAATAAACATTTTCACTCTTGTGGCTGGTGATCAATAACAGTAGGTCAGGCAGACAAATAAGGCATCATCATGATCTGTAGAGTCCTGGCTTTCGGTGTGAATCGACGTGTTCCGTCTTTATTTTGTTTACTCTCCAGAAATCTAAATGGAATTTAGGTTGTAGCCATCTTGAAATGAGGTCCTCGGCTCGGCCTGCTCTTATATATTCATATGGCCAAATATGCAAATATGGTAGTAAGTCACACCAAAGGTTTTAAGGCATACATCAATAGCCAAGATACTCAGCTTTCCGCAGACACCCTGCTTTTGCAGATAGGGGCTACCGTTCTCATAGCAGACTGAATTGAATAAAACAATCTAATAAAGTCCCCAAATATGGGGACATTACATTTAGGAGGTTAAAAGTCTGTAGGATCTGGCAGACAGCAGCAGATCGAACATTCACAGCAGCAAAGAATGTCTGTCTGTCTGTCCATTGCTTTCTCAAAACACAGAGAGGCATGTTAGGACAGAGTCAGCTGTGTTTGTGTGCACCATATGAAGTCTACCTGTGTCAGAATGTATCAGCGCCAACCTGATAACTGCTAGATCCTGGGTAACAGGCGAGAACTCATTCTGATGATTTCCCTCTCGCCTAATCTGACTCATTAAATAGACTCTGTTACTGGTTGTATAATCATGTCATTGACTTAATTCCTGAAAGACTAATACCTACCCTTCAGAAAGTATTCGTACCAGTTGACTTATTCCACATTTTGTTGTGTTACTGCCTGAATTCAACATGGATTAAATATGATTTTTTTCTTACCCACCTACTTACCATACCCCATACTGAGTGAAAACGTGTTTTTAGAAATGTTAGCAAATGTATTGATAATGAAATACAGAAATATCTCATTTATATAAATATACACACCACTGAGTCAATACTTTGTAGAACCATTTACCAATAGAGTCCCTTCTTTGCAAGGCATTGGAATACCTAGCTGGTCTTTGGTTGAATTTGTCTTTGAAATTCACTGCTCCACTGAGGGACCTTACAGATATTTATTTGTATGTGTGGGGTATAGAGATGAGGTAGTCATTCACAAATCATGTGCAACACTTATTGCACAGAGAGTGAGTCCATACAACTTATTATGTGACTTCAGCTCATTTTTACTCCTGAACTTATTTAGGCTTGGCATAACAAAGGGGTTGAATACTTATTGACTCAAGACATTTCAGCTTTCAATTTGTAATTCATTTCAAAATCTTTCTAAAAACACAATTTCACTTTTCCATTATGGGCGATTATGTGTAGGCCAGTGACACAAAATCTACATTTAATCCATTTTATATTCAGGCTGTAACACAACAAAATGTGGAAAAAGTCAAGGGGTGTGAATTATTTTTGAAGGCACTTTACCATTAGTTTGCATTATCGACTAGAGCTGTAACTGTAATGCAAAGGGACATAGTTAAATGCTCAGCATTGTTCTCTACATTCAATTATGTGTCAAATGTAGTGTACATTCATAATATCACACAATCTCACATGTTATTTGTATTTCATTGAGTCTGTAAGCTGATCTTTGATGTCAGAGCATTAAGCTGTTGGGTATCATACATATTAGATTGGGTATTGGCACTGAAATCCCTGGAGTAAACATCAGTTTGGGGGCTCACAGGATCAGCCTCCCTCTTAAATCCTACTGGTGTTCTATTAGACTCCAGTGACAGATGGGTTACTACTGTGATTTAATATGAACTGAATTACAATAGGAACGAACAAAAGGCTGTGGGACATCATCAGACCCCCTCCAAATGCTGTGTCTGTCTGCGTGTTTATGGTATTACTATTTCCTCTGTGTTTCACTGGTGTATTTCTATTGTAAATCTATTAGTGATTGTGGCTGTACTTACATTTTTCCATTTCCTCCTCCTGTTCCTGTTTTGTCCCGGTCTACAAAGGGCTCATTTCTTGCTTATCCATGAATGACAATGTCATGATGCTATAATCATAATCAAACAACCAATCTATGCAAAATATGCTGGTAGAGCACAGACAGAGCCACTGATGGTCCACATGATTCATGTTGCCTAAGTTCCATTCATCCTGGTGAAATACCTGGAGCACTGTGTGAAGGTCTGAGTCATACAGCATGATGATAACATGGACATGTTTTCTGTTTGCTCAGATGTTCTACATTCCTTGTCATGTTTGCTCACTGCACAAGGAGGTAAATAGACCATTTTCCCAGGTTGAGATGAAGTTTGTACATTACAGTAGTACACATCTTCAGACATGCCCCATGGGAAGTAAGGGGCAGTTGCAGATTTGCTAAAGGGATGTAAAGTAGTAAGACATATTAGCCTCTCCACATAATTCTGGCCAGCAGTAAATCGCAGGGAATGATGTAGTCAGTTTATTACTTCAGTCCAGTTAGATCCCATTGACCGTGTTGATAGATAGAAGTAGTTAGGTACATGATTTCATTGTGTAACATTTATTCTATTGTGTATTCTCTCCCAACAGGATTGATCTTGTTTGATAACTAAAACCTTCATAGTTTCTAGCTCCTTTACTCCACCTTGTGGTTCAGACTTCAAAAGGAACTTGTTCTTCAAGGATTACTAGATCTCCTCATCTCCTCTGTCAGTTAGACCAGAGTAGTTTTCAGAAATGGCACAGTATCTAGTCAATATGATAAGTGGCTGCTTCAAGCAGATAAGAGCTTCAACTGTCTAACCACTTTTCTCTTTCCCTTTGTGTGTGTCTGATCCCAGCATGGTCGGTGTCATAATCACGTTCTGACCAATCCAGGGTCAGCATGTCCACAAACAAGGATCAATGGGATCAGTTGCCTGGGGTATGAGGAGGGGGGTGTTTGCGTGAGGGATGCGCAGAATTAGGCTGCTGGGATTAGTGTCTGAGCTCTCATTGTCTAGTGATGGAAGTGTAACCACTAGAATTGGGGAATAATAACAACAACTTCAAGCAAGATCTTTTCTACCCGGTTCACTGAATTATTTTGTCTGTATTGGATGTTGAACTACCCTGCATTTTTAGTTCTACTCACTGGGATAGTTTTGAATTCCTGTCATTTTTCTAAGGATAAGATCTGTTTTTCTAAATTTAAGGGGGATTATATTACCATGGTGTCTCAGTAGCCATGGTGGTGCTTTTGACTCAGAATGTTTGTCTGCCAGTGCCTTTGCTTTTCAAGAGGAAAGGTGAGTTCCAGTGTATAGGCTAATTCATGGGTTGAGTCCTGGACCTTCTCAGACAGGTTTTTCATTGATTATACATACCTTGAATTATTGAAGTTGAAGTTTTATGGTCAAGCGAATGTTCCTTCTCTAGGAGATACGGGCAGGGTTAACTGGTTCAATTGATATGAGTTAGAGTGAATTCATTAGTGAATACCTGTTGTCATAAAATGTATCAAACTGTTTGCTATTGGTGTGATGCAGAGGCTTGGTAAGCCCTGAAGAGCCATTCTAAACTATCTCCCCTTATGATGTTAAAATGGTGTCTAAATGTATTTTGGTGACTCTGTCACTGAGAGGTTGTATTTACTTAACTGGAATACTGTAACTGTCTGAAAAACATGTCATTCATCAATCATTCTGACTGAATTTACAGTTTGTGTGAACTTGCTATTGTTAGGAGGATAAAATTAAAAGTGGTCAAAGAGGGTCTATTTCCAGGGTGAACAGCCAGAGATGGTGCTTTATAGCAGGGATCGCTCAGAGCACATGGTCCACAGGACTAATTCCAGCATGGTCTTCCTAGCCCCACAGAACACGTCCAGAACATGGCTAAATATAAAGCAGCTTTGATTAACTAAAGATTGCAGGCTTACCACATGGCCACGGCTGCCCCTCACTCTCAGCATTACTTAACTGGTTATCACCTCACTGATCCTAGATCTGTTCAGGACTGCTGTCCTCAAGGGACACTATCCTGCTACTGTCCTCATGATAACCCTATGACACTGCTACTCTGGATTATATGAGAGTAGGACTGTTTGGGGAATATACTGGCTGGTTATGTCAATGAAGCCTGCTGGGATTTGTGGTTCATTTATCTTGGTGCAATGTAGTTTTGCCAAATGTATTGTTCATTTGTTTACACATTTCTTTATTTTGTATTATATATCCACTCACATTCTATCTCTTTCTCCTCCCAGCAGTCCCAAAGCAGGAGGATGAGGGGACTCAAGTCCCTTCACACGTCCAGGAGAATGTGTTCATCGAGGGCAGCCGGCCCAAGTACCTGGAGGACCTGCACACTGAGGCCCAGGAGGGACTCAAACTTCAGCAGCAAGAAGGTACTAAAGCCCCCTCCAAATACTCACACTTAATCCAACACCTACCCCTGATAAGATTAATGCTTTAAGTGAAGTACTGTGTGGTACTGTATTTGAAATATTTTGACCTTTATTTCAGAAACAAATAATGGGGTGGATTACCAGGATGACCAAAGCATCGCTGTAAGTTTCCCATTCTACATTTCATCAATGGTGCTACATCAAATCACTAAACATTGTCCCATCACAAATTCACACCATTCACAGCTGCTTTAATTAAGTGTATACTAATAATTTACTTTGGAATTTTCTGTGATTTCTACAGTCAACAGTGACCCGGCAGCCTGACGAGACTGAGAGTGACAGTTACAGAGAGAGGAGAGGCTCTTTGTCAGACAGCACTATACTAGACACCATGTCCCAGGTCTCAACGCGCTCCGCTGTCTCCACACGGTCCTCACGGTCAGGACTGACCCGCCAAGGTAACATGACATGACCATAACCAGAAAACAATTCATACTGGAACCACTATAAAACCTTTTTCAACCAGTTTGATTTTCTTTGTCTTCAATGTGTTTTAGAGTAAACACTGGAGGGAAAGCGGCTGTTGGTTTTTGTTGATTTTGACCTAATATTTCTCCTGCTTTTTGTCTCGTCCACCAGCTTCAACCTTCAGGCCCCTGAAGTCAGAGAAGAAGCCAGAGAAGACCAAGGCCAGGAGGAGACACAGGAGAACCACAGTTATGGGGATACCACAACACATCCAGAGGGAACTGGGTACGCTACTCATTATTTATGCTCTAAATTCATTGAAATGTCAATATAGACCATTGTGAAGATACCTGTGGATAATTTCACCTTCAATAAAAGCTTCTGTGCTTGTGTTTGCTTGTGTAGCTGTTTATTCTGATTTGTCCTGTTGTTCCTCACTAAAGGGCTGGATAGAGCATCATGGGCAGCTCGTCGGGTTATAGACGAGGACGGGCTCCATAACGGTGAGAGCCTGGACATCCACACCATTGATGGGCCTCACCTAGCTGATTCCCAGGAGGGTGTGAGGATATATCTCCAGTCTGTAGAAGGCCTGCAGCCCGTTAGTGAGGACCAGGTTCAGAAGTTCCCCTCCCGGGCCGGTCACACAGATGACCTGGCTCTCCTCCAGCGAATGGGCCCCCAGCTGTGCGGCCTGAAGAGGCCCAATTCCCTGGCCGTCCCCTGGATGACCACGGTGTCCGGCCTGCCGCACCATCCCCCCAGCCCCGTCATGTCCATGTCCCCCCAGGCCACCTACATGTCTAAGATCATCCCCAATGCCGTGCTGCCACCCTCCATCGACGTGGTGGAGATTAGCCATAACCGCAGCCGGAGCAGTGTCCGTACCGTCAGTAAGAGCAGACTGCTGCTGGCCAGCCCTGCCTCCTCCAGAGCCTCCTCCCGAACCTCCGCCATGTCCTCCGCCTCCCGATACAACCCACCACACTTCTCTGACAGCTCTGGATGGAGCCACTCTGAGTCCTCTGAGACCCTGGTGTCTGACTCCTCCACTGTGTCCTCCAACAGCACCACCAGACAGGGGGGGGATGGGGAGGGCTCATCCAGGGAGATGGCCCTGGACAGAGAGAGTATCCACTCCTCTGTCAGTAAGGCCTCCAGGACCTCAACCATCAAAGGCAAGGGGAAAGCCAGAGGGGATGATGGCAAACAGGAGGGGCCCTTCATCCGAAGCCTATCTGTGATGAAGTCCAAGAGGGCACCGGCCCCACCCAGCCGCTCCTACTCCTTACACAAGGACAAGATGAAGCGGCGCTCACGAGACCTGACTGACATCAGGGTGGCTGCCCCTACCCAAAGCAGCCCAGTCCGTGGTGGGGAGGCTAAGGCTGTCAGTGCTGGGGAGACCGGCTCTTCTCCCATGCCCTCCAGCAACAAAAGTAGCCCTGGATACACAGCAGACACCAGCTCTCTGGATGAGTCCTCGGGCTCTGTGACCACCAACTCCTTTCACACCCGACAGCAAGCAGCCAGGGAAGAGGAGAGGAATGAGCAGCCAGGCTCCACAGGCTTCTCTCCCCAGAAACAGACCCCCCAGGAAAACATCCTGAAGAAGACTGTTTCCCCCTCCAGCTGCTATCCCAGCCCGGGTGGCATGCCCACCCTCCCCTCCAAACAGACCCATAACTCATCCCCAGGAAACAAGAGGGGCATCCTGGCCAAACTAGCAAGCATTTTCCCCAAGGCACCATCCCCATCACCTGTTATTCAGCCACAGGCCTCTGACAGCAGAAAGACGCCTCGTCCATCCCCTCCAGTCGACACTGTAACTTCCTCACCTTCAGTCATGGCACTCAGAGAGCTGTTCAACATCCCTCCCCCACCCAAAGTGTGTGCCCCCTCTCCTCCTCCCCCGGAGGTATGGGCACACAACAAGCGCACTTTTGAACTGCTGCTAGGTCCCCCGGCCCCCAACAACACGGATACGCTGGTGCGAAAGAACCCAAAGGATCGACGACAGCAGAGGCAGTCTCCTTCCACATCAAGAGAGGCTTCTGAGTCTGCACCAGAGCAGGAGGCAGGAGGTGTGCTAGATAGGGTCACTGAGTCTCTGTCTAAAGAGCAGACCAGTAATCCAGCAGCACTAACATCTGTGTCAGGAAACGGTCAGGAGAGTCCAAGGGTCCAGGAAAAAGATGGGTTGAGTCCAGTGGTTATAGAAGTGGGAGATAAAGGACCGACTCAAATAGAGCCTTCTGAAGGTATGAAAAGGAATAGTGAAGTGGCACAGAAAGTTGAACAAGAGAGGGTACAAGGAAGTCAGTTGGTGGTTGAACCAGAGAAGGTCAAGGTAAGTCAGATGATAGGTAAACTAGAGAAGGTCCACCAGGCAAGTCGGTTGGTAAATGAAAAGTCAGTGAACGCCTCAGTAGCTCCAGGAAGGGGCCTAGGAAAAGTAAATACAGAAATACAGACTCCTGCTACAGAGAAAAGGACTGAATCTCAACTTAAAATGGACACGTTGTCTATGCTTAGCCCTACTCTAGCACGCGTCTCGCCATCTCCTTCTCCTCCCCCAGCACACTATCCTCCCCTTCCCCCTTCCAAACAGACCCCGCCAGTGACCATACTTGGGGTCCCCTCAGATTCTTCACCCGCTCCAGAGCTCCCACTAGTCTACACCACTGGGGAATCCTTCTGGCCTCCTCCCCCACCTCCCATGGACTTGGCCACCCTTGGCGATGAGCTTGACCTCCCCCTTCCCCCACCACCCAGTGGTTGTGAGGAGGGGGTTATTATGACAGAACCTGTGCCCCCTGTTTCAGAAGGGACAGTGGGTGCTCCAAACCCTGCCCGACCTGCACCTCAGGAAGTTTCATCTGTACCCCAGGGAATACCGCAGCCCAGTCCAGGGATCACAGAGTGCCAGAACCAAGAGAAGATGTCCCTCGGCAAGAGCTCTCCCACTCCCCCAGAGGAGGCCCCCACTCCTGTGGTCACCCCCTCCCTTCTGCAGATGATCAAGCTGAGGTCTGTCAATAATGGTGACCAGGGTCTGAAAAAGGACCAGAGTCAGGGACAGAACCATACAGAGGTCACTTTGAGGGCCAAACAACCCAGTAACGGGGAGGCTCCACAGAAGCCTATTCGAAGGTCTCTGATCATGACAGCTCCCCCTCCCACTGTCACATCCCCACCTACTACTGTTGTCTCACAACTTCCCACAGCCACTGTCCCAGAGGCAGCCCTAACCTCAGCCACTGTCCCGGAGGCAGCCCTAACCTCAGCCACTGTCCCAGAGGCAGCCCTAACCTCAGCCACTGTCCCAGAGGCAGCCCTAACCTCAGCCACTGTCCCAGAGGCAGCCCTAACCTCAGCCACTGTCCCAGAGGCAGCCCTAACCTCAGTCCCAACCACAACCACAGCCAAGTTCCAGCCCAGCATAGTTAATTTACCCTCAAAGTCCTCTACTGTCACCTCTCCTACAAGTAAGTCTCCTTCTGCCTCAGCCACCATGAGAATGCAGGAGGCCATTCGCTTGAGGACAGAGGCCAGAAGTAAAGAGGGGCCTCCCTCTCATCTCAGCCTGCACTCCCCAACTTCCCCAACAGGTCTCAAGTTCCCCTCATCTACCGCCAGTTTCATCTTCGCCAAGAGCACAAAGAAGGTTGTCATAGAAACCCTCTCAACCCCTGAGGCCCAGGCCAATCTCACAAAGAAGCTGGTGGCAGAGCTTTCATCTATGTCCAATCCATCCAAGTCCATAGAAACACAGAAGGAGGTGGCAGTCAAGGTTCCACCACCTGTGGCAAGGAAACCCAGGCTTAAGGTCACAGATGCAGAACCCAGTGTGGAGACTGAGCATGTGCAAACTGCGGGACAGGAAGCACAGCCAGCAGACAACACTGAGGGTAAGGGATCTGTGATTCTGACACAACCATAATTGCCTCCTTTGTTACAGCTATTATCCATTCATGTTGATCTGATCTGACTTATCTTTCTCTCCTGTCAAAGGTGCTCCAGAGGCTCCAAACGGGACAGCAGTTAGTGTTGAAGTGTCACCATCATCATCATCCACATGAGCAACACTGCCACTTGGCAAGGACTAATCATTCACAAAGACAGACTGACTTTTACCTGTAAATTGTGAAGACCCAATGTGTCAAACACCATATGTCAATCACAATATGCAAGAGGGAGAGAGATGGATCAAGGGGTGAGTGGATGAGAACTACAGAGCCTTCTGAAGGCAAGGCAACAGGACATAGCTAAATGTTGCCCTGTCAACAACAACAAAAACAATCCTTTGAGTTTATATGAAAATGGTGTTGGTCTTTAATTTCTCTAATACTATTTTTTCTATTTTAGAGTATTTTTCTTTGCCAGAAGGACTTCTTACTGGTCTGATTAACAATAGACAGCCATGGACAGCATTCTGGTCTAGGTACAAGTCTAGGTTGCCCTCTAGTGTCAACTATGGAATGTTACAGCTACTGCCGTTTGGTACACAAAACAATGAGAAGTTTTATAATCCACTTGTCTGGATTATATACCAGAATGTTGTATTTTTATATATTCATATCATTATAAGATCATGCACTATTAAATTGTGTTAAGTTCCCATTTCATCCTTCATGTTTTTGCATTAAACATGATTTACCTAATATCTTTTTCCTGTAAACATCTTCCATAGCATTTTGGGAGAAAAAAATAATAATGTTTTTTTTCTTTTGTTCTACGTTTCAATATATGTCAATATTTTACGAAGTCATCTGATGTCATCATATTTTCTGATCTCCCTAGCAACTAAAATGATGTCATCAGAACTGGATGATGTCATTTGTTCTGAGGATGAGAATCATATTCATGCTGAGAATCCCAATTTACATGTTCATGTTTTGTTTCTCTGTTGTTGATATTAATGTTCATAAATTTGTACTGGAAGCTCACCCTTTGTGTAAATCAAATCTCAGTCTTTCACTAGGAGTATTTGAACAAATAGGTATTTGTCTTGTTTTTAATTACTTGTCCCTCAGATTTAGATACACTTCCTTTCAACCAGATAGGAGCTATACTATACATTGCATTTATGTTGCTAAATTGTCCAGAAATTGGGATATTCCTCATCTGAATGAAATCTGCTTTGGAAGTACTAAATATTATTCAAAGTGATTTCAATGATAAAAGATTATGAAAAATTATTAAGTATAGTTTCACTTATTTCAATATAACCGAATAAATTGATTTATTCACAATGAATGAATTCAGCCATATCATTATTTCTACCCTTTTTCTGAAACATTTTGAGAAAAGTTCTGTCAATATTTTATCAGTCAGTTAGATCCATTTATGTGAGACACACACACACACACTTCCTGCGCTCGGGTTTCCCCCAGGTTTGTACTTTTTCTGTCTTATCAGGATGTTGAAACTTCACATTCACACACGTCTGGTTTTCCAGTGTCCATCTTAGACGCATCTTTTGACAGTCTGTTGACAGTTATAATTTAGACAAATTATTGAATAGATTGACTGTATATGTCATGCCTATTTTAATATTGTTATTATTTAGATTTGACATAATATATTGTTTATGTTTGAATGTTTGTTTTGTCTGTCTCCTGGGTAATGTGTCAAACCTTGACAGGGGTAACAAAATAATCTGTTACCTTTGTCAAGGTTTATTTTTAAACCAGATGTTTATTGTATTATTGTTGCTGAGCTGCTATATAAACTCTTATTAGAGGGCATGTCTGAGAGAATCCATGGGGAATAAGGGATTGAATTTATGTGAGTGGATGGATCTCTGTTGGGGCTTAACCAAATGCCTTGATATGAATTGGGGTGTATCTTGATTTACAATGACAAATGAATAAGCAGGTCATAGAAGATACTAGAATAACGTCAAAGATTATTTGGCAATGTCCTTGTGTCACTGACGTTGTGTGTCATTTGGCGGACTCTAGCTTCTGTCACAGGCTTTCACCTCATCGAGAGGGAAGCCCGGGCTAGGCGGAGTCAGTGACAAAGAGTTACAGTAAGTGCATGGAGTATCAGTAGGTCATTCATTCCTCAGCATAAACTGTAAAATACCAGTGCCTGGACTGCTTCTGATTCACTGAAGGACTTATTTTATTGTGTAGAATTGCTGGTTGAATAAAGTCAACTCTGTCATGACCTGGACATCATGAATCACTCAAAGGATGTTTTGTTTCTCTCCAGTTATTTAAGACAGTGGTTCACAAATGTTTTGCTTTGTGACCCACCAATTTAAGTGTCTGTTGAGTCGTGACCCAGCATAAATGGTTGAGTGGTGAAAAAACATACCCAGACCATAGAATAAGTATAGAAAAGGTATTAATAAAACCCTCAAAACATTACTGAATGTAGATTTGAGTATGGGTTCTAGAGACAAAAAAATAAATAATACTATATAATAATGACATTGTAAAAATGCACAAAAAATATCCTCCTGCAAACCAGTTTGGGAACGACTGATTTAAGACTTCCTTCTCTGGTAAGACTCACTTCTATGGTACTCCTGGTTTTACTATCAATGGTGACTAACTACATTGATGTAAGACTGTCTGTGTCCCTGTCGCTGTAGTTGAATTTGAGATATACAGTATTATGTTATTTTGTTATGAGTTAACACATCAGTAGTGCCAATGATTTACCATATTACTGTTTAGGTAATAAATAATACGTTGTTTACCAGTTAAAACCCACAGTCTTTCTCAAACATTAAGTGTGTGCTGAATTTGCCACTATCCAGAGTGGTTAGTAAAACTGTTTGTGTTACTGTGTCTGTAGATATGTTTACTGCAGGAGGTTGGTGATATCTTAATTGGGGAGGACGAGATTGTGGTAATGCCTGGAGCGGAATTAGTGGAATGGTATCAAACACATGGTTTCCAGCCATTATGAGCGGTCCTCCCCTCAGCAGGCTCCACTGGTTTCAGATCTCTGTTCCCAGTCTGTCCAAGCTTGCCATCCATGGTGGAGATAGACTGCAGCTTCCTAGACTGCAGCTTCCCTGACTGACTGAAGTTTGCCGGTGACAACGATATCTTAACTTTAGCAAACACCAGTCTCAACATCAACAGTGAAGAGGCGACTCCGGGATGCTGGCCTTCTAGGCAGAGTTGCAAAGAAAAAGCCATATCTCAGACTGGCCAATAAAAAGAAAAGATTAAGATGGGCAAAAGAACACAGACACTGGACAGAGGAACTTTGCCTAGAAGGCCAGCATCCCGGAGTCGCCTCTTCACTGATGAGACTGGTGTTTTACGGGTACTAAACTCAGGAAGAAAAAAAACGTCCTCTCACTGTCAACTGCGTTTATTTTCAGCAAACCTAAAATGTGTAAATATTTGTATAAACATAACAAGATTCAACAACTGATATGTAACAGTAACAGTCAGTATCTGGTGTGGCCACCAGCTGCATTAAGTACTGCAGTGCACCTCTTCCTCATGGACTGCACCAGATTTCCCAGTTCTTCAGTTCTTGCTGTGAGATGTTACCCCACTCTTCCATCAAAGCAAGTTCCCGGGCATTTCTGGGGGGAATGGCCCTAGCCCTCACCGTCCGATCCAACAGGTCCCAGACATGCTAAATGTGATTGAGATCCGGGCTCCTCGCTGGCCATGGCAGAACACTGACATTCATGTCTTGCAGGAAATCACGCACAGAACGAGGAGTATGGCTGGTGGCATTGTCATGCTGGAGGCTCATGTCAGGATGAGCCTGCAGGAAGGGTAGCACATGAGGGAGGAGGATGTTTCCTGTAACGCACAGCGTTGAGATTACCTGCAATGACAAGCTCAGTACGATGATGCTGTGACACACCGCCCCAGACCATGACGGACCCTCCACCTCCAAATCGATCTCGCTCCAGAGTACAAGCCTTGGTGCAACGCTCCTTCCTTCGACAATAAACGTGAATCCGACCATCACCCCTGGTGAGACAAAACCGTGACTCGTCAGTGAAGAGCACTTTTTGCCAGTCCTGTCTGGTTCAGCGACGGTGGGTTTGTGCTTTACAACAGGCCTACAAGCCCTCAGTCCTCTCACAGCCTATTGATGACGGTCTGAGCACTGATGGAGGGATTGTACGTTCCTGGTGTAGCTCGGGTAGTTGTTGCCATCCTGTACCTGTCCCGCAGGTGTGATGTTCGGGTGTACCGATCCTGTGCAGGTGTTGTTACACGTGGTCTGCCACTGCGAGGATGATCAGCTGTCCGTCCTGTCTCCCTGTAGCGCTGTCTTAGGCGTCTCACAATACGGACATAGTCATTTATTGCCCAGGCCACATCTGCAGTCCTCATGCCTCCTTGCAGTATGCCTAAGGCACGTTCACACAGATGAGCAGGGACCCTGGGCATCTTTCTTTTTGTGTCTTTCAGAGTCAGTAGAAAGGCCTCTTTAGTGTCCTAAGATTTCATAACTGTGACCTTAATTGCCAACTGTCTGCAAGCTGTTAGTGTCTTAACGACCGGTCCACAGGTGCATGTTCATTAATTGTTTATGGTTCATTGAACAAGCATGCGAAACCGTGTTTAAACCCTTTACAAAGAAGATCTGTGAAGTTATTTGGATTTTTACGAATTGTCTTTGACAGGGTCCTGAAAAAGGGGCATTTCTTTTTTTTGCTGAGTTTATTTGAATAGACTGACGACTTTCAGAAGAAAGTTCTTTGTTTCTGGCCATTTTGACCCTGTAATCGAACCCACAAATGCTGAAGCTCCAGATACTCAACTATTCTAAAGAAGGCCCGTTTTATCGCTTCTTTAATCAGAACAGTTTTCAGCTGTGGTAACATAATTGCAAAAGGTTTTTCTAATGATCAATTAGCCTTTTAAAATTATAAACTTGGATTAGCTAACACAACATGCCATTGAAACACAGGAGTGATGGTTGCTGATAATGAGCCTCTATACACCAATGTAGATATTCCATTAAAAATCTGCTGTTTCCAGCTACAATAGTCATTTATAACATAAAAAATGTCTACACTGTATTTCTGATTAATTTTATGTTATTTTAATGGACACATTTTTTAAAAATTTCTTTAAAAAACAAGGACATTTCTAGGTGACCGCAAACATTTTCATGGTAGTGTATATACTATGATGTATTTTTTATTGGCCCGTGGGCCTACGAAAGGGGTGTGGCCAACGATTGACCATCCCTGATTTAGTGGGCCAAAGCGCTCTGTTGAGCAACAAGTCCAGAGGTTTATTGTTACGAAACTCTCCTATCAGAGGCCGTAAAAAGGAAACATGCTCAGACATGAGCATCTGCAGAAGGTCTTCCTTGAGAAATAAGGGATTGGAATGGATTCATGTGGATCTTTGTTGGGGGCTAAAAACTAAATTCCTTTATACGATCAAATCATGGGTCTGGATCTGGATTTACAATGATAACTTAATAGACAAGTCATGCAATAAACTACTGCCTGCTATGCACCTGAGTGTCATGGAGCCAGTGTCAGAATGAAAGATTAGTGGTTCTTTCATTTTCAAAATACATTGCATGACACCAGTGCCTGGACTGCAGCTAATTCATTGAAGGACTTACTTGAATTTGACAAATACTGATTGAATACAGTAAACTCTGTCATGAGTTGGAAATCCTGGGTCACTCAATTATGTTTTGTTTCAATCCTGTTCTTCAAGGGATCTTATTCTGGTATACACATTTCTATGGTACTCTTCTTTTACTGTCAATGTAAGGAGTAATGTGTATCTGATCAAAAGTGTCACTGTAATCATGATATCTTAGATGGGGTAGTGAGACTGTCTGTGTCCCTGTCTGTGCATAGTTGAATTTGAGATCAAGGTTCCCAGTGAACCCCAGCTTTCCATCGTGGGGCAGCATGTGGTACTAGACTGCAGTTTTCCTGTGGGAAAGGTCTGGGACCTGGCCAGCAGTGTGATCACATGGGAGAGAGGGCTGGAGGTGATCCACAGCTTCTACTACGGTCAGGACCAACTCGACAGACAGAGCAGACATTATGCCAACAGAACAAGCCTGTACCACTCAGAGATGAAGAGGGGTAATGCCTCTCTCATGCTGGACCATACCAACCTGGGGGACAAAGGGGACTATACCTGCTCTGTGAGCACAGTGCTGGGCAGTCAGAAGACCTTTCCCCTGAAATTAGCAGGTGTGATAGAGTATTAAACATTCTCCGCTTTGTGGACTGAAAATGACTGATGTCCTAGAAAAGCACTGTTCTTTATCACACCAATTTGGGTTTCTTGTGATGTAAAATGTTTACTGAGATAGTTTAATTGCAAGAAAGAATATAAAGTGTGTCCATGACCTCTATTTCAGCATACACCTGGACTTCACAGCATCTCCAAGCAATGTGGAGCTAGTCTTGACCTCACAGGGAGGGTCTCCCCGACCCTTGGTGCAGTGGCTGGATGACAGCGGTGATGTCACTAATAAAACAGTCATACATCTTTTAGAGGACACACATGGACTATACTCTGTCTTCAGTACACGGACCCTACAGGGTCCTGTCAACAAGACCTTCACTTTTGTCCTGAAGAACAAGGACCTGAGACAGGAGATCAGAAGAGCGATCACACTTCAGAGGTAAATAGACAATATCCTGGATTTGAAAAACCCTTGACATTGCCCCTCTACTGCACAAATGTTGAGAGACAGAGAGAAATAGAGTTCAGTTGTTTAGACGTAGAGTATAATCGCAATGTTCAAACTTTTCTTCCCAGGAAACGAGAGGTCAGTGGAAAAAAGCAGAGTTTCTGAAGACAACAGAAAAAGATGGACAATTCTTGTTCCTATAGTGACATTTGTACTGCTGTTGTTTGTACTATTAATATCAGCACTGAGAAAAACATGTGGGCCAGTGGAAAATAAACATAAGAATATATATATATATAGATGAATGGAGTCTGATTTTTGAGACTGTTGGCAATGCTGCCCAGAGTACTTTCCCAAGAAGTTACTGCCATATTACTTTATAGTTTACCATGTACATTTGGGTGGTACTTAAGTTCTGAGATACCGACATGTGCCAATATTTGTTGTTTTGTTTATTTATCAGAGACAATGATGCAATGGATGCTGTTGAAACAATGAAAAATGCCAAGTTTCACTGACTATAATGAGGATTGTAATGGTGGTTGTACTGAAACTGCTGGTAGAGCAGTAACAGTGGCATTGAGATCATGCTAAGTCACAAAAAAGTTATCACAAATATAAAGTATCAAAATCATGTTAAACTCATAAATTATCTGCTTAGTGGATGAATAGATTTACACTAGATAGGTCATGATATACTGAGAATACAGTAATAGTCTGAAAGTGAGTAATACAGTCTCCATGTCATGTTAATGGAATGTAAAAAAGATCACCCATAGCTTTCTGTACCAGTCAGTTTATTAGCTCAATCAAGGTGAGGCAATGCAGTGGGTGTGATCTGGAACATTTTAAACCAAAGATTCTCAGTCAGTGCGACAGGGAAACAAACATTAACTTCCTTTATAGCACTTAAGACACACTTAGCGGAGATATTGTGGATACTGCTTGGATAGCAGTGGTTGGTTTGTTATCCCATGTTCACATTTTACAATGACCCTAGTTAGCATGCTCAGAAAAATCATGTAGTATGTACAAACATTGTGGGGCAAATGTATTAATGTAATGTCTGACTGGGAAAACAGTGGGCCTATTGATGTCATTACCTTATCAGTATTCTTCACCTACCGTTATGTGCATTTCCTGCTTTGAGATAAAGACAAGGAAAGGATTTGTAATTTTGGCTGAAAAGTTTACTTCCTCAAATGTTTAAGTCAAAGTAAAACAAATCTTGTAGAAAGACTTCCCATTCCATCTGGTGATTAAGAAATTAAGAGTTGCATTATTTATTTCAACTGTATCAGTGGTGTACCGTAGTAGAAGTCTATGGTTAAGATTAGAATGAACCACTGTATGGTCTCAGTCACTGACCCCCATCACCACTTGAAATGCCAAACCCTGGGCAAGTCTTTCCCACCGTCAATCCCGGACTCTACCAGCCCGTCAAAATCACTAATGATCTCCTCACCAGTCTCAGAGAAGAGTGGAAACGTCTTGTCATCCTCATCTGTTTCCCCAGACTCCACTCTTCCTTCCTTCCCCTCATCCTCAGGAATCACAAGTGGTTGCACCTCACCCACCCCAAATCCCCATTCCTTCATGGACTGTGAAACCACCTCTTCCTGTGATACAGACTTTCCCCCCATCTCTGATCCCAGGGAGGACTCCTCCTGTGGATGCATCCATTGCCTTTCAATGGAGCCCTCCTCGGTCAACACGGATCCCTTACTTTCCCATGGATTCCGCTCTCTCAACTCTGCCCTCTCCCATGGAAACTCTAGTCGCAACCCTGTCCCCTCAGCTCTAAACCCTGACCCCTCTCCCCTTATCAACTCTGAATCCCTCACACCTGACCCCTGTATGCCCTCAAATATCTCCCCCTTTCTAAACACAGTCTGAACCACTGACTCCTCACCCTCCAACGGCACTGATTCATCCTCCTTGGAACGAGTATAACCCTCTTCCTTATCACGATACTTCTCCACGTCAATGGTTTCCAGTAGATCTGGGTTGTCAAACTCATCCATTTTGGTCTCAAACCAGACAGTGTCTTCAACTAGTGAGGGACTGACTGGTGGGAAACCACCCTTTGGTGCGGATGGCTGATCTAAGAGCAGTAGAGGCCCGCTGCTGGCAAACCCTACAGGATATGGAAATCAACAGGTTAGAAGTGTCATCACTACTGGAGGCCTCATCACCATGGCCTATTTGAGCACAAGGGAGATGTCAGTGCTGTATACCCAAACCAGTGATTATGGGTTAGGTTGAGTCACTTACCCTTCACCATGGATCTTCTGGGTTTCGGTGTCACACATTTGGAGTCACAGCAGTCACAGATGGAATCCTCTCCCATGACAGCTTTCCACCTACAGAAGGGGAATCAAAGAGACTACTTATATTTGTAATTTAGCAAACTCTCTGATCCAGAGTGATTTGCAGTTATGATATTCAACTTAAGATTGCTTGGTACAACAACAACCACATCTCAGACATAGTAAGTAAAACTTCTCAAAGCCGCCATCAGCAAAGTCAGTACAAAAAGGCAAGTGTTAGGGGTGTAAAGGTCTTGAGTGCAAGGAGGAAGTAAGTTCAAGAGCAGACTACATTTCCCACAGTGCAACATTTTACTCCTACCAGCATACCTGTTCTCTTGGTAGGTGCAAGACTTGTGTATGGGGCCAGCTTCCTCTGTCGTCACATGCAGTTTACAGTGAAGGAAGACCTAGAGGAGATGAAAAGATGAACTCTGATAAAGGAAATTGAAAAATGAATGTCAATTATTTTATTGCTCAAAGGCCGCAATTAGTTTGCTTATTTACAATAAACAGCCCTGTTAATATGCATACATGCAACAGAAAAGTCCAGAGTGATTGAGATTCAATGATAGGGTACAAGTCTCCCATACTCACCGGTGTGTCTGGGTCAGAGGTGAACTGGAAGGCACTGAGGAAGAACCGGAGGGTGTCATCAGTCCTGGGGGAGACAAACTGAGAGCCACCAGGGTTCTTCTGGCTCTCCTGCATGCAGCTGTGGATCAGAGAACAAGGAGTTTACACTCAGGTCAGCGTAATGTGTAGGTTTATATTCCTCCTAACCAAGTCCTTATCAGGTGCAACCCAAAGGAATCTCTGTTCTCCATGCGTACATACCCAAAGTTGTCAATGACAGTGAACTTGAGGGATGTCTTGGAGTCTTTAGATGTTGTGGCATAGCAGTGGTTGATGAAAAGCTTTCCTCCATGGGATAGATTAAGTGCAGAAACCTGGAAATTAATGGTCTGTCCCAGCATGTACACCTGGGACTTGGCTGGCATGGCCCATGCATCTAAAAGACATGAAACAAAAGACATATTGCTGAATATGTAAAAACATGTCACAACTGGTTTGCATTAAAAGTGATTATAAAAATCAATTCAATCTTGATCCACTCATAACCAACCACAACATTATCCTCACCGTCCATCAGCTGGATTCGAAAGTTAACGCGCCCCTTTAGCTTTTTAAGCACGGTGTGTGTTTCCCACGTAGGGCGCACCACCAGCTGATAAACATGATGATACCTGTGCAGAAGGATATGGTTTATCGGTTTATAGTGATATTGTGGATATAGCCGCATCATTCAATTATGTGGCGACTAACCTTTGAAACCGACACTCGACCTGCACGTTAAAGCGATGCGCTCTGCGTGGGAACCAGGTCAGAGGCGTGTAATGGAGCACAAATGTATAGATGAGATAACCCGGTGGCATCTGTCAGTGATGAGATTAAAATGTTATAATTTCATACAAGCAAGAACGTTAACTCCAACAAGACTATCAGTTTAATCACCTTCAACAATCTTACCTGCCGTTTGCCATCACACTCCATCAATGGATACGAGAAGAGCAAGTCACCATAAGGCATGAGAACACCGTTACTCTTGCAGGTGCTTCCCAGCGTCAACTCATCTGTGTCGGCCTCAAAACCATAAAAATTCCGTTTGACCCGGACCACGAAGTCACCACTGGAACACGTAACCGAAACGTCCGGAAGCGTAGCAAAATCACGTTGAGACTTTGGTACAGGCCTATCGAGAAGCGTAGGGCGCTGGATCTCGGGTGGTGGAGAAGAATATATCCTTACAGGCGCTGGTGTGAGTTGGGGTGTTCTGAATGAGATACTGTGAGAGAGTATCCTCGGGCTTGATTTTCTGTTTGCTGTGGATGATAGGTGGGCTGTAAGCAAGTCACCAACGCCTTGTGATGTGCCCAGTTTGAGGATTTTTCTCCTGCCAACTGGACGTGAAACAGACGGAGACCCATAAATACCCGATGTAGATATTGCAATACTAAGTGAAAATACTCTCCATAAAATACAGAGCCACCACTTTATTTTCATCGCAAGAAATGTGATGTTTCGTTTTCCACCTTTCTGTAGACACGGGTGTCCTCTATACCGAACACAGCTTGAGGTGATTTGTCATTAGGTAGGCAGAACTGGGACGATGTTCCAATATGTAAGAAATACACCCTTGCTTGAGTCCTTCCTTCCTTCCTTGATAAATGCACAATCACTGATCTAACATGATTGTACCTGAAAGTATGAGTTCCATTAAACCAATCCAGTCATGTGAGGTCAGTGATTGGAACGAATGATGGAATGAAGGATGCATCTTTTAGGTATTGGATGTGGGGTCAGCCCTTTTAGAGTTAATTGAGTGCAATTAGCTGAGAAGAAAGGAATGTCTGAAATATTGGCATGTCTTTTCAACTTTTGCAGAAAGAAAAACATTGTTCTGTCAGGACAAGTGACAGTATGTCTGAAAATATTACTGTCTTTACATTTCAAACTCTGTCAGAAATAATTCCTGAGTTACACCAATGTCATTTTATTATTGTACATATTTTTTAGCAGCTGTCAGTGCTGTAAACTTTATCCAGTTTCAAACATATTTACAATTTACAAACAATATATACACAAAACATGTACACCAAAACAGCACCATACTGGAGTGAGGAGCACATTGGAGAAAACTCTTAAAAACCTCTTAATGTAATCTAAAATGTAATCTGCATAATCCCCAAAAGTAATTATTCATCATGCAAGGACCATAAACGATAACTAATAATGCTGCATACTCCAAGAAAATGTTAAAATCTCAACTTTCTGGAAATTAAAAAAATATATAAATTAAATGCTGAGGTGTAGTCCCTTTTGAGGACACAAGCTCAAGTAAATTTTTGCTGAAACTACGTAATTTTCTGACATTTACTATTCAACAAAACCGAATGAATAAAGCTTGAAATGACATATGCTTTATACAGTATAATCAAATTATAAAACCAAGGACTAAGATTTTACCTTCCTTTTAACTGTAAAATACATATTTGTATGTTTAGTGTGAGAAACTGTGCATATTTTCTAAAGGTCTCTCTGCCCCACAGCTGTGATCACACAGAGCTCTAGCTTGGCTTCCTGAACTCATTAGGAAAGCGCCTTTCATCTTACATCTATGACAGTGTACTGGTTTAAAATCTATGAATTATTTTAGATTAATAGCTATAAATCGATGTCTGGATGTGCTATAGTGATGAAACCACTGTCTCCTGCTGCACTACGATGTAAGGATGGCAGGTACGTGCTTTGTCAGTGGCTGTGATGTAGGGTTCAGGCAGGAGTTGGACACTCAGAAGAGCGAATGAAATGGTAGGAGAGACATCCCAGCTTCTAGTGGTTTCAGATTTCACATCCTATGTCGCACAGGCCACTGTGTTTCTGGGAACAAGGGCCATCGCTCAATGCAAGTCATTTCGATCTACGGTGTTCACAGATCAATTTACAAGCATAAATGTCCCAGAACCACCACGCAGGTCACCTAAATAGGGGATTTTACATCTAAGAGGTTATGTACCCATTGTAGGCTACTACCAAAAGAAAATACTCTGTTTTTAGATATCTAGATACTGCTTAGGATTTGTCAAGGTTGTTCAATATTACAGTACTTATACTTGAGACATTCAAGAGTAAAAAACATTTGAGTTCTGAATTTTGATTTGTCTGATAAAATAGAAAACTTGGCTTTGGTCTGATCAAAAATATTCATAACAAGAGTACAGACATTAAAAAACTGATTGTTGGTCACATTGCACACACCATAAGATCAGGACACAGCCTCAACTGACACATTATCTTTAGAAAATACTTCTAAATAATATGAGAAACAAATTAAGCCTATCATGTGTTGACAGTCAACTAATCATTCTGATGATCATACAACGTGTGTGTGGGGGTTTAGTAATATACTGTGTGCACACACACAAAATGTAAACATCCATATTCAGACGAGTGTATATAGAATTTGATTATCTGCAATGATTATTACCAAATTAGTACTGTGTGCTTTCATCGAAACATAACTAGTTTTAAATAGTTAGTGAAGATTCTGTGCTTTGGGCCAAGATGGCCTCTAAGATGTACATACAGTTGAAGGCATCAAACATTAAGTTAGGCGTGAGATAAGTTGTTAGTCTCCCCACTAGCCTTTGGACTCACCAAGAAAGACATCTTTTTAAGGAAAGTCTTAGTATCGTGGGGGAGAAACAACTTTGACAAAATAGAATTTAGTTCAAACTTGTACAGAAAATCTTATTGCGACAACAAGGTTTACAAAGTACAACTCTACAATCCGCGCTGTTAAGCCAGTAATTATAAGGTGGAAAATCAGCTAGCCTAGCTATAGTAAGTCTGAAATCTAGACACATTATTGGCAATGTTAATGAGTTCATTAAGGTTAGAGTTTCTTTTACAAGGTTCCTTGTTTCTTTTCCCCATGAGACACAAATGTAATTCCAGTGGATAAGATTGTAATAGTTATGTGCTCTCCACATCCCTAAAGAGGAGTACTATCCTCTTGAAATTAGTTTATTTTTTGTTGTTGTAAATAACCATATAAATCCAGTGCAGTTACTGATATGCCCCAAAAAAGTAATGCTGAAATCCTCCCTCTATGGAGGACCATCCTGCTGATTGGAAAGTATTGTTTTAGTGCAGAGAAAGCTTTCCCATCCTTTGACCTAATATCCTTGGTTCAGGTAGACAAACATCTCATTAAATAAAATCTGGAATTTGATGGGTAAATGCATGATTAACAATCCCAAACTAATGTATGTCATGTAAACAAACAAAACCGATAAACCAGTATCACGAATCACATACATAGTACAGTACAGTAGGTACTCTACAGAGAGCGATGACTCAAAATGTCCACTAGAGGTCTCTGTAACCTGTGGAATCCTGTGGAGACGAGGGCCATTGTGTTCATGTAGCAGTAGTGTGGTCTGTGGTTTCTCCTCCGTTAGTCCAGCTTAACCCAAAACTCACAAACTCTGTCCAGGCTCCCCAGTGGCCTCATCACTCCAGCCTGCCACTGCAAACACGCGGGACAGCGGTGGCCTTTTGGTTGGTCGCCCTTCTCTCCAGGGGGTTCCTATACAACGCTCCCAAGCTCTGTGGACTCTGTCTCGGAATCCTGATCGCTCGCCCTGTTTCAGAATGGGAACACAGCCAAGCGTTAGAAACAAAGGACTTATTTATCGCAGAGTGGCTAAGGATTAAAGTGTGTCCTTTGCATTTAGCTGAAGTATAGAGAAAGATGCCAGAACGGAACTAAGTTTAGTGTCCCCCTGTGAAGAGATTGGTCACTGGATCGCTTAGCTCCCCAGTGCACTCGGTTACTTAATTTAGGAGGAAATAGCTTGGGTCCTGCATGAACCCTGTTCTATTACAATGAGTGTCTGGCTTAGATAGCCTCAATCAGCCCTAATCGTGTGTGCGTGTTTGGTCTAACTCACCGCATCTCCTGCAGTAGTTTCCGGTTGCCTTGCCTCCTCTCCTCGTCGATGGGGTAGGTCTTGAATATAAACAGCCCCAGGAATATCAGAACAACAGGAGCAGGAGAGACCAGCACCTTCAGCGTTAAATTCACTGCGTCGGGTTGCGAGCAGCCTCTGGTCACATAGCCGGCAAAGCTGCAAAAACATTTCCAGGGAGAGAAGAAAATAAAAATAACATAAAAGATGCAGTTTGGTTTGATTATGAATGTGGATTGTGTTATTGTTCACCACAGGACTGCGCCGGTGAATTGAGAAAATTAAGCTAGGTAATCTTTAAAAACGCAGTTATCATAGGCCCTTTCATAAAAAATACACACAAAAGTATGTGTACACCCCTTCAAATTATTGGATTCGGCTATTTCAGTCTGTAAAATCGAGGACACAGACATACAACCTCCATAGACAAACATTGGCAGTAGAATTGCCTTACTGAAGAGCTCAGTGACTTTCAACATGGCAAGGTCACGCCACCTTTCCAACAAGTCAGTTCGTCAAATTTCTGCCCTGCCCCGATCAACTGTAAGTGCTGTTATTGTGAAGTGGAAACATCTAGGATCAACAACGGCTCTGGCGCGAAGTGGTAGGCGCACAAATCGTCTGTCCTCAGTTGCAACACTAACTACAGAGTTCCAAACAGCCTCTGGAAGCAACGTCAGCACAATAACTGTTCGTCGGGAGCTTCATGAATGGGTTTCCATGGCCGAACAGCCGCACACAAGCCTATCACTTTACACAATGCCAAGCATTGTCTGGAGTGGTGTAAAGCTTGCCGCCATTAGACTCTTGAGCAGTGGAAACGGGTTCTCTGGCGTGATGAATCACGCTTCAAATCAATCAAATCAAATTTGTCACATGCAGATGTTATTGCGGGTGTAGCTCCAACAGTGCAGTAATACCTAACAATACACACAATCTAAAGTAAAGGAATGGAATTAAGAATACATAAATGTTTGGACGAGCAATGTCAGAGCGGCATAGACTAAGATACAGTAGAATAGGATAGAATACAGTATATACACATGAGATGAGTAATGCAAAATATGTAAACATTACTAAAGTGACTAGTGTTCCAATTATTAAAGTGGCCAGTGTTTTCAAGTCTATGTATATGGGGCAGCAGTCTATGTGGGGCTAGTGTTGGCGATTTAACAATCTGATGGCTTGAGATAGAAGCTGTTTTTCTAGTCTCTCTGTCCCAGCTTTGATGCACCTGTACTGACCTCGCCTTCTGCAGGGTGAACAGGCAGTGGCTCAGGTGGTTGTTGTCCTTGATTATATTTTTGGCCTTTGTAACATCGGGTGCTGTAGGTGCCCTGGAGGGCAGGTAGTTTTCCCCCGGTGATGCGTTGGGCAGACTGCACCACCCTTTGGGCCAGCAACCTTGCGAGGGTTAACATGCTTAAAACGTCTTATTCACGCCGGCAACGGAGAAGGAGAGCCCACAGTCCTTGGTGGCGGGCCACGTCAGTGGCACTGTGTTATCCTCAAAGCGGGTGAAGGTGTTTAGCTTGTTCGGAAGCACGTCGGTGTCCTCGACGTGGCTGGTTTTCCCTTTGTGGTCCGTGATCGTCTGCAGACCCTGCCATATACGTCACCTGTCTGAGCCGTTGAATTGCGTCTCAATTTCGTCTCTATACTGACCTTTTGCCTGTTTGATTGCCTTAGAGGAATAACTACACTGTTTGTATTCAGCCATATTCCCAGTCACCTTGCCGCTTTCAGTTTTACGCGAATGCTGCCATCTATCCACAGTTTCTGGTTAGGGTAGGTTTTAATAGTCACAGTGGATACAACATCTCCTATGCACTTCCTGATAAACTCAGTCACCGTATCAGTGTATTCCTCTGTTGATCTCGGAGGCTACCCAGAACATATCCCAGTCCACGTGATCAAAACAATCTTGAAGTGTGGATTCCGATTGGTCAGACCAGCGTTGAATAGTCCTTAGCACAGGAGGAGCAAAATGAGGTTGTGATCAGATTTCCCGAAGGGAGTGCAGGGGAGGGCCTTGTAGGCATCCCAGAAGTTGGAGTAGCAGTGGTCAAGTGTTTTAGCAGCGCGGGTACTACAGTCAATGTGTTGATAGAACTTCAGTAATGTTTTTCTCAAATTTGCTTTGTTAAAATGCGGCCTCGGGATATGCATTTTCCAGTTTGCATAAAGTCCAGTGAAGTTCTTTGAGGGCCGTTGTGGTATTGGCTTGAG
The DNA here is from genome assembly GCF_045791955.1 of Oncorhynchus clarkii lewisi. Taxonomy (NCBI): domain Eukaryota; kingdom Metazoa; phylum Chordata; class Actinopteri; order Salmoniformes; family Salmonidae; genus Oncorhynchus; species Oncorhynchus clarkii. The sequence goes on from NC_092165.1 coordinate 44,936,557, forward strand.
GGGGAATATACACGGCTGTGACTATAACCGAAGATAATTCTCTTGGGAGATAATACGGTCGGCATTTGATTGTGAGGTGTTCTACGTCGGGTGAACAAATGGACTTGAGTTCAAGTATGTTGTTACAATTACACCGTGAGTAGTTAATCATGAACATACACCCCCGCCCTAATTCTTCCCGGAGAGATATTTATTATTGTCTGCATGATGAACTGAGAACCCAGCTGGCTGACCGGACTCAGACAGTATATCCCGAGAGTGCCATGTTTCCGTATAACAGAGTATGTTACATCCCTGATGTCTCTTTGAAGGAAATCCTTGCCCTGAGCCCGTTAGCTTTATTATCCAGAGACTGAACATTAGCAAGTAATATACTCTGAAGCGGTGGGTGGTGTGCGTGCCTCCTGAGTCGTACGATAAGTCCACTCCGAGTACCTTTATCGCACCAGCAGTGTTTTGGAACCGATTTCGGAAAAAGATCCGATTTCGGAAAAGTTATTCCTGGTTGTAATGCTGGTGAGTTACTGCCGCTCTGATATCTAAAAGTTCTTCCCGGTTGTAATAACACAAAACATTTCCTGGGCTAATAATATAAGAAATAACACATAAAAAAACAAAATACTGCAAAGTTTCCTAAGAGCTAGAAGCACAGCAGCCCAATCCGTTGGCGCCATCTTCACCATCTGGCAGTCCACAGCCGAATCTGGGTTTGGCAGATGCCAGGAGAACGCTACCTGCCCGAATGCTGTGCTAACTGTAAAGTTTGGTGGATGAGGAATAATGGTCTGGGGCTGATTCGGGGCTAGGCCCCTTAGTTCCAGTGAAGGGAAATCTTAACGCTACCGCATACAATGACATTCTAGACAATTATGTGCTTCCAACTTTGTGGCAACAGTTTGGGGAAGGCTCTTTCATGTTTCAGCATGACAATGCCTCCATGTGCAAAGCGAGGTCCATACAGAAATGGTTCGTCGAGATCGGTGTGGAAGAACTTGACTTGCCTGCACAGAGCCTTGACCCATCAAATACTTTTGAGATGAATTGTAAAGCCGACTGCAAGCCAGGCCTAATCACCCAACATCAGTGCCTGACCTGTGAGTGGAGGCTGTTACGGCAGCAAAGGGGGGGACCAACTCAATACTAGAGAGAGGGGCAGCTGAACACCGTATGCTGGAAAACACCCAGTTTGTTATTTTTTATTAAAACAAAACCGCTATTAATTAAGAATACCAAACTTGTTTTGCATTCCGCAACATGTTTAGCTTTTAACAGCTAGGAAACACCGCTAACCAAACAACAGTGCTAGATGGCTGTACTACAGACACCTGTCGTCGTCGTGTGAAAGACGCATTGTTAAAAAATTTGAAAAACAACTGGTTGCAGTAAAGAGCCAACATGGATACTAAGGAGATCCTGAGGGAAATCGAGAAGTACCAACAGCTTTACGCTATGGAGGAACAACATACTCCATCATGGAAAGAGCCGACTACCTCAAAAAAGAACTCGAACCAGACACGGACGATTTACTTACCGTTGAAGTAGAGGCTAGTGCTCTGGCTGGAATCCATGCAACATTGGAAAAGTTGTGTGAGGAGGTAGCAGGGCTGAGGGGGAGTTTGGAGTTTAGCCAGAGTGAAATTGTCATGCTCCAAGGAAAGAACAAGGCACTCACAGCCAAGGTAAAAATCCACGATTCCAAAATGGATTGTCTACTCAGGAAAAACAGAGTGATGAAGGAGTTGCTGCTAGACATACAAAGTCGTAGCATGCGTAAAAATCTAATATTTTCTGGGATTCCTGAGGACGCATCCAATAATCCAGAGGGCGTGATCAGACAATTCATGCAATCCGCCTTGAAACTTCCTCTAGAGACTAAACAAGGTGGCGTTCCACTGTGTTAACAGACTTGAAGCGACAAGACCAAGGGTCCCCGACCGATCATCGCAAAATTTGAACACTACCAACAAAAGGAACTGATCAAAAGCAGGGGAAGGGAGCTCAAAGGGACCAAATTTGGTCTCAATGACCAATTTCCCCGGGAGATAAACAAACGTCGCAAGACACTGTATCCTGTACAGAGGCAACAGAAGGAGAGGGGTACACGTGCCTTTCTCATTGTGGACAAACTCTTTATAGATGGACAGCTATTCCGAGACAGCTCCATAACACCATGGCTGTACTAAATTCTACAGGGATTTCAGGTTACGAAAAAAAGGAAGTATGGGAACTGTAAAAATATAAAAACTGTAAAAACACTGAAGTGGATATGAACACACACATACTCAATTACATGTTCACTTACACACTTGATCCCGCTCTCTACTCTCCCTCTCTATTGTCGAGAACTGTTGTATAATTTAATATATTGTACATATTGTACGGAATACATTTGTACTGTAGTGAAGCCATCTCTAGAGTAATGCAATGTCTCTTTCATGATCGTGTGAAATGTCAATTGCTATGGAAATGCTGGAAGGTGTTTTTCAATGATGTTAAAGATAATTATAATTCAACTATGATGGTGATACGATATGGATTACAATTATCCTCATTAATATTAAGGCTATACGCATTGGCGGGGTTATTTATTTGGACATCACACATTATAGTCTTCTACAGACATCGTACACATTCTCACTAAATCACATCCAATATCATACACATCAACTTACTCAGATTTACTACACACATAATATCTTGGCTCAATTTTCTAACATCTGTGGCATTGGCTCACAGGCAGGCAAGGGAATAAAACATATTGTGATCCTATTTTTTGAATTCTAAATATCAAACATTTGAAAGCTCTAATTTTGACTGTCATAATACCTCTGATGGCAGTAACTTTACAAGCATTAAATATGATCAATTTAGACTGAGAATAGTTTCTAGTTATGGTAAGGGCTCAAATAAGTCTAGCCAATTATAAGTGTAACAGTTTAGCAGATTATAAAAAAAGATCAGTCCTTACGTGGCTAAAAGAAAAGCAATAACTTACTGTATACTGTTTACAGGAAACTCATTCTACATCCTTTAGATGAAGCGTGGAAAAGGGAATGGGGTGGTGAAATAATTTTCTGTCATAGGCAAAGGAACTCAAAAGGTGTGATGATATTAATTAACAAAAATTTTGATCTGAATGTGAAAATAGTTAGGAATGATTTGCAAGGAAGGTGGATCTTTTTGAAGATGGAAGTGGACGAAAAAGGGATTTGGCTCATTAATCTATATGGTTTAAATCAGGATGATCCATACTTCTTAGAAAATATTTATTGAACTTACAGACAACAAATGATCTAATTATTATGGTAGGAGACTATAACACAGTGTTAAGTAGCTCAAAGGACCGTAAAGGAAATCACCCTACAAACTATCATCACCGTGCCCTTAAGGAAATCACATATATTATGGAAACATTAGAAATAGTGGATATTTGGAGACTAAAAAACCCCAGACCTAGTGAGATATACATGGCGACTTAATCAAGCTGGTCGTCTTGACTACTTTCTTGTCTCTTTCTCTCTTGCATCAAAGGTTAAAAAAGACAGAATGCGATCAGATCATCATCTAATTGGCCTTCACATAACTCTTATAGAATTTCTACGTTGACAGAGATATTGGAAATTTAATCAAAGTTTACTGGAGGACATCTTATTTTTAACTAAGACAAAATAATGTATTACTTAATTTTTCCAGTATAATATAGGAACAGCAAATCCACTTATTGTTGGGATACCTTTAAATGTACCTTCAGGAGGACATTCAATTCAATATTCATCAATAATAAAAAAGCCGTTTCTGGCTAAAGACACAAGACTAACATTAACTAATAGTACAGGTAGATAGCAATAAAATGATACTACAGAGATAAAATAAGTTAGAGGAAAAACAAAAATAACTTGAGGAACTTATTCAAGACCAATCTAATGCAATCTATTACAAAAAAATAAAGCAAACTGGATGGAATATGAAGAAAACTGCACAAAATTCATCAACACAGGAACGCTAACAGAAATTATTTGCAGAAACTCATTACTGATTCTCCGAATTATATTTTAAAAGAGGAAGGTAAATATTTTAAGTAGATGTTCTCTTTTCCGTCTGATCCTCTCCCACTGAATGAAGATTATGGTAAGGAATTCTTTCCAAATAAAAAATGGAAAATTAACAAATGTACAGAAAGATTAGTGCGAAGGTCAAATTACCGAGGCAGAACTTTGAGGCTATTAAATCCGTTCAGTCTGAAAAACGAGGGCTTGATGGCATACCGGTAGAGGAAAATCAACTATTATTTGATATACTAAAAGCTCCATTGTTAGATTGTTTTAACTACTCCTATAGAAATGATAGTCTGTCAGGTATTCAGCAGGAAGGTCTGATTTCTCTATTATTAAAACAAGACCCAGATGGCAAATATAAAGATTCCGTGTAAAATAAACTGGAGGCCTCTTACACGTCAATGTTGTGATGCAAAAATACTAGCGAAATGAATAGCACTCAGAATGAAAAGGGTTTTACCAGGTATTGTTTATCCTGACAGGACAATAATAGAACATCATGAAACATCTAAGAAGCCAGGTCTGGTATTTTCAATTTTGGTGAATCCCTTATAAAATGGGTAAACGTAATGTATAGCAACCCCAGGTGTAAAATAGTAAATAACGGCTACTTCCCAGAGAGTTTTGAATTGTCAAGAGGAGTTAAACAACGGTGTCCGCTGTCACCATATCTATTTGTTATGGCCATCGAACTGCTAGCTATTAAAATCAGGTCCAATAACATTAGAGGATTAGAAATCCAAGGCTTAAAAACAAAGGTGTCCATGTATGCCGATGACTCAAGTTTTATATTAAGTCTGTTAACTAGATCCCTGCAATGTCTCATTGAAGATCTAGATAACTTTTCTGGACGAAAACCTAATTATGATAAGTGTACAATATTACATATTGGATCTTTTAAAATACGTTTTATTACCCTGCAGTTTACCTATAAAATGGACTGACGGTGAAGTGGACATACTTGGTATTCATATCACAAAAGATATATGCTCTCCACAATGAATTTCAATAGAAAACTAGTAAAAATAGACAAGATCCTGCAACCATAGGGAAGTAAATACCGGTCTATTTATGGAAATATTGCCCTGATTAACTCCTTAGTCATATCTCAGTTCTCACTTATGGCGCTGCCTACTCCTGATGATTCGTTTTTCAAATTATACGAGTAAGAAATATTTTGCTTTATCTGGGACGCTAAACCAGACAAAATAAAGTGTGCCTATCTCTATAATGAATTGGGTGGATTGAGATTATTAAATATAAAAGCACTAAACTGCTCTAAAAGTTTCACTTATTCAAAAGTTACTTGAACCCTAAATGGTTCTCAAGTAGACTACTAAGAAAAGCTCATCCATTGCTTAAAAATTGCCTTTTTGCCTTTGTGCAGATTGCCATGTCTCCTTTTCGATTAATTGAAAATTATACTTTTTCAAAGTGTCTCTCTTTTTCAAACAATTTTACCTTTATTTAACTAGGCAAGTCAGTTAAGAACAAATTCTTATTTTCAATGACGGCCTAGGAACAGTGGGTTAACTGCCTGTTCAGGGGCAGAACGACAGATTTGTACCTTGTCAGCTTGCGGATTTGAAGTTGCAACCTTCTGGTTACTAGTCCAACGCTCCAACCACTAGCCTACCCTGCCGCCCCAAACAAGCATTGCACAGCTGGCTACAATTTCAATTTCATCCCCTTGAAAAGATAGAACAAATATTATGGCTGAACTCAAATGTGCTGGTTGATAAAATAGCTGTATTTATGGGAAAGATTTTTGAAAAGGGTATTTTGTTCTTAAATTAAATTGTAAATTGTAATGGTAGAGTTGCGTATTTCATGGAGTTATCAGAATTGTATGGGAAGGTCTGCTCAATCCAAGAGTACAACCAATTGATTACAGCATTACCCCAAAAATGAAGTAGGCAGGTGGCAGCGGGAGGAGGTAGGGGACAGGTCTGTCTGCCCAATGTAGCGGATCAAAACTTGCAGAGGAATAAAAATAGCATAAATAGGAAAGTGTACCTTTTCAGCTAAAATTATTATATAGAATTCTCGTCACCGACATGTTGAGTATTTGGGGCATGAAATCATCGAAACTCAGCAAATTTTGTTGTGAGGATACAGAATCAATAGACCATATGTTTTGGTATTGCCCTCAGGTAGCCTGTTTCTGGTCTCAGGTTCAGGAATGGTTGAAAATGCATAACAGTGATCTAAAATTGACCCTAGAAATAGTACTGTTCGGAGATCTGGAGAGACTACAAGTCAGTCAATTATTAATATTCTAATACTCTTAGTAAAAGTATTTATCTTCAACTCGCAATCTGTGGGTTCTATTTGATTAGATAGATTCAAATTGTATGTTAAACATCACTGCATAGTTGAAAGATACAGTTGAAATCGGAAGTTTACATACACTTAGGTTGGAGTCATTTAAACTCATTTTTCAACCACTACACTAATTTCTTGTTAACAAACTATAGTTTTGGCAAGTCAGTTAGAACATCTACTTTGTGCATGACACAAGTCATTTTTCCAACAATTGTTTACAGACAAGATTATTTCACTTATAATTCACTGCATCACAATTCCAGTGGGTCAGAAGTTTACATACACTAAGCTGACTGTGCCTTTAAACTGTTTGGAAAATTCCAGAAAATGATGTCATGCCTTTAGAAGCTTCTGATAGGCTAATTGACATCATTTGAGTCAATTGGTGTCACGCCCTGGTCGAAGTATTTTGTGTTTATCTTCATGTATTGGGTCAGGCCAGGGTGTGGCATGGGGTTTTTGCATTGTGGTGTGTTTTGTCTTGGGGTTTTGGTGTGTATGTATTGGGATTGTAGCTAGTGGGGTGATCTAGCAAAGTCTATGGCTGTCTGGAGTGGTTCTCAATCAGAGGCAGGTGTTTATCGTTGTCTCTGATTGGGAACCATATTTAGGCAGCCATATTCTTTGAGTTTGTCGTGGGTGATTGTCCTGTGTCGTTGTTCCTGTCGCTGTGTTAGTTTACACAAGTATAGGCTGTTTCGGTTTTCGTTAAGTTCTTTGTTTTGTAGTGTTTGTTATTGATTCGTGTTTTACGTTCGTTCATTAAACATGGATCGCAATCTACACGCTGCATTTTGGTCCGACTCTCCTTCTCACCTAGAATACCGTTACAATTGGAGATGTTCCTGTGGATGTATTTCAAGGCCTACCTTCAAACTCAGTGCCTCTTTAGTTAACATCATGGGAAAATCAATAGAAGTCATCCAAGACCTCAGAAAAAAAGTCTGGTTCATCCTTGGGAGCAATTTCCAAATGCCTGAAGGTACCACGTTCATCTGACAAACAATAGTATGCAAGTATAAACACCATGGGACCACGCAGTGTCATACCGCTCAGGAAGGGGACGCGTTCTGTCTCCTAGAGATGAACGTAATTTGGTGGGAAAAGTGCAAATCAATCCCAGTACAACAGCAAAAGACCTTGTGAAGATGCTGGAGGAAACAGGAACAAAATAATCTATATCCACAGTAAAATGAGTCCTATATCGACATAACCTGAAAGGCCGCTCAGCAAGGAAGAAGCCACTGCTCCAAAACCACCATAAAAAAGCCAGACTGGTTTGCAACTGCACATGGGGACAAAGATCGTACTTTTTGGAGAAATGTCCTCTGGTCTGATGAAACAAACAACTGTTTGGACATAATGACCATCGTTATGTTTGGAGGGAAATTATGTGGATATATTGAAGCAACATCTCAAGACATCAGACAGGAAGTTAAAGCTTGGTCGCAAATGTGTCTTCCAAATGGACAATGACCCCAAGCATACTTCCAAAGTTGTGGCAAAATGGCTCAAGGACAACAAAGTCAAGGTATTGGAGTGGCCATCACAAAGCCCTGACCTCAAGCCTATAGAAAATTTGTGGGCAGAACTGAAAAAGTGTGTGCGAGCAAGGAGGCCTACAAACCTGCCTCAGTTACCCCAGCTCTGTCAGGAGGAATGGGCCAACATTCACCCAACTTATTGTTGGAAGCTTTTGGAAGGCTACCTAAAATGTTTGACACAGGTTAAACAATTTAAAGAAAATGCTACCAAATACACTCAATTAGTATGTCAACTTCTGACACACTGGGAAAGTGATGAAAGAAATAAAAGCTGAAATAAATCATTCTCTACTATTATTCTGACATTTCACATTCTTAAAACAAAGTGGTAATCCTAACTGACCTAAGACAGGGAATTTTTACTAGGATTAAACGTCAGGAATTGTGAAAAACTGAGTTTAAATGTATTTGGCTAAGGTGTATGTAAACGTCCAACTTCAACTGTGTATGTATGTAAGATTTTTTTAATGCCCATAATTTTGGAATGAGATGTTCGAGGAGAAGTTGTCCACATACTTTTGGTGATGTAGTGTGTTTCAAACTTTTAGGAAATGCAAAATACAGTTAGATTTCAAACTAAGCTCATTAATTTGTCAACATGCTAAGTTTTTGCAAAGTCAGTTTGTCATGTACAATACCTGCAAGAGAGAAAAACAAACTCACTCTAGACTGAGAGTAGAGATGCCGAGGGATATTCCTGAGGCAAACTTGGTGAAGAAGACATAGAAGGAGTAGAAAATGGCCTCGTGGCCACTAGAGTCTGGATTCTTCACTTTGAAATCATCCACCACATCTGGAAGCATTGACCTGAGAAACAAGGAAATATGTGAATGGATACCAAAAGGCAAGCCGCACCACAGACTGGATAAAAGTAAAGAGACACTGGAGATAATCTATAGGTGGGTGTGCTGAGGTACATTCAGTAGTCTGTTTACCAAGGTAGGAGGAAAGCTGCAGCCACACTGACTCCTGCAGCCACAGAGACCACATAGGCCACAATGAGACTGCTTTCTATGCAGACGATCAGGATCATGAAGGGCACTGCCCACTGCAGAGAGAGACACATAGGATAGACATGAAATGAGGCATGAGAGAGAGTTCCATAACACAGCATGAAACTCCACACCAACACGCACTACTCACCGTGATGCCAATGTAGACGGCAGTCTTCTTCCCGAATCGGATCAGGAACCACTGCCAGAATGGAATGGACAAAGTCCCAGAGAGCTAGAAATAAAACACCAAAGAAGAGCATGAAGATATTTAACTTTTAAACAATTTCCATAAAAATGAATAGAAATACTTCTCTGCGCAATGTGGGAACAGAATAGGTCAGACTGACCGATGGGCTAAAAGGTCATGGGAGAAGGACAATGTGAAAGGGCCCTTTATTTAACCCTGCTGGGGGTACATGACCCCTGAACTCTTATAGAGGTGTGGTCAACCGGTGTGTCAAATGATCACACAAGGATTAGCGAGTGGCTGAGCAACTATCACTATGGGAAATATCAAACAATTCATCAGTGCTGACCAAAACCAGCAGCATCTAAAGACCTAGTCTTGCATGTATGGCAGTTTGAGGATTTGGCTAAGACAAACAGATCTGGTGACATCTCCTGCTCCAGTAGCCGAGCCAGGGCAGGGCAGGGCAGCTCTAGATCCTACTCAGGCAGATAGAGGCGACGGTGCAGAATAGAAAAGCGAGGGTTCCCATGGTGGTGCTGACAGATCGCCTGGGCAACAAAGACCCCTCTGTGCTCCTTTCTCTCACCGATGGAGTGTGTGAGAGGGGGACAGGTTCCCAGGGGCCACAACAACAACACCTCTAACCCCAAAAATGTGCCCTCTCATCCCCATGGCAACATGTCTCCTTGCGTGAAGAAAAAACAAAAACAGGAGGGTGGGGGGGGGGAGGGGGGTGGGGGTTCTCAGAGAATAATAGACTACACTCACCATAATGACCAGCAGAATGTTCTGGAAGTCATTTCTAAAGCCCAGGGTGTAGGTGATGAACAGGGCAAAGTTCCCCTCCAGGAGCTGCCAGGAAGAGATCAATATAATACACCTCAAACTGAATGAACAGGAAGTAGGTCTAATATACATAAAGAAAACTAAACACCAAGGTTACACACCCTATAGCTAGTCATAAAGAATTGTTTGTTTGGTTGTTTATGTGTGTGCTTAACTGTAGCCCATCTCTGAGTGTGACTCACCATGAAAGCCAGCGAGGTGAAGAGGAATCCCATGACCAGTTTGACATACGGCCCATATCCCATCACCATCCTCACGCCCTCAAAGAACGACATGGGTTCTGTCTTCAGACGCCCACACTCTAGGACCAAAACAAAGCTGGCGATTAAATCTGATTAGGTGCACTGTGCCAAACATCAGCTGAAGAAGACTTATCTGATATTATTTCTTATCCCTCATCCATGGCATTTACAGACTGCCAAAATATGTCCCTCTTCTAGTTACTTATAACAAAATAATTCTTGGAACATTTGCGGGTTGAGAGAAAGTGGAAAAGTTTGCTTGTGGATAACAAACAGAAATCTTTCCTACTCTAAATATGAGAAAAAAAACTTTGTTTGAAGTACGTCATTGTAAAGATATTCTGATAAGAGACAAAAATTTAAAATAAAATCAATTAATCAATTCCCACCTTCCTGCTCTCTGACTCCCAGGAACAGGACTGCAGCACAGAGAACGTACATGGTACAGATGACTGCTGAGGCGATGAGGTAGGCTTGTTTCTGTTAGGGGGACAGGAGGAGCAGGGGTAGGGGCACATTCCACTTCTAACGTTGCTATAACAGTGTTATGCCATGTTATACAACATGACATCCCTAGGGTCCCCCACTCACCGTTTCATCTAGGGAGATGTGGGTGATGTTGAAGTCTGACCCCAGCAGTGTGGAGTTACCGTTGTCAAGGACATCCAGGTCACCTGGGAGACAGGGGGCGATCGCCCCGCCCACAATCTGCCCCTGGATTGCTGTGCCAACCACTGTTCCCAGCACCTCCACTGTCATACCTGAACAAGAGAGTGGGATGGGGAGAGTGAGAAAGAGCAGAATGAAGACCTTACATTACAACTACATGAGATGCTACATAACCGTAAAGATGTCCAGGTTGACATACGGTAGGCAGTGGCAGAGTCCCTCTCTTTCTGGTCCATGCTGATGAACATGGTGAGCGCTGAGTACGGCACATGGAAGCACTGCACACAGAAAAAAAACATCAGCATTGCTGGCACAATAACCATGAAACCACATTACAGTAACAATCAATAGGGATTGAGTAACAATGTATTGTAACATGTGCCCCTTCTTATCAATAAAACAAGAGACTGTGTAGAGGCGAGACTGACCGTCTGCAGAGACTGGAAGAGGCAGTAGAAGACCAGGTACCACAGGACCTTCCCCTGCTCCACCGGAGGGACATACCAGATCAGGAAGTAGGTGAGCACTGCAAACGGAGTGGAGATGAGGATCCTGAGGGAAAAACAGGAGAGTATCAATACAATGTAATGATGGATGAGCATTTAAAATGGGTGGGTGTTTGAGTAGGTCTATTTCATCTCTGTGACCAGAAATGTATAGTGAAATATTATACAAACACAATTTTTGTATTGAAGAAGTGAATATTTCTTCTCACAATTATGATTTCCATGAGTCCCAGCCAGATGACGTAAATTAGTGACACCTGTGTGACACTTGGTAGTGATGGCAGTAGTGGTAGCAGAGTTTGGGTCACTAACTTACATCATCTGCACAGGGTTGAGATTTTTAAACTCTGTAAAGTAACTAACTTGAACCCCCTCTCTTTCTCACATCCACACTTCTTTCTTTCTTTCTTTCTTTCTTTCTTTCTTTTCATTGAAAGCAGGTATTTGTGAATAATCCCTTAATTATCTGTTGTTTGGGGCTGTGTGTAGAGAATGGGCTCAGAATGGGCTCAGTGGGGCCTTTCTCTGTTCACTGTGTCACCAGGGAGACTGTGGTGGGCTGTACTTATGGGGGCACCATACTGACCCTGCCTCACCCCACTCTACAGCCACAATCACACAATCCACCTGAAAAGCAGACCAATCCATTCCAGCTAGAGTAGCAACCATAGAGAACTATGGATCCACTACTGGGTTTCCAGAAGACAAGTCAGCTCAAAAAAATAGACTTTGGGGGCATTGCTGGAATGGTATTTTGGAGACAAGTATCTACTGACTGAGACATTTCTATGCCAGCAGGGCAGTGGGTGTTCGTCTCAGCCCCTCACTGGTCTCAGCAAAATACACAGTTGAGAACAGCAGTCACTGTAACATTACATGCTCATCTGCCAAGTGTATTAATTACTACAACAACATTAATACTGTACAACAATATCTTTGTAATAGGTCATGTTTCTTTCCATCAGTCCTCTGTGTTTGAGCCTACAGTCCCCAGGGGGACTATCATCTCATTGAACTGAAAATGCGTGTTTGTTTATGTTACACGACACATGTCGACCCCACTCACGCATGGCCAGTCAATGGGAGTGGCAATCCTCTCTGTAGCCAACATCCACTGAACTGGGGAAGCACCATATAAGCACCCTCTGTCTGCTTCCTTAGCGTACATGGGCTGACTGAATGGGGTTAATAAGAGTCAATAGACTGATCTGACTGGAAATAGAGGTCAGATATCTCCTAGATTGTCTGTGTTTTGTACACTGTCACTATGGTTGAATACACAAAGCTCACAGCAAGAGCACGACAGCAGCCCCACACCAATGACCTTGAGGTGACGCCCTAGCTACACAACTACGTAGGCAGGACAAGAGGAAAAGGCTCAAGGTTTTATTCTGCAAACAGACTTGATCACCACCTGTCTGTGAGAAACATTACTGTGCTTCTTCAAGTTAGGTCAACATTGACTTATCAAGCTCCTAATACTTCAGGGAGAGAGACTATTAAAGTACTTATCAGAGTCCATTAAGAGAACTGTGTTTTCTCTATTACAACAATTTGATGTTATTTTTGTGACATCCGATCTGATAAATGAATTACTCAGCTATCCGTCTGTCTGGCAGGCGGCTACATGGAAGTAAGAGGAAGGCTGTCTATTTTCACTGTTTATGACAACAATATTCACATTCTAGAGAGGTCTAGAATTCCACAGGCTGTTTATGACTCGGTAATACAATTCTGGGAAAAACCTATTCCACTAATAGCGCTAATTAAAAAGGCAGAGGCATTCAGAAGGGGAAATAGCTTTAGTCAAGGTTTAGTTAAGTGATGCATCTCCTTGTCTGTGTTCAGGCTCTGATAAGAATTCGCTGGGGGATTTGTAGTGGTTTATACAGACCAGAAACCTAACAATGACCTCATTGACATTCAGCCAATAATCTCCCCTCTACTTGACCTGCGGTAACCTCTCTCTAAATCAGCCAGCCCACTCCCCAACTGCCATCTCACACACACACAGACACACACCCATTGGCCTAAATCTAGTGGTGTGTTGAGGGCTGGACCAATCAGAGAGGGTGATGCCGGCTTTCTCCCTCTACACTTGCAGCTCAGGCACACCAGGCAGACTATTGTACGTCACATGCCCAGGGTCTTAAGATATCAAGTAAATCCAGTTGTTACCACCATGAATAAACCTCCTTTATCGATGCCATTCCTAGCAAGTCACAGTATTATGCCAAATATGAATTGCAACCACAAAAGGTCAATATCTCCTTGTATCAGAGTGTGTGCCTTCTTAAAAGTTCATTTGTGGAATTGCTTTCCATCTCAATGCGTTTGAGCCAATCAGTTGTGTTGTGAAAAGGTAGGGGGTATACAGAAGATAGCCCTATTTGGTAAAAGACCAAGTCCATATTATGGCAAGAACAGCTCAAATAAGCAAAGAGAAATGACAGTCCATTAAGAGATGAAGGTCAGTCAATGTGGAATATTTCAAGAACTTTGAAAGTTTCTTCAAGTGCAATTGCTAAAACCATCAAGTGCTATGACAAAACTGGCTCTCATGAGGACCGCCACAGGAAAGGAAGACCCAGAATGACCTCTGCTGCAGACAATAAGTTCATTAGAGTTACCAGCCTAAGAAATTGCAGCCCAAATAAATGCTTCAGAGTTCAAGTAACGGACACATCTCAAAATCAACTCTTCAGAGGAGACTGCGTGAATCAGGCCTTCATGGTCAAATTGCTGCAAAGAAACCACTACTAAAGGACACCAATAATAAGAAGAGACTTGCTTGGGCCAAGAAACACGAGCAATGGACATTAGACTGGTGGAAATCTGTCCCTTGGTCTGATGAGTCCAAATTTTAGATTTTTGGTTCTAACTGCCGTGTCTTTGTGAGAAGCAGAGTAGGTGAATGGATGATCTCTGCATGTGTGGTTCCCACCGTGAAGCATGGAGGAGGAGGTGAGATGGTGTGGGGTGCTTTGCTGGTGACACTGTCTGTGATATATTTAGAATTCAAGGCACACTTAACCAGCATGGCTACCACAACATTCTGTAGTTTAAGGTCCCTCGGTCGAGCAGTATCCCATCTGGTTTGAGCTTAGTGGGACTATAATTTGTTTTACAAAAGGACAATGACCCAACACACCTCCAGCCTGTGTAAGGGCTATTTGACCAAGAAGGAGAGTAATAGAGTGCCTCATTAGATGACCTGGCCTCCACAATCACCCAACCTCAACCCAATTGAGATGGTTTGGGATGAGTTGGACCGCAGAGTGAAAGAAAAGCAGCCAACAAGTGCTCAGCATCTGTGGGAACTCCTTCAAGACCGTTGAGGAATCTAAAAGATCAAATATATTTTGATTTGTTGAACACCTTTTTGGTTACTACATGATTCCATATGTGGTATTTCATAATTTTGATGTCTTCACTATTATTCTACAATGTAGAAAAATAGTAAAAATAAAGAAAAACCTTTGAATGAGTAGGTGTGTCCAAACTTTTGACTGGTAGTGTATGTCACCCACCACTAGGCTTAGTCTCGCTTAAGGCATCTGGGGCACAAGCAAAGAATTAGAAATCTATTTCTATGGGCACAGGCTTCAAAGTACTCAGAGCCTTTGGTGGAAACATCCAGTGCCAGCACAGAACAACAAAGCAAAAAGCACCTGGGCATTCCAGAACTAAATGAGGTCCTCTGGAGCTAAATAAGACAGCCTTGTTCCAGTCTATCCTGGTTTGCACCCAGATGAGAAGGTAAAAGCTACAACAACCTTAGACGGACAATGGCCAACAGCAGATAAAGATAGAGTAATAGAGTTGGTAGCGACTGATGTAAAATAGAGAGCAAATTAGGCATATCACTGCGATTCAGTGACAGCCTGATCTCTCTATTCAAACTGTTCCACCTCAGCGTCGTTGTCACGATTGCCGCCCATATTTCAATTACAACTACTGTTTTCCCTCTAGTCGTGACGAGAGGTTTTGCGTTAAAAAAAATCTAATTTCCTCTCCTCTTTCATTCCTGCCTACTGTAATATGTCCGCTGGGTGACCGAGGCAGAGGCACCTACCAGGGCATCA
This sequence comes from Oncorhynchus clarkii lewisi, assembly GCF_045791955.1. NCBI lineage: Eukaryota > Metazoa > Chordata > Actinopteri > Salmoniformes > Salmonidae > Oncorhynchus > Oncorhynchus clarkii. Next base: position 44,952,014 of record NC_092165.1, read on the forward strand.
TCCGGCCACACCTGGTCCATCTGCTCCGACTAACCAGGAAGCCCACCGTTGGGTCCGTCACTGCATCCCAGGCCCGGCCCACAAACAAGATGATAGAGGCATATAATGGGTCCAGCTATGGAGAGACAAAGATAAAGGGAGATAAATAAGGTGTGTGTGTGTGGGGGGGGGGGGTAGAATATAAATAATTTGAGTCATTGTCTGTCAGACCACTACAATCACAGACATCAGCCATCACCTCTCCTCACAGAACAAAGAGTGGCTATCGAAACAGAAATAAAACAGAGGCATAACTCAGTTGGATTGCATCTTAGCAACAAGATGACTAAGACAATATTTGAAAAGTTGCCAAGGTCATGTTAAGAAATGATACATGGCCAGGCCACATTGGCAACATTACCATCTGAACAATGTGGTGTTTAAGTCCATTCCAATGAGCTCATTAGCTCACTGGTTGAAAGAGTTGTATTCAGTGAGAGCACTACAGTGAGCACAGTGTACAGTCTATCACTTGCTAATTGAATGACAAAGCAAAGCAGTGCGAGTCAGAATTAATTTGCTTCACTAGATGAGTCATGCCAAAGTCTGTTAAAATGATACCAGATCTTTGGCCTTGCCCTTAAAGTCATCTTGAGAAGCTTTTCAAGTATAAATACAGTAAAGTACACACACTAAAGGGTAAAACAAAATAAGTTTTGAGCATGTTTAGACAACTGCAAATTTCAAGGAGTTGGTCTGATGGGGACTTTGTGATGTCATTGGTTCCGTTTGAATCCCATCTCACTCACCTGGGCCACATCCAGCAGGTAGATCTGGAGAAAGAAGCCCAGCGCGCTGCCTGTGATCTGGTAGGGAGCCCCTCCGATTGCATAGCACAACTTACTGCACATTGACAGACGGCCATTGTTGTCCCTCCGCTGGAAAATGGGGAGAGAAGAAGCACATAGCATGACAATAGTACACAATGTTTTGTGATAGACTAAACACAGACTTAAAAAGAAAATCAGAATATTGTGAAAGCATTGGATTAGGGGTTGCTAATGAGGCACAGTTTAGCTGTTGTGATACAGGATCTTTGTAGGTCTTTATCCAACTCTGCCTTTGTATTAAAAACGGACAAAATGTTGGAGGCATCACTTGGGTATATGAGCATCACTTCTTTGATCATGTAGAATTTCTCTGTGCAGGATCTAACTGTACAGGAAGTGGATTTGATCATTGAACTGGGTATTGATTGCTCAGTCGAGGTAAATACACATCTGGCCAAACTCACCCACTTGACCCTTTGAGTGTCCGGTTTATTTCAGAGACTTCTGGCCCAACAGCGGCTAGTAAAACAACATGTCTCATTGTGAGCCCAAGATTGGCCAACGCTCCTCACCCCACCATTGAATGTCAGATTAGTACTAAATCCCTCTGACTATGCAGTCTGGGCCACTACGAGTTTAGAAAGTGGTGTGAGACTGGGAGGTCACTGTAGTTCAGTCACTGTACAACTCTGCCTGGTGCCGGAGGCAGCGATTGGCTCTGGCTATGGGATGATCAGGCATTCCGAGATTCCTTCGGTGGCCTGAGCGGAGGCCACCAACAGTCAGCAGACAGTCAGGAGTGCACACACCCCCATCCTTCCCATCACAAACACATCCTGCTGGTCAATGAGTAAATACACCCAGGCCAACAGCCAATCATTGTAAAGAGCATCTAGCCAGTCTGACACCATGTGATCTGTCAGTATTGAGAGCAGACACCTGGTTTTACATGCTCCTCCGACCTCTTCATGGTAATTTCCCTGGTGAAATATACCCCCATAGAACAGGAATTATGTCCCATATTTCCTTCAGGAATGTGGCCTAAAGATATCATGTGTAGGACAAATTGTATGGAAAATCCCATATAACAGTGACACCTCTAAAATGGTTTTGAGGTGACACACATGGCACTTCCCTGACATGCAGAATGAAGGGTGAATAGCCTTTGAGCTCCTCAGGCAGACCTGACTGACCAGAAGGTTAAACCTGAAGAAGCAAGTCCTGCACTATGGCCAAAACAAAACACTACACACTGGGAATAAACCTGGTACAAAGAAATCCAGACATTTTGTCTGTATGACAGCACATCGGTGAGCCCCATAGAGACATCCAGTACTGACGTCATGTCAGTGAACATCAGTAAAACAGACTTATTATATGCATCTGTTTCTTCTTTTAGGTCATTTAGCAGAGCTTTACCCATAGAGCCTTACAGTAGTGAGTGCTTACATTGTCGTACAGGTCTCCGTGGGAATCGAATCCCCAACCCTGGCGTTGCAAGCGCTATGCTTTACCAAATGAGCCACATGGAGGGATATAACAGTTTGTCTACATCAGCCGACATTGGAAACATTATTCTTCAGACAAAATCCCATTCATAGCTACAATACGGGTTAAATGAAGGCATGTCCCTTTAAAACCGGTAGTTTTTTTCCTCTGAACAGCTGCACCAAGACAGATGGTCTAGCGTGGTGAAAATCAAGCCCCATCGATGAAGCTAGAGAATATTTGGTGTGATGATGTCCAATCATGTAATATATGGTTTAGCCACAGTTAGACCATTATAAGCCACTCATTGTTAATGTCAATCCCATGAAGGCTGTGTGGGGCTTGAAACGGGATTGAAATATAAGTAATTTCAATAGCCTATAATGGCATCGCATGCCTTTCTGCCAATTAGGAAAACTGTCCGATTGGGAAAACCGTTAGTTTCGCTGTTAATAGCGTAACTATATCAAACCCGCATCAACTGTATACTGTTTCATTGTTAAAATATTTTAGTGAATTTGTGTGCGTTGAAAACTCCATTATAATAATGCCTACGGCTACAATAGACTACCCATATCCCTGCATGTGATGCAAATTAATAGATTGCTCGTCAAATAATAATTTGCTGATATCTATAGTCTAAATGAAGATAATTTATTATGCCACAAATGAATAGCCATAAAATTATCGTACTTACCTTGCCAATTTTGATTCCATCTTGACTTATTGGTTTTGTTGGTAATAGACTTGCCGCGGCATATTGCTCCGCGCCCTCTCCTTTTGCCATATCGTTTTAAATCGATACAATTTTAAAAGCCTTTGATGTTTAAATTCTCCTCACTGAATCTTGAAACCGCGCGAGTACCTTAAGTAGCCGTTTGAGCTCTGAGTTCCACACTCAATTTGGTACGCTGGTGTCCTTGGCTTGACGTTGGATACATTCATTTTCAATGATTGCACGCGTGAAATGTGCGGAGGATTGTGGGAACATGGGCGACAAGACCGCTGCTAGCAGAGCGGGTTCTAAAAGTTCAGCTCTTGCCAATTTTATGAAAATGTAATGCGGCCACTACTGACTATAAGCAATCAGACGAGGAGTAGATGTTTGCTTGATAATCTTCATGAAACATACCCCATTCAAAACAGAAGATGTGATATGTTACCTGTAAAAAAAAATGTAAGGAAATATTTAGCCGACCCCCCTTTCAAATAGACTTAATTGACCACTTATTTGCAGGTATAGGCTACCTTTTAAATAAAACCTAGCGGTCAAACAGGGAAATGGTTCCACTAATTTTTCCACTATTTACTTTCCTCTATAGCGAAGGGTATTTTAGGAACACTTAAAATAAAGGCTGTGTTTTGTGTAGGATTACCCTGGTGTGACTATTTGATAACCCTGTAAATCATTCTAGGACAAGCTGACTTTTATTAATATATTCGCCTGTTTTACCCGCAAAAATGAAATGCTAATTAGCTGCTAATGTGGCATTCATAAAGAACAAATGCCATGTTGCTCCGGACGAGACTGCCGAATCAAGGCAAAGGTAAACATCTCTGGGTTAACTATCTAATGTTATCTAAATGTAGTAATAAATAAATTGGCTACATTTCTTTAAATTGACAATTCTGTAAACTGTCTTGTGCAAGTTTTAAATTGACTCAATACCTGTAAGCAAATGTGTCAGCCAGAGATGGCATGCAGGAGCTTGCGGACATTTGCAGATTTGCATCATGTCTACTTTGATGCTAATTAGCATTTTCAAATCTGAGAGTAAATAGAGCCGAATATATTGATAAAAGTCACATTGTCCAAGAGAGATTTACATGGTTGTCAAACTTCACTTCAGGGTAAGCCTGCACGACCCACAGCCCTTATTTGAAGTGTTCCTAAAATCCTCTATGGGGAAAATTAATGTTGGAAAAACGGTTGGAACCGTTTCCCTGTTTGACTGCAATGTTGTATGGGTATTATGACACCACTGCTGGGTTCTATAGGGGAGATGTTGTTAAAACATGGGGGCTGTTTGCAGTTCAAATTAGGGAGGTGTTAAACAATGGAAGTGTTAATGAATTTACCTGTAAAAAAAGCCATTCACACAGACCCAATACCTAGATTTTGGTTACAGGGCTTGCGAAAATGCAGAAATCATGACTAGGTCTTTAGTAGGCTACACCTTCCAACCCAATACTTTTTCCAGGCAACTTTGGCATCCCGCCAACTTTTTGCTGACTTTTCTTTAGGTATGAAAGGTATTGCCAGCGACAGAGCCTCTACTTTTATTTCCGCCAACCGACCTAGTCATGATTGCGGTTAAGTTCTGCCAAATATGAAATGTAGCTGTAATGCTGAGGCGCCATTGGCAATCACTACGCTCATAAGCGCTTGATGATTGCTCGGCAGCACCTGTTACTACTGTTCTCCTGGCAGTTCTAAACTTTGGAGGCATGTCACTTCACCCATCTCTTTGCATAGCTCACCACATGCAGTGTTTTCTTAAGCACAACTGGATGGATCCATAAAGAATTACTGTGGGAATAAATATCACTCCTTTGATGAAATGATTGTAATAAAGTAGGCTAATGAGTGCCGCAGTAGTCTAAAACGGTGCATGTCAGTGTAATCGCAGCTACTGCAGTCACCGCCTGGTATAGAGGTCCTGGATGGCAGGAGGCTTGGCCCCAGTGAAGTACTGGGACATACGCACTACCCTCTGTAGTGCCTTGCGGTCGGAGGCCGAGTAGTTGCCATACCAGGCGGTGATACAACCAGTCATGATGCAGCTGTAGAACTTTTTGAGGATCTGAGGACCCATGTCAAATATTTTTATTCTCCTGACTGACTGAAAATACTTTTCAGCCTAAGTGTATCTTGTCTGTTTAATGAACAAAATAACTATTGATTTTGTGTGCATGGTGCAGACCAGTAACATAATTAAAATATGATAATAAAAAAATACATTTGATTAGTCTTATGTAATGTTTAAGAACCTGCCTAAAACAAATTAATAGTGGATTTCTTTGTGATGGTGCATATTCAATGAATGTTTTAAACAGTTAAATGCAACTAAATGTCATTAAAAATGTAATCTATGTAATCCCTAAAAGTAATTACGACAGGTCAAGGCAGGCAGGGGTCCATAATCTAGAGTAGTGGGGCAAAGGTACAGGACGGCAAGCAAACTCAGGTCAGGCAGAGGCCAGTAATCCAGAGGTGGAGAAAAGGTACAGGATGGCAGGCAGAGTGGTCAGGCAGTCGGGCTCAGAGACAACACAGGCAAGGGTCAAAACCATTAGGTCGAGAAAAGAGAGACTGGGGGAAAAGCAGGAACTGAGACAAAACGCTGGTTGACTTGACAAACTGTCAACAGACAAACAGAGAACACAGGTATAAATAAATACACAGGGGATAATGGGGAAGATGGGTGACACCTGGAGGGGGGTGGAGACAATCACAAAGACAGGTGAAACAGATCAGGGTGTGACAATCATGAGAGGGACAGAAACAATAACTTGAAATGCTGCATACTCAAAGAAATGTTATAATCTCACCTTTCTGGTAAAGATAATTATAAATTGCTGAGGTGTAGTCACTTTTGAGGACACAAGCTCAAGTCCACAGTACAAATATAATAAAATATGAAATATTTTGTATGATGTATTTCCTATTCAACAAAACTGTATGAATAAGGCTTGAAATTACTTAATTGCTTTCTAAATATAGCATCATCAAATAATCAAATGACTAACTATGAGATTTCACCTTCCTCATGACTGTAAAAGGCATATTTGTATGTTTAGTGTTAGAGAAAATGTGCATATTTTCTAAAGGTCTCTCTTAATTAAAACTTCTGCCCCCATTGCTGTGAACTTCTCACATAGCTCTAGATTGGCTTCCTGAACTCCTTAGGAAGTCTCCGTTCATCTCATATTAATCTATGACAAACAGAAAGTGTTTTTTTTGTGTTTAAAATCTATGAATTATTTTAGATTAATCTCTGAATGTGCTACTGTGATGAAACCACTCTCACCTGTTGCGCTACGATGTAATAATTGCAGGTATCTGCTTTGTCAGTGGCTGTGATGTAGGGTTCAGTCAGGAGTTGATGGACGGTCGGAGGAAGAGCAAATTAAATGGTAAGAGATCCATCCCAGCTTCAAGTGGTTTCAGATTTCACATCCTACGTCGCACAGGTGCAAAACATATACTACTGTGTCCGTGGGAACAAGGGCTATTGCTTAATGCATGCCATTTCGATCTATGGTATCTACAGATTGATTTATAAACGAAAATGTTGGCCAGAACCAATACCAGAACTAGAACCACACAGGTCCCTTACATCGAAGAGTTATTAACTCAGTGAGTCGCACCGGTAACACCGGCACATTTGGGACTTCTAACCCATTTTAAACTTTGTGTGTTTGAGCTATTTCTGGGTTGCAACATTTGATTTATCTATGTACTCTGCATCTGTAGATACCAACCAGTAGTCTGTGTGAATAATGGGGGCTGAGCCAGAGTGGTGTTTGTGAGACAAGGGCGAATCCCGAAGTGGTCCTAAGCTGGATCTTTTTACAAAAACGCCCGTAGAGTCTGAATGGTTAGAGCTACAAATACTATTAAAAGCTATCTATGAAAAGCTGAGACTCCCACGAACAAGCACATGTAACAAACTGCACAAGAGTCATTAGAAGGTACTGTGTCTATAATGCTGTAAGCTCACATAGTTGCTGTCACAAACTCAAAACTCCACACAGTTGGCAATGACTAGTTGGAAAATAATTCCCAACTGAGCAAACCATTTCAGTACGTACAGCATTCATATAAATGAGTGTGTTTTTGGTCTGTGTATGAAAGGGATAATAGGTCTGCCTGTAATTTGTTCCAGGCAAGCAAAACCAAAAAACATGTCGCAAAGCCAATCATCGCTGTGTCTGGTTTTCCAATTCTATTTGATGATGTTTCTTTGCTAGAATACAGAGACAAAATCAGAAGGTCAATGGCATGGAGAAGAATTGCAGATATTGTTGGTGAAGATGGTGGGTGAAGAGATATTTCCCAATGTTTTCTTGTGCTGCTAGCTAGCTATGAACCTCAATCAACCTAAACCTAAACTTCAAAACTGTTATCAAAGCCACCATTTGTGAATGTGTTCACTAAATTAAATTGTGAAATTTGAACACCAAAGGATAGAATTCACCAGTAACACACATTATAACATTGTAAATGAAACACCTAAGGATGAAATTCCCATGTAGTGTGCTGCTATATTATCCATTATGATTGTCATATATTATAGCTCATGGCTCTTTCATTATACCTGTGTCATGACATTGATGATTATAGCTCACGTCCTGTAAAATACACTACCGGTCAAAAGTTCTAGAACACCTACTCATTCAAGGTTTATTTTTAATTTTTTACTATTTTCTACATTGAAGAATAATAGTGAAGACATCAACAAATGCCAGGAGTGTGCAAAGCTGTCATCAAGGCAAAAGGTGGCTTTTGAAGAATCTCAAATATAAAACATATTTGTTTAATACTTTTTTTGGTTACTACATGATTCCATATCTGTTATTTCATAGTTTTGATGTCTTAACTATTATTCTACAATGTAGAAAATAGTAAAAAATAAAGAAAAACCCTTGAATGATATCCATACTGAAGACAAATATAAACGAAACATGTAAAGTGTTGGTCCCATGATTCATGAAATAAAATATCCCCGAAATGTTCCATACACACAAAATGTACATCCATTTTAGTGAGCATTTCTCCTTTGCATTATAATCCATCCATCTGACAGGTGTGTCATATCAAGAAGATGATTAAACAGCATGATCATTACACAAATACACCTTGTGCTAAAAATGTGCAGTTTTATCACACAACACAATGCCGCAGATGTCTCAAGTTTTGAGGGAGCATACAATTGGGATGCTGACTGCAGGAATGTCCACCAGAGTTGTTGCCAGATAATTTACTGTTTATTTCTCTACCATAGGACGCCTCCAACGTCATTTTAGAGAATTTGGCAGTAGGTCCAACCGGCCTCACAACCACAGACCACGTGTAACCACGCCAGCCCATGACCTCCACATCTGGCTTCTTCACCTGTGGGATAGTCTGAGATCAGCCATCCTGACAGCTGATGAAGCTGTGGGTTAGCACGACCAAATCATTTCTGCACAAACTGTCCGAACCCGTCTCAGGGAAGTTCATCTGCGTGCTCATCATCCTCAACAGGGCCTTGACCTGACTGCAGTTTGGCATCGTAACCGACTTCAGTGGACAAATGCTCACCTTCGATGGCCACTAGCACGCTGGAGAATTGTGCTCTTCACGGATAAATCCCGGTTTCATCTGTATGGGGCAGATGGCAGACACTGTGTATCTCAGTTGCTTGCAACTCCAGGGTTGTGGGTTTGATTCCCATGGGGGATAAGTTACAAAAAAGTATGAAAATGTATCCACTCACTACTGTAAGTCGTGCTGGATAAGAGCGTCTACTAAAATCAGTGGTTTGCTGACGTCAACGTTGTGAACAGAGTGTCCCGTGGGATTATGGTATGGGCAGGCATAAATTACGGACACAATTCCTGTGATGAGATCCTGAGGCCCATTGTCGTGCCATTCATCTGCTGCCATCACCTCATGATAATGCAAGGATCTGTACTAGAGGTCGGCCGATTAATTAGGGCCGATTGGAAGTTTTCATAACAATCAGAAATCAGTGTTTTTGGGCGCCGATATGCCGATATAATATATATATATATTTTTTCATACCTTTATTTAACTAGGCAAGTCAGTTAAAAACACGTTCTTATTTTCAATGACGGCCTAGGAACGGTGGGTTAACTGCCTCGTTCAGGGGCAGAACGACAGATTTGTACCTTGTCAGCTCGGGGGATCCAATCTTGCAACCTTACAGTTAACTAGTCCAACGCAATAACGACCTGCCTCTCTCTCGTTTTCTTGTGGAGACTGCCTGTTACCGAATGCAGTAAGCCAAGGTAAGTTCCTAGCTAGCATTAAACTTATCTTATAAAAGACAATCAATCATAATCACTAGTTAACTACACATGGTTGATGATATTACTAGTTATTATCTAGCGTGTCCTGCGTTGTATATAATCTGACTGAGCATACAAGCATACAAGTATCTAAGTATCTAACTGAGCGGTGGTAGGCAGAAGCAGGTGCGTAAACATTCATTCAAACAGCACCTTCGTGCGCTTTGCCAGCAGCTTTTGTTGTGCGTCAAGCATTGCGCTATTTATGACTTCAATTCCATCAACTCCCGAGATGAGGCAGGTGTAACCGAAGTGAAATGGCTAGCTAGTTAGCGCGCGCTAATAGCATTTCAAACGTCACTCGCTCTGAGCCTTCTAGTAGTTGATCCCCTTGCTCTGCATGGGTAACGCTGCTTCGATGGTGGCTGTTGTCGTTGTATTGCTGGTTCGAGCCCAGGGAGGAGCGAGGAGAGGGACGGAAGCTGTACTGTTACACTGGCAATACTAAAGTGCCTATAAGAACATCCAATAGTCAAAGGTTAATGAAATACAAATGGTATAGAGGGAAATAGTCCTATAATTCCTATAATAACTACAACCTAAAACTTCTTACCTGGGAATATTGAAGACTCATGTTAAAAGGAACCACCAGCTTTCATATGTTCTCATGTTCTGAGCAAGGAACTGAAACCTTAGCTTTCTTACATAGCACATATTGCACTTTTACTTTCTTCTCCAACACTTCGTTTTTGCATTATTTAAACCAAATTGAACATGTTTCATTATTTACTTGAGGCTAAATTGATTTTATTGATGTCTTATATTAAGTTAAAATAAGTGTTCATTCAGTATTGTTGTAATTGTCATTAATCGGCCGATTAATCGGTATCGGCTTTTTTGGTCCTCCAATAATCGGTATCGGTAACTGCGTTGAAAAATCATAATCGGTCGACCATTAATCTGTACACTATTCCTGGAAGCTGAAAATGCCCAAATCTTCCATGGGCTGCATACTCACCAGACATGTCATCCATTGAGCATGTTTGGGATGCTGTGGATTGACATGTTTGACACCATGTTCCTGCCAATATCAATCAACTTTGCACAGCCATTGAAGCGGAGTGGGACAACATTCCACAGGTCACAATCAATAGCCTTATCAACTCTATGCGAACAAGATGTGTCGCGCTGCATGAGGAAAATGGTGGTCACACCAGATACTGACTGGTTTTCTGATCCACGCCCCTACTTTTTTTTAAAGATACTATATCTGTGACCAATAGACGCATATATGTATTCCCAGTCATGTGAAATCCATAGGATAGGACCTAATTTATTTATTTCAATTGACTGATTTCCTTGTATGAACTGTAACTTAGTAAAATCTTAGAAATTGTTTCATGTTGTGTTTATGCCCATTATTGAACTTGTTGACATTTCAATTACCGTACAAATTGTCAGCTCCTTATTTTCATGACTACAAGGTTTGGATATGCACTAAACAATTGTCAGAAAAAGTAATGTAGAAAATCAGGCTTATGGTTTGCTTCATATACATTACCTACTGGTATCCTTTTAAATTGAGAACATATAGCTGGCTCAACAATATGAGAACAATGTGTGACAAGGGCGCATTGCACATGCCCATAAGGCCACTAATGCCATACTGTAGGCCTATGACTGCATTGGTGATGCATGCCATTATGATAAACTGAAAAATAGGTTCACATGCCTGATATAATGAGACAGTGACAATCAAATAAAAACAGATTAGAGAGCTCACAACTGGACAATAAGGTCATGTTCATTTGAGAAAGCAACACAGAAGCAAAGACAAATTAGAAACAGATCCCCTTCACCCCTTTTTATTGAGAAATTGTGATCTTCAATTTCCTGATTAAAAATAGGCTGGCTTGCTTTTTTGAAAATACATTCAACATTCTCTGTAAAACTCAGCTTGTCATCAATTTGTAGGTATTTGAAACACTCAACCACCTCCACTGGTTGGTCGTTCAGAGAGAGTGGTTGGGACATTGGCAAGTTGTTGCCATTGGTAATCAGCTCCTTTGTCTTTTCCACATTGATGTGGAAGGCACTTGATCGGCACCATGCTTGAAGGTTGTTGGCCTGTTTAAAATAGCTGTCCCCATCTGACGTTGCTTCTTTAAACGAAAGAGTCCCACCAGAGCTATGTCATCCGCGTACTTGAAAAGGCTCCTTGGATCATCATATGATTAGTGTAGATAGAGAACAACAACGGTGAAAGGACACACCCCTGGGGCTCCCCTGGTCAGGGTAGCTTCCTCAGTCCCCTTCTGTGCCTGATAGGCAAACTGTAACGGGTCCAGTTGATCTGCTATGGACAAGGTAAGGTGCTTACTGACAACTCTTTCCATGTATTTTGCCAGAAGGGGAGTGAGAGCCACAGGTCGAAAGTCATAATAATTTTTTACATTTTCAAAATGTATGTCACTTACTTAAATAGGTTCACGCCTACGCCAATGACCACGAAACAGACAATCTTTTGGAGCAAAGCATTGTCAAGCGGAGGCACCAGTTCTGGTCAAAAATCCCTGTTAGGCTAAAGCCTCTCTACACAGGCTGAGTAAGGGTTTGAGCTTGGCTAATGGAATTAGTTTTATAGCCTATGTTGATACATACTGACACGCTGAGAGGATTTCACACCAATACATGTTCCTCTTCCGTGTTAGTATATCTTACATATATTACAAGTCTCCACAGTAGTCAATGTGTCAGCAGAAAGATGTAATACCATTGTCCCACATGACTGTGTCTGTAAATAGACCTGAGTGACAGGCAGCACCATTCAGCTAGTTCCACTTTAGTGTTCCCAAGACCCACTGATGAAGGATCTAGAGAATAGCTGTTCACACCTGTGATAAAAGTAGGCCTGGTACATAGTGAATTTACACTGAAATCAATCCTAAACACCATTATATGAGGTCAATAAGAACACCACATGTGGTCACTGCTTATCATCAAGTTGAGTGTCACTATTTGTATTGGTATGTTGGCCATTGCCTGTGACACAGAAAATGGATCCTCAAAGGTGTAATAAGTAGTGCAGTCCTCATTGGTCAATACCAAACACACCATCTAGATAGATGACCTCAGTGAGGGGATCTGGTCAGTAGATCTCAGTTTGCTTTCTATTCCTGAGTCTGACATTTAGTGACCATCCTGTTCAACCCTTCTCTGCAAGGAGACTGAGGAGCACATGGTGGGTGTGGGGACCTGAAATCATACACCCTCTTTCCCTAAGAACCCTACGCCGCAAAACCGGGACTCATGTTACCGTAATATTTATATAATGGTATAACCCCCGCTGTAACCATGGAGGCTGAAAAGCCTCATACGGTCCAGTGCATCATGATTTCATGAAAAGGATGGCTCCTTGTAGGGGAACATCTTGTGTTCCTATAGCTCCTGTGGTTTTTGTGGTAACATTATTTGCAGAAGGCTCCTTGTTTTTATTTCTTGGACTGGCTCAGACTCAGACTCCTATTCAAAACGGATTATAGTTTTTACATTGGCCTAGTTGCACATTGGCCTAGTCTGTAAGGTGCTTGTCAACACAAAGCCTATGACTTCCGAGCACCAATGTCAACTATACACATGCACATATTCTACTTCCTCCTCCTGTGATCATGTTTTATTAGGAAACTCAAGCTGTATGGAAACTATGTAAGTGAGTGAATGAGTTAGTGAGTGATAGGCATGCTGTATGATCTATGTGCCACGTGATAAGTCTTTCCGTATGGAGAGGGGAGGCATGCTGTTATTGTGGCGTGAGGTCCGGCCCCGTCTCCCGTCACACCACCGATGCAACACTTCTATTTCAGACATCAGCTGATCTAGAGGACAGAAGGGAGAGAGGGAAACATCGGAGGTAACCACACATGGACGGAGGGGGTGTGGACAGTGGGACTGAAATTTGGTTATAGAGGTGGGGCTGTTATCACAAAACAGACTAATGCAGTGTGTGTGTGTGTGTTTGTGCGTGAGCTTGCATGTGTGCCTCCGTGTGTGTGTTTTAGTGTGTCAGACAGAAATCAACCCTGAGAATAACTGTTAAGAACGCCCACAGTCTCAGTGAAGAAAATATCTTAATGTCTGTTGGACATTGATGGCATTTCTAAAATACATCCTGGCTGAGAGAGTGGGCAGTTTTACAGTGATTGCAGTTTTACTTTACACAATCCAATATGCCGATGTCTAAGAAAATAATGGGGAAAACATCTCATTCATCTTAATAGGTGTACTTATCTACGCAAAGGGAATGAAATGCCATGCATGTCATTTTCTCTTCCTACATTCATATTTTTTAAATCGTTTTTGGACTATTTTCACAAGTATGTGGTACATTTTCACAACTCTTAGTACAAAACTCAAAACTTGTCACACGCAGCCAGTTTTTCATTAAAAACCTCTCATTGTGCATTCATTTGGATTGTAAAAATCTCTCACCACATAACCATTGATTCAACATATGTTTATTGTGAAATGTAATGAGAACATTGGTTTAATCACCAAAACACAACATAATATCTTTTCAATTTAGTCATTTTAACTACCAGTTAATCCAATTGCAAACAATGCGAGATATGTGTTTCAAATCGCCCTTAGAAGTGCTGAAAGTTACTGTATATGTTACAGTACTGTAAATAACAGTAGATTACAGTTTACACATTAGGCAATACACTTACACTACACAACAAAATAGACAGAAAATCTATAATTTCCATAATATCTATCTAATGTATAATCAAAGGTGTGATCAATGAAGACATCCTCTACAATCATTCATGCTAAAAATATTTTTCAGATATAATTGCAACATAGGTCTGTAATCAAATGTAAAACATTATATGAAACAAATTAAATGAATGAAAATAAAACATAACAGGCATTAAAGCCTGTCTTGAGCATTTGTACATACATTCTTACCCACATCACAGTGAATGTTCCCATTGTTCATGCACAACAGGAAAAACCTTTTGGCGTGGTGAATCGAAGTTTTACATTGGTCTGCAATGATGTTGTTGCATGCCTCATCCTGAGTGACGCAGCGGTTCAAGACACTGCATCTCAATGCAAGAGGCGTCACTACAGTCCCTGGTTCGAATCCAGGCTGTATCATGTCTGGGCATGATTGGGAGTCCCATAGGGCGGCGCACAATTGGCCCAGCGTCGTCCGGGTTTGTCCAGGGTAGGCAGTCATTGTAAATAACAATTTGTTCTTACTTGCCTAGTAAAATAAAGGTTCAATAAATACAAAAAATCCATGGCCAGGAGGAGGGTGGCACACTCATGGGGATGGTGATCATTCACCTTCCACCTCCATGCTGAAAAAAAATTACTCACTAGGGTTGAGTAAGGAAGAGTATAGTGTGGAAGGACCACCAGAGGGCAGGCTGGGCTCATGGATAGTAGCCCAACAAGGCATGGGAGACAAGGTAACCAGAGGCAATTAAGCACAGCTGACGGTACTAATGACGTACTCTCCTTCCCCTATAAGAGAGAGAATGGAACCAGCAGAGAGGGAGGGGAAAACTATCTCTGGAAGATGGCCACCGAGAGAGAGGAGCTATCCAGGAAGAACCACTAAGACGGTGACAATCCCGTGACTTTTTGTTGTAGTTTAAAGATAATCCTATTATGTTCTTGTTTCATCTGGAGAAGAAGATGTATGTTTTTCCTTGGAAGATTTTCATGCATTATGTTGGAGTGCTTGTGTTGACCAAATGCCCTCAATAGAGAACTGTGATCAATCAAGAAAACCTACTCCTGACTCGTTTATTCCACCTTCCCGCTTTAGAGTGACGCCCAATTACTTGGTCCGCTCACATTGGTGGAGAATGCGGGCACTAGGTGGACGAGTGACACAAGGATAAGTGAGTAAATCAAGATTCTTCCAGTAGACCCGGAGGAACCATTCAAGAACGATGGATAACGCCCTACTACAACAATTGATCACGGCACAGCAGACAACCATAGAACTCCTGCAACAACAGCTGAGCCGACGCGAAGAACCTAGAGTTAAGCCAAGAGCGGCTGCTCACGCCATCTTACCTCGTCTCTCCAAGGAGGATGATATTGAGGCCTTCCTCATGACCTTCGAAAGGACGGCCACCTTGGAAGAGTGGCCGTCCACAGAATGGGCGAGTGCATTAGCCCCTCTTTTGACCGGGGTGGCTCAGGAAGCCTATTTTGACCTGGATTCCCGCGAAGCTGCGGACTATGGGCGACTAAAAACCGAGATCCTGTCCCGGTACCAGCTGACTGCCAGAGATAGGGCTGTAAAGTTCCATCAATGGACTTATACAGCTGATCAACCCGTCCGTGCCCAGATCTTCGCATTAATACGACTGACGAAACAGTGGCTAGAACCTGGAAAGGGAGTAGGACATGTGATAGAGACTCTCGTAGTGGACAAGATATTGAGAGAATTACCCAGTGACTTAAAAAGGGTTGTGGGGCAAGCCAACCCGTTGTCAGCCGACGACATAGCCCAGGCGGTGGAAACATATCGGTCTACAGGGGAGTTGTTAAAAAGTGACAAGGAGGAACGGAAGGAGTCTTCCAATCCCGTACCACGACTCACCCCGGCGCGCCCGCCACCGAAACGTCCAAGCCCCCCCCGGAGGTGGGAGGAGTCAGCCACCACACAGCAGGGTCGGTGTTATAAATGTCAGTCTCCCAACCATTATGCCCCACAATGTCCTAGCAAGGATGAGCCCATGGTCACGGAGTCATCACTGCCTACCCCCACACATCCCGTTGTGAGGGGGCAGGATCAACACTGTTGGTTAGCAGAGATAGCCCCAGCCTCAGAGATTCCGGTTAGAGTCGAAGGACAAGATGTGGTAGCTATTCTCGACTCGGGAAGTATGGTTACGTTAGTAGAGGAGCGGACACCTCCGCGACACTGCTACCAGACAAAGTAGCCGTATCCTGTATCCATGGAGACACCCACTGTCACCCCACTGTGAATCTGCCTATTCTCACTCCAAAAGGAAGGTGTACAGTCAGGGCAGGGAAAGTGCCCCAGCTGAAGGTGCCATTATTGATCGGGAGAGACTGTCCCCTATATAAGGAGCTTCGGCAGATGACGTTATGCACGGGAAGAAGGGGGACAGGTAAGAAGAGAAAATCCAAGCCCGAGGTAGTAGTCCTACAAGGAGACGTAGCCGCGTCCTCGTCCTCTGCAGCAGAGGAAGAAATAGCGACCCAACGTTTACGACAGATATTCCAGGAAACCACCGATGAAGACACATGTGAAGGGTTATACACAACGCAGGAAGGAAGGAGCAACCAGGCGCTAAGGGATATATTTGAAGCTCCATCCGAGGAGGGAACCTGGAAGGGATTCTCCTCGGTCACACCTGATGGGGATGTGGAACATCCTCCACATCCCTCTACCGAGGTCGACCTGCCCCAGGAATTAAAGGGACAGTTCGGCACCTCGCAGCATAGAGACCCAGACCTAAGGGAGGCCATGAGGAAGGTGAAGGTGATCGACGGGAGGAACGTCGACGGATCAGGTGTGCCCCCTCTTCCTTACTATGCAATCAGGCGGGGTCTCTTATACTGGGTCGTACGACGAAGGGGGGAAAACCAGGAATTACTAATGGTGCCTAGGCCATACAGGGATACAGTTCTACAGTTAGCCCATTCCCACGTCCTAGGAGGACACCTGGCACGAGACAAGACTATTGACAGAATCATGCAGAGATTCTATTGGCCCCGGGTCACCCGGGATGTGGCCAGGTATTGTAGGACGTGTGATCAATGTCAACGTACAGCCCCACGGTCACACCTACGTAACCCTTTGATTCCTCTCCCCATCATAGAGACTCCCTTTGAACGCATAGCTATGGACCTTGTAGGACCCCTCCCAAAATCCGCCAGAGGACACGAGTACATCTTAGTGGTTATAGATTACGCTACCAAGTTCCCAGAGGCCATACCCCTGCGTAACATGTCGTCAAAGGGAATTGCCAAGGAGTTATTCTTGATGTTCTCTCGTGTGGGCCTCCCCAAGACTATCTTAACTGATCAAGGAACCCCGTTCATGTCGCGCTTGATGAAGGACTTGTGTCAGTTATATCAGGTTCAACAGATACGTACAAGCATATTCCACCCTCAAACAGACGGGTTGTGTGAACGCTTGAACAAAACGATTAAAAGCATGTTGAGAAGAGTGGTGTCCCGAGACGGGAAAAACTGGGACATGCTTCTCCCACACTTAATGTTTGCCCTGCGAGAAGTACCCCAGGCGTCCACTGGATTCTCTCCGTTTGAATTGCTCTATGGCAGACCCTGTCGAGGAATCCTCGACTTAGCCAAGGAGACCTGGGAGACCCAACCATGCCCCTTTCGATCCACAATAGAACACGTCACCCTGATGAGAGACCGCCTGTCAGCAGTGTGGCCCATAGTCAAGGAGCATATGGAGAAGGGCCAAAGGACCCAAGGCCGGGCCTATGATAAGTCCGCGACCCCACGTGAGTTCACCGTGGGAGAGAAAGTGATGGTGCTGGTGCCCACGGCCGAACATCGCTTCCTGCGCAGTGGAGGGGGCCCTACGAGGTAATGAAAAGGGTCTCACCGGTCAATTACCTCATCAAGCAACCTGACAGGAGGAAGAAGGTCCAACTCTATCACATAAACCTGCTGAAGACGTACCAGGGACGAGAGGAGGTGGCTTTGATGGCCCTGGAGGGCAAAGGAAAAGAGGAGGCTCTACCACAGGTGCGCCGTGGCCAAACTCTCCTACCGGAGCAGTCAAGACAGCTAGACAAGCTGATTATGAACTTCGGTCTAATATTCTCTCCATTCCCAGGACAAACAGATGTCCTGTTCCACCATATCCACACTGAACCCGGCAAGAAGGTGCATATCCGCCCTTACAGGATTCCTGAGGCTCGCCGAGTCATCGCTAAGAAAGAGGTGAGGGAGATGTTGAGGATGGGCGTGATCGAGCCCTCAACGAGTGAGTGGTCCAGTCCCATAGTCCTGGTCCCCAAATCCGATGGTAGTATGAGACTCTGCAACGACTTTAGGGGCGTGAATGCCATCTCTACATTCGATGCGTATCCCATGCCCCGCGTGGATGAACTCTTGGAGCGCTTAGGAAAGGCCAAGTTCATCACTACCCTGGATTTGACGAAGGGATATTGGCAAGTGCCGGTGGCTCCGGAGGATCGCCCAAAGACTGCCTTCGCCACCCCAGAAGGGCTGTTCCAGTATGTGAGGATGCCCTTCGAACTGCACGGTGCCGCTGCAACTTTCCAACGCCTCATGGATGCCATTCTACGGCCCCATCAAGAGTATGCCGCGGCGTACATAGACGATGTGGTCATCCACAGCGAGGACTGGGATAGTCACCTCCTGCGATTACGGGCGGTGCTCGTGAGTTTGGAAGCCACAGGGTTGACAGCCAATCCAAATAAATGCTGCCTGGGCCTGTCCGAAGCGGAATACCTGGGGTACACCGTGGGGAATGGGAAAATACGCCCACAGGCAGAGAAGACCAGGGCAATTCGTGACTGGCCTCGACCCCGGACCAAGCGAGACGTTCGGGCCTTCTTAGGGATAACAGGATATTATCACCGTTTTATCCCGGGATATGCAACCATTGCCAACCCCCTCACAAACCTCATCAGGAAAAACCTGCCAAATCAGGTAGAGTGGAAAGACGAGACGGAAGAGGCCTTTCAATTGCTAAAAGATGGCCTGTGTTCTGATCCCGTTCTACAGGCTCCGGACTTCTCACAAGAGTTCATTGTGCAGGTCGACGCCTCGGATACAGGGCTCGGGGCCGTACTAGCTCAGGGTAAAGGTGAAGCAGAGAAGCCGATTCTCTTCATTAGTAGGAAGCTCAGCGATCGGGAACAGAGGTATGCGACCGTAGAGAAAGAGGCCTTAGCCATCAAGTGGGCCCTCGATTATCTCCGGTACTACCTACTGGGTCGGAGGTTTGCATTAGTTACTGACCATGCGCCCCTCACATGGATGGCTGGTAAGAGAAACAATAACAACAGAATAGCCAGATGTTTTTTGTCTTTACAACCGTTCTCTTTCCATGTCATCCACAGGGCCGGATCGAGGAACGGGAATGCAGATGCGCTGTCCCGACGCGACCAAGACGGTGCGTCTGGCGCCCGAACCTCCGGTTCGGTCCTGGGGGGGAAGGTATGTGGAAGGACCACCAGAGGGCAGGCTGGGCTCATGGATAGTAGCCCAACAAGGCATGGGAGACAAGGTAACCAGAGGCAATTAAGCACAGCTGACGGTACTAATGACATACTCTCCTTACCCCATAAGAGAGAGAATGGAACCAGCAGAGAGGGAGGGGAAAACTATCTCTGGAAGATGGCCACCGAGAGAGAGGAGCTATCCAGGAAGAACCACTAAGACGGTGACAGTCCCGTGACTTTTTGTTGTAGTTTAAAGATAATCATATTGTGTTCCTATTTCATCTGGAGAAGAAGATGTATGTTTTTCCTTGGAAGATTTTCATTGATTATGTTGGAGTGCTTGTGTTGACCAAATGCCCTCAATAGAGAACTGTGATCAATCAAGAAAACCTACTCCTGACTCGTTTATTCCACCTTCCCGCTTTAGAGTGACGCCCAATTACTTGGTCCGCTCACAATAGGGTCACGAATTGGGGATGGGCCCGAAACCATGCCTGAACCACCTCTGAATGGTGGAACCTGACATTGCCCACACAATGACATAGGTGACCCCTTCACCTTGACAGGCCTGCAAAATTTCATTGAGAAACAATGAGGTGTGTACCGTTGCAGGATCCAAGTAATGGCCTATGTCCTACAACACCTTTTTCAGAGATCGCTGCACACATGGATATGTTGTCCAGGCACCTGGCCGATGAGGTTCCTCCCACGGCATCGAGTATTGGCCAGGTTGAAGCCCGCTTTTTCAACAAAGATATACTTGTGATGGTTCACAGCAGCATCAAGAACCATCACCCTCTAAAAAATATATTTTGGTTAGTTATTTTTACAGTATAGTTCCAATATGATATTGTGAAGTAGCATGTGCATTAATAGTAACAGTAATACGGTATATAGTGCTGTACCTGAACATACTCGGCCCGCAGTTGTTTCACCCAGTCGTTGTTTCTCTCAAAAGGCACCAGGTAAATGTGTTTCATAGATACCTGGTGCCTCTTCGAAAGGCGGTTGATTGTTGTTAGGATGATGGATGCCACATTACCAAAGGTGTAATCGTTCTCCTCAATGGCCTGCTTTATTTCGGACAGCCGTATGTCATTCCTGGCCCTCACCACCACTGCCCACTCCTGCTGGTCGGTCAGCACACCAGCACGGCAACCACCTTGGGGTCTTCTGTCAATTCTGAGGGTAGAACAGAGTATACTGTCAATAGATCATACTGTAACATGTTTTGTGAATTTACATGCCTTACAATATGTAATTTACTGTAAATGTAATGGTAAAGCATAGCGCTTATCCTGCAGACTGACTGGTTTTCTTGGCTAAATGTTCTCGTGATCGAATTGACAGTTGATCGTTTCAGATTGGGGTGAACTAATCTGTCAGCCTCTGCCATGGTAAGACCTCTGTTTACCACATGGCCAACGACGATGGCCTGGACTTCATTAGACACAACAGTTCCCTGCTGTCTGCCTCCCTCTCTCTGATGTCTTTGACAGGGCCCATGTCCACCTCTTTGACCTGTTTGATGGGGCCCATGCCCACCTATCGGACAGGCCCCTTGTCCACGAGCTCTTTGATTTCTTTCTTTCCCTTGCTGCCTATCCTGTTGAAATCATGTTGAAATCTATTAGCAATAACCGGTAGTCATTATGAATGGCTATCATGTTTCATACATGTAATTTTGATGTTTATACTTTACAAAGACACATTTTTATTTCTGTAGTTCTCAAAATCCATATATAGGGGGCAAACTACCTGCCCTCCAGGACACCAACAGCACCCGATGTCACAGGAAGGCCAAACAAGATCAAGGACAGCAACCACCGAGCCACTGCCTGTTCACCCTGCTATCATCCAGAAGGCGAGGTCAGTACAGGTGCATCAAAGCTGGGACCGAGAGACTGAAAACCAGCTTCCATCTCAAGGCCATCAGACTGTTAAACAGCCATCACTAACATAGAGTGGCTGCTGCCAACATACACACTCAAATCTCTTGCCACTTTAATAAATGAAATAAATGGATTTAATAAAGGTATCACCAGTCACTTTAAATAACGCCACTTTAATAATGTCTACATATCCTACATTACTCATCTCATATGTATATACTGTATTCTATACAATCTACTGCATGTTGCCTATGCCGCACGGCCATCGCTCCTCCATATACAGTTGAAGTCGGAAGTTTACATACACTTAGGTTGGAGTCATTAAAACTTGTTTTTCAACCACTCCACACATTTCTTGTTATCAAACTACAGTTTTGGCAAGCCAGTTAGGACATCTACTTTGTGCATGACACAAGTAATTTTTCCAACAATTGTTTACAGACAAGATTATTTCACTTATAATTCACTGTATCACAATTCCAGTGGGTCAGAAGTTTACATACACTAAGCTGACTGTGCCTTTAAACTGTTTGGAAAATTCCAGAAAATTATGTCATGCCTTTAGAAGCTTCTGATAGCCTAACTGACATAATTTGAGTCAATTGGAGGTGTACCTGTGGATGTATTTCAAAGCCTACCTTCAAACTCCATGCCTCTTTGCTTAACATCATGGGAAAATCTAAAGAAATCAGCCAAGACCTCAGATTTTTTTTTTAGACCTTCACAAGTCTGGTTCATCCTTGGGAGCAATTTCCAAACGCCTGAAGGTACCACGTTCATCTGTACAAACAATAGTATGCAAGTATAAACAACATGGGACCTCGCAGAGTCATTCCGCTCAGGAAGGTGATGTGTTCTGTCTCTTAGAGATGAACGTACTTTGGTGCAAAAAGTGCCAATCCCAGAACAACAGCAAAGGACCTTGTGAAGATGCTGGAGGAAACAGGTACAAAAGTAAAAAAGCCAGAATACGGTTTGCAACTACACATTGGGACAAAGATCGTACTTTTTGGAGAAATATCCTCTGGTCTGATGAAACAACAATAGAACTGTTTGGCCATAATGACCATCGTTATGGTTGGAGGAAAAAGCGGGAGGCTTGCAAGCCGAAGAACACCATCCCAACCATGAAGCAACATCATGTTGTGGGGTTGCTTTGCTGCAGAAGGGACTGGTGCACTTCACAAAATAGATGGAATCATGAGGATGGAAAATTATGTGGATATATTGAAGCAACATCTCAAGACATCAGTCAGGAAGTTAAAGCTTGGTTGCAAATGGGTCTTCCAAATGGACAACGACCCCAAGCATACTTCCAAAGTTGTGGCAAAATGGCTTAAGGACAACAAAGTCAAGGTATTGGAGTGGCCATCACAAAGCCCTGATCTCAATCCTATAGAAAATGTGTGGGCAGAACTGAAAAAGTGTGTGCGAACAAGGAGGCCTACAAACCTGACTCAGTTACACCAGCTCTGTCAGGAGGAATGGGCCAAAATTCACTCAACTTATTGTGGGAAGCTTGTGGAAGGCTACCCGAAACGTTTGACCCAAGTTAAACAATTTCAAAGCAATGCTACCAAATACTAATTGAGTGTATGTCAACTTCTGACCGACTAGGAATATGATTGAAAGAAATAAAAGCTGAAATAAATAATTCTCTCTACTATTATTCTGACATTTCACATTCATAAAATAAGGTGGTGATCCTAACTGACCTAAGACAGGGAATTTTTACTAAGATTAAATGTCAGGAATTGTGAAAAACTGAGTTTGAATCTATTTGGCTGATGTGTATGTAAACTTCCGACTTCAACTGTATTTATATGTACATATTCTTATTCATCCCTTTACATTTGTGTGTATAAGGTAGTTGTTGTGAATTTGTTAATTACTTGTTAGATATTACTGCACTGTCGGAACTAGAAGCACAAGAATTTCGCTACACTCGCATTAACATATTCTAACCATGTTACAAATAATATTTGATTTGATTTAGTAGATAAACCAGTTAAAATCTATAGGTTAACGGTTAAGTGATTAAGCGCAGTTGGATTAAGTGATGGTCAAATGTTTTTAAACAAATGAGAAGAGACTCATATGAAAAGTACTGTGAGCATTGCATTGTGAAAGGCTTTATATGAAAGGTATTTCTAGATGAAACACTGATTAGGTTTGGTGAAAAAGTTACTGTGTGATTTAGTGTGTTCTACTTAGTCAATGGAAAATGTGCTTTAATTTTTGAAAAACAGCCTTTTAGATGTTCTATTTTGAGTGTTGTGCTGACTTGTGAGTACCAAAGCGATTTAAAAAGTTGTGTTAACCAATAATCAACACCAGATGGCAGTCAAACTCAGCCAATGCGGACGTCAAGTTGAAGACATTCTCTACCTTTACATGAACCTTTTCTGTTATTTGTGTTACGATAATTGTCTATAACATGGTGTAAGCTGCAAACAATGACTTCTGACTGACTGAGACTTCAATTACAAATCTCTCTCTAATGTGCAACATTTTCCAAAGGTGCCTTTCTAACTTTGTAAAAAATATGTTTTATAGACACTTTGGAATGACCCCTATATTCAGCTCTTATTTTCTTCTGGTGGAAATGTAAACTGATGTTTGTGTTCTTGTGCAGTACTCTATGAATGATCAACCTAGTGTTCTATTAACACAACAGAAGGATCAGGCAGTAGTTTTCAGTTTGGATAGAAAGATAAAAAAAAAATTAAAAAAACAATGTTACTTATTTATCTATCCAAATATATGATTCCAATCAAATCTTCAAGATTTTTATATTCAGGATTCATACCATTATTATACCGCGCTAGAAATTGTTGCACCATAAGATGTGGATGCCGATTAAGGCAGCCCTCCGCACCTCTCTGATTCAGAGGGTTAAATGCAGAAGACACATTTCAGTTGAAGGCATTCAGTTGTACAACTGACCAGGTATCCCCCTTTTCCTTTCTCATACTGATCAAGATCACACCCCACTTAAAGGGTGTGGCAGAAAATGGTGCAATACCTCCCTTGGGAGCAATACTTGTTTTTTTATCGGGTTTTCTCTATGTAGAGGGTGAAAGGGTACCTTTCAATCTGTGTTCGATGGTATCTATTGGGGTGGGAGGAGAAGGTCAGGGGTCAGGGTGTCAAATGGGTCATGGGGAATGGGAGGGTACAGAACGAAGGGACACTGAATTCCAGCAGTGCATTCTGATGTCTCTGCCACTGTGCCCTACATCTCTTTATGGGTGATTGAGTGTGGGTGTTAAATGTGCACTGCTTGACTTCTCTCCAAAGGTGAGTTTCCTCCCCCACCCCGTTCAGCACCCCCTCCCCATGTCTTCCTCCTCTTCACACACATATGCTACTCTGACCACACGGGACAATGGGAGACACTTGGAGTGAAGCTGGAATTGACTTGGGGAGCTACCCCCATGAGGCTATTGTTAGTGTTAAGCATTGTTACGCCAACAATACCCCTGCTGAGGAAAAATTCTACATTTACATTCCTTATGAAGGAAGAGGAGGAGTAAAGGCCCTTATTGGAATTGTATGGGTCCGTAAGGCTTTTGTTCTTAGTAGTGGGGATGCATTTCTCCAGAAGTAACAGATTGGAGGGTGGTCCTCTTTGAATAGCGTGATGAGCCTGAGTAGGGTTTGTGTTAGACTGTGGTCCTGGCTCCAATGCAGAAGAGATTAGCTAGTCCACACAATTAGTTCAACATGCAGACTTCATAACTACATTTACATCTTACATTTTAGTGAATTAGCAGACGCTCTTTTCCAAAGCAACTGACAGTTAGTGCATTCATATTAAGATAGCTAGGTGAGACAACCACATATCACGGGCATCAGTAAGTACAACTTTTCCTCTATTAAAGCAGCTATCAACAAACTCAGTGCTAGTAAGAAAAGATAAGTGTGCCTATTAGTGCATAAAGGCAAGGGTGTTACATGTGATACATTCAGGGATACAAGCGGACTCATAGTGAACCACATGACCTGACAGGAGCAGCTCGGGTCCCCGTGGATCTTAATTTGGACAGCAGGAGTGGACAGGAGCCACACTGTGACAGCGACCTGAGGATCCCACTGGGAACGTTGTTCCCTCTGGCTTGGCGTGGTGACACCCCAGGGTAGATGTGTGTTTGACCTCAGGCTCGTCTCTCACAACAGATGTCCATCACTAAACAATGTCATTAACTTGTCCTGGACGGACAGGGCCCATGGGGATCTCCCCTCTAATGCAGAGATATATCATTAAGGAGAAGATGAGGTATGCCAAGGTCTGCTCTGATCAATATGACGGGTAGAGAGGGGTGGACGAGGGATGAGGACAGTGTTTTGTGATGGTGACCTTGTCTTGTCTCCTTGGCAGACGTTGGTGACTTTTGACCTAAACCCTGTGAAAAGCCAGAATCCGACTCAACATTTATCTCCCCTTCACTGACTGCACCCCAGATCAGATCAGCACAGTTTTGGAATAAAATGGGCTTGTCTGTCTACTTCATCATTCCCTGGTAGTGGCTTTACCCTGTGTTCAAACGTTTGTCCTTTTTACAGAATGTTGTGTTTTAATTGTGGCAATGAAGCCAAATGAACCCAGGCTAGTCTGTTGCTACTACAGCCATAGCAGCTCACAGAGCAGCATCTATTTTACCAAAATAATTGGTTTAAAAAGAGGATTATGTTTCAGAAGGGGTTAAACATTAACTTCTAAATAACAAAACCCCTAATGTTTCAGAAGTGGTTCCATTCACTTTTAGAATTCAATTCATCGGAAGCTTGAAACATCCTCCTGTGTCTTTCGCTCATCTTTTCACGGTGGTAACGAGCATTTCAATCTGAAATCCAAACAGAGGAGTCCTATAAAGTGAAAATAGGAAAAGTGACTTAAACATTCTTTCTATCTTTCTGTTGTTTTTGATTGTGTTCTGGTTGGTTATTTTGTGTTTCTAAGCTCCTGTTCATCCTCCAGTCTCAAGGACCCACTTTTTAACAGTCTCAAATCAGAAACAGATGTCAGCTGCACAAATTTGCAACTCCCCCACATCTGAAATCTCCAATATCTACTGCGTGAATGGTTTGCAAATAGATGGATGTTCCTTGCATATACTGCACAACTATTTACATTGTCTTTAGTCAAGTGATGGATCTGCCCAATGTCCTCCCATTGCTTGTCTTGTAGAATGCAAAAAAGGTGATCAACACCACATTCAAACCTTTCTTATCACTTTTCACACATTTTTGGGCAATCAACTGAATAATCCCTTCATCTGGTATGGACACAAAGTACTGTATCTTGATAGATTATGATATTTTTTTTAAAGAGAGAGGTATTTTTTTATTCAACCATCATCAGATAAAAAAATTAAAATGTCAGGACTTCCAGTGAGTGTCGTTTTTTTACTTCTATACTGTACCAGAAAGCTCTGCAGTGTGTAGATCGGTGGGGGTCGTACTGGCATGGCAGATTGGGTGGGTGGGGTAGAGTGCAGGACCAACTAAAATTTGGTATCAGGGTTAGCCCACACCCGTCCTCAGCCCAGGATAACCAATATTGGTTATTGATCATGGGGATTATAAAACAAGAAGGACACTGGGAGCTGTGTAAAGACACACATCCCATCTGGCACTGACTCAAGCTGTTCCACGATATGATTTAGAACACATAAATGGCAAAAAAATAATAATTATGGATGCAAAGAAAAGTTGTAGGTTTTTCAAAAGCAAGTTAATGACTATTACAGTACTGAATAGCCTAAATATAATTTCCTTGATCGACAGAAGGCATCATCTCATCATCTCATCCATAGGAATTTGCATCTCCAAGTCCTATGAATTGTAGTGGCTTTGCGTGTAGCTTTAACTGGGCGTACCCGTTTATGCTAATGAGCCTAGGGGTTCACCCGGATCTAGCGCCAGTGCAGATATCTACTCCCTACTTTATCGTCTTCACACTGGCGCGAAAAAACGCATTGTGTGGCTACTATTTATCAGACTGTGGGCGGAATCAATTCAACCACTTTTTCACACACCCTGCTGAAAGAAATAGCTACCGAATTTATACTTTGTTTAAGTACATTTCGTTCGGCGTGATCTCTTACGGTTTTTACCCATTTTCCTCGAGGAGTTCCAACTACTAGTATACCAGCTGATACGGAGAGACTCCAGTGCCAGGAATTGCAGTGTGATCCTTAGATAAAGCGGTGAGTGTTTTAGACAACTAATCTAGCTAGCCTCATGAAGCGATGGCCTACAAACATCTCAGAAGATGGAACTTTATATCTGTATAACTTAATGGCTGCTACTTCGTTCCGTTTTAACATCCAGACAAAGCGAATATAGCCGATTTCAATGAAGTAGACTAGCCTATTTTGTTTTGTGTCAATGCGCTTTCGGCAATTAATATGGCACGAAGCAGCACACCTACAAAACATGGAGGTTTCTACCCATTGGCTAACCTAGGCTACCGGTGGTGGGCATTGGCCAATTTACGCAATTACCTGTAAGGAGTCTTGTTTTTCTCGATTGTTTTAGAAGGTTAAACCGGGGCATAAAACTAGATTACGTAATAGACTGCATGTGTCCAGACAAGGCCAGATTATCACCGCCCACAGGAAGAAATCAATTATTAATTTAGTCTAATTTGTAGGAGGCACCAGGCTAAGATTAGAATGCACTGTTACAATGTTTAAAGGACCTGGATGGTACTGATGATTGTATAACCGTGTTTAAAGGCGCAGCATTGGATGCGACAAGATGATTTATTGTGTATCTTAAAGACAATGTGTAGATTCGTATTAATGTAGCAGAAATATTCAAAGAATAGGACTGATGCACTACTTTGCTTTTTTTTAGGTTGTGTGAAGATTTTCTCCAATATCGGAGTCGAGTGTGATCATCTATGCTTGGAATAAACTCCAGAGTATCACGTTGTGACAGTTGGGAGATGGAGTACGACCGCTATCAGCACTATTTCTTAGATGACCTTGACAAAGAGGAGGACTTCTACAAGTCAACCGCACCAAGTGAGGACATATGGAAGAAGTTTGAGCTACTGCCCACCCCTCCCATGTCTCCCACCAGGACATTAGGTGGTAACATGCACGTTCCCCCGGGAGACAAGTTCGGCTGGCTGTCCAAGGTCTTGGGTCAGGATGAGGAGTACGAGGGACCTGACACCGAGGAGCTTTTTGGGAACATGAGTTCCATTATTATCCAGGACTGCATGTGGAGTAGTTTCTCGGCCAGTCAGCACTTGGAGAAAGTCAACGAGCGCCTGTCAGCTGCAGCCCAGGCTCGTCTCTCCCCACCAGCACCCCAGAACTTTGCGACTGTGAGCAAAGTGCAGTGCACCCTGCCGACCCAACCTGATGCGACATTGCCCAGCACCGTGGCAGAATGCGTTGACCCAGCGTCTGTGCTCACCTTCCCAGCCATCAGCTGTAGGAAACCGGCATCATCGGGCTCTGAGTCTCGCTCCGATTCCTCTGGTAAGAAACTGGCCATGTAGTAAATAGATTCACCTCTGCTAGATGTTGCCTAATCAATGCGTCAAGCTGAGGCCGCCAGGGGAAAGCCTTCACTAGGCTGGACGTTGACATTTGCTGAGTCAAAGTATTCAGCTTTACTTAAGCCCTTATCTCCTGCACAAACTATAATCTCTCTCACTTTCAGAGAATGTCTCTTTTCCTCAGCCAAGATTTGTAAACGGTTGCTGCAAATGCTTAGGTCACAGATGCAGGAGGCCCAGTAAAAAAACAAACACCTCCCTACAAGCTTTGTGCACCAAGCTTCCCTCCTAGAATTGTATGACAGTGTGGGAGGTGGGGTTCTTGGAGATTTATTATGTGGCGCCAGGCCCCATGACGATAAACTTTCTGCCTGCTGAAATCGGCGTTGGTGCATTAACTTAAAAAAATACAGCATTTTGGCATGACATGAATGACCGAAGCTTGATTAACACTAAACTAAAGCAGGTCTTCTCCTTTGCTCATGAGAATATAGATTGTCCTTTAATAGTTTACCCCAGAACACCTTGCCCAAACGATTTAGGACAAGTACTGCCTCATCCTTCAATAGATAATTTTCCAGTGTTCTCTCCACTAACAGCCTGTCAGAAGTCTGAGGCTTTAAGACTCCTCTTTATGGAAGTGAGGGAACTCCCCTGTGCATGTGTAATGATGTGTGGTTGTTTCTTTTGATGTAACAGATGATGATGACGATGAGATTGATGTGGTGACTGTGGAAAGCAAGCAGAGCCGAGCCCGACTGTTGGGAAGCCGTAAGGCTGTGACCGTCACTGTCCGCGCTGACCCCTGCCCACAGCGTTTCCACATGTCTGTCCACCAGCAGCAGCACAACTATGCAGCCCCTTCCCCTGAAAGTGACCCGGAGGAGGAGGATGAGGAACCACAATGTAAACGGTTCTGTCCAGACTCCAGCCACCACCAGCAACCAGACTCCCCAGCCTCCATCTCCCCCCAAGGGTCCTCTGCAGACAGCCCCCAGAGCTCTGACGCTGAGGACACTGACCGCCGGAAGAACCACAACTTCCTGGAGCGGAAGAGGCGGAACGACCTTCGCTCCCGCTTCTTGGCACTGCGGGATGAGATCCCGGGCCTGGTAGAGTCGGCCAAGACTCCCAAGGTGGCCATCCTGACCCAGGCGACAGAGTACCTTCTCCAGCTGCACAGCAGAGAGAAGCACCAGGCCCAGGAGAGGAAACGCCTCAAAGCGCGCCAGCAGCAGCTCCTCCAGAGGCTAGCCACCCTCAAACGGTCCTTAGGATAGAAACAAACTATGCAGTGGACTCTTAATAAATCAATAGCCTCATTCTAAAAAGCCATGGACTTTTCTCTTTACGCAAACTGCCACTTTCAAAAGGCTAGGACATTTCCTCAAACTCAATGCCTCATGCAAAAAAAGATGCGTATGAAATGCCTCACTCATTATGCTTTGGATTAGGTGGATCTCAGCCTGTGAACCAATGGTGGGGAGGCTGGCGTTAAGGACATTTCTGTGTTAGTCATGTTTTCTCATTTTGCACATTGAGTGATGACATGGCGGTAGTTGACATGTGGTGGTGTTGATTCCTGGTGTGCATTGATGGTGATATTTGTAGATTTCACAGGAACAGGTGAGAGGATGCTGTGATTAAACCAGAATGAAACTTACTTCCAAATGTCATAAGTGTCTCGTAGCTTGTCAGTTCATTTTATAGCCTTGTCTTGTGTATCTAGGTTGTAAAAGTCTTTCTTTGATGAATGATCAATGCACACTTGGATTGAAGTTTAGTAGCGACACCTTGTGTACACAGAAAGTGAGTCACTCATCGTTTGTTTTCTTCGTGGCTGGTTTATTTGATGCACAAATTGTTCTGTAAATAATAGCATATTGCTCTGTTAAGGAGACATTAATGTTGTTCTCTAAAACAGCCTTCAGGGAGCTTTTTTTTGTATAAATGTCAAAGTAGCACTGCTGTACTTTATAATTACATGTCACTTTGACGCTATTTTGACTGCTTGTTCCTCTGTTTGAGATTTGATTTCTGTATTCATAAAATGTTGATAACATTTGTGTATAATTGTGATATTTGTCCTTTTGATGGTTCTATCAGATTATATGGCAACATGGTTAACATAGGGAATTGAAGCAGTGTATTCTTATTGAAAGAACAATCCAATGTATTAACTGTATAATGACTGAATGCATAAACACGCGTTCACTTCTGCAATACAGATCAAGTGTCTCAGAACATTCTGATTTGGCAGCTAGAGTATTCCGTTTTAAATTCTCTTCAGTTTCATCAGTTTCCATAACCTATCAAACAACATTTTCTCAGTCCGTGTCAAAAGTTTCCCATAGGATGATACTATGGGACCCTAAACCATAGAGACATGCCCTATGATAAAAGTGCATGTATTGACTTTGAAGGTAGTATTTGCTTGAACTTCCATGCTTAACTTCCATCTTGCCAGATTGCAGCATGCAGAATCTGGATTTAGAGGGAGTGTGTCCTTGAAATGGGTGATACCTTGGGGGATCCTCCCCTCTGCAGTGGCTGCTGCATGCAGGGCACTTGATGTGCTCTCAACTAGGTTACACACAATCTTTAGAACAGTCCCTGGTGTGTGGCGAGGGTCTCTGTGTGATCTCCTATCCTGAGATGGGTTCAGTCATCCTATTATAAACAAGTATGTAGTGACTGAGAAGCCTTGCTCTTAATCTACCTATGCATGCATGGTAGAGCGGTTTGAACCTTGAGAAGCCTTGGTCTTAATCTACCTATGCATGCATGGTAGAGCGGTTTGAACCTTGGGAAGCCTTGATCTTAATCTACCTATACATGCATGGTAGAGCGGTTTGAACCTTGACTGCAAAAGGGAAAGGTGCTGTGATGGTCACGTGGAGAAGCAGATGTAAGAAAGGAGCTCGGTCTCTGCTTTACTTTCCAATTGGTCATAAATATTCTACACTTCTAGGCAGGGAATCAGAGTGCAGTTGATCTGCAGGTTACATTTTTTAAATTTAACTAGGCAAGTCGAGAACAAATTCTGATTTACAATGATGGCCTACCAAAAGGCCTCCTGCGGGGATGGGGGATTCAAAATAATATATAGGACAAACACCACTATATAAAGCGAGACTTAGGACAACATAGCAAGGCAGCAACACACAACAACACCCCCCACAGCAACACCCCCCCAGCTTGTGTATGTTTTGCGATGAGTCTGTTGGCACCTGGTCCTTTGTTCTTCCACCCATAAAGTGTAGCTAGGTGTCGTGTGCCATCCCGCCATAATTCACAGCTGGTTCTGTTGTATTATGCTTGAGAAACACATAGAATGAGGCAACACTTAGCTAAGCATCTAAGGCCAATTAGCACTTAGCTGTCCTTAGCATAGCAAGCTGGAACAGCGTGTTGCGTTGATTCTTGATTTAACTATGGCCCACAAAGAATTCTGAAGCAATATTTTACCCTATGTGAGCTTCTTCCTCAGTGAAGTAACCCAGGTTGCCATTGGTGATGTCAGTAACCTGTCTGAACAGGAGCACAGTGAATGTTGGAAATTTGAGGATTAGGATTTTTATTGCACTGTAGCCTGATAGACCAGTCAGCCACACCCTCAACCGTCTCACACCACACAGCCCTTTGTCCCACTGTTGACGGTTGGTAGTTAACCTGCATTCATTGAGCCCTAGGGGCATCCTTTTTCTGTTCCCATTCTGTTGTGAATGTGTTCTACACAGTGTACAAAATATTAGCAACACCTGCTCTTTCCATGACATAGACTGACCAGGTGAAAACTATGATTCCTTATTGATGTAACTTATTAAATCCACTTAAAATCAGTGTAGATGAAGGGTAGCAGATGAGTTAAAGGATTCTTAAGACATGGATTGTGTATATGTGCCATTCAGAATATTTAAGTGCCTTTGAACAGCCGCACCGGACCGAGTCTGTCCAGAACTGCAACACTGCTAGGGTTCATGCTCAACAGTTTCCTGTGTGTATCAAGAATGGTCCACCACCCAAAGGACATCCAGCCAACTTGATAAAACTGTGGGAGGCATTGTAGTCAACATGGGCCAGCATTCCTGTGGAACGCTTTCAACACCATGACGAGTACATACCCCAACTAATTCAGGGTGTTCTGAGGGCAAAGCGGGGTGCAACTAAATATTAGGAAGGTGCTCCTAATGTTTTGTACACTGTGTATATGGACTTTCTCAAAGAAGTAGAACGTTCCAGAACATTTCAGATATAAATGTGTTGAGTAGAGCTGCTGCAATGCTCTATTTCATACGGTTGTGAGTTAGCCCGATCCAAGATCTTCAGCCAACTCACCTGATTATAATTGTTACAATATATAAAGAATAAAGCACTGTGGCTCCCCTGGCGATGTGACCGAGGAAAGCCACTGTTTGGAGCGTCAGCCATGTCCAACCAGCATTGTAGGCTGCAGTGCTACACCCACACCTGAGACCACTCAGCCTCGTTAGGCTGAAACGCACCTGGGACATTTAAGGTGCTGCAGTAGTTCAGCACCGAGAGCTTTACAGACATTTGTTTGAAGCCCCTGGAAATTGAGTTCTCTACAGGAAGGAGTAACTGGACTACAAGTGAAGCTGGTAAACTTGGTAGCAGCCCAGCTAGTTTCATTAGTCTAACTTTAGGTTCAGTTAAGGACAGTGTTTTGTTTTCAATTACATTTTGAGAACAGTCTTTGTTAACCTTTTATTTTAAATAAATATGCCTGGTTTAAGCTGTGCTTCTGTGTGTTGGAAGTCTGTCATTGTTTCTTGTTGTTGCCATCCTACCAGACCACACCTAGTGAGTTGGTTACTGGCCCAACGCTCTTAACTGCTAGGCTATCTGCTGCCCTACACTTCATGGGAAAGCAATATATTTTTCTAGAGAACCCACTTTTCTGTTTACAGTTGTGTTTATTTAGTGGTTATGCAATTGCGATTAGGCATAAAGCAACTAATATGCAAAGTACTCATCCCACAGTCTTTACTGAGTCACTGGGGGCGGTTTCCAACTGTTACTGCAGAACCTAATGATAGTAATAACGATGAGTGAAAATGCATGTGCAAACACTGTTAAAAGTCAAGTATACGTCTCAAGAGTGTCTCCCTCCATAGCGTCAGGATCTTTCCCATGTAGTAAGTGGTGATGTAAGACAATCTGTTTGTCCCGTGAGCTGCTCTGTTGTGTTGGGGCCCCTGACGGTTAAACTCGACTGGCTTGTCCAACTGGCTTTTCTGGTATGAAGCCACGCCCACACAGCAACCTCTGAAATACTGCATGTGTGATCACTTCCACACATGTTTTTGAGGTGGCCTGGTGTGTGTTAAAGATCAAATATTTAATTCTCACACGTGTTCTACAGTTATCCCTATTACAACCCGACTCTTAACTGCATGCGTGTCGGTTGTCTTGCATGTGTCTGGTGGTGTGAAGTCATTGTGTCTGTGGGCATACCATGTACTGTATGTGTCATGGAGGCCTGTGTATCCTGAATCCGTGTGTATTCCCCAATAATTGATATTTTGAGCAATCGCAGATCTTCTACCTCTCTGATCTGATTGGACAAAAGGCCAAGTAGATCAGATCTGAATTGTGCTGCCTGTTTAAATGCAGCCTAAGTGAGCTCTAGTGGTGGTCAGACCACAGTGTATGTCTGATCAGGGTGATGATTTGGTCAGTTTGCGGTACAGGGAACTCTGATCTTCCTGATTTATAGATCCTCTCCTCAGAACGCTTTGTTATTCCTCTCCCCTGTTGAAATCTCCCTACACAAGCAAGTATCCTCATTACACCGTCATACTCCTCCTGGACTTTTTTTCTCTCCATTTCTCTCTCCACAAATATGTAATCCACGTAAGTCGCTACACGCTGGTTCTCCTTCACCTCTCCTTCCACTACACTGCTAATCAGCACCACCAACACATCCACTTTAGTCGACATAAACACTTTGACCTGGTGCCATCGATGCCTATTTAAATCAAGAATAGAGGTCTTCCCAGCAAATCAGCTCACATACAACAGGTAATGACTAGGAGGGCTGACTTGATGATCTTAGTGGTTGATTGAATGGCTGGGGATAATTTACTGTGTGGATAATTTGAGAATTGTGGTTAACAGGATGACCAGGGCAAGGGTCAGTGGCCTGATATCAGAGCGGAGACAATGGGAGAGCAGAGCGTCTGTGTATCTGCTCTTTTGTCAATGGGGCAATAGTATCCCAGCTCAGAGAGAGAACAGATAAGTGTGTGTGGGTGTGCACTAGGCTGCAGTGATAGTGTTCTAGGGTAGCAAACAGTCCTCTATGATGTGCTACTCTGTGTGTATGTGTTTATATTTGACTGTGCCAGTGTGTGTTACGGTTCATTTTCACACAATTGATTACCCAAATAGATAGATTCCCTCATCACTGAGCTGAACAATAATCAGTCTGGCTAACCCAGTGCATAAACGTTAGCCCAACCTCCTCACAGAACAGCACAGAGAACAGCTCTATGAGGAATGCTGCCAGGTTATCCACCAGCATAAATGCAAATAATATAAAGTACTTCCGGAGCCAGAAAAGGTTGTGTGACGATTGCAACACACCTCAGTAAACATTGAGCAGTAAACATTGAGCAATATCTGAACAACTGCATCTCTGTTCTTGTCGATGAAAGTTTCGTAACATACCCCCCCTCAGCTGTCGTGAGACATTCCATACCTTTGCACTTTAACACAGAGAGATATTGGGCAATGTTTTTTCTGCCATGTTAAGTCATTATATTCCCCTGTATTCTTCTCACTGGCTTGGTTATGCGGAGTTTACATAGTGTCTTTACATAGTGATTCAGAGAGGAAGTCGACTAAAAGCACAATAGATCTTGTTGAAACGGTTCCTTATCAGGTCGGAGCCCATCTGACCCAGATGTTGTTAAACATGCGGCTTTCTTTGGTCTTTTGATTATATTGTCTTTACGGTGCTGCAATCACACATTTGACTGCCTCTCCCTTATGCTTTAACTTATGTCTACTTTGAATGTAAGATTGGAGGTCTTCTGGGACATTGTGTTTTGCAGTTTCTTTCCAGTAAAATAGTGATAAAATAATAGAAGTTCAGCTGGAGAATGGAGAGAATATTGCTGGGTGGACCTACTTTCATTTCTGTAGTCTTTAATTTTAAAACATTTTTTGTATTTTTTAAAAAACATTTATTTAACTAGGCAAGTCAGTTGAGAACAAATTCTTATTTTGAATGACTGCCTAGGTATTACTTAACATCAACACTTTTTAGAACACACCTTTCCCTCATTTTATTTTTAAGTGACTGCGATTGCAGTCGAGGGAGAGAGCAGAGGAGATTTTGCCTGTTTTACATGGACACACTTGAAAATAAAAAGGAGAGCCGCACACTAGGAGCTCAGATGCAATAATTTTATAACATAATAACCAATGTTTCGACAGACAAGATGTCTTCATCAGGGTATAAAATGGATATGGACACACTCACATGCACACACACACACTGTCACTCTCTCTAGCTTTATTTATCACTTCGTCTCACCGTCTGTTCGTTTCTCCATCTCTATTCCCATCTCCATGTCTCCCAGTCCCTCTATCTTTCTCTCACCAACAGGTTCTTCCTAGACTTCAGCCCTTCCCTCAGGTCCATATTTCTGTGTTTCTGGTCCTCTGTGATATAGGCCAGAATCATCAGCCCCTTTCTGTTTCTCTCTCACTCTGTCTCATCCCAAGGCCAAAGTTACATAACAGGAATGATTCAGTCGGGACACGCTGTTTCTCTACATCTGGCCCTTGCTAATTTGTGACATACATGCATGTTCTGCATTTGAGCTTTGCAACTCTATCATCTTGTTCTATTTAAATACAAAATAAACAGTAATGGGTTCACAGAAGAGTAGGAATTTCACCCTTTATGCAGTGAAATTACAATATCAAGCTCTGACTGTTCTTGGCAAATCTCAATAGAGGAAATAGTGTAGATGCCCATTGTAGAGTAGTGACTTGGTAGTGACTGGGGATGTTATTTTTGAAGCAGCAGTCCTGTGATGGTGGGGAGCTGGCCTCTCAGCTCGCCTGTCTAATATGGAGATAATCCTAATCCCGTTAGTCTAAACACCACGGCCATCTGGCCCCAGACAGACCCCATCACTGTGAATAATGAACTCGTCATAAGGTCCCCTGACCTGGACAACGAGCGCAGCACTACCTAGCCCAGGCCTAGTAGAACCTAGAACCACTCTGAACCAGGGAGCTGTAGCCTGAGACCAGTCTGACAATACGGGGTCAAAGATCAAATTTCCCGCCTAGTTCCATATTCAAAGGGCAAGGTATGGTGGTGGGATAAATGTAAATGAATGTAAGCACAGTAGCATTGTTGGAAGATGGAGGAGTAGGCCTACTGTAGGTTGTCCTATCAGTGATGTAGCAGTAGGTTTAGCATGTGATGTAACCATGGAGCTGGTGAATGGTTGATCAGGGCTACAGGAGAGGAGGCCTCAGCTCTTACAGCTGGTCTATTACCCTCACCCTGGCAACGTTCCATACAGAATGTAAGAGTGTGTGTAGTGTGTTCTTGTGCATGTGCAAGTGAACTGTGAAAGACTGATCTCTAGGGCTGTGGTTTGTATTTTGAAACAGAAAGGATTGCACACTGTACTCTCCCATACCACTAATTGGAACTACAATGTGCAAAATAGTGTAAACCTCTTCAACAAGTACCTATGTGTAATATGATGTGCATATGACGTTTTTGACAACAGTTAAATATAGTTCATATTTTAACTCAACGTCTGCCATAAATCTGACCTAACTCATGTTCTTTTCTCTCATATTTTCTCAATTCTTAACCTGTTGCTAGTTTTGAAACCAATCTGAAGCCATTGCGTCCCAGCTGAGAGCCATTGCTGTGTCTGAATGCTTTGTCAGTAAGCAGATGTTCCTTTGTTCGGCTCCGCAGTGCTTCACAGTATAAAGTTGCATCAGTTGTAGTCGGGACACTTGCTGCATCTTTTGAATCTCTTCCCATTGAAGATCTCCCTCCCCCTGCATACCCTCAAGCTACTCAGAGGGGTATTAACCCCTCCCCCATCCTCTTTAATCCCCTGCAGACCCCATAGTTGTCACAGAGGCTCTGTTTGGTTCTCTCCCTGTTCTTTGTCCCTTATGAAGCGACAGCCAAACCCTCACTAATCAGTTTCTCTCTCCACCCCACCACCACCATGCAAACAATGGCTAATTACCACACGGATGGAAATAGAAAAATAAGGGGGGGGGGGGGGCTACAGTAGATAGACAGACTGGAGAGACAACAATATAAACATATGTTTCCCATGCCAAAACTACCCTTTGAATTGCAATTTAATTGAGAGAACAAGTGGGTGAGCCCATGTGGAATACCAGATTTTGAACATAAAGCATTTAGATCATTGTGCTCCCAGTCTCTGTCTGTCCTGCCTCCATGGACAACAGTCACCAGTCTCTGTCTGTCCTGCCTCCATGGACAACAGTCACCAGTCTCTGTCTGTCCTGCCTCCATGGACAACAGTCACCAGTCTTTTCTTCTAACAGCAGCTGAATGTGTTTGGTGCTGTAGAATCTGGTTATGTAATAATCAATGCCCTCCTTTCACCTCTCTGTCTGTCAGAGAGTTGCAGACTGCATTGGTTGTGGTTCTAGCTCTGGGAAGTGGGAACAAAGAGGCAGCTCACGCTTCCTGATTTTGTATAGGGCTCCTTTCGAGGCAGAACGTGTAGGGAATGGCTGGACTGTGGTCTCTGCTTTGAGGGCCTTCTCTCTCCTGACTGTGGTGGTGTCTCTGGACTAGTCTGTGTTCCATAGAATGGCCTCTCTGAAAGTGGATTTTCAACACTTTTTGAGTCTGAGTCAGCTGTTAATACATGGCTATATAAACATGGAAAAGGTGCGTGTTTATGTGTGTATGGAGGGGGCGGGGTCAATGGATGAATAGACAGACCTGGGCAGTTATTTTGGAGATTGATTACCGTTAAGATAGTAATTTGGCTCCTACCCTCAGAGATGTGTGTGTGTCTCTATTCTACCCTCTTTGTTCTTCCCCTACACTCATGCCTGCTTAGTCCCCGCCCATCTACTGCTATGACATAGCATTATAACTCTGTCCGTCTCGCGCCAAAACAGGGAGGGTGTGGGGCCGGGGCTGTAAAAGCTATCTCTTTCTCTTCCCCTTCCTCCTAGGTGCTTGCTTCTGGCATGTTGCCAGGGCAACCCGGTGGTAGCAGGTAGAGTAGTAGTAGATACGCTCCTTTTTAGGTTCAGCCACTGCAGTTCTCTCTCTCTCTCTCTCTCTTCAATTAAATTAAAAGGGCTTTATTGGCATGGGAAACATATGTTTTACATGTCTCTGTCTCTCTCGCTCTCTCTCTCTCACACCAGCATTTCCCGCCACAACAGGGGGAGGAGCTTCCTGCTGTAGGTATTAAGAAGACTTGCTTTCAACTGCCTCCTCATCCCGTTAACCCCTACACCACCAGAGGGCTGTGAGCTTGTTTAGAGATCACAAAGACTAGGCTTGACTCTAAAATAGATACTCTCCTGTAGCCTATCGGACACAGTGGATAGGGTTTCTCACTCTCTAGCTTCAGAAAACCAGTAAAAATTATGACAGATCATCATCCCTCTGAAAATCCTAATTTTATATGGGCATAATGAATCATAAGGAATTTGTCTTGGAGCCACATTATTAAAAATGTTATAATGTTTTCAGGGTCTCAAAATGAATGTGTCATGATTCAAATTTAGGACAGCAGAGCCAAAATTCTGTATTTTTCAGTTCTTACTGCTACATGATACACTAAAAGGCTGTAAATAATTTATATGGCACCGTCGTTTGCAGAAGACACCAGAACGCATTGCATGTGATGTAATCATATGTAATTCTAAACCATAAATTCGCAGGTTAAAGTCATTTTAGATGTACTTCTTCAAAATTCCCCTATTGTTCTTTCACATCCTGTGTTTCTGGACATTTTGTAAAAAATTATCCCAAACTGGGGAAAGGAATTTGACTTGTACAATGCTGCCCTCTAGCGGGGATAATAATAATAAAACGTGAATGTCTCCCCAAAAAAGAGTCCTCTTTAAGTCTTGTTTTAAATAATTAAAGTTGCTACAAGGGCACACAAACACCATGAACTATGTCAAACAGGCTATAAAAATTAAGCTTTGCTAATAAAGTTCCCCCTCTTTGAAATGAAATACTCTATTGAATTTTTTGAAAGCTACAGAGTTAAAAGACAATTTATGCGTGCAACACCATTGCGGAGCCTATGGGGGCATGCAGAGGTCAAACTGAGCGCTGTACGGAGCTATGACCTCCCAAATTTTGTAACAATGCGGAGGGCTCTGCATTGACATGATTGGTTGATGGTAGGTAGGGGCGGGAGGTCCTGTATAAACACAAACTAATTTCCTTGACAACTTCCTTTACAACAGCTCTGCGCGCGCAAGTAGTATGCCTCTGACTTCTGCAGAGGCAGTATCACCTTAAATGGTACACGGCCAATGCAGACGACTTATTTACCATGCAGCGCCATGGCGCCTAGCCTAACGAATGTGCTCGTATACTCCCTTAAAAGACAGTCGCTTAAAAAAATGAGAGAACAGGGCAATAGTACTGTTTGTCCATTTTGAGACGCTGTAGCCAGTATACACTTCCTCAAAATTGTCATAATGAATCTACACTGAACAAAAATATTTATGCAACATGTAAAGTGTTGGTCTCATGTTTCATGAGCTGAAATAAAAACTCAAGAGTATTTCTGTATTTATTTTGAGTATTTCTGTCTGTAATAACAACTTTTTGTGGGGAAAAACGTATTCTAATTGGCTGGGCCTGGCTCCAAGGTGGGTGGGCCTATACCCTCCAAGGCTCACCCATGGCTGCACCCCTGATCAGTCATGTGAGATCCATAGAGTAGGGCCTAATGAATTTATTTAAATTGACCGATTTCCTTATATGAACTGTAACTCAGTAAAATCTTTGAAATTGTTGCGTTTACATTTTTGTTCAGTATACGATAACTCAAGAAGTCTATAATTAATTTTGATGTTTTTTTTTTGCCAAGGAGATCTTTAGTCTTACATCTGACTAAGATGTTTGGTGCAGTATTTCTCAACAAAGATTTTATTGAAGAATCCCTTATGTGGCTCGGAACACCTTGCGTTGTTGTTATTCTGGATGGCCAGATAGCTAGCAACAATGACAAGACGCTGCCATGTGGGGAATAGTAAGTGGCTCGTTTCAGACCAGTTTATCTTGTTCTTGATACCATGTCTGTTTTGAGGTGTTTTGACTGTCACCTTATGCTAATATGGCTCAAATTCACTAGCTAGCTAGCTAACCAACAACAGTAAAGATGTATTTGAGAGACAACAAGTGCTCATTGTGCAAATGTATTTATGTTTCAATAAACATTGGAGATAAATATTGTTTACATGTTGTCAACAATCTAAGCCAGCCCCATCTGTTTTGCCCCATAGTTGCGCACATGTCGGTTTTGTTACTACACACCCAACCTGTCTATTAGTCATAATTACATTTGGTTTAATGTTATGGTAATATTCCTGAACATAATGGCTAGGATCTGTATTATGTCCATTGTCCTTATAGTAATTTATTAAATGACAAGACCAAAAACTATAATATTTAGAATTCAGAGAGCATAACATTTTTATTAAATGGTAAGCAGATAATTCCTTCATTGCAAAAAGTATGTCAAGTTTCTCATTTGTTCAACACAAATTAGATCAAAAGCTCTAATTCTTCTATAGTGGTCCTATCCTTTTCAATGCCACAAATGCTTTCCCAACAGGATTGTAAACTCCACCCCAGCCTGTAAATGTCTGAGTTGATCAACAAAGTGCCCTCTGTTTCTATTCCCCAGACAGCCTGGAGGTGATGGTCACAGCTCACAGCAGGTCATATTATCCTGCTACTGCTCACACAGCAAGAATAGAAAATGTAACAAACTTTGCATAGTGTATTGTATTAGATTTGTAATTTGCCATGGGGAAATGTGTGTTTTTGGCAACCCATTTCAAGGATTTATGTACCAGAGTATGTTAACCATCTCTGATACATCTCATTTAACAGAAACACATGAATAAGATGTAAGTGCATCTGGTAACCCATTTATCAATTTGTGTCTTGATTAAGCCTTTTACAGGATGTCTGTGTAATATCTATTCCAGTCACAAGTAACAGATTTTACAGTAACTGCTTCTGTTGGGGTAAAACCATATAACCAAGGCGGATATGATTTTCCATGTGTGATCTTCAAAGTAAAAGCGACACCTATATCTTATTTTCCTGGGGCGTCTGCCTCTGTTACGTTGTTTATCAGGCTAAATACGGAGCATGGAACACGGCAGCCAATCAGCTTCCAACATGAGGGGTCCCATGGTTGCTAAGCAATTGCTGCTGTACTGTAATTCTATCAGATGAGAGAGCTGCAGGGGTTCGGAAGAAAGGCAATAAGAAATCATCATAAAACCCAGAGGAGACCAATGATCCAGTGGCACCATTTTCCCCGCCCATTAAACAGTGAAAAGGACAATGCTACTAAGCACCCAAGGGGAGTAGAGTGGTGTGAGGGCTGGGCAACCATGGGTAAATAAACTGCCTGTCTTGAACCTAACAATCACAATTAGCTACATTTAAAGTGGAGAACAAGCCTCCGCTTTGGTGATCTCTGAGGGTTGTAGCCATTTCCACTCGTACCCGTATACGACTTGAAAATGGCAGATTTGGGTACTGATAAACGCATACATTGGAACGCAATGGCAATAGGCCTAAAGTAACATGTTCAGAGGCGTCATGCACATCTCAGTCTGTATTGTGGGGGAGTTTGCCAAAGGTTCATCCATGTTCAATACTGTATCTCCTGTCATGTGGTAATTATCATTGACATTTACACCAAATAAGAAACCAGTTCCTTCGTTTTTAAAACGTTTGTTATAAAATATAAGGGCTACTAGATAAGGCTTTCATAATGCATTTGAGCTACCTTAGAAGAGGGTCCATCTGTTAGTTATCGTGTCTGTAATGACACTAGCAGCCTACAG
The DNA here is from genome assembly GCF_045791955.1 of Oncorhynchus clarkii lewisi. NCBI lineage: Eukaryota > Metazoa > Chordata > Actinopteri > Salmoniformes > Salmonidae > Oncorhynchus > Oncorhynchus clarkii. Next base: position 44,995,086 of record NC_092165.1, read on the forward strand.
TCACCCATTGCGCTTAATTATCGAAGACGGACACATTCATGACTTAAAATGCGCCTGCCTGGGGGTGATGCGGGGAGTTGTTTTAAGCAGCCTAACCGGTCAAATCAACGACTAAAATGACCAAATATTTATCCATGTCCAATATTTTTAATTGCTAGTAGAATATAACATTACGTCATAAAAGTGTAGCCTGACAAAATGCCGTCCTGAATGGTCTGAGACAAACGCATTGTGACAACCTCAAACTGGTCGAAAAGGATCTGAATAATATTTAGTCCAACTGTTGAAATATCGCAGACAGGGACCAGCAACCCCACAGATACATCTCACCTTCCTAATTTCGGAGAGGACAATGCGTCGAAACGATACCGCTCCCACTACACGCAAGGTGCAGGGAGGGATCTTCTTAGTAAGTGAATTCATATGATTTTTTTTATCTCGAAAGTCATCCAACACTTTAGGTGATTGTAGTAGCCTAACCAGGTTCCCATCCACAGTTTTTATGTGAGTAAAGTCAACCGAGGTAAAGACGGTTTCAAGTTGTATATTCGCGCTTTCAAACCACTTGAGCCATAGACTCAAAATTAGTGTCATGATGTTGGAAAAAATTGCGCACAACATTGCACAGGTCTTATTTTCACGATATGGAGACGAATTCGCTTTCCAAAGCTAATACACGTGGAAGTGTGATAGCATTTTGTATTCCTAGTTGAATTAGTTATGGAGCATAAAACAAAGTACAAACTTTTTTTTTACATTTGAATTTCAATAGCTCCTTGTTCATGTGACCTACTGGACTCAAACAAACTATAGAATGTCCACAGACTACCCATCTATATTGCACACTCTTGTTTGTGTGCTGTAAAATCACGCAGTGTAATGTACATTTTTCATAGTTTTAAATTTCAATAGCTCCTTGTTCATGTCAATTACACATCTAAGAAGCATGCTGTAGATATACACCCATATTGCATAACCTCTAGTCATGTATCTTCTATATTGTTGTACATTAATATTAGTTTGACAATTAGGAGGTTCAGTCCAGTGTTGTGTTAACCCATTTCTTTAATATTTATCTATAATAATTGGTAGTTCTAAGTACTTATTTTAGCTGTTTTCTATTTTTCCACAGTATTTAACAGTGGTACACAATAGGAGATAGACAGATAACATCTCCTTTCATCGTTAATATCAACCATAAAGGAAAAGGGCAAAGTACTAGAGTCATGTTATTAATTGTCCAAAGCAGGGATGGAGAGTGAGCTAGTGAGGTGGGCTGCAGTGGGTTTGCTGGTCAATACATATACTGAACAGGGATGGAGAGTGAGCTAGTGAGGTGGGCTGCAGTGGGTTTGCTGGTCAATACATATACTGAACATGTAACCACAGTAATGCTGGCCAGTAAATCAATGAATAAAACTAATTTTGACAAATTAACAGAAATTGTAGACCTTTAATCTTTTCCAACATGTCAACAGACACTTCAAATAAGTACAAAACATTTGTGTTAACTTTCTCTCTCATACATTTTCAACAACAGACAGCACTTCCAGTTTGTGTTCATCACTCTTTTGTCTTCATTCCTAGGCACAGCACATGGAACCACCATTGGCATGCAAAACATTCAATCTAAAACAAAACAAAGCATAACACGTTGTAAATAATATAAAATATCAATGCAGTATGACGAATTAGCCATCTATTGTGTTATATCATAAATTGTCTTACATGCCGTCACTGTTGTCAAAAGATTATAAACATGTTAAATAAAGTTACTAACAAAGTCAGTCTTTGGGCCACATCCAGGTTCTTTATCAGTGGCACACATAAAGCAGTTGTTGGCTTTGTTGAACTCTGAAATCATAGGCATGAACTGAACATATGGCTGTCCCACACAACTACATAAAAATAAAGAATTTACATTTACTTTGAATTAAAAGTCATTACATACCAGACATTTTTAGGATATCCTCAGCCATTTCTTTTCGCAGTTGCTCCATGTGTTTTTGTGATGGTTCTATATCAATTTGGGAGGGGATGTTGGAGAAGTTCTGTGGAACTTCCTTGGCCATCTACACCAAAAAATAAAATAGAGTTTTTGACCTGATTGTCATATAACTGCTAACCATTCATTATTGAAATATAACTATCAAACCTGCATTACAAAGACCGTGCAGCTGAAAGTGTCCTGCTGCATGATGGGAGTTATTTCTCCTCCTTTCCACTTTGTCCACCCAGTCGTCTTTTCCATGGCAGGATCTTCTCATTTTGAAGTATTCTCTTTTTTATGTAAACATAATGGAATTCTGATTAGTTATAGGCAAATGATTTCACAGGCCAATACTGTATGCTGATTTCCTTATCACTATAATCTAATAGAGGTAATTTACTGCATGCCCCATTCTACACACAGCCTAAATTATATGCACTGAACCATTTACAGGAGAATAATAAAAGTAGCAGATAGGATCCAACCCTATCACAGAGTGAATAAATGTAGAGCGTTTGTAGACTTTAAGAAAAAAATATTAAGTGACAGTTTCAGCAGTACGTGCTTAAAGAAAGTCATATCACAAAGATGACAGGGCCCATTAAGTCTATGACAATAGAGAATGAATTGTAAGCACCAAAATGTGTTAAAGTGTGTTTGTCAAAATAATATCTGAAAATGTTAGTTGTTGAACATAATACTTCTATTTGCAATAGCAATTTATGATATATGCAGTGGATGAAGGCATTTTTCAGCTATGATTTTACCACTCAGAATCCAGAATGGATTTGACAATGGGGCCAGCACAGGATGGCCCTTACAACAATCTACTTTTGATCTTCTTGACTTCTTATCTGGTAAACTGCTACTATGTGTCAAGAAAAGAGCCCCAATTAGGGGTTAGTGTACTCCAGTAAAAAAAGGCTGGTTTAGATTAAACACTATTGCCTGTTCATAGGGGCATGAGAGACTAGTCAGTGGTAGAATTGAGTTGGCACTTTATTGGCTCAAACACCCACAGACCCACAAGGTTGGGGTTAGTCATGGACAGTATTTAGTAAAAAAAATTGCATTGACGCATCGTGTCTTCTAACTGTCCAAGAATAGAATCCAAAGTGTTAGGAAATATTTGTTCCAATAAATACAAAGGAGGATGTCTCTTCTCATACTTCCGGCACTTTAGTCAGACTGCCAGACTGTGTAAAAACTTTATGATGGGGCCGGCAACGGAGTTCCCATTGACTAAGCACCACAGAGCCAATCAGGAGAGAATACACAGGTCAAGGGTGCCAATTGAAAGTCAAGGTGTGTGTCTGTGCCTTTTGGATTACTCTCTCTTTACAGAGAAGAACCATGTGTTTCAAGTCAAGAGCTACCCTTCCCCTTTCAGTCTGCTCTGCGCATGTCTGAAAGTGACAGAGCCAGCAGCCAAGAGAGTTTTTCACAGTATGTATTACAATTATGAATGTATGTAAAAATGCTTTGAAAAATTAATGTCAAATTCAAAGTTTGAAAAATTAATGTAAAAACGTGTGAGATGAAAATGGACAAACTAAAGTGTGTGCAATACATAGTCAGTGGACATTCTGAACCTTGTTTGAAGTCAGTAGGACTCATGACCAAGGAGCTAATGAAATTTGAATGTTTGAAATATTAATGTAAAATCGAGTGAGAGGAAAATTTACAAACTAAATGGTGTGCAATGTGTAGGCCCACTGAGTGTACATTCTGAACCTTGTTTGAAGTCAGTAGGTCATAATGACCAAAGAGCTATTGAAATTCCAAAATGTAAATCGACAACAAAAAAAGTGTGTGCAATGTGTGTCTATGCCATCGGGTTAGCTACAACCAGTTTTGAAAGTTTTAGGAGTAATGGTTAAAGAGCTATTGAAATTTTGAAAAAAAGGTAGCATACATGACACAACGCCCCAGACAATGAAGAACCCTCCACCTCCAAACCGATCTCGCTCCAGAGTGCAGGCCTCGGTGTAACGCTCATTCCTTTGGCGATAAACGTGAATCCGACCATCACCCCTGGTGAGACAAAACCGCGACTCGTCAGTGAAGAGCACTTTTTGCCAGTCCTGTCTGGTCCAGCAACGGTGGGTTTGTGCCCATAGGCAAAATTTTGCCGGTGATGTCTGGTGAGGACCTGCCTTACAACAGGCCTACAAGCCCTCAGTCCAGCCTCTCTCAGCCTATTGCGGACAGTCTGAGCACTGATGGAGGGATTGTGCATTCCTGGTGTAACTTGAGCAGTTGTTGTTGCCAACCTGTACCTGTCCCACAGGTGTGATGTTCGGGTGTACCGATCCTGTGCAGGTGTTGTTACACATGGTCTGCCACTGCGAGGACGATCAGCTGTCCGTCCTGTCTCCCTGTAGCACTGTCTTAAGTGTCTCACAGTACGGACATTGCAATGTATTTCCCTGGCCACATCTGCAGTTCTCATGCCCCCTTGCAGCATGCCTAAGGCACGTTCACGCAGATGAGCAGGGAACCTGGGCCTCTTTCTTTTGGTGTTTTTCAGAGTCAGTAGAAAGGTGTCTTCAGTGTCCTAAGTTTTCATAACTGTGACCTTAATTGCCTACCGTCTGTAAGCTGTTAGTGTCTTAATGACCATTCCACAGGTGCATGTTCCTTAATTGTTTACGGTTCATTGAACAGCATGGGAAACAGTGTTTAAACCCTTTACAATGAAGATCTGTGAAATAATTTGGATTTTTACTAATTATCTTTGAAAGACAGGGTCCCGAAAAAGGGGCGTTTCTTTTTTTGCTGAGTTAATATATAAAACAAAGCACATTAATGTTAAACTGATGTCATTCCAAAACATCCATACAACTGATTCAAATCAACAAAATGGAGAGAGAAAGTCAAGAACCATTTAAAGATGCACTTTGCAAAAATCGCTCTGCCATTTCCTGGTTGCTAAAAATCGAATAGTTTTTCCATTTTCAGTTTACATGTACAGTATCTGACAAAATAAACAAGTATAGTGTAGATAATCATTATATCATCTAAACCGCTGGGAAATGTCTTTTCCAAAACCAAAAATAATTCTGCTGTTTGAAGCTGGTGTAAAAATCCGAAAGTAAAAGACACAAAAAAAAACTTAAGAACTGGGAAGCATAGAAGTAGCTTGCCTAGAACATATCCACGGCTTCTTAGTCTTGCTTTCAGTGAGAATGACATATCTAACACACATTTCTATGTGCATTTGGTCTGGTCGCACAAAAAGTTACATATTGCAGCTTTAAATGTGGTATTATACTCTGGTTTGAACCCTATACAGGTACTCAAGGGGTTAACAAGTGACAGCTCTGCTTCATGTGTTATCAATCTGGCTGTGGGAAGGTAGTCATGTCAAACGGTCACCTCAGCTCTTATCACACAGCTCTCTCACTTTGACTAGTCTGAAACCCGTGGGGCGCAACCGACCAGCATTTTAAAGTGGAACCTACTCATGTAATGAGTTTGTTAATGTGCTCTTCAAGGCAGTTTTCTGCTAGCCTGGTCCCAGATCCGTTTGGACTTTTGCCTACTCCATTGTCAAGCCAAATCAATCTGTCAAAAGTTGCTTGGTCAAGTCACTTAATACAAACTGCAATTTCAACCACAACACGTATACGTTTTGATTTAAACATCAAAATACAAGTGCTTGTCTAGCTAACATCTCAATATCTCATGTTGTTGTTAAAAATGTCATTCTAAATTGAGGTTCCAGATTTTGTCATGGAATTATTCAATTTTATATTCAGCAGCTGATCAGTGACCTTGCACAATATTCAGATGCATATTGAATTGTTGAGATTCACAGAAAGGCCCAACTGTTTTGAATATCAATTCCATAACAGACTGGAACCCAGGCTAGATTTCTGCAGTTATGTTTAAAATAAAATTGCTCTCTCCAGCCCACCACCCTAGCCTTAGCCAGTGGTTAAGATACGCTTACATGATATGCAAATACAATAGGTTCTATCTTTGTAAAAATAGTTGGTTCAATCACTGAGGTAGAGCATCTCCTTTGCTGTAAAATATGATCCAATTGAAACTGAGCAAGCCAATTGACAAAGCGAACAAATGTGATTAGACTGCCAAGTACTTTTCCTCCCCCTAATTTCAAGGATGTCCCTTAGTTTATCCTCACAGGTTCCATATTGCTCATAGGAGATGCATTTTAATCAGCTGGTTTACAGTATTTCACTTTGACACTGTAGCTATAAAACAAGTAGAACTATGGACACCAGTACACCTTCTGTCTCACTCTGGCGCCACAGTACCCTGTTCCTGGCTGGGGGCCACTTAACCTATTTACGCTCCAACTCCATCATCACTACTAAAGAGTCACTGTCTCCGACTGTAGTGGACTGATCCACAGAGCTTCTGGGCGATTCCACACCAGGAAGGCCCAAAACTATTTTTGGTATCTCCGATTGTTCTGGCATAGAAACTTAATTGGGAGGAAGGATGTTTGATATGCTTTTTACATTTGAATCACAAACCATTTCTGAGAAAATCATGATGAACGTGGCCATTTTAGGCCCCTTTTAGACCTATATATGCATCCGGTAAGACCCTATGTTCCGTGAACCGTACATGATACAGACATTTGGTCACTATACTCCTTATAGTGTGCTCTAAATATAGAGTATTCCTGAAAGTACCCTTTTTGATTTGGACATTTTTTGGAACCATATACTTTTCCAGAGTGGGTGCTCTGCTACTTAATTTTGAAGATGTGAACCATTTTATTCATAGAAATTGACATTATAAGTCATTAACCAATTACATTCATCAAATCACCAGCAGTTCCCTTTGAATACATTTTCCCATTCACTATGTTGGTGGTGCTCCTAAAATGTATCATAACTTCCAAAGTAGCAGAGCACCCACTCTGGAAATGTGATGTACTTGTAGAGTATATTATTTAAAAGAGGGGTTCCCAAACTTTTTGTAAAGTTTTTGTCACAACCCGGCTTGTGGGAAGTGACAAAGAGCTCTTATAGGACCAGGGCACAAATAATAATATAATAATAATAAATCATTTTGCTCTTTATTTAGCCATCTTACATATAAAACTTTATTTGTTCATAAAAAATGGTGAATAACTCACCACAGGCTAATGAGAAGGGTGTGCTTGAAAGGATGGATGCACATAATTCTGCAATGTTGGGTTGTATTGGAGAGAGTCTGTCTTAAATAATTTTACAGACACAGTCTGTGCCTGTATTTAGTTTTCATGCTAGTGAGGGCCGAGAATCCACTCTCACATAGGTATGTGGTTGCAAAGGGCATCCGTGTCTTAACAGCACGATTTGCCAAGGCAAGAAACTGAGCGCAGCCCTATCCAGAAATCTAGCATTGGCTTCTGACTAAATTCAATTTTCACAGAACTGCTTGTTGCAATTTCAATGAGGCTCTCTTGTTCAGATATCGGTAAGTGGACTGGAGGCAGGGCATGAAAGGGATAACCAATCCAGTTGTTTGTGTTGTCCGTTTCGGGAAAGTACCTGATAAATTGCGCACCCAGCTCACTCAGGTGCTTCGCTGTATCACATAATTACATTGTCCGTAAGCTTGAGTTAATTTGCACACAAAAAATCATAATGATGGAAAGACCTGTGTGTTGTCCTTGTTAATGCAGACAGAAAAAAGTTCCAACTTCTTAAGCATAGCCTCAATTTTGTCCCGCACATTGAATATAGTTGCGGAGAGTCCCTGTAATCCTAGATTCAGGTGAGAAAAAAACATCACCCAGATAGGTCAGTCGTGTGAGAAACTCGTCATCATTCAATCGGTCAGACAAGTGAAAATTAATGTCAGTAATTAAAAAAATGTGCCAATACCTTGCCCCTTGTAAAAGCGTTACATGGTAGCTGCCCATATCATTGCATAATGCAGAAAATACACGAGAGTTCAGGGGCCATGCTTTATAACAAAGTTAACCATTTTCACTGTAGTGTCCAAAACGTCTTTCAAGCTGTCAGGCATTCCCTTGGCAGGCAAGAGCCTCTCAGTGGATGTTGCAGCGTACCCAAGTGGCGTCGGGAGCAACTGCTTGCACGCGTGTTACCACTCCATTATGTCTCCCTGTCATGGCTTTTGAGCCATCAGTACAGATACCAACACAGATACCAACAAATGTCACAAAGCTGTCCAGTTCTAAAAAAAAACATCCTCTCATGTTGTCCTGGTTTGCAGAAGAGGATGTCTTCCTTAATTAACCCCCCCCCCCCCCCCCCCATAAACGTAACGGACATATACCAGGAGCTGTGCCAGGCCCGCCACGTCTGTTGACTCATCCAGCTGTAACACATATAATTCACTGGCTTGTATGCGAAGCAGTAATTGTTTCAAAACATCTCCTGACATGTCACTGATGCATTGTGAAACAGTGTTGTTTGATGGAGGCATTGTCTGTATAGTTTTTAAGGCTTTTACCCCCAGCATTGTCCCAGCCATTTTCACGGGCAGCAGGAACAAATCAAATCAAAATGATTTATAAAGCTTCTTACATCAGCTGATATCTCAAAGTGCTGTACAGAAACCCAGCCTAAAACCCCAAACAGCAAGCAATGCAGGTGTAGAAGCACGGTGGCTAGGAAAAACTCCCTAGAAAGGCCAGAACCTAGGAAGAAACCTAGAGAGGAACCAGGCTATGAGGGATGGCCAGTCCTCTTCTGGCTGTGCCGGGTGGAGATTATAACAGAACATGGCCAAGATGTTCAAATGTTCATAGATGACCAGCAGGGTCAAATAATTATAATCACAGTAGTTGTCGAGGGTGCAACAGGTCAACACCTCAGGAGTAAATGTCAGTTGGCTTTTCATAGCCGATCATTGAGAGTATCTCTACTGCTCCTGCTGTCTCTAGAGAGTTGAAAACAGCAGGTCTGAGACAGGTAGCACGTCTGGTGAACAGGTAAGTGTGGCATAGCCGCAGGCAGAACAGTTGAAACTGGAGCAGCAGCACGGCCAGGTGGACTGGGGACAGCAAGGAGTCATCAGGCCAGGTAGTCCTGAGGCATGGTCCAAGGGCTCAGGTCCTCAGAGAGAGAGAAAGAAAGAAACAAAGAGAGAGAGAATTAGAGAGAGCAAACTTACATTCACACAGGACACCGGATAAGACAGGGGAAATACTCCAGAGATAACAGACTGACCCTAGCCCCCCGACACATAAACTACTGCAGCATAAATACTGGAGGCTGAGACAGGAGGGGTCGGGAGACACTGTGGCCCCATCCGACGACACATCTGGACAGGGCCAAACAGGCAGGATATAACCCCACCCACTTTGCCAAAGCACAGCCCCCACACCACTAGAGGGATATCTTCAACCACCAACTTACCATCCTGAGACAAGGCTGAGTATAGCCCACAAAGATCTCCGCCACGGCACAGCCCAAGGGAGGGTGCCAACCCAGAGAGGAAGATCACGTCAGTGACTCAACCCACTCAAGTGACGCACCCCTTCTAGGGACGGCATGGAAAAGCACCAGTAAGCCAGTGACTCAGATCCTGTAATAGGGTTAGAGGCAGAGAATCCCAGTGGAGAGAGGGGAACCGTCCAGGCAGCAACAGCAAGGGCGGTTCGTTGCTCCAGTGCCTTTCCGTTCACCTTCACACTCCTGGACCAGACTACACTCAATCATATGACCTACTGAAGAGACGAGTCTTCAATAAAGACTTGAGACCGAGTCTGAGTCTCTCACATTGGTAGGCAGACCATTCCATAGAAATTGAGCTCTATAGAAGAAAGGCCTGCCTCCAACTGTTTGCTTAGAAATTCTAGGGACAGTTAGGAGGCCTGCCTCTTGTGTCGGTATGTATGGCAGGACCAAATCGGAAAGATAAGTAGGAGTAAGCCCATGTAATGCTTTGTAGGTTAGCAGTAAAACCTTGAAATCAGCCCTTGCCTTAACAGGAAGCCATTGTAGAAGAGGCTAGCACTGGAGTAATACACTGCTCAAAAAAATAAAGGGAACACTAAAATAACACATCCTAGATCTGAATGAATGAAATATTCTTATTAAATACTTTTTTTTTTACATAGTTGAATGTGCTGACAACAAAATCACACAAAAATGATCAATGGAAATCAAATGTATCAACCCATGGAGGTCTGGATTTGGAGTCACACTCAAAATTAAAGTGGAAAACCACACTACAGGCTGATCCAACTTTGATGTAATGTCCTTAAAACAAGTCAAAATTAGGCTCAGTAGTGTGTGGCCTCCACGTGCCTGTATGACCTCCCTACAACGCCTGGGCATGCTCCTGATGAGGTGGCGGATGGTCTCCTGAGGGATCTCCTCCCAGACCTGGACTAAAGCATCCGCCAACTCCTGGACAGTCTGTGGTGCAACGAGGTGGATGGAGCGAGACATGATGTCCCAGATGTGCTCAATTGGATTCAGGTCTGGGGAACGGGCGGGCCAGTCCATAGCATCAATGCCTTCCTCTTGCAGGAACTGCTGACACACTCCAGCCACATGAGGTCTAGCATTGTCTTGCATTAGGAGGAACCCAGGGCTAACCGCACCAGCATATGGTCTCACAAGGGGTCTGAGAATCTCATCTCTGTAGCTAATGGCAGTCAGGCTACCTCTGGCGAGCACATGGAGGGCTGTGCGGCCCCCCAAAGAAATGCCACCCCACACCATGACTGACCCACCGCCAAACCGGTCATGCTGGAGGATGTTGCAGGCAGCAGAACGTTCTCCACGGCGTTTCCAGACTGTTATGTCTGTCACATGTGCTCAGTGTGAACCTGCTTTCATCTGTGAAGAGCACAGGGCGGCAGTGGCGAATTTGCCAATCTTGGTGTTCTCTGGCAAATGCCAAACGTCCTGCACGGTGTTCGGCTGTAAGCCCCCACCTGTGGACGTCGGGCCCTCATACCACCCTCATGGAGTCTGTTTCTTTCAAATGAGCAGACACATGCACATTTGTGGCCTGCTGGAGGTCATTTTGCAGAGCTCTGGCAGTGCTCCTCCTGCTCCTCCTTGCACAAAGGCGGAGGTAGCGGTCCTGCTGCTGGATTGTTGCCCTCCTCCACATCTCCTGATGTACTGTCCTGTCTCCTGGTAGCGCCTCCATGCTCTGGACACTACGCTGACAGACACAGCAAACCTTCTTGCCACAGTTTGCATTGATGTGCCATCCTAGATGAGCTGCACTACCTGAGCCACTTGTGTGGGTTGTAGACTCCGTCTCATGCTACCACTAGAGTGAAAGCACTGTCAGCATTCAAAAGTGACCAAAACATCAGCCAGGAAGCATAGGAACTGAGAAGTTCTCTGTGGTTATCACCTGCAGAACCACTCCTTTATTGGGGGTGTCTTGCTAATTGCCTATAATTTCCACCTGTTGTCTATTCCATTTGCACAACAGCATGTGAAATGTATTGTCAATCAGTGTTGCTTCCTAAGTGGACAGTTTGATTTCACAGAAGTGTGATTGACTTGGAGTTACAGTGTGTTGTTAAGTGTTCCCTTTATTTTTTTGAGCAGTGTATGATATTTTTTTTTGGTTCTAGTCAAGATTTTAGCAGCCTTGTTTAGCACTAACTGAAGTTTATTTAGTGCTTTATCCGGGTAGCCGGAAAGTAGAGCATTGCAGTAGTCTAACCTAGAAGTGACAAAAGCATGGATTAATTTTTCTGCATCATTTTTGGACAGAAAGTTTCTGATTTTTGTAATGTTACGTAGATGGAAAAAAGCTGTCATTGAAACAGTCTTGATATGTTCGTCAAAACAGAGATCAGGGTCCAGAGTAACGCCGAGGTCCTTCACAATTTTATTTGAGACGACTGTGCAACCATCAAGATTAATTGTCAGATTCAACAGAAGATCTCTTTGTTTCTTGGGACCTAGAACAAGCATCTCTTGTCTAAAAGTATAAAACTTGCAGCCATCCACTACTTATGTCTGAAACACAGGCTTCCAGCGAGGGCAATTTGGGGGCTTCACCATGTTTCATTGAAATGTACAGCTGTGTGTCATCCGCATAGCAGTGAAAGTTAACATTATGTTTCCGAATGACATCACCAAGAGGTAAAATATATGGTGAAAACAATAGTGGTCCTAAAACAGAACCTTGAGGAACACAGAAATGTACAATTGATTTGTCAGAGGACAAGCCATCCACAGAGACAAACGGACATCTTTCCGACAGATCAGATCTAAACCAGGCCAGAACTTGACCATGTAGACCAATTCGGGTTTCCAATCTCTCCAAAAGAATTTGGTGATCGATGGTATCAAAAGCAGCACTAATGTCTAGGAGCACGGGGACAGATAAAGAGCCTCGGTCTGACGCCATTAAAAGGTAATTTACCACCTTCACAAATGCAGTCTCAGTGCTATGATGGGGTCTAAAACCAGACTGAAGCATTTCGTATACATTGTTTGTCTTCAGGAAGGCAGTGAGTTGCTGCGCAACAGCTTTTTCTAAAAGTTTTGAGAGGAATGGGAGATTCGATATAGGCCGATAGTTTTTTATATTTTCTGGGTCAAGGTTTGGCTTTTTCAAGAGAGGCTTTATTACTGCCACTTTTAGTGAGTTTGGTACACATCCGGTGGATAGAGAAACGTTTATTATGTTCAACATAGGAGGGCCAAGCACAGAAAGCAGCTCTTTCAGTAGTTTAGTTGGTGTAGGGTCCAGTACACTGCTTGAAGGTTTAGAGGCCATGATTGTTTTCATCATTGTGTCAAGAGATATAGTACTAAAACACTTGAGTGTCTCCCTTGATCCTAGGTCCTGGCAGAGTTGTGCAGACTCAGGACAACTGAGCTTTGGAGGAATACACAGATTTAAAGAGGAGTCCGTAATTTGCTTTCTAATGATCATGATCTTTTCCTCAAAGAAGTTCATGAATTTATTACTGCTGAAGTGAAAGCCATCCTCTCTTGGGGAATGCTGCTTTGCAGTTAGCTTTGCGACAGTATCAAAAATACATTTTGGATTGTTCTTATTTTCCTCAATTAAGTTGGAAAAATAGGATGATCGAGCAAGCTTTCCAAGCTAGTCGGAAGACTTCCAGTTTGGTGTGGCGCCATTTCCGTTCCATCTTTCTGGAAGCTTGCTTCAGAGCTCGGGTATTTTCTGTATTAATTCCTCCACAATAGTATTGGGCTTGCCTGTCCTAGCCACTCGGTAGTTCACAATATACATGTAAGACGCTTCTAGCCCCTTCTTATTAATGGTATCTGTTGCTTTTATACATGTCTTACTACATGAAAGTCGTCTTTATTCTCGCTCAAAAAACTCCCGTGGTTTATTTTTCAAATGGTCATGTTTCATTTCTAAATGTGAATCACATTTTTGTTTTGGTGTACCCCCGACGGCATTGTGTGTACCCCTGAGGGTGTACGTACCCCAGTTTGGGAATACCTGGTTTAAAACAATGTCCCAAAAATGTACAAAATCAAGGTTACTTTTGAGATATTTATACATTTGAGAAAAATGGTATTTCAGAATCTAGACATATGTTAGAGCGCACTATAAAGGAGTATAATGACGCCAATATGTTGTCTGTATCATGTACGGTTCACGGATCATATTGTCTTACAGGAGGCACGTGTTGGTCTAAAAATGTGCCTAAAATTGCCACTTTCATCATGTTTAGATATGTAACCTTCTCGCCAGGCTCGAACTTGACTCTCATGATATTAATTTACGTAGAGTATCTCAACAGCATGGGATGTTAGGTGAGAAGGATATCTCCAATAAGAATCCCTATTGTAAACTATCTAGGGTGATGACAAATAGGGTATTAACTTCAGATGGAATGATTAAGGTTTTTGTTATTGTATACGGATATACTTTCCCATGCATTAAATTAAATTGAAACAGGAAATTACTCCACCAAGGCAACATACATAAGGTTCAAAATCTGTATTATTACATTTTCAAAGCACCACATCAAAAAAAAAAATAATAATAAACCTCAATGAGTCATGCACAACCCATGTTCAAATTATTTCAAGCTTGCTTAACCCCGTTGGCGCGCGTTGGAGTTAAAAAAAAAAAATTACGACACACAAAGTCCCGAAGCACCCCACCGTTGTCGTTACTCACTACTCGTAGATATTCCCTCAGTGTAGTATGGCAGTTCCTGGCAGATTCCCTCACAAGATCCACAGCAAGCACAGCTATCAATGCAGACAGTACTCTTTAGCAGTAACCGATATCCCTTGGGAACATGAACTCGTTAATCTTTCCCAAGCAATTCTCTCTCGGTTTCACACGATGCTAGGCTAAGCTCAAGGCTGTCAAATACATCCACGATGAGACGGTAGCTTCAGTCTTTACTAAGTCTTTCTTAACAAAATTATAACAACTCTCTTATAAAATCGGTATTTCCCATCAAAACTCAGCATGGGTTTTGTTCTATTTTTATCATCTTCTGTTTCATTTTTCTTCACCAACGGTCATAATGTAATGTCCATCCTTTTCTCAATGTCTCTCTGCCTCTCTTGTCTTCCCAGGCCTCCCATTAACCAGGTCAACTTTCCCATTGGCCACAGCTTAACAACCAACCTTATTGGTCAAACTTAAAAGTAAACCAACCTATTCACTTATACATTAAATAAATATTTCTTCAAAAGAAATGCATTAACCACATTACAATTCGGGAGCAATTCAATCCCCTTTTAAATATAATGCCAATTAATTATAACAAAAACTCAGTGCTTGGTTCTAACAAGAATAAACTCAATACTTTGGTTCTAACAAGGGTATGTGAGAATTGCCAGAACAATCTGAGATACCAAAAATATTTTTGCGCTTTCCTGGCGTTGAATCGCCCTTCCTACTTGTATTTATGTATTTCTGTGTGCTAATGTGTGTGTTGTATTGTGTGTTCAGGTATTAAGCATTGTGTCCCCTCATCCAACAGCCAAAGCCTCAGAATGCCATCACCATTGCGGTGTCATCGCGTGTCCTCTTCAACATGGATAAGGAGCAGCAAATCTACGAACAGAAAGGCATGGAGGACTACCTCAAGTACCAGATAGAGCATGAGATGGAGCCCTTCGCCCCCGGCCCTGCTTTTCCTTTCGTTAAGGTCAGGGAAATAAAGACACACAGACAGACAGAAATACACCCAGAGCTTTGACATTGCCGACCATGTTCGTCAATGTGAATGATGTATGTTGAGAGCTTCTGTTTGACATGACCTCAGGCTCTGGAGGCAGTGAATACTCGGCTGAGGGATCTGTACCCTGAGAGTGAGGAGCTCTTTGACGTTGTGCTCATGACCAACAGCCACGCACACGCCGGTCTCCGACTCATAAACACCATCAACCACCATCGTGAGTGCCTAATCACACACAGAGACACACACACCCATAAATACGTGCACACATGTACACAACCTGGCCATTGTGCTGTGAATGAGTACATCTTTCATTCAAATTCATTGTTATGCCCTGATGGTAGGTTGGGCTTAAGGGTACCAGGAGATGAGGGCTGTTCTGGTGCACTGATGATGAAGTTTCAGTTGATTTATTCTTGCTTACAGATAAAACTGAAGAAGTGCAGAATTTTCATGACTAATAATTAGGGATGACATTTTTGGCCAAAAAACGATACCGATAACTGATATAAAACATTATTTTTTAAGCATTCTAGTACAGTTAAAGAGTTTAATCAAACACACACACACACACACACACACACACACACACACACACACACACACACACACACACACACACACACACACACACACACACACACACACACACACACACGCTGACCAAAAAGTTATTTTGTTGGCATTTGCGTATGTCCCCATTACCAGTAAAACATAATCAAACCTATTTATTTCACTTGCTGTGCTGTTTCGTTGTTAATTTGTCCATTCTCAACCAGGATTTCATCATACATGTCAAGCAGTGAAGTTTCAGCTCTGTCTGTCCGTGGCCTCTCCTCCTCAGTCCACACTGTCACTGTGTCCGTTTCCATCTTGTCCAGCTGTGTCTGTAACATTTCACCTAAACCCTGTTTCTTGTCTGCATCGAAGTAGCGGTCCTTGTACCTTGCATCGAGCATGGTGGTGACACAGTAAAGGCTCAGAGTGAATGCCACCGAATCACTTGTTCACAGCCTCTAGTAGAGTACTTTTGTAAGTTTTAACCCCACGGTCTGTGTTGGCAGTTTTGTTGAGCAGGCGTTTCAATGCCATGACAGAGGGTATCACGTCTGCTGCAGACGCAGTTGATGATCTTATTTCTCGAGTCAGTTGTTCGAATGGCGCTAGGAGTGTGTTCATGTTTCCAAGTTTCAAACATGTTCTCAAATGCCATTGAAATGGCAGCAGCGTTATGAGAACCAGCACTTTCTTGCAGTACGGTTTTCTTCAGTACGAAATCCTCATCGTCCCACTGTGCTGTCAGACTCAGCATGCTCATGGGGCTGACGTCGCTGGTCCAAATGTCAGTCATAAAGCTAATAGCAGTGACGCCCATAGCAAGTAGCTCATGGATATGTGTTTCAACAATACTGTTTTGGGCAACATCTGAAAAATAGTGCCTACTTGGTAGTGTGTACCGGAACTCGAGGTGCTCGACCAGTTGGCGAAAGCCAACATAATCCTCGACAGAGAACAGTTGATTGTCAAGGGCAATAAATTACATTATCTTGGCGTTAATGGATTTCACCTTTGAGTTGTCTCGCTGAAATTTTCTTACTCTTTCAAATTATTTCTAAACTTGAACTTGTTTAGTTGTTGGAAGTGTGTGCTTAGTATTCTCAGCTTTTGTTCTGTGTAGCTCTGTATTTTTTGTGGCGTCATTACGTCACCTACCTACGTTATATAGGTATGCACATCATCTACCTACGTTATATAGGTATGCACGACATCTACCTACGTTATATAGGTATGCACGGCAGCTTTGACATCTGTTTTGCACATCGGCGTTAAACTAGACATCGGGCCGATGCCGATGTTGGTATTTTTAGCTAATATCGGCCGATTCCGATATGCTTACCGACTATATCATGCATCCCTACTAATAATGGCAAAACACTAATTTAAAATACACAATACTTGACATAAATAGAATACAGAACACTTGAAACATCACCGGACATTTTTCATGATGGAAATTGAAATGTTAAAATGTGATTGTAAAAAGAAAATAATTTTTGGGGAAAACATTTAAGAACTAGAGTTATTATACAGTCTGATAGCAGTGGGTAGAGTGGCGTTTCATAGGCGGTTTGTGCAGGCTGTTATACAAGACAGTTTGTGGCTGTTTCTCAGGAGCCTGTTTGTGTTTCTCAGGAGCCTGTTTGTGCAGTTACCTATTTTTGGAGGGAGCAGGTTGTTCAATGCATGGTGTGCACTGTCTTTCACTAGGTGCACTGCAGCATGCTCTCGCTGCAGTGAAGGGAGCTGTGGTTGGACTGCTCCACCTCTGGAGATGATCCTCAAGGCCCTCCTCTGTACCATGTCTAGTTGGGCCTGCTGCTTTTTACTGCATCCAACTAACAGCACTCCACCGTATCCCAGACAAGGCCTAACCAGTGTAGGGTATACTGTGACCAAATATTCAGTGGGTAGGCCATTTCTGGCAAGAACAGTCAAAGTGCAGGGGTTTTGAGGCTTTCCTCACTGACTGCTAAACATGTGCGTCACTGAGGTTAGAGTCTAGATGAAAACCAAGATACTTGGTTGTTGTTACCACTGGTATTTTCTGTCCTACTATGATTAGTGGTGCAGGTTGTGGATGATCTCTAGAAAAACCTATCCACATTTCCACAGACTTTTTCCCATTCAGGAGCATGTTGTTGGATGGGATCCACTCTTCCAGCTGCTTTGCTTTCAAGCCCATATAAGTGTCCTCTTGGATGCTGGTTAATGGTATGGCTCAGGACAGCCCTACATCGTCTGCATATCCAGTGTCCAGAGTGTCACTGAAGACAACTTTTTTGATGGACATCTGAAGGAGAAACAGATATGGTGAAACCATGCCCCCTTGTGGTACACCAGAGGTGACCTCTGACTAAGGGCTAAATGTGCCATTTGCCATCACCCTCTGCCTTATTCCGGTGGTGTAGCTGTGGAACCAGGCTAGTAACCTTGGATACAGTTCAATGTCAGACAGATGTTGCAGGAGCTTTGCGTGATCTACTCAATCAAAGGCTTTGGACATATCAGCTATTAACACCCTCACCATTGCTGGTTTTCTGGAATCTGTAGCTGCCAGCCAGGAGTGTGTGGCTTTCTCAAGGGTGGCAGTAGTGCTGGACTTTAGGAGATAGGCATACTGATTTGTGCACTTTTTTATGATGACGCTGTTCTGGATTTTTCCATGGCATGAAGTTAGAGAGATCCGCCTCCAGTCACTCTTTGGACATGGGTTTGACAATTTAGGTGTAGGGACACACATTGTCAGTTTCCCAGTCAGCAGGAACAGCCCCCTGCCAGTAGGTGGTGTTAACTATGTGTGTGATGACAGGGGCTAGATCTTCTGCATGCTCTTTTAGTAGCCAGGCTGGAATGCCATCAGGCCCACCCGCTGTACGTGGGCTGATCTGGTCAGAGCTTGCTTTATCTAGCCAATGCTGCACAGCTCAACCTGCTTTATAGGTATGTGCAGGGGGAAGATGGCAAGACGTGTGGTGCTTGTCCATGCCTCAGCAAAGAAGCCATTTATAACATCAGCCACGTCGTCATCTTCAGTTCCCTCAACCTGTATTCTAACTCCTGATGTTTTCTTTCATCCCAGTCCTTTGTTAATGAAGTCCCACCATTCCTTAGGATTTCTCTTCTTTAGGTCCTGGATTTCAGTTTTGTAGTAGTTTTTCTTTGCTTCCTTGATAAGCATTTGCAGTGTTTCTGTATTTTCTGCATTTCAATATTTCCCCCCTCCATCTGTTGAAAATCTGTTTTACTGATGGCAGCCTTTATTTTTTTGGTCATCCAGGGCTTGTCCAGTGTTGTTGTTTTCTTATTGGTGTGCATACATCAAGTGCAGTTTGAATGCAGGAGTTGAACGTCTACCCCTGTGCATTGATGATCACCACCTCGTATTTGGCAGACCAGTAAGTACTGGCTATACATCGTGCCAAGGCATCCTTTCTGTTCTGGGCTGGGGAGTCGTCTAGGACGAAGCTGAAGCCACACACACGCAAAGTCTTCTTTCTCTAGATCAGTTCTTATCTTTTCCTGCATACTGTGATTCAATATACATAGCTACGCCCCCTCCTCTCATCTCTTCTCTGGACCTGTCATTTCTTCTATGAAAAAGAGAGTCATCTGGGATATTTTCGTGGACCCATGTTTCAGTGACACATCCCATGTCTGCATTTACTGATTGAAGTAGCAGTTCAAATGCATCCACTTTGCTTATCAATGATCTTGAATTAGAAACAAGCACATTCAGAGTCTCTGGGGTATTTCTGGACGTATTTGTGACATCACATAATTCAGTTAGATTCCAAAACATTTGGCCAATCCAACGTTATCAGAGCCATGCTTAATCTGTTAAAAGAGCAGGAAAAGTATGCATTGCACCAAAAACACAACTATAAAATACAAACATTTCAAACATTGTAACACATGTTACTCTTGAACAGATGATGGTGCTCTGGGTGCTCCACACAGCTGATCATTCCCATTTCCACACAGACTGTAAGAGCTAGTGTCCCTCAGAACACACGTCTGCTTAATTAAAACTTCACAAAAATAACTTTAGCTGGTTGGGTCCTTTTGTCCAAATGCATCATCATGATGATGTGGCTGGTGACACTTCAAGGTTACTTTCTAAATGTAATCTGTTACAGTTACTAGCTACCTGTAACGTAACTTTTGGATTACCAGAACGTATATGGATTTGGATTAACCAAATCTGATTACTTTCAGTGACTTTTAGATGACTTTCCCTTTAGGAGGCGCAGATTAGTATCTGGCACATCTACACGGTCATAAAATCTGATTTTAAACCTAACCTTAACCACACTGCTAACCCTAATGCCTAACTCTATCCTTGAATTAAGACTAAAAAGCTCATTTATGTTTTCATACATTTTTACAATATAGCAAATTTTGACTTTGCAGCTGGCCCATCTATCAGAAATTGCACAGTTCTGCCTCAAGGATAAGACTCATCCCAATAAACATCAACATGCTTAAAACTTCTTAAGGCTAGGGGGTACTATTTTCACGTCCGGATGAAAAGTGTGCCCAAACTAAACTGCCTGCTACTCAGGCCCAGAAGCTAGGATATGCATATAATTGGTAGAAACACTCAAAAGTTTCTAAAACTGTTAAAATTATGTCTGTGAGTATAACAGAACTTATTTGGCAGGCAAAACCCTGAGGACAAACCATCCAGGATTTTTTTTTTGAGGTCACTCTCTTTTCAATGTGTTTTCAATGTGGATCTAGATTTCTAAGGCACTTGCTTGCAGTTCCTATCGCTTCCACTAAATGTCAACAGTCTTTAGAAATTGGTTGATGTTTTTCCTTTGAGAAATGAAGAAGTAGGGCTGTTCAGAACGAGGGTCGAGTCTAGTGTACTGTTGTGGTTGGGGGCGTGCGACCTGAAACTCGCTCCACTTTGTTTTCGTCCGGTATTGAACACAGTTCATCCCGTCTTAAATTTGATTGATTATTTACGTTTAAAAATATCTTAAGTTGGATTAGGAAAGTTGTTTGAAATGTTTGGATCAAGTTTACTTTGTAGTCATGTTGCGCGAGTTGGAACCGGTGTTTATCTGGATCTATCGCGCCAAATAAATGGACATTTTGGAGATATAACGACAGAATTTATCAAACAAAAGGACCATTTGTGATATTTAATGGACATATTGGAGTGCCAACAGAAGAAGATCTTCAAAGGTAAGGCACGAATTATATCGTTATTTCTGACTTTTGTGTCGCGCCTGGTGGGTTGAAATGTGATTTTCATGTGTTTGTTTGATGGGGTGCTGTCCTCAGATAATAGCATGGTTTGCTTTCGCCGTAAAGCCTTTTTGAAATCTGACACTGTGGCTGGATTAACAAGAAGTTCATCTTTAAACCAATGTATAACACTTGTATGATTCATGAATTATTATTATGAGTATTTCTGTTTTTGAATTTGGCGCGCTGCTATTTCACTGGGTGTTGTCAAATTGCCGCGCAAAGGGATCACTAAGAAGTTTTAAACGGCATGAGAATAAGACAATAATGAATATTACCAATTGAACGACATCTATTGCAGGAGAAATCTATGTTAGAGTTGATATAGTTGGCCATGAATGGATGCTGCGCTTTACTTTATGGGTTGGTTATGTAGGCTTCTTCTAAACCATTGCTTTCCACTACAGATAATAATATGATTAGGCTATATCTTTATATAAAAAAAGGAGTCTGTCAGATTTCCAGTCTTTCCAATTAATTTAATACTCCCTGATCTTCAAGAGTAGGACTTGGAAATATGAAAATATAGTTTAGCCAGATTGTTTTACCTGAGCATAACCCAAAAGTCTAATTATCCTAATCCGTTGTTGTTGTTTTTTGTCATGATGGACTGATGGACTCACTACCAAAAATTGGTACTTGCATGTGAAAAACTAGATGGTAATTTTCTATTAAGAAAATAAAAGCCCCATTCATGGTCTTCATAAATTATACTAGATTTGGACCAGATGGAGCACAATACCACAGCGGAGTTTAAAACACATTTTTCACTTGCTGTCCACTGGCGCGTGGCGTATTCATTACTCCAATTCTGTTGCAAAATGTTTCTTAAACGGAAGCAAGCGGAACAATGGGGAGGGATCTACCTGAATTTGTCGAAAATAACCTCTTGTTTTTCTCTGTTTGTTTCCGTAATGAATACACCCTGAGGTGTATTCACCTGAGGTTCTGGGCCCTGGGGGTGGAGGGGTGTGGGTAATGGTGGGGTCAGTCCTCTCACCCCCTACCCTCACTAAAATACCCTGGCCAAGTGGAAACATCTGCTCTGCCTGAGCCCCTATCTCAGGCTCTTTCCTTCCATCTCAAACCTCAATCCACTTTTTTCTCTCCCTACTCCTCTCTAGGGATTTTTCTCTCTTTGTATCTCCCTAGCTTTTGGCAACTGTTATCTCATCCCCGGAGTGTAATCAGATATACAGCTGCTCAAACACAGCTCCATTGGCTCTCCTCAGACTCTGCTGGCACTGTTGGTAATGGGCTGCAGCTCATTGATTCAGTGCAACACTGAAGCTTTTATGATCGAACAATACAATCGCCACACTCCCTTTTTCTGGGAGTATAATCCATCTGGCCACAGCATGACGAATTTCTGAATTACAGCCAGAAACCATAACACTGACTCTATGCCCTTCTCTCTTTCCTCTGCAGAGCTCTTCATTGAGCGTTTCTGTATGACGGGTGGGAACAGTCCCATTGGGTACCTGAAGGCTTACCACACTAACCTGTACCTGTCTGCTGACCCCATGAAGGTCAGAGAGGCCCTGGAGGAGGGTAAGTGGACAGAGAGCATAGTCTTATTAGTTACACTCTTAGAAAAAAGGTGCTATCTAGAACCTAAAAGGGTTCTTCAGCTGTTCCCATAGGAGAACCTTTTGAAGAAACCTTTTTGGTTCCAGATAGAACCATTTTGGGTTCCATGTAGAACCCTTTCCTCAGAGAGTTCTACATGAAACCCAAAAGGGTTATATCTGGAACCAAATAGGGTTCTCCTATGGGGACAGCCGAATAACCTTTTTCTCTAAGAATGTACTGTCAGTCTTATCGATGGACACGTAAGACAGTTATCTAGTTGTTTAATACAGCAAAATAAGCTTACCTTGATCAAGTGATACTGAGTAATCTCCCACTGTCTGTCTCTCTCACTCTCTCTCCCTTTATCTCTGCCTCTCTATCTCTCTCTCTCAGGGATCGCAGCAGCCACCATGTTTAATCCACCAGAGAAGAGAACAGAAGTGTCAGAGACTCAGCTGCGGGTGGCCTTCGATGGGGACGCAGTGCTCTTCTCTGACGAGTCGGAGCGCATCTTTAAGGCCCACGGACTGGACAAGTTCTTTGAGCATGAGAAGACACACGAAAACACGCTTCTTGATCATGTATGTTCACGTATCATTCTATAACACAATAGTTTGTAAATTGACAAATGGTACTTCATATGGATTAAGGAATCTAGTGCGGGCAGAAGAGGTTTGGTGTCTCTGTCGATTTTAAGTGACACATGTTCAGTGTTTGGGCCCATCGTGCAGCAACTCCCTCTCTCTTCTTCTCTCTTCCTCTCAGGGACCACTGAAAGGGTTCCTGGAGTCTCTGGGGAAGCTGCAAAAGAAGTTCTATGCCAAGGATCAGCGTCTGGACTGCCCCATCCGTACCTACCTGGTGACGGCACGCAGCGCAGCCAGCTCAGGCACCCGGGCCCTGAAGACACTGCGATCCTGGGGCCTGGAGACAGACGAGGCCCTCTTCCTTGCTGGGGCCCCTAAGGGGCCAATGCTGGAGAAGATCCGGCCTCACATATTCTTTGACGATCAGATGTTCCATGTGGAGGGAGCTTCGCAGCTGGGGACCGTGGCAGCTCATGTGCCATATGGTGTGGCTCAGAAACTGCCCCAGCAGAAGCCTGCTAAGGAGAACACGAAAGACTTTAACGCTGCCACCAAGTAGTCTGGATTTCACTCTCTTCCCTAACCCAAGGGACAATAAAACAGCATTGTGTATTTTAATGAGACAGTCCTTTTCAGTGCCCTCAGTTTTCTGGGGAGAGAATCACATGACAATGGGAGAAGCATAGAGGGAGGGCATGCCATTTTCACCCGTGTCATGTGTCATCACAAGAGACAGTGCCAGTAGATGTAAAACAAAATGTCAAATATCGTATGCCCAAAAAGTGCTGTACATACATATCCAGATCTTGACCTACCAAGGTAAAAGAACTGGAATTGTATCTAATTAACTCTGTCAGACCAGGAAAAATACAATTTTACAGCAATTCCTCAAATAGAATCTGCACACAATTGCAAGGTCTATCGCCAGTCCTGCAATGATGTAATAATGCTGTGAAATTGTGAAAATTTTAATACCATTTTAGTGTTAGAAATGTTTGAATATAAATGTCTCTTTGCTAATAAGCTATTTTTGTTTCATTTTAATTGAATACAATCACCGTAAGGTACTTAATTGTTACCCAGAAATTATTTAATATTTAGATGGAAACAGCTCCATTGGAACTTTACCATAGCATTAACGTTCCGAAAACCATCCTTTACATCCAAAAATCCACCCAAATATAGACTATACAATAGTTGTGGAGTTTACAGATCTGTGAATTGTAGCAACATCATGATGAAACTCCAGAACCCCAAAATGTATAAATGCATTATCTCAGTCTATACAGATATTTGGCAATACAGTATTTGTAACATTGAGGGGGAGGGGTGTTTATAAACCTACAGTAGACTGTACCTGTATCATTTCAGCATATCACATTTATCTTAGGTTGAAAACATGTTTACGGAATATGTATTGCATGTTATTGACGTCATTGTTTGTTCTATTATTTTGTTTCTAATCTAGGAAACTTTATTTAGTACCTTTGGTGTACTTTTGTTTGCTCCTCATGCAAGTTACTATATGTGCTGTATGGCTGCGTTTACAAAGACAACCCAATTCTGATCTATTTCCAATAATTGGTCTTTTGACCAAGATATTAGATATTTTTCAGAGCTGAAGACCAATTAGTGATAAAAAAAGATCAGAACTGGGCAGCCTGTGTAAACATTTAGTGCAATCTTAGCTCCTTTGGACGTCCCTAGCCTAAACCCTAACCTTAACCATTCTAAATGTCCATTTAAATGGTGTATGGACGTCCTAAGAATCCTGGATACCCTGTCTAAACGCAGCCTATGCAATGTTAACCTAAAGTGCAAAAATGGACAACCTCCTCTCACTTTATAAACATGGGCACTGAGCCATTCTGTAAAAACATGGCTTCTGTGAGGAGATGGCATAATGTGTAAATTATATGGCTTTTATATTTGTTTATTGACATTTATTCCATTCAATCATCCCATATCCTGTGTTATGATACTGGTGGTTTGTACGGTTGTGGCTGTCAGTACAGCTTCATTTAGTCACATCAAGAAAAACTACAGTCTGTAGCCATGAACTACTACTGGTAGGGCCAGTCATGTATAGCCATAAGGGACATTTTGGTGACCTGCATGAGAGCATCAGCTGTTCCGGACGACTGTGTGATCATGCTCTCCTCAGCTGATGTAAGA
Organism: Oncorhynchus clarkii lewisi; assembly: GCF_045791955.1. Classification (NCBI taxonomy): domain Eukaryota; kingdom Metazoa; phylum Chordata; class Actinopteri; order Salmoniformes; family Salmonidae; genus Oncorhynchus; species Oncorhynchus clarkii. The sequence goes on from NC_092165.1 coordinate 45,020,332, forward strand.
CCTTTAAACAGGTCCACATTCACAAGGCCGCAGAGCCAGATGTATTACCAGAACGTGTACTCTGAACATGCGCTGACCAACTGGCAAGTGTCTTCACTGACATTTTCAACCTCTCCCTGTCTGAGTCTGTAATACCAGCATGTTTCAAGCAGACCACCATAGTCCCTGTGCCTAAGAACACTAAGGTAACCTGCCTAAATGACTACAGACCCGTGGCACTCACGTCTGTAGCCATGAAATGCTTTGAAATGCTGGATTTGAAATCCACAAATGATGCAATCTCTATAGCACTCCACACTGCCCTTTCAGACCTGGACAAAAGGAACACCTATGTGAGAATGCTGTTCAATGACTACAGCTCAGCGTTCAACACCATAGTGCCCTCAAAGCTCATCACTAAGCTAAGGATCCTGGGACTAAACACCTCCCTCTGCAACTGGATCCTGGACTTCCTGACGGGCCGCCCCCAGGTGGTGAGGGTAGGTAGCAACACATCTGCCACGCTGGTTGCGTGCTCAGTCCCCTCCTGTACTCCCTATTCACCCACGACTGCATGGCCAGGCATTACTCCAACACCATCATTAAGTTTGCAGATGACACAACAGTGGTAGGCCTGATCACCGACAACGACGAGACAGCCTATAGGGAGGAAGTCAGAGACCTGGCCGGGTGGTGCCAGAATAACAACCTATCCCTCAACGTAACCAAGACTAAGGAGATTATTGTGGACTACAGGAAAAGAGGGCATGACAAAGCCTATTCCCCCTCAGTAAACTAAAAAGATTTGGCATGGGTCCTGAGATCCTCAAAAGGTTCTACAGCTGCAACATCGAGAGCATCACTGCCTGGTACGGCAATTGCTCGGCCTCTGACCGCAAGGCACTACAGAGGGTAGTGCGTACGGCCCAGCATATCACTGGGGCTAAGCTGCCTGCCATCCAGGACCTCTACACCAGGCGGTGTCAGAGGAAGGCCCTAAAAATGATCAAAGACACCAGCCACCCCAGTCATAAACTGTTCTCTCTACTACCACATGGCAAGCGGTACCGGAGTGCCAAGTCTAGGACATAAAGGCTTCTCAACAGTTTTTACCCCCAAGCCATAAGACTCCTGAACAGGTAACCAAATGGCTATTCGGACTATTTGCATTGTGTGCCCCCCAAACCCTCTTTTTACGCTGCTGCTACTCTTTGTTTATCATATATGCATAGTCACTTTAACTATACAAATCAAATCAAATGTTATTTGTCACATACACATGGTTAGCAGATGTTAATGCGAGTGTAGCGAAATGCTTGTGCTTCTAGTTCCGACAATGCAGTAATAACCAACGAGTAATCTAGCTAACAATTCCAAAACTACTACCTTATAGACACAAGTGTAAAGGGATAAAGAATATGTACATAAAGATATATGAATGAGTGATGGTACAGAGCGGCATAGGCAAGATGCAGTAGATGGTATCGAGTACAGTATATACATATGAGATGAGCATGTAAACAAAGTGGCATAGTTTAAAGTGGCTAGTGATACATGTATTACATAAAGATGCAGTCGATGATATAGAGTACATGATATAGAGTACAGTATATACGTATACATACGAGATAAATAATGTAGGGTATGTAAACATTATATTAAGTAGCATTGTTTAAAGTGGCTAGTGATATATTTTACATCAATTCCCATTATTAAAGTGGCTGGAGTTGAGTTGACTCAATGTTAGTGGTGGCTGTTTAACAGTCTGATGGCCTTGAGATAGAAGCTGTTTTTCAGTCTCTCGGTCCCAGCTTTGATGCACCTGTACTGACCTCACCTTCTGGATGATAGCGGGGTGAACAGGCAGTGGCTCGGGTGGTTGTTGTCCTTGATGATCTTTATGGCCTTCCCGTGACATCGGGTGGTGTAGGTGTCCTGGAGGGCAGGTAGTTTGCCCCCGGTGATGCGTTGTGCAGACCTCACTACCCTCTGGAGAGCCTTACGGTTGTGGGCGGAGCAGTTGCCGTACCAGGCGGTGATACAGCCCGACAGGATGCTCTCGATTGTGCATCTGTAGAAGTTTGTGAGTGCTTTTGGTGACAAGCCGAATTTCTTCAGCCTCCTGAGGTTGAAGAGGCGCTGCTGCGCCTTCTTCACGATGCCTTCTACTACCCTCTCCACTACTGTTCCATCGATGTACATTCATGTACATACTACCTCAATTGGGCCGACCAACCAGTACTCCCGCACATTGGCTAACCGGGCTATCTGCATTGTGTCCCACCACCCACCAACCCCTCTTTTACGCTACTGCTCCTCTCTGTTCATCATGTATGTAAAATCACTTTAACCATATCTACATGTACTTACTACCTCAATCAGCCTAACTAATCGTTGTCTGTATGTAGCCTCGCTACTTCTATAGCCTCGCTACTGTATATAGCCTGTTTTTTTACTGTCGTTTTATTTCTTTACCTACCCTGTTCACCTAATACCTTTTTTGCACTGTTGTTTAGAGCCTGTAAATAAGCATTTCACTGTAAGATCTACACATGTTGTATTCAGCACACGTGACAAAAAAACTTTGATTTGACAATCCTCAAACAAAATGGAGCATACATAAAATAAACAATGTATTTACATTGGGTCTAATGTGTGTGTGAGAGGGAGGCATGTTTTTAAAAAGCACACAGAATTTCCTCAAACTATACAAATTAAGCAAGTCTTTTACAATATCAATAACACTTTGATTTGATAGATATTTAGAGTAATTATGTAGATATTGAGAATGGATATGTAGGAATAGATATCTCAAATCCTAAAATCAAATTGAGCAAACATAAAATAAACAAGTAAATACAACTCATTTACACTGGGAATAATGTGTGTGAGTGTGTATGACAGAGAGAGAGTGTGTGTTGTGTTTTATTTTTCCTTGTCAGCCACCCATCTCTGCTTTCTCAGAGATGAGTCTGTCAGGCACTGGTGGAGTGCATGGCAGATCTGAAAGAGAGATGCACAAAGTGAGAGTAAGTATACAGCTCAACAACATGTTTGTGTACACATCTGTTGGTGTGAGTGAGCATATGCAACATAATTCTGAATTACCTGTATCCATCTGGGTCTCCTCAATAGCATCTCCCTTCATGGCCAGTGTAGTAGGAACTGGTGCAGCCGGTAAATTAAATACCACAGCAGAGGACTGCTGTGACTGCAGCTGAACTGCTGGGGGTGGCAGATCTAAAAGAGAGAGGCACAATTTTCTTCACTGACAATAATCATACAACTAAACAGACTGAATGAGTGTAAGGCCTAGATTCAATCAGATCAAGAGTTAACCAGCGATAGCCGACACCTGCATAGCTGATGTTTTGGCGGTGTCTGAGGTGTAAGTGTATTGATCTGTCAAATCGGTAAGCAGCAGCTCTTGATCATTGTCACGTAAATACACCGTCCTACTCGCGTTACATGTTCAGAACTAGAAAGTGTAGGTTATATAGTATAAATAACGACGCTCAAATTCAAAATCATTAAACTAAATAATGAGGATTTCTATCAGCCTAATTGAGGTGTAGATTACATCTCAAATTCCAGTGTTCTAACTTGTAAACAGGGCTGCATGAGATTTCTATTAATGCGACTCCGTGCAGGCAATGTCCTCTTTAGGTATAATGCCAGGAGACGCTTGTGAATTTGACAGCTCTAACACAGTTACACATCAGACACCGCCAAAACAACCGCTATGTGGATGTCGGCTAAAGCAGATGTGATTGAATAGAGCCCCAAGTGAGGGAGAGTGTGCATGGGTGTATACATGCATGTGATAATTACCTGTATCACCTGTCGTGGCTGGTGTAGCAGGTGCAGGGGCAGACGACTTCAGCTGTGAGAACTGTGGTTGAGGTAATAGGGATGTCAGATCTAAAAGAGAGAGTAAGAATTTTCTTAAGTTAAAATAATTATACAACAAAACAGAATGAGTGATTGAGTGAGTGATCACATCACACTGCTTCAGGTCTACAAGCCTCTGGAAGTTCCAGCGTGCCACTCCAGGCCTGGAACAGCTTGGTTGAATCATTGTTACCGGTCACCCACCGAGCCTGGTTGGCAGATTTGAAAGATAGGCACAATATTTATTTAATGACAAAGCCTTGACTTCACACTAACCTAACCTAACCTACAGTAGTACATAGAGCCTTGACTACATGGAACTCTATTCCACATCAAGTAACTCATGCAAGCAGTAAAATTAGATTGAAAAAAAAACAGATAAAAATACACCTTAAGGAACAGCGGGGACTGTGAAGGGAAACACAGGCATACACACAATAACATATGCACTGTACACACACGTACACATGGATTTTGTGTTGTCGATATGTGGTAGTAGAGTAAAGGCCTGAGGGCACACAATGTGTTGTGAATGTATTGTAATATTTTTCAAATTGTATAACTGCCTTAATTTAGCTGGACCCGAGGAAGAGTAAGCTAATGGGGATCCATAATAAATACAATACAAAAAATGTATTAAGTTTGTGTGTACCTGGCAACCACGCAGCAGACTTCATTTTATTAATTGTTGTACCTTTATTTAAACTAAGCAAGTCAGTTAAAAACAAATTCTTATTTACAATGACGGCCTACACCGGCCAAACCTGGACAACGCTGGGTGAATTGCGTGCCGCCCTATGGGACTCCCAATCCCGGCCGGTTGTGATACAGCCTAGAATTGAACCAGGGTGTCTGTAGTGACGCCTCAAGCCCCGAGATGCGGTACCTTAGACCGCTGCGCCACTCGGTGTTATTATGACTTAAAGTGTCAACCGGACCACATCCTTGAAGTAGGACATTCAGTGATTAGCTTCAGAAAAAATTACTATCAACAGTGTATAATAAAAAGGATATTAAATATTCAGATCTGGATTGACAAGTAGGCTAAATCATGTGAAGCTACAAACCTCTAGGGCTTAGTCTAGACTCAAGTTAAATATAGGATGCAGGACATGAGCTCTAGGACCATGCCTCAGAACTACCTGGCCTGACGACTTCTGGCTTTCCCTGTCTCCAGTCCACCTGGTCGTGCTGCTGATCCAGTCTCTGCTGTTTCTGTCTGCAGCTATGGAACCCTTACCTGCTCTGGACTCACCGAAGGAACTACCTTGTCCCAGACATGCCGGTTGATCCTGTCTCTCTACGGGACCTACTGTCTCAACCTCTAAATGCTCAGCTATGAAGAGCCAACTGGCATTTACTCCTGAGGTGCTGAACTATTGCACCCTTTATAACCACTGTGATTATTATTTGACACTGCTGGTCATCTATGAACGTTAAACGTCTTGAAGAACGATCTGGTCTAAATGGCTGTACTCTTTTATAATCTCCACCAGCACAACCAGAGGAGGTCTGGCCACCCATCAGAGCCTGGTTCCTCTCTAGGTTTCTTTATAGGTTCCTGCCTTTCTAAGGAGTTTTTCCTAGCCACTGTGCTTCTACGTCTGCATTACTTGCGCTTTGGCGTTTTAGGCTGGGTATCAGTATAATAACTTTGTGACAACTGCTGATGTAAAAGGGGCTTTATAAAATACATTTGATAGATTGCTTGTATATGCTGCTATTCATGTCAGTAACTCTAAATATGACATTGAGTTATCTTACATGTACCTTAAGCCAACACTTTTTCCTGTTCTTTCCTGCTGAGGACAGGGGGCTTCAGGTTTTGGAATGAAGGACCTAGAGAATTGTAATATTAACAATAATTAGTGTCCACATTTATGAATGAATGAAATTCAATTTGGGTTAGCTGTGTATCTCATCTGATTGAGATTTGCTGATGATATACTGTATATTTCTATTTTCTTTAAAAAATCTGCCACCAAACCACACAATTCTATCTAGCGAGAGTGCACACAACCGTTAGATTATTTTACCAAGTCAAAAAATAACCTCATTTTGTCAAGGGAGACCTGGAAAAGAAGACAGAGCTCTCAAGTAAAAAGCATATCCATAGCAGCAGCTATGGTATGGATAAGGACAATAGCTGTGTTCGAATACTCATACTAACCGCAATATAGTATGCTAATTGGTCATAGTATGGATATAGTTAGTATGCCAAAAGTTCCCGGATGTCGTACTAAATTTGCAAAAATATGAAGTATACACACAGAAGACACTATTTCCTTACTTTAGGGACCATAATGCAATTCTTCAGAAGATGGGCGTGGCTTCACATTGCTTTCAGATTTGAAGAAAATGGCGGAAAATATGCAGCCGATGCTCTGCAAGGCCCGCAGCTTTTGTGGAGCGATGGGTAACGATGCTTCGAGGGTGACTGTTGTTGGTGTGTGCAGAGGGTCCCTGGTTCGCGCCCGGGTATGGGCGAGGGGACGGTCTAAAGTTATACTGTTAAACTTACACGTTATGTAGCCTGACAATCTTTTTTAGCTATGCTGTCCTTACGAACCACATAGCATATCATTACAGAATGAACATTATATACCAGTATGTTAGTTGGCTACTTATACATCAAATTTGCCAGTATATTAACTATAGGCTAACCAACGTTTATTGACTTGATTATTCCCGTTACTCTTAGCTAAATGGTATAGTCGTTGTGCGTTCGGACATTCGGGTGCTTTCGTAAATTCGCTCTGGCTCCGATTTCAGAGCACTCTCCTCTGAGTGTACAAGAGCGCAGAATAATGAATTTACTAGCGCTAACACCCATTGAATATGGCATTTGTCAGCAAAAATACGTAAATTGTTGCCAGCAGCAGTTATAGTCACCAACGCTCTTAGATAACATGAAAACTGGTCAGAGTGGTTTCATTTGTGTCTGGAAGTAGCTAGCCAACGTTAGCTTGGGTACTTGACTGCTGTTGTATGGTCAGTGCGCTCAAATCGACCCTATTCCTCCGCCCAAGCATCCAGAGTGCGCTCTGAATTAACAAACGGATAATCTGACAACGAGCACTCCTGCACTCCAGATTGAATTTAAGAACACACCGGAAGTCGTAAAAATGTCTAACTAGTCATTTGTTATGCTAACTAGATAGCAAGAGGTTGCACAACAACAGCATCAACTTCCAGTAGACAGGCGAACAGCTAGTACGCTCAACTGAAAGGATACTGTTAGTTTACAGTATTCTAAAATGAACTAATAGTATGTAAACGGTAATGGAGCCTAATGTACACCACAACCACCTAACTAACGGTGACTAACCCCAATCCGGACACATATTAGGCAACCACGGCATTCAAACTCCCGAGTGGCGCAGCGGTCTAATAAGGCACTGCATATCAGTGCAAGACGCGTCACAACAGTCCCTGGTTCGAATCCAGACTGTATCACATCCGGCTGTGATTGGGAGTCCCATTGGGTGGCGCACAATTGTCCCAGTGTCGTCCGGGGTAGGCCATCATTGTAAATAAGAGTTTGTTCATAACTGACTTGCCTAGTTAAATAACGGTTAAATACATTAATTTTAACGAGGCTGCAATGAAAACTAATGAGACTAACGTCTGTGTTGGCATCAAAATCCGAGGTGTGAACTAACGTTCTGTTTAGCGTTGATTGACATGGTAATCGACCAATAGTATTGGAGAAACGTTGAAGAAACTGACCCCTCTGACGCTGTATTTTAAAGTGTGATGTGTCACGGCGCAACTCATTCTGTGCCGTACAGCCTCTTTCCACCAGGAGCAGCGCTTCTCTCGAAGATTAAAAACAACAAATGATCAATGGTGAGTGTGAAGACAATTCAATCAGTTGTTCATTTTTCGCACCATCATGACTGAAAAACCGTGACAGCCGCAATTAACTTGAAGTAATTTTGCGCCACCTTAACACTATTGGAATTCGATATAAACCTTTAAATATGTATGTAATGAGACATTAACTATTTATAGTATTTAAAAAAAAACATTTTAGAGGTTATAAAATGGAAAAAGGCTGTTTCTCCACATGTTAACCCACTGTCCCTAGGCCGTCATTGAAAATAAGAATTTGTTCTTTAACTGACTTGCCTAGTTAAATAAAGGTAAAATAACAAATGATATATCTCTCACTTTCACGCAATAGCTTTCCGCTTCCCCACCCGACTTTTAAAAAAATACATGGCGTAGCTCCTTTGCTATCTTCAATCATGTAGAGGCGGGCAGCATAAAGGTCTCGTCATTGATTTTGCTTGAAAGGGGAGAAATTGTGCTTTACAATGGTATTCATATTACAGTTGATCTGGAAGTATTAAAGCGCTAAAATAAGGTAAAGTGTACGGAATATAGCGATGTACAAAAGTTCGATGTTTAGTTAATGTTAGCTTAGCTAGCTGCAAAGAAACAACCAATGACAACCGTAGGCTGGACACATGACATTAACTTTTTTGTTCTTCTGATAACTAGTTCATTGCCTCCGCCGTGGAGCCCAGTTTCATAATATGACCATATTCCCGAGCAGTTTGCCGTAGTTTTGAAGTAATCACGAAAAACAGGCCTTATTTGAGGTTATTTCCCACCCTGCCAGCTCCTATTAGTTCCATAGATATTTTGTACAACCTCGACTTCCTACCTAATACATAGCGTCCTGTCAGCCTGACTAGTCATACTAGCCTCGAAGTCACTCGTTTTATCATTCTCAGTATATTAATCATATTCCTATAGCTTTTTTTTATAATTCTTGTTAAATTCAGTTTATCCGTTCAGTTAGTGATTTTTGCAATTCGATTGTGTTCTGTCTTTTGTCTCTTAGCTAGCTATTAACGCCCTAACTAGTAAGGTGGCTAGCAATTAGCCAACGCCCTCCCTTACCAACCATGGCAGTGTTATACTCAAGGCGCGTGCAAGAGCTGACAAATATAAGTGAGGGATGTACATCGTCTGGCCAAGACAAGTAGCAAAGCACTGCACTTCAAGTTGGAAAAGGGACTGAAACTTTGTCTCCAGTTACCTTTCCAACTATGAAGGTAAGTTGCCTATCAGACCAGACAAGGACGTTTATTCAAAGCTGTGACGTAGTTTAAGACATGCCTTTTACAGTAGCTAGCTAACATTATGATTGCTCATTATTTTTATTCCAGTTTTGAACAGGGACAGAGTGACAGGAGAGGTCAGCATAAGGGCTTGCTGCGACAGGTCCATGAGGGAAAATGAGAAACCACACAGTTTGTGTAGGGTGACACATAGTTCACCATAAGGAGACCCCACCATTCCCCTCACTGCCCCCGAATAGCTACAGACTGGAGAGCAACTTTCAAGGCTGCACCTTTGTGTTCAGTGAAGAAGACCAGCTTCACATAGACTATTCAGGTGAGAGAATACATAGAGACCCAGTGGTGTTCTCACTAATTAGAGAGAAGGGTGACTGGTACTACTTGTGTACATGCAAAAGTTCTTAGGCAGGAAAAACTCAATAACAAGGGACAGGCTCCTTTATCTTTCAATGTATGAAAGAGAAACAAACCAACATCTGTCTGTGCAATTAATCATTCAAAAATAATTCAGTTAAATGTTTCTGTTCTCTTGTCACTGTAAATAAAAAACTCTAACATTTTGTTTGGAGTATAACAGAGCTGTTTATTACCAATAAATGGACTACAGGGTGTTAGACAAAGTGAACGGTCAAAGCAAAAAAAGGAAAGATGCATTGCAGTAGTAACTCCTTGGCCCACGCCTTCACAAGAGTCTCACACTGGTAGTTTTGTGAGAAGTCAAGCCACAACCCAGATTCAGTTGATGCTTCCCATTAGTGACATGAGGATCTCTTGGACATGGTAGTTATTCCACTGGAATAGCAAAGGTACTGCTCCCTTCTTCAGATGTCGAAGCCCACGAAGGTATAATGGAATCTTAATTTCCTAACTTTCAATAAAGATGCCGCACCAACTAACGTTAACGTCGTTAGCACTAACGTTAACTAGGTACTGGTAACTAACGTTTGCTAGCTAAAGAGACAAAAAGACAACACAATCCAAATTACAAAAATCACTAACTGAATGGATAAACAGAATTTAATGAGTGATTAAAATAAGGTTATAGAAATGATTGTTAATATACCGAGTTAATGATAAAACGAGTGACTTCGAGGTTAGTATGGCTACAATCAGGCTGACAACGCGATTGGGACAGGAAGCTATGTATCGGGTAGGAAGCTGAGCTGAAGTGGGCTTTGCTTCGTTGTGCAAAAGGTCAATTGAGCACAGTGGCACCAACTCGCCTTCCATTCTATAATTTTAGTTATTGCAGAAAAAACAGTATTACATACAAGAAGTATACAAACAGACAATGATAACATATGCTAGGGGGTACAGATTATACAAAGACCTTGAGGCACACATTGTTTTAACAGCTTTCATATTAGAAGAATGTAGAATGGTCTTAATGTACTGTGTGAATTCCTTATAGAAAACAGAGTTTTTATAATGTTTACTGAATTTACATTTATGAATATGACATTTTTCCATTAGTACAATTAGATTTGAGGTAAAATAGTTTTTCTTTATCCTTTTTATAGTTATGGAAAATGAACAGCACATTCTCCCATAAACAAGTCATCAACTATTAACAAGTATAAAACTATGAATATCTTTCCATAATGTATTTACATGTAGACAATGCCAAAATAAATGCAAAACTGTTTCTGAATGCTCAACACAAAAAGTACAATTAATGTTTTTAGTTTCTTCAAATCAAATGTTCTTTGTCACATGCGCTGAATACAACAGGTGTAGGTAGACCTTGCAATGAAATGCTTACTTACAAGCCCTTAACCAACAATGTAGTTAAGAAAATACCCCAAAAAATAGAACAAATAATTAAAGAGCAGCAGGAAATATCAATAGCAGGGCTATATACATGGGCTACCAGTACAGAGTCTATGTGTGGGGGCACCGGTGTCGAGGCAATTGAGGTAAAATGTACATGTAGCTAGAGTTATTAAAGTGACTATGCATAGATAAGAGTAGCAGGAGCTTTCCAGATTGGGGGGGAGGGGCATTTGATTAGGTGTTTTATGGCTTGCGGGTAGAAGCTATTTAGGAGCCTCTTGGACCTAGACTTGGCGCTCCTGTACCGCTTGCCATGTGGTAGCAGAGAGAACAGTCTATGACTGGGGGACAATGTAAATAGTCCGGGTAGCCATTTCATTAGCTGTTCAGGAGACGTGGCGCTCCAGTACCGCTTGCCGTGCGGTAGCAGAGAGAACAGTCTATGACTATGGTGTCTGGAGTCTTTGACCATTTTTTTGGGCCTTCCTCCAACACCGCCTGGTATACAGGTCCTGGATGGCAAGAAGTCTACAAATACAACAGGTTAGGATAATTAATGTGGCAGGTTAAAAGAATGAGGTTTGGGTTAGGAAAAGGGTTACTGTTAGGCTAAGATGCTACATTACACTTTAGTCATTTAGCAGATGCCCTTATCTGTGAATACAGTTTCATACTTTTTATTCATACTGGTCCCGTGGGAATCAAATCCACAACTCTTGCATTACTTCATGCTCTCGCGCGGGGGATTCTTTCGCTAAACAGTTTCCCATGCATTGTCAATAAGGTTTCTAAACTAACCCGGATGTAATAGAATTCCGGCCACTGGTTGGTTTTGTGGCGCTACTCTGATTTCCCCATAAAAAAACGCTATAAACAGGTAGAGGTGCATATTATTCTGGCCACGTGTTGCTTGCGGTCCAAACACTTAAAAGACACACCCATCTTATGCCCTTGGGATAATGGTTAGCAGATGTGGTTAGCAGATGTTAATGCGAGTGTAGCGAAATGCTTGTGCTTCTAGTTCTGACCATGCAGTAATATCTAACAAGGAATCTAACCTAAAATTTTCACAACTAAAAACTACAATTATGAATCAGCGATGGCTGAACGGCATAGGCAAGATGCAGTAGAGTACAGTATATGAAATGAGTAATGTAGGGTATGTAAACATTATATAAAGTGGCATTGTTTAACTTCTCTAGGATGGGCAACATTTGGAATTTTGGATGAAAAGCATGCCCAAATTCAACTGCCTGCTACTCATCCCCAGAAGATAAGATATGCATATTATTAGTAGATTTTGATAGAAAACACTGAGGTTTCTAAAACTGTTTGAATCATATCTGCGAGTATAACAGAACTTATGTAGCAGGCGAAACCCGAGGACAAACCATTCAGATTTATTTTTGAGGTCACTCTTTTCAATGAGTTTTCATTGGGAATCTTGCTTTCAGTTCCTACCACTTCCACCGGATGTCACCCGTCTTTAGAAATTGGTTGAGGTTTTTCCTTTGTGTAATGAAGAAGTAGCCCTGTTCAAAACAAGGGTCACTTCATGTGTACTGTTTGATTGAGGCGCATGACCAGAAAGGTATCGTCAGTTTGTTTTCTTCCTGTATTGAACACAGATCATCCCGTCTTCAATTTTATCGATTATTTACTTTAAAAAATACCTAAAGTTGTATTACAAAAGTAGTTTGAAATGTTTTGGCAAAGTTTACAGGTAATTTTTGAGATATTTTGTAGTCGCGTTGTGCAAGTTGGAACCGGTGTTTTTCTGGATCAAACGCGCCAAATAAATGGACATTTTGGATATATATGGACGGAATTAATTGAACAAAAGGACCATTTGTGATGTTTATGGGACAACAGATGAAGCTCGTCAAAGGTAAGGCATGATTTATATTTTTATTTCTGCGTTGTGTGTCGCGCCTGCAGGGTTGAAATATGTTCTCTCTTGTTTACGGAGGTGCTATCCTCAGATAATAGCATCGTTTTTTTCATTATTAAAGTGGCTAGAGATGAGTCAGTATGTTGGCAGCAGCCACTCAATGTTAGTGACTGCTGTTTAACAGTCTGATGGCCTTGAGATAGAAGCTGGTATTTAGTGTCTCGGTCCCAGCTTTGATGCACCTGTACTGACCTCGCCTTCTGGATTATAGCGGGGTGAACAGGTAGTGGCTCAGGTGGTTGTTGTCCTTGATGATCTTTTTGGCCTTCCTGTGACATCAGGTGGTGTAGGTGTCCTGGAGGGCAGGTAGTTTGCCCCCGGTGATGCGTTGTGCAAACATCACTACCATCTGGAGAGCCTTACGGTTGTGGGCAGAGCAGTTGCCGTAACAGGCGGTGGATACAGCCTGACAGGATGCTCTCGATTGTGCAGTTTGTGAGTGTTTTTGGTGACAAGCCAAATTTCTTCAGCCTCCTGAGGTTGAAGAGGCGCTGCTGCGTCTTCTTCATCACGCTGTCTGTGTGGGTGGACCATTTCAGTTTGTCCGTGATGTGTACGCCGAGGAACTTAAACCTTTCCACCTTCTCCACTACTGTCCCGTCGATGTGGATAGGGGGCTGCACCCTCTGCTGTTTCCTGAAGTCCACGATCATCTCCTTTGTTTTAGTGATATTGAGTTAGAGGTTATTTTCCTGACACAACACTCCGAGGGCCCTCACCTCCTCCCTGTAGGCCGTCTCGTCGTTGTTGGTAATCAAGCTTTGTTGATTGTTGAAATTGTGGTTGATATACTGAACAAGGGTGGAGTGTTTCAGCATTATATAGATCAAGTTTAATGGGGTTGGGAAGAGTTTTGCGGGGATGGTGTGGGAGAAGTTGAGGATTTATTTGATTTAGAGTTTTATTTTTATGGTAGTTCAGAATTGGGCATATGATCATTGATCGTACATTCCAACACAGTAGGTGGCAGCATGCACTTTAAATGTTGGTTTGTGGACCGCAATGATATCATAGAGGTGGAGTAATCCCACAGAACAATGACAGATATTTCACCGGAAGTATAAATGTGGATCATCTGCTTGGTGTTTCCACCCACTACCAAATATGAGAGAAGGTGGAACGAGATGGATTTTGGCTGACATTCTGCACAATTTCTCATCAATGAAATATTTGATCTCAATACAATTTTTCTGTTCTCAAAACTAGATTATGTTATGAACAGAGTGGACAAAGTTTTGTAGCGTTTACCCTTTTGTAAAAGATGTTAAATTGCGTTGTTTAGGAGTGCAAAGGCGTATTGAGTTATTGCACATGTGCATTTCAGAGCAGTCTTTCCCTAACGGAAATAAGCAGATAGGATCTCGCTAGCTCGTGCTTGGCTCTGCCCACCCCCTTTCTTGTTCTGCCTACTGACTCATTTGTTCCCATTTTAAATGACAGGCTGTGGTTTATCTTGGTTTAGTTGTAGTACATCTTTGGTAATCCTTTTCCCTTTTTGTATCAGTGTAATGGGTTGATATTGTAGTCCAGTTGGGGGCGGTAATGCAACATATTGGATGCCAATGCTGTTAAACTCCGAAGCTTTCCATAAATGTATTTGTCCAGTAGATTAGTTACAGCTCTGACTCACTGTAGGCAAGCACGGAGTTATTGACTGTACTCTGGACTTGATCATAATAAACATTTTGAAACTGAATGTGATCTTACAAGAAGTGGTCTTATTTTGATTTATCTGCTTTTTTGTCATTTATTATAGCCTACCACTGAACAACGCCTAAAACGGGAAGGTAAAATGTCCATATTTGATTTATTCTGTTATAATGCTGTATGCCATGTTTTAGCATTGTACCAGCAGTGTTCTTCTGATATAGCCTAAGTGAGAATGCTGGCAGATCTTTTGTCACTAACAACAACATTAATTAACTGAATCTTTATCACACTTTTAGCTATTTGAATCCAAGAAAATGGTGTCTGGTGAGTTTATTTCATTGTTTGATGTAAGTTTTGGCAATGAAACTGCTTTGTCTAAGAAAAACATTGCATTAGTTAACCATAATGATGATGACCCATGTATGTTTGTTCCTCTATTTAGTATCTGTGATTGCCATGGCAGTTGGGACTGGTAAAGTATCCTTCAATCAATTCTTCTAAGAATGAACAGTTGCAGATACGACTGTAAAAACGGCTAGCTGGAGCCATCTGTGTGATTGGCTGTACATGCCCTCACCCATTAGTGACTTAATGCTACTTTGGTCTGACACCACCACATAATGCTGACTCTACTTTGGTCTGACCCCACTACAGGCGGTCCGGCAAGAACCAGGCAGATATGTTCATATCCAGAGTTTTAACACACACACACACACACACACACTCTCTTCAGTTATTTAGGAATAGACTTGTTCTAAAATGAAAGAAACATGTATAGATATGACAGTATTCATATATATTTGTATGTAGATATAAACTCAGCAAAAAAATAAACGTCCCTTTTTCAGGAACCTGTCTTTCATAGATAATTTGTCAAAATCAAAATAACTTCACAGATCTTCATTGTAAAGGGTTACAACACATGCTTGTTCAAAGAACCATAAACAATTAATGAACATGCACCTGTGGAACGGTCGTTAAGACACTTAATTGCCTACCGTCTGTAAGCTGTTAAGGTCACAGTTATGAAAACTTAGGACACTAAAGAGGTCTTTCTACTGACTCTGGAAAAACACCAAAAGAAAGATGCCCAGGGTCCCTGCTTATCTCTGTAAACGTGCCTTGTGCATGCTGCAAGGAGGCATGAGGACTGCAGATGTGGCCAGGGCAATAAATTGCAATGTCTGTACTGTGAGACGCCTAAGACGGCTCTACAGGGAGACAGGACGGACATCTGATCATCCTCGCAGTGGCAGACCACGTGCTACTGCACAGGATCGGTACATGATGGCAACAACTACCTGAGTTACACCAGGAACGCACAATCACTCCATCAGTGCTCAAACTGTCCGCAATAGGCTAAGAGAGGCTGGACTGAGAGCTTGTAAGGCCTGTTGTAAGGCAGGTCCTCACCGGCAACAACGTCGCTGGACCAGACAGGACTGGCAAAAACTGCTCTTCACTGACATTGCGGTTTTGTCTCACCGGGGGGATGGTTGGATTCACGTTTATGGTCGAAGGAATGAGTGTTACACGGTACCCAAACCGGCTGCGTGCGTGCCATAAATTGATTTTGTCCCCCCACACCAAACGTGATCATGACACGCAGGTTAGAATATCAAAACAAACTCTGAACCAATTACAGTAATTTGGGGACATGATGAAAAACATGAAACCTTTATGGCAATTTAGTTAGCTGGCACTTGCTATCTAATTTGTCCTATTTAGCTAGCTTGCTGTTGCTAGCTAATTTGTCCTGGGATATAAACATTGAATTGTTATTTTACTTGAAATGCACAAGGTCCTCTACTCCGACATTTAATCCACACAAACGGTCAACTGAATCGTTTCTAGTCATCTCTCCTCCTAGGCTTTTTCTTCTCTTGACTTTATATTGCAATTGGCAACTTTCATAAATTAGGTGCATTACCGCCACCAACCTTGTTTGTATTTCAGTCACCCACGTGGGTATAACCAATGAGAGAGGCAGGACTTGCTGTGTGATCTGCGTCAGAAATAGAACTGACTTCTATTTTAGCCCTTGGCAATGTAGACGCCTGTTGGAGCGCGCGCAGTGTGGGTGCAATAATTGAATAATGTAGATTTCTACATTTATTTTGCAACGCATGTGTAGCGAGCGGTGTAGTCAGCCTGTTACACTGAGTGAGATCGATTTGGAGGTGGAGGGTCCGTCATGGTCTGGGGCGGTGTGTCACAGCATCATCGGACTGAGCTTGTTGTCATTGCAGGCAATCTCAACGCTGTGTGTTACAGGGAAGACATCCTCCTCCCTCGTGGTACTCTTCCTGCAGGCTCATCCTGACATGACCCTCCAGCATGACAATGCCAGCGTGCACAGAATGAGCAGTATGGCTGATCTCCTGCAAGACAGGAATGTCAGTTTTCTGCCATGGCCATCGAAGAGCCTGAATCTCAATCCCATTGAGGACGTCTGGGACCTGTTGGATCGGAGGGTGAGGGCTAGGGCCATTCTCCTTCAGATATGTCTGGGAACTTGCAGGTACTTTGGTGGAAGCGTGGGGTAACATCTCACAGCAAGAACTGGCAAGTATGGTGCAGTCCACGAGGAGGAGATGCCCTGCAGCACTTAATGCAGCTGGTGGCCACACCAGATACTGACTGTTACTTTTGATTTTGACCCACCTTTTGTTCAGGGACACATTCCGTTTCTGTTAGTCACTTCTGTGAAACTTGCTCAGTTTGTCTCAGTTGTTGACTCATGTTCATACAAATATTTACATATGTTAGGTTTGCTGAAAATAAACGCAGGTGACCGTGAGAGGATGTTTCTTTTTTTTTGCTGAGTTTATATATATCTCATCTCTCTCTCAGGAACAAAGGATATTCACATAGCAGCATATACAAATCAACAAACATATGAACTTTTCTCTAGATAGAGAGAGAGAGAAACTTACTCTGGCAGGTTAGATTTATGCCCCTTTCTCTGGTCTGGTGGAGACCTGGTCTGGTGCAGCAGAGTCAAGTCTTACTCCTCAGAGGACCGTCTATGAGTCTTCTAGCAGGTTCTAGAACTTCCCATGGTTTAACTAACAGTAGTGTGGACTATGAAAGCGCAGCGGTTGTGTGGACTATAAATACTCCATTGTCAAAACAAATGTTTGTTAAAATTTAAACAACCGTGTGGAAAGACCCGTCTGCATTCTGCACTGTAATTTTGCCCTCTTGCACATGACAGTAGTGCCATATCTCCTTATGGGAGGTGTGACCCAGAACTCCTGTGTTTTGGTCTGCAAGTTAAAAGGTTTGTTTGGACCTGACAGGTACGGCGGCAGTGCTCATTGCCCCTGTTGCTTTGGGAGCGATGGGATTCGGTGCTGCTGGGGTTGCAGCTGGATCAACCGCAGCAGGCATGATGTCTTCTGCAGCCGTGGCCAATGGAGGTGGGGTAGCAGCAGGGAGTCTTGTTGCTGCTCTACAGTCAGCAGGTAAAGACAATACATTTTATTTTTCAATGTAAATAGTTGGAAACTGAATTTATCAGGACTGTCTTGTGGTCATGATTTTAACTAGTGGTTTGGACATAAATTGGACATAAATTGAACTTATCTCGTTGTTCCTCTAGGAGCTGCAGGACTCACCGGTGTGGCCACAGCTGTTGTGGGAAGTGTCGGCGCGGCAGCCGGTGGAGCGGTGGGATGGGTGTCCTCTAAGTTCAGGGGGTGACCTCAATATTCAGCCGTATTGACGCTGGGGTCTCATCCTCGCTATGATTACATTGATAATAAATTTGATTATACTTCAAATGTGTCTGTCCCGTATTGTATGTACTGAGCTTTAGGATAGAGAAGTTGACTATAGCATAGTGTTGAAGCTACTGAATGTTTCCATTGATTTCTGACCGATAAAGAGGATGTGTTGATTAGTGAATGTGAAAGATCAGTGAGTATTGCAATGCCTTGCTGAAGTAAATATATTTTACATTTGTCAAGGAGGTTGTAGTTATTGGTCAATTCAATTTCTGTATGAAATTACATTTGTGATTGCAGATTTATAAGCTAAAAAATAATGGTAGGCCAACTAATGTGGATGGGGGCCCATTCCTAAGTGGTGCAGTGGTCACTGCATCTCAGTGCAAGAGGTGCCACTACAGTCCCTGGTTCGAATCCAGGCTGTATCACATTTGGCCATGATTGGGAGTTCTATAGTGCGGAGCACAATTGGCCCAGCGTTGGCTGGGGTAGGCTGTCATTATAAATAAGAATTTGTTCTTAACTGACTTGCCTCGTTAAATAAATAAATCAGTTCATTGTCTTGATTTGACATTTCTTTGAGATCACTGATTTGGGCATTTACATGTAAAATATCATATTCACTTCCAGTCTTTTTAATAGAAAGTGCATGCTCTTTGACAGTGGCTAGGTAAACCAACCCAAAGTGTGGAATGTACTATTTCTGCAAACAGGCCTGCATTGTGTGGACTACCCTTTTAAGTAAGCGGGAACCCAGTGGGCAAAATCTGGTTGAAAAGATGTCAATATGATTTATTTTTGTGACGTCTTATTCTGGTCAGAAACTGATAAATTCCCTTTAAAATGTTGGTCTTTCTAACGACCAGAATATTACATTTTTCTGACCGTATGACCAGTTGGTCATGAATCTGACCACTATATTATGTAATCTCACGTTCTAAATGAGATGCCCAACCTGGTCATTTGGAAATGTTTAATTTTCATTACAAGGGTGACCTAAAGTCCCCGAGATCCTTTCACCAATTTGTGAATTCCTTTACAATGCACCTGCAGCTGTTCCAGATGACTGTATGATCATGCTCTCCATAGCTGATGTAAGACCTTTAAACAGGTTAACATTCACAAGGCCACAGACGGAATACCAGGATGCGTACTCGGAGCATGCACTGACCAGTTGGCAAGTGTCTTCACTGACATTTTCAACCTCTACCTGTCCCAGCCTGTAATACCTACATGTTTTGAGTAAACCACCATAGTCCCTGTGCCCAAGAATGCCAAGGTGTAATCTGTTTAAATGACTACCGCCCTGTAGCACTCATCTGTAGCCATTAAATGTTTTGAAAGGGTGGTCATGGCTCACATCAACACCATCATCCCAAAGACCCTGGACCCACTCCAATTCACATACTGCCGCCACAGATGACATAATCGCTGTCCTTTCCCAACTGGACAAAAGGAACACCTACGTGAGAATGCTGTTCATTGACTACTCAAATTTGCTTTGTTAAAATCCCCAGCTTCAATAAATGCGGACTCAGGAAATGTGGTGTCGTGTCTTTGGCATCATTAAGAGTGAAGACTGTTATTTTCTCAAATAAATTCTCGATTAAACTAATCATGTAAATGTGATTAACTAGGAAGTCGGGGCACCATGGAAAATCTTCAGATTACAAAGTTTTAATTTTCCGAATACAACTCTTCAGATACTATTATCTGATCAATTAGTCTTCTATTAATGAATTATTCTTTACCTCACGTCAGTCTCATTCCAAACGTCGTAAATTGTTGGTTATCTACACACGAACCCATCCTTTAATATAAATCATCCATACATACACCAATTGGCTTAATAATGTATTTACTAACTAACTAAATAATCACAGACAAACCAACAGTCAGTATTGGTTACTAACAAAGGATAGGGAAGAATCCCTAGTGGGCTAAGCCGATATGATGGCTTGGTGGACGAATGGAAGTGGGTGTGGACTGAGAATGAAGCGGGAAAGACAAAAGGGATCACAACACACAGTTGTTAAATATATTAATTGAAATTCGAATCCTTTGCACATGAACGCTCACTCATTCGGGAATAATTGCAATCAATATACATTTACGCCCATGTGTCGTTGTGATCTTTCTGTTGGAATCAGGTCCGTCTGCTGAAGAGTTCATCCGAGTCTCTCTCTTTCTGTTTCCCTGAAGTCTTTTGTGGTTAGAATGGATACTTCAGAGTACCATTCAGAAATGTTCTCAAAGAATAGATGTTTCGGCGGGTGTTGATTATTCTCGTCCCAGGTTTACATCATTTCTAGCTGCAGACTAGTAATTAGTATCTAAGATTTGCTCTTATTCTGTAGGGATCGATAGTCTCAGAGTTGAACCATTAACCATTTCTAGTTTTGGTACTCAAACCTGTGCCACCTCAGCTTACACCAAGGTATGCGTGGTGTAAACTATTCGCAATCACAGCTCACGCTGTGGGTTTGCTCAGTCTAAAGAAGATTTTCTTAGAAGGAGCTTTTATTCGTAACAGTAGAAAAGGCTCTATGACGCCTGATCATGTTTGTGCTCACGGGGGCAGACCAATGACTTAGTTAAACTTTAAAGGGAATACAATTCTCTCACATTAAAGGTTTAACATCAGATTACATCATTTCGAAAATAGTTTCATCTTTACTCATTCATTTTATACAAGAATTAGATGCAAACACCATAATTGAGATGTACACATTCAGATATATAGTTATGTATGTTTCCTGCCCTTCGTGAGGTCACCCAATGAAACACACTCTTCATACCAGTCCCTTAAGTGTCCACAGACATTTCCCACATTCTCACAAGTGGACATATAGTTTTGTTTTCCCATTTTGGGGATTTAGGAGTTCTGCCACGTGAACTCCTTTATTCACTCTGTGGTCTCTCTTTCTGCATGGCCAGGGGGAGTCTCCGACAGGAATTTACAACCTGAGATAACAGAACCTGGGTTTAGGAGAGTGTGAGAGGGGGAAGCCACGATCTATACCCAGAAAGGGCCACGTCTTGACAGTAGTTTCCAGTTTGCATAAAGTCCAGTGAAGTTCTTTGAGGGCCACCATGGTATCTGCTTGAAGGAGGATATACACGGCCGTGACTATAACTGAAGAAAATTCTCTTGAGAGATAATACATTTGATTGTGAGGTATTCTAGGTCAGGTGAACAAAAAGGACTTGAGTTCCTGTATGCCATCACAATTACATTATGAGTCATTAATCATGAAGCATACACCTCTGCCCTTCTTCTTCCCGGAGAGATACTTATTCCTGTCTGCTCGATGAACTGAGAACCCAGCTGACTGGACCGACTCAGACAATATATCCCAGGAGAGCCATGTTTCTGTGAAACAGAGTATGTTTCAATCGCTGATGTTGCTCTGGAAAGAAACCCTCACCCTGAGCTCACCAACTTTATTATCCAGGTACTGGACCTTAGCGAGTAATATATTCGGAAGCGGTGGGTGGTGTGTGTGCCTCCTAAGTCAGACTATAAGACCACTCCAAGTACCTTTCCATCGCCTGCTTTGTTTTGGGTCGGCCTCTGGAATCAGTTCAATTCAAGTCCCATTCCTGGTGGTAATGCTGGTAGTGGTGGTGATTTACCGCTGCTCTGATATCCAATAGTTCTTGCCGGCTGTATCTAATAACACAAAACATTTTCTGGGATAATAATGTAATAAATAATAAATAAATAAAAAAAATGCTTGGGCCGACATTCCGTGGTTGCTAAACTTCTTCTAAAAGTTTGCCTAATTTCAGTTTGGTACAAAACAAGCAGTCATTGTGTAGAGAATTATTGTACAATCTAAACCGCTGTGAAATATATTTTCCATAACTAAAATTATTGTATTTTCTTTCAGCTGTTTGAAGCTGGTGTACAAAACCGAAAGTAAATGATGCAAAAACTAAAACTTAAGAACGGGAAGCAAAAAAATAGCACACATAGAACAGATCTACCACTTCTTAGACTTGCTTTCAATGAGTATTTACAGATCTATAACTTAAATTTCTATGTAAATTTGGTCGGTCGCCCACAAAGTTGCATATTGCAGCTTTAAGTACATTTTGGGAGGAACTAGTACTTTTCTAGTTACTCTCTGTGGGCTGTACTTGTGCTCTTACTCTAGTCATTTCTGAAGGAAGTAACTTGCTTTTTACTCGGTTACATTTTACAAAATGAATTCAGTTACATAGATTTATATTATTATATCATCGCTGTCAGATGACAACCTTGTCACTCCAAATGTTGTGATTTATATATTTTTACTATTGATTCTCCTTTAAGTCTGCAAGAACCTTTCACGACCAATTGACCAATTAAATGTATTCAAATGAGCTTGTCATCAAAACTAACTAAAGTCCTTTGGCTCTCAAAGTTGTCCATCAAACCATGAATCTTTGGGCTCCCAAGTGGTGCAGCGCTCTAAGGCACTGCATCTCAGTGATAGAGGTGTCACTACACACACCCTGGTTCAATTCCAGGTTGTATCACAACCGGCCATGATTGGGAGTCCCATAGGGCGGTGCACAATTGGCCCAGCATTGCCGGTGTAGGCTGTCATTGTAAATAAGAATTTGTTCTTAACTGACTTGCATAGTTAATAAAGGTTAAATATAAATCTCCACCATGGCTCTTGAATAGAAGTGCATGTCTTCACTCCTAAGGAGAGGGTTCTTAGCCAAACGCGATCAGAGGTTAAGTTGGACATTAATTAATTGGACATTTGTATTATTATATATTTCTGGAGTCAGAGGGGGGCAAATTAAATGGCTAGGTAGCTAGCTAACTACAAAGGGAAGCCGAGAGCTGCCCAGTGACACGAGCCTACCGGACGAGCTAAACTACTTCTATGCTCGTTTCGAGGCAAATAACACTGAAACATGCATGAGAGCACCAGCTGTACCGGAAGACCGGTCAACATTCACAAGGCCGCAGGGCCAGACGGATTACCAGGACGTGTACTGCGAGCATGCGCTGACCAACTAGCAAGTGTCTTCACTGACATTTTCAACCTCTCCCTGTCCGAGTCTGTAATACCAACATGTTTTAAGCTGACCACCATAGTGCCTGTGCCCAAGAGCCCTATTGCACACTCCCTGGCAGCCTCAGGAGGCTGAAGAAATTTGGCTTGGCCACTAAGACCCTCACAAACTTCTACAGATGCACCATTGAGAGCATCATGTCGGGCTGTATCACAGCCTGGTACGTCAATTACACCGTCCACTAGCGCAGGGTTATCCAGAGGGTGGTGTGGTCAGCCCAAATCATCGGGAAGGCCAAGAAGATCATCAAGGACCTCAGCCACCCAAACTATGGTCTGTTCACCCTACTGGAGGCAAAATAAACAACACCTGTTTACGCAAGTTGATGGCTAACGGAGTAGAACACTTGAAAAGGAGAGCCTCACAGATGCAATCATTTTATAACCAATGTTTTGACAGACAAGCTGTATTCATCAGGGTATAATGACAAACACTGCAGGCCACTAATTTATAACCTTTGAAAGGAGACACACAGGTGTCTGTAATCATGGTGGCTTGATTTGAACCAAGCTTGATTTCATTGGTTGATTTACAGACATAAATAGAACATATAAAAAAGCATGAATGGATAGCATACATTCATAGATACAATTTGGCTACATAGGCCAACAAACATTTACAATGAATAGCAAAATCACAATAATCCCAAGAATGGCTTCAGAGCAATGTCTACGTTGAGACCGAAGGGAGAAAGGGTCTTTAAATTAAAAATCCAGGCGGCCTCTCGTTTTTAACAATAAATTGTCAAGGTCACCCCCTCTCATAGGGAGGGTGACGTGTTCAATGCCGATATTGCGAAGGGACGAAATAGTGGTTCATTCCACTACCATCTAAAATGCATCAACAGTACAGGTGCATCAAAGCTGGGACCGACAGACTGAAAAACTGCTTAAAAAAATATAAACTGCTTTAAATAGTCACCACTAGCTGGCTTCCGCCCAGTACCCTGCCCTGAACTTAGTCAGTTACTTGCCGGCTACCACCCGGTACTCTACCCTGCACCTTAAAAGACTGCTACCCTATGTACAGGTAGGTAGGTCCAGCCGGCCAGGTAGGTAGGACGGTGAAAAGGAGAAGACATTGTCTGTCCTGCTGAGTTTTGATGCAGTCTTTGTCCGACAAGGTCAAGTTAAGATGTATCAGTTATCACGTGAGAGCTTTTGTTCCAAAAATACTACAGTGTATTAGGTGTGAAGTTTATGGTCATGTTGCAGCAGTGTGTAGGAGGGAGATTGCTAGATATGAGAAGTGTGCAGGAGGGCATGAGATGCAGGAATGTGTAGTATCGGTGGAGAAAGTTGCGTTATCTATGGGGGTGCCCATGGGGCTGGAGATCTGAGGTGTCTGGTGAGAGAAAGGCAGGTGGAGGTTAGCAGGGTCAGAGTAGTACAGAAAGTGTCATACTGAAGCAGTTAAGAGAGTGGTAGAGGAAGATGGGTACAGGATGAGGGATCCTGAGAAGATTCCTGTGAGTAGGCAGAGACCAATAGTGAGTGATGAGAATAATATTTGCTTTAGTAAGGTGAGTTTCTTAGTATTCATAGCCATGGTCATAAACTGTACTGCAGAAATGGAACGTAAGTCACAGAAAATATTGTTTGTGGTGGAATCTGCAGAGAAGTACTTGGGATTGCGAGGTTTTACTGCAGAAGAATAGCAGGGGGTGTTGAGTGTAAGTGTTCTGTCCCCCTGACAGTTGGCCTGGAGTAGGATTAGATAGGGTTAAATGGTGGAAAGGGGTGTTGTTTTTTTTTGTGAGGGCTAATAGTTGGCAGGGTAAATTTCCTTTTCCCCAATTTTGTATTACTGTATCACAAAGTATAATGGATTGTACAGAATGTGACGGCAATTGGTGTAGTCTGCCATTAAAACTTAAAGGAGGATATACCAATGCAACCATAGACACTGTACCGTTGGTGGAAAAGTACTCAATTGTCATACTTGAGCAAAAGTAAAGGTACCTTAATAGAAAATGACTCAAGTGAAAGTCAACAAGTAAAATACTACTTGATTAAAAGTCTAAAAGTATTTGGTTTTAAATATAATTAAGTATCAAAAGTAAATGGAATTGCTAAAATGTTACTTAAGTATCAAAAGTAAAAGTAAAAACCATTTCAAATTCCTTATATTAAATTAAGCATTTGTGTTTAGTGAGCCCGCCAGATCAGAGGCAGTAGGGAGTACCAGGGAGGTTCTCTTGATAAGTGTGTGAATTGGGCCATTTTCCTGTCAAAATGTAACGAGTACT